>NC_141693.1:1582676943-1583276943 GCF_964263255.1 Lissotriton vulgaris
AGGGTTCAGAAAGCCGGGACTGGGGCCGGGACCGGGCCCGGGGCTTGAGCCCCGTCCGGCAGGGCCCGGTGGAGCGGGAATACCCCTCTGTCCTGCGAGCCGGCCGGGAGTCCGGGGCGCCCGGGACAGAGGGTCCATCAGGGCCCTGGGAGGCCTGAAGCCCCGGAGCTCTGGAGCCCTGCAGCCCCAGAGCCCTGCAGGCCCGGGGCAGGCAGATTGGCATCATTTGGGTCCCGGTCATCTGGTCGCCCTTCTCGCCTCGGCCATCTGGTCGCCTGCAATGCTTTCCTATAAAGCGACCAGATGGCCGGACTTCCCTGGAAGTGCCGATGAGGTGCCATTTGCCTCCCGGATCCCAGCCAGGGCTCCAGGAGGTTGGGCACGTTTGCGCCGTGGGTCCCCTCTGTCACCTCGAGTGCACGGATAACAAGAAATGGGGGTAATTTTCCTCCGGATTAGTAGGTGCAAGGGTATGCCCGAACACCCTTCCGGGGCTGGTGGTTCCCTGCTTGGGACCAGATAGGCGATGCCTGGGCAACACCTCCCAGGCATCCGGGGCTCCCTCCTCCGGCCCACAGAGTGGCAAAGTACCCGGGACGGGCTCCATGGGTCCCAGGCCCTGTAACCCTGGAGCCCTGCAGACCTGGAGCCCTGGAGCCCAGCAGCCCCGGAGCCCAGCAGCCCCGGAGCCCTGCAGCCCTGGAGCCCTGGAGCCCTGGAGCCCTGGAGCCCCGGAGCCCCGGAGCCCCGGAGCCCTGCAGCCCCTCGAGCCGTGGAGCCCTGCAGTCCCCGAGCCCTGCAGACCCAGAGCCCCAGAGCCCCGGAGGCCTGGAGCCTTGGAGCCCCGGAGCCCCGGAGCCCCGCAGCTCCGGGGCTCCCTACAGGCCTGGGGCAGGCAGATTGGTGTCATTTCGGTCCCGGCCATCTGGTCGCCCCTCTCGCCTCGGCCACCTGGTCGCCCGCAATGCTTTCCTATAAAGCGACCAGATGGCCGGACTTCCCTGGAAGTCCCGATGAGGTGCCATTCGCCTCCCGGATCCCAGCGAGGGCTCCGGCAGGTCGGGCACTTTTGCGCACTGGGTCCCCTCTGTTACCTTGTGTGCACGGATTACAAGAAATGGGGGTAATTTTCCTCCGGATTGATAGGGACAAGGTACTCTGGGACCCCTCTCGGCCTAGCGGTGTCCGTTGTGCCTGGGGAGCCTGGCTGGGTTCAGGAGCTCCGGCCGGGGCACCGTCCTGGGTCCTTCCGCGTGGCAGGGTGCCCGGGATGGGTTCCGGAGGGCCCGGGGAAGGCTACCCCTGTGCCTCTGGGCCTTGGGGTCCCCGGGCCCCGGATGGGGTGCTCCGGCCCAGGGCCCTGTCCTCCGGCCTGCCGCACTGCCAAAGGCCCGGCACTGGGTTCCGTGGTGCCCGGGGTGCCTCCCCGTGCTTGGCTGGGTTCAGGAGCTCCGTACTGGGGCCCTCAGTTGCCCCGGGGAGGTTGGCCTCCTTGCCCGGGGCTCCGTCCTGGGTCCTGCCGCGTGGCAGGGTGCCTGGGACGGGGTCTGGAGGACCCGGGGTAGGCTTCCCCTGCGCCTCTGGGCCTGGGAGCCCCGGCAGGGTCCAGGGGCCTCGCCGGGCCCCGAGTCGGGTGCTTGGGCCCAGGGCCCCGTCCCTCCCGCCTGCCGCACTGCCAAAGGCCCGAGACTGGGTTCCGTGGTCCCCAGGGAGCCTCCCCTTGCTCCGCTGGGTTTTGGGAGCCCCGTCCGGGGCCCCTGAGAGGGTGGCCTCCATACCGGGGGCTCCGTCCTGGGTCCTGCCGCGCGGCAGGGAGCCCCGGAGCCCTGCAGCTCCTGATCCCTACAGGCCTGGGGCAGGCAGATTGGTGTCATTTCGGCCGCGGCCATCTTGTCGCCCCTCTCGCCTCGGCCATCTGGTCGCCCGCAATGCTTTCCTATGTAGCGACCAGATGGCCGGACTTCCCTGGAAGTCCCGATGAGGTGCCATTCGCCTCCCGGATCCGAGCGAGGGCTCCGGGAGCTCGCGCACTTTTGCTCCCTGGGTCCCCTCTGTCACCTTGTGTGCACGGATTACAAGAAATATGGGTAATTTTCCTCCGGATTGATAGGGACAAGGTACTCTCGGCCTAGCGGTCCTCAGCCGGCAGCTGGACGGGCCAGGATGTTGCCCCAGCCCCGGGTCCGTTCCTGGGCCTGCCGCGTGGCAGGAATCCCTGGATGGGGTCCGGGAGGGCCCGGGGAGGCGTCCCCAGCGCCTCCGGTCTCCCAGATGGGGCCAGGGGCCCGGGTTGGGTTCCCCTCGTCCCCCGGCCTGCCGCACTGCCAAAGCCCGGGGCGGGGTTCTGTTGTGCCCGGGGAGCCTCTCCTTGCTTGGCTGGGTCCAGGAGCTCCATCATGAGCACCACAGCTCCATGCCCAATCCCATTTGAACCACCGCAGCGAAGGGGTTAATGTTGTTATTCCTTTTAAGAGCAAAAACTGGTGTTTTTTAAAATTCCTCGAGGCCCTTCACAGTATGCCAGTTTCTTTTGATGCTTTTTTTTACTTTATTGGTAATCCCGGAATAGGTGGTGATGCAGACCAGAGGCATTTCTTTTGTCTTTTCTTTAGATATCAGCAGAGTTCCCCTGGAGGCATACCACGCTCGCTTCATTGCCCTCTTCACAAGTTTTCTTGGATAATTTCTTTTGACCAGTTTCTCTAGAAGGATCTTTCCATTGTCGAAGTAGTCTTCCTTTTTAGTGCAATTTTGTCTGATTCTTAAAAATTGGCTATAGGGTAAATTTTCCGGTAAATTACGTTGGAGGAAGCTGGAGAAGTGCAGGAACATGTTCCTGTCGATTTGCTTCCTTCATATAAAGAGTTGTGTATATACTTCCCTCTTCACGTTTCACCAAGAGGTCTAGAAAGTTAATCTGGTCTTTGCTTGAATTAAATGAGAACTGAATGTCCGGAATCCGCTGATTCAAACAATCTTGGAATTCTTGTAGCTCTTCTGGTATACCTCTCCAAAGCATGAACACGTTGTCTATGTATTGACGCCAGATCTTTATGTGTCCATCGTACGGGTTATTGTTATATTCCCATCTTTCCTCGTACAAGGTTATGAACATCACCACCATTTCTTGGGCAAAGGGACATCCCATTGCAGTCCCTTTTGTTTGTAGGAATTGCTCTTCGTTGAATTAAAAAAAAAGTCTTTTAGACATACTTACGCCATCTCTACAAGGCACATTGTGTGGTGTGGTCTATTTTTCCAAGAAGTAATGGAGGGCTTCCAGTCCAGCTTTTTGTGGGATGTTAGTATATAAGCTGACTATATCTATTGTCACCAATGTTTCTGCTTCTGGATAGAAAGGGTGACCTTCCAGGATCGTTATTGCTTGCATTGTATCCTTTAAAAAACTCGCTGTTTCCTCGACCTGTAGTTTAAGAAAGGTGTCTATATATTTGGCTGGTCTCTCTAGAATGGAATTGACTCCTGAGATTATAGGTCTCTCAGGTGGGTCGGCTGTGGCCTTATGAATCTTTGGAAGGAAATAGATTAATGGTGTTCTTGGATTTTCATTAAACAGATATTTAGCTTCTTTTTGTAAATATCCAACCTTGTTATTCTCCGGTCATGATTAGTTTAGTCAATTTATTTTGTATCACTGTGGTCCAATCCTCTTCTGTTTTTCTGTAATGTTCCTTGTTAGAAAGTTGGTGGGATATTTCTGCTTCATATTTTTCTCTCTCCATGATGACAATTGCCCAACCTTTGTCTGCCGGCTTTATTATGATTTACTGATTATTCATCAGATTATTAATCAGCAAGGGCTTTCTTTTTATTTTTAGTCATGTTCCACTTAATGTAGTGTTGCTTACCATCCAGGACATCTAGATCTCGCATAACGCTTTTTTTTAAAATGAGGAGTTCCATCGGTGTGCTTGAAGTTGGAGGAAAAAATGTAGACTGTTCTTTGAGGCCTGAGTAATTCC
This sequence comes from Lissotriton vulgaris, assembly GCF_964263255.1. NCBI lineage: Eukaryota > Metazoa > Chordata > Amphibia > Caudata > Salamandridae > Lissotriton > Lissotriton vulgaris. Next base: position 1,582,680,927 of record NC_141693.1, read on the forward strand.
TTTCAGATATGTTTGGTTTATCAGCAAAGAATGATTTCAAGTGCATTTTTCGAAACAGTTGAATAATTTCCAGTTTGGTTAGGCTCATATCTGGTTTACTTGATGGTATAAAGGATAAATCTTTATTTAATACATGGATTTCATCCGTTGATAAAGTGTAATTCCTAGTTGTAGATTGGGCTGGAATCCTTCCTTACCATCTGTAGACATTTCTCCTCGTTATTTCTCCCTGATATAAATTGGGGTTGGGGTTGTACCATTGTTTTACTCTGTTTCTCCCTCGTGGGTGTCCGTTGCCTCTGTCTAAAAAAGGTTCCGGACCTTGGTAGAATTGTTCTTGCTGGTTCCTCCTGGTGCTAGTAGATGGCTCAGAGTCGCTTGAGCTGTCGCAGTAAGATGATGCTTCCAAAAAGGGGTAAATTGTCTTTTACTCCTGCCACCATACACTCTCAATATTCTTGTATTGATGTTGGAGGCAGTATCACAGCGCAAGCTGGCGACCATCTCAGAAGATAGTATGCATGGGAGCACATTATTTGCATAGGACAGCCCTCTTCTCAGTCACATTACTGTGCTGTAGTTGCCGTGTAGCGTTACTAGAGGGCAGTAGTATGATTATAAAAGCACACTGATACTTTCTTCTACTTGCTGACATACCTCTTGCTCATGTTTGTCTTGCAGGGCCTACGTAGTGGAGGACTGTGATGACTGAGTGAATCAGTAATGAGGAATGGCCGGCCTAAATTTGTGGTGAAGGGGGAAGGTTTGGAAGGTAAAGAGGAAGATGAAAGTGTCTAAGCATACATGTTTGCTGAGTGATTGAGTGAGTGTGTCACCTCTCTTTTAAGGGACAGGTGAGAGAGGAACAGCAGCTCCAAAGTCCTCAGTTGGGAGAGGAAGCATAGATGAATAATTCTCTCAAATAAAAACACTTGCACCATCTCAAAGCTGGCAAGGGCGATATGATGCTTTGCAGGTGTAGGGATTTGCCATATATGGTGCATAAATACGCATGGTTAGTGAGGATTTTCCCAGAATGTCAGTAGCGCACCCTTTGGGAGTCTCCTTAGGCCAGAAAGGTCAGGCACTCCTTTCCGGGTATGAGGCCAAGAAAAACTTTGGGTAGGTAGCTCGAGTCATCTGCAGGCTTTAAAGATACTGGGGAAAAGTTACAGCGGGACCAAGCCTGTACAACATTTGGTCAGGGTTGGACAAATGTTTTTAGCAAGGACGTTTGACCCCCCTTCACTGTGGGACCAGGATCCCCATACCTCCGTGCCTCTGACACCTTTTTTGACCTGTGGATACCACCATCTCATTACCCCTCAAATGTTCCCTCCTTGTACTCCAGCTTTGGTAGTGCACCAACCATGTTTCAATCCTTTGATTGACCACAAACACCCTTCCTTTCTGTCCTAAATTCACATTCCATCAGTAACCCAGCTGCTTCTGTCACTGTTCAGTCTCAAGTGACGGTTTTGATGCACATTGATTGGGTATGTATACAGGCACTTACCGCTCTATCCAGCCCCTCACAGCAAACGTAGACTACACTCCTGTAAATCAAAAATATATGTTCTGCCTAACAGTAAAGCCTGGCCTTCACTCTGTGGATTGTCGCCCCAAAAGGAGGACAAAAAAATTGAAGAGGACACCAAACTCTACAGACGCTGCCATTCAATGCACTGCTGCCTATTTGCATGCCATGATTTTTCGCTATGACCCATCCAACCAATTGCCACAGGTACCCTCGCCCTGCCCATTCATCTGCTAATGGAGCATCCACCTTCTGAAGAGCAGTAGAGTAACTGAATAGAAACTGCTCTCTAGAATGTGGAACAAATAATATATTCGAAAGGATACAGACCAAGCATTGCAGATACAGGGAGAATGCAGTCATAGCAATAGAATACATATGAAACAAACATTCACCTACCAAAAATCTTCCCTCCTTACAAAAGAAAAGAAAACAGAAAAGTGACACGATAATAAGGTACAATTATTATAATACGAAATCATTACATTTCTTTGGTAACAGTTTCTGTCTCTTGGTACCAGTTGACCTGGAAGAGGAAGAATTAGAAAAAGAAATAACATCATTAACATTTAATAAAGACTGTGAACATTGTGACTCTATTCTTTTTTCTAAAAACACCGAATCACTAGAGAAATCTGGATTGGAAGAACACAAAGATGTTTTAGCATTGTATACATTAACTCTGCCAATTTTAGAGATACTCCACCAAGAGCCATTGTTTAAAAGAACAGATATCTTACCAACCTTCTGAATAATAAAAATATCAGAAAACTTTGACTGGCCTTTTTTAACATGCACCGATAATCTTATTTTGACCTTGTCATCTACTTGTAATACAGGTTGTTTAGGAAAACAGTGTTTTTGGAGTAGTTACAATTTTGTTTGGCTAACTTATGTAGTTTTAACCATATCCATGCTAGTTCCCGAAGATTTGGTCTATGAAAGCGACAATTCTAGTTTTGGTTTCCTAGCTTTTAATAAAACAAAAGGTGAAAACTTTGTGGTACAGTGTGGAGTGCATAGATAGGACCAAACCAATTCTGCTACATGTGCTTTAACATTAATATGAGCTTTAGGAGTTAATTGAATACCCTCCACTAAAGTTTTTAGAACCTTTCTACAAGGCCATTCATATTTGGAGAGTAAAGAGCAGCTCTAACGTGGGAAATATTGGCATTTTTGAGAAAAGTATTAAACACCTGCGAGGTGGGGGAGGAGCTTAGCGCGCATCCAAGATGGTCGCGTGAGCACAGGGCTCCCAAGACCCTCGCCGCTTCCTGCATCTATTCTGTCACAAATCCTGATATAGACGACGGGTTCTTCTACCCTGCTGACACGGAATCTCTCTCCAAAAATCGATTTGGCCGCCGGGAACTGGACTTACTCCACCTCGAAACTTTGCGGCCTACATCGATGAACAGCCCAGGACTCGAGTCCCCGAGGTACCCAGGTGGCAATTGAACAACAACGGCCAGAGGGAATCGGCCATTGCCCCTGTGGTACTTTCGGTTTCGTTTTTGGCCTTTGTCTATTGAGACTTGCTGCCGGTTGACACTGCTGGCCCGTGCCCTGCTATTGGCCATACGCTTGCCTTCCACCCTCGTCCCCGGACTCTACAAGTCAGCTTTGCGAGGAGCCATTCAAACCAGGTCCCAAAAGCCCCCTCGGGGCTCGCTGCTCATTATGGCGGGCAAGCCAGAAAGCGAGAAGCGGGCCACCAAGGGCACGTACCGAGGGGGTACCACCCAATTCAATACTATGGACCGCTTCACTCACCCTAAAGGATCCCCCGGTGGTGTGGGTAAAGTTCTGGAAGAGACTGGGGATGGCTCTCCCTCGACTGAAGAACTGACATTGAGGGACGTCATGGGCGCCATTGCAAGCATGAAGACGTCTATGGGCCAGCAGTATTAGACACTGGCATCGAAGATTGACACGGTGGCAATCGACGTTAACTTAATCAGGACTGATCTTGCGAAGACCAACGAGCGGGTCAAGTCCCTGGACATCAAGACCGCCAGTATCACGACCGATGTCTCCGATCTTCAGACCGAAATTCGCAATCTTCGATCCTCTAACGACTTGTTTGCCCGCCGGCTGGATGATTTTGAAAGCCGGGCTAGGCGCAACAATGTGCTTATCATCGGGGTTCCGGAGAAGCCCACTGAAGTATCTACAGATCTCCTTGTGGAGGACCTCAAACTGAATCACTTGACACCCAAGGGCCTCAGCAACTTTTTCGCAGTGGAAGGCGCTCACAGAGTCCCCGGTGGGAAGCATAAACCGGGTGCCGCTCCTCGGCCTATCATAGCCAGGATTTTCAATTTTCGGGACAGAGACGCTATTCTTCAGGCATCGTGGACCAACGGTGCCACGAAAATTGAAAATGCAACGATTGGTTTCTACCCGGATTTTACGTAGGCTGTACAAAAACAGTGCATGGGATTCATGGGGGTGAAACGGTGACTTAGGGACATGGGACTGAAGTATGCCATGCTTTTCCCGGCCCGATTGAGGATTGAATATGGGGACCGTGCGCTCTTTTTTTGACCGACCTGAGGTCGTCAGTGACTGGCATTGATACTTTGCCAACGCATCGAGGGGCGCTGAAGGTGGCTTGGAGGAGCAGGAGGAGTGAGGACTCACCGGCGTGTCTGCTCTATAGACTTACAGCAGTGGATCGATGATTCTTTGTGTATATATATATTGGTAATTACCCGGGGCGGTGGGGATTCAGGACTCTTCCTCCTCTAGGGGTTTCTTCTCTTTTTGTAGATTAGTTTTCATGGGGCGACAGGAACACTGCAAGTTGGGGTGGCTTTTTGGTCTAACGCAGGGGTGTGTATTGGGAATTTCTCTGGGGTGGTGGGGGGGAACTTGTTGTTTCTTTGTTTATTTCGAGGCCACACATTGCTATATACTTCGATTTCTGTGCCTGTTTCTTTGTGGGGGGGGGGCATTGTTCTCTGGGGGTAGGGGGCTGAGGGTGCTGAGTTAGAATGTCAACGGTCTGGGTGACAGGATAAAGCGGGGGATAGTTTTACAGTATTTGAAACGTTTCTCCCCTGATATAGTGTTGTTGCAGGAAACACACCTGATAGGGAACACATGCCATGCATTGAATATACGGGGCTATCGTCTGGTGGCACAATCCGGATTCACTACTGGGTCAAGTGGGGCTGGCGTTCTTGTCAGGTGCTCCCTGCCCCTGAAAATAGACGACACTGTCCTAGACGATAGGGGTCGGTTTGCTGCTATCACGGGCAGGTGGGAGGGGAAGACGATCTCCATACTTTCTGTGTATGTCCCGCCAGGCTTGCAGTCCACGACATTCTCTGATTTGGGAAGGGTGGTATTGGGTCTCCCCGAAGGTATACTGATTGTGGGTGGTGATTTTAACTCGGTTGTCTGTGGTAGGGAGGATCGTAGCCCCCCAGGGATCCTCCGAAATCGCAATCTTGGATAGGTAACTTCCTGGACGCACTGAGTCTGGTGGATTGTTGGAGGCAACTGCACACCGGACAGGCACAATATACCTTCTATTCGGGAGCACATGGGAGTCTCTCAAGGCTTGACTATATCCTAGTACCAGCGGTGCAGATGGTCTCTGTGAGGGAAATTCGACACCTGGCCAGGGGCATCTCGGACCACTCCCCACTCTGGCTTACTATTGATATGCAGTTGGGAGCTGAGGGTCGGGTGGCTCCGATTAACCCCTGGCACCTCCGTAATCCTAAAACCAGGGCTGGGGTGGTTAAATGCATGGACTACTACTTTGCCGAGAACGTGGGGTCGGTGTCCTCCTCCATCTCCCCGTGGGAGGCCTATAAGACGGTGATCTGTGGTCAAACCTTGTCCTCGATCGCCAGTGCGAAGAAAAGCAAGAATGAGGAGGTGGTGCGTCTGGAGAATGAAATTACTGCTTTGGAAGAAGAATTACAATCTGGGATTACACAGGAGGGGCTGCATGCTCTAGCCCTTAAACAGTTTGACTATAGAGCTCTGGTGACTGATGCAGCCAAGACAATGAGTCGTGAGCAACAGGGGCGTTTGTATGATGTCGGCGACAAAGCGGGAAAGTTGATTGCTTGGTTGGATAAAAGAGATAGATTGAATCGTGTGGTGCCTGTTGTTGAAAGAGTAGATGGGGTGCGGGTTGTGGATCCGGTTGAGATAGTTGGAGTCTTTGCCCACCACTTTCAGGAGGTTTACACGTCGGTTTCAGACAGACCGGAGGAAGACTCACATTTGTTGCTTAGAGATATCGCATTGCCTAGCCTGTCTGAGTCGGACAAAGAGCTTATGGAGGCGCAATTTTCCAACGATGAAATAGCGCTCGCCATCCGCTCCATTCGCTCGGGGAAAGCAACGGGCCCGAATGGCATCCCGATCGAACTGTATAGGTTGTGTCCCGACAAAATGGCGCCGCACCTTCGTCAAATGTTTTGAGAATCGCAAGATGTCGGCTCCCTTCCCCGGGATCAGAGACTGGCGTCCATTGTTATCATCCACAAAGACGGGAAGCCCCGTGACCAATGTACATCATATAGGCCGATATCACTTCTAAACACCGAGCCAAGATGTTGGCAAAACTTTTGGCAAATCGGCTGATAAAAGTGATCAGCGATTTGATACACCCAGATCAGTCCGGGTTCATTCCCCATCGAAATACCGCGCTCAACCTGCGTCGTCTTCACGGCGTCTTGGCAAGGGCGGGGTCACTGCGTGAGCCGGCCATCTTGGTTTCCTTGGATGCCTCGATGGCCTTCGACACGGTGGAATGGCCGTATTTGTGGGCGGCCCTTGCAAAATTTGGTTTTGGCCCCGGTTTCATCAGGTGGGTTAGACTCCTGTATGAGCAACTGCTGGCCCAGGTGGTGGTCAACGGCAGGGTATCGGAATCCTTTGTTCTTGGTAGAGGCACGCGACAGGGGTGCCCTTTATCTCCATTGCTCTTCGCGCTCGCTCTTGAACCTCTTGCCGCATGGCTTCGATGGGAACAGTCGCTCAAAGGTATTAGGTGGTCCCCTGATTTTGAGGATCGTATATCGTTGTATGCGGATGACATTCTGCTGTACCTCACTTCCCCCCGAAAGTCGTTAGGGGTATTGTTTGACGTATAGAGTTCGTTCGGGAAGAATTTTGGCCTGGTAATCAATTGGGCCAAGTCTTGTATTTATTCGCTTATTGGAGAGCTGCCCCCCTTGCCACGCATCTGTCCAATACCGATTTCGCACGTCGGTTTCAAATATTTGGGGATTTATATTTCGTTGGACCCCGCTGCACGATATGAGAGGAATTTGCTTCCTCCGCTCCTCCGACTTAAATCGGACGTGACGGCGTGATGTGGCCTGCCACTATCCCCGGTGGGGAGGGCGGCTCTTTTCAAGATGATGTCTCTTCCCTGATTCCTGTCTGCAATCCAAAATACGCTTGATCTTGTACCTGCCAGTTATTTCCGCGAGATTGAGAGCCTCCAGAGGAAGCTCATATGGGCGGGCCACTTCGCATTGCATTGGCGAAGCTGACTTTGCCCTGGTATGATGGAGGCATGGCGTTGCCCGACATCAAACGATACTATTGGGCATCCCAACTAAGTGCAGTTAACCACGCAATGTACGGCCCGTCCCGAATCCCACATTTGAAATGGATAAGTGGCAGTTACCGGGAGGTAACTACAATAGGGCGCTTTACTCCAGATCAGCTAGGAAGAATTTGACTGGGCCCACCGGAGTTGTGGTACGGGTGTGGGGTAGTGCAACCGCGGCTACGGGGTGGTTAGACAGATTGACTAGAGCTACTCCGCTTTACGCGGCAGAGAGATTGGGCAATCTCTGGACGACGAAGGGATTCGAAAAGTGGGATCTCATCGGTATTAGTAGGGTCGGAGATCTCTGGGTCAAGAACTGGATCAAAACTTTCGATGAACTGAAACTGGAATACGCATTAAGTTACATCCAGATCCACCATGCACTTGGGTCGGTTTTTCCAGTCGGAACCGTTATTCCAGAGTCCTCTCCTCTTGAAGACAGAGTGCTTGACGGACATGTCCCCGATAGCACCATTTCCCTCATCTATTAAAAACTTATCAACGATCGGTTGGACCTACTTGTACAGCTTCGGGGTGCTTGGACCGGCGATTGACTGGAGTTGGACGATCAAGATTGGCAGGCTGCGATATCTTCCCCTAAGGAAGTCGCGATTCCGGCGCATCTCCGGCTGGTGCAACTGAAGATTCTACATCGAGTCTATGTCATGGGTCCACGCCTGCTGCGTATGGGTTATTCTGTTGACGGGTTGTGTAGGCGTGGATGCGGTATGCTTGCTACCTTTCTTCATATTATATGGGAGTGTCCAGATGTTGTGGTATTTTGGAACCGTGTGCATGCTGTTATGGAAGAGGTAACGGGTGTTTCGTTGTTGCCGGAGGCCAGACGCTGTTTGTTGAATGTCTGGGAGCCAAATGACTACAGTGTTGCTCAGATCCAGTGGGCCACCCTTGGCAATATGGGATCGAAAAGGGACATAGCCCAACTATGGGGATCTCAGAGAGCACCTCTGGTCTCAACCTGGAAAGAAAACATGGACTGGTGCATGTTCAGGGAAAAAACTGTGTATGTCGCTCGGGGTAGGCCCAAGAAGTGGGGGAGGATATGGCACCAATGGAACTTGTATCGTGGAGAGATTTGCACCCCCCCTTTTGTAGAAGTCCCTGACATACCTCTGTCCCCGTGACCGGACATTCCCTGAATTCTACATTCTATTGTTTATAATGTGCTCGCCCACTCCCGGCCCCCCCTCCCCCGAGATCTTAGATCCTTCTATCACATGTGGCCTTTCAGATGGGATTGCCCCCCCTCCTCCCAGGGACAGACACTCACCGTATAGTTTCATTGCCTCGCTAGTTTTTTCTGTTTGTGTTTCTTTATAAAATATAAAATGTGAAACCTTTAATTTATCCTTCCTCCCGCCACAGGATCTTCTACAATGTTGTGCGCAATCGCTGCCGGGCCCTCGGGTTGTCGGCTGATGAGCTGTGTAACATTGCAACTTTTGTCTTCATTGCTAACGGCCGGCCCCTGTGGTTGTAGGTCTGCAACTGTATTATTTTTATTGTAATAAAGGTTTTTAAAAAAAAAACAAAAAAAACACATGCGAGGTGAATTGAGGGTCATTATCAGATACAATCGTTGATGGTAACCCTTCTTTTTTTTTTTTTTCCTGAAGAAAATTAATAATAGACACCGTTTGGGTAACCCATTCGATTTCAATCCACTTTGAGAAATAATCAATAACAACTAGTATATACACTTTTTCTGTTAAAATTCCTTCATAAGGACCTAAAACATCACTTGCAATTTTTTCCCATGGATTCTCTGGAACTTGAACTTGCACCAAATCTGGGTGTTGCAACTTTAAAATTCTAATATATCTGAACGTTTCCTCAGGTGTAGGTACGCTTGTGGGGTGAGCCTTTTCAGGAGCCCACCTGGTGCATGAGTTCACCCTCTTGCGCACTGGTCCTTTAGACTGACAAAGTAGAGATTGGCACGGAAGCTGTAATATCAAAAGAATATTTTATTAGGACTCATGAGTGCAACTACATTGATACAGAACCCTCAGGCAATGTATGAAGCAGCACATGGAGTACAGAAACCATGGGCTTTATATACTGTAGTAAGCATGGAGGTTCAAAAAGAGGCAGTACAAGTGTACACACAAATAGATGTTCACATACAAGGATACATGAGAATCGCTTGGTCAACAAAATGGGAGGAGCTATAATACTGCTGACATCAGTTAAAATAGCCTGACAGTTAAATACATGACAGGTGCATCCTAACAGCTAAAGCCTCTCTGAGCATGTGCAGTACTCAGGTTATGTGCTGCAGGAGCTAACTATAGATGATGACTCAGGCATAATAGAGAAGCAGGCAACAGCGAAGACGGGGAATAACATGGCATACACACACCTTAACTAAAATGGATGCTAAAAACAAAATGGCTTCAGCTCATGCTAACAGTAATTTCTGCCAAGTTTCAACACGCTGATTTAAGATTGATGGTGGCAAAAAATGTAGCACCATCCAATTAAGTCGTGTACATTAGATAAAGGGTGACATTCTGTTGCAAAGTCATCCTGTGCCCTGGGCACCCCCCCCCCCACCCAACTTTTTGCTGACTGGAACTGGTGGTAACTGACTCTGACTGACCCTGGGCTCTGTTTAACCAGGCTCAGGGCCAGTGCCAAGCTGAAAGGAACACATTAGAATATAGTTAAGACACCCAACATACACTAGGGTACACTATGGTATGGTGGGATACCCCTGTAATTGGCATGACCTACCCCATAAGCCCCTAGTATATAATAGGGCAGGAGATTGAAACTACCTAGAAGTCCCCAGTATCCTGGGCCATGGCAGTTTAGAGGCCAGCAGATTTACTGCACTAGCATGTGTGCAGTGCTGAAGCCTGAGGTCAGTTTAACCACATCGATGCTGATGACGAGCTCAGCTCGTCATCAGCTACGGCGCTCGTATGCTGATGACGAGCTGAGCTCATCATGTAACGCAGTAATTTGAAAAAAGCCGCCCACAGCGGGAAAAGACGCCGCAGCGATGCGGTTAAAAGCAGCACTGGTTGCCAGGACTGCTTTTAAACAGTAAATTGTGCCCAAACTCGACTTTGGTGGTAGGGGCACTTAAAAATGAAAACCCTACAATGTTTTGGCACATTAAGGACCCCCAGGTTCTCCCCTGGGTATCCCAGGGGTGGGGGTCATTTATCTATAAGGTACAACCTTATAAAATGAGTTTTTACATGCCTGGGTAAAGTGAAATTTCACATTTCACTCCCACATTGTTTTAAAGTGCTGATCAAATTCGACTTTGATGCTAGGGACACTGGGTAAGGAGGATCTGCAATATTTCTGCAGATTCAGAACCCCTGAAGTTTCTCCTAGTTGCACAGGGCGTGGGGGTCCTGTAGAAATTAGGGAAATACTTATAAAATATGTTTTTATAAGCCCTGGTGCTAGAAAACTGGCTGTCGGAGGGATGGGCAGAAATGGAGGCTTGAGTGTGGGTTTTTAATGGCGAGATTTATTGCAAAATTTACAAAATGGTTTAGAAATTATTGAAGACAGCAGCACAGATGGTCCGGTGGTTAAGATGGATGGTCCGGTAGTTATGATGGATGGTCAGGTGGTTGCAGTATAGGGCGACTTTTCCAGTCGTTACTCTCTTCCTCCTTCGTCCTCCGTCCCGGAAGGCTCAAAAAGAAGGAAAGAGCGGTCAGTGGACTGTATGATGTCCTACTATTGTTCACAGTCACCACACCCGAAGTGCACCAAAATGCAAAGAAAAAGCCAAAATGAAGAAGAAAAGCCTGAAAACACACTTAGGCTTGGTTCCTCCTTTCCTGGGGAAATATTGCCTATTTTTGACTTCTTTCCAGGAGGGCAAGGGCAGCTGAGTTACGGGAGGACCTCTCCTTATCACTACAGCTGTACTAGGTCTCCTTGCATATGCCTCCTAAGCTACAGGAAGGTTGGGCAGTCGGCAATGCCTGATAAAGATTGTGGTGGCAGGGAATATGGAAGTTAGTGTCGGGGGTCCTACGGGGGTGTGAGGGTCAGTGTACATAGAAGTAAGAAAATGTGCCCTGCCTTAAATCCTTTACCCGGTGTTCCCTCCCTCCCCTCCCTTCCCTTCAGAGACACTCACCGCATCTGCCGCAACTCTCCAGAGTTGCGGCGACCTTTCAGCATCCTCTGGGGCGTCCACCAGTCCTCGGACCAGCTCTCCACGTCCTCCCCGACAGCGCTTTCTTCGTCCTTCGGCATCTCTTGAAGCTTCTTCTCCACCCGCTGATCCGTCACCTCCAACTCCGCGGCGTCTTCTGGGTTCCTCCTACTGCTTGTATCCCCTCCTAGCGTCCACTCCCATAAAGTGGGTTGTCCCGCCTCATCCGGAGAACTCCTTCTTCCCCATTGGTTGCCGTTCCCTTCCTTCTCCTCAGCTTCCTGTAGAGAGGTGGGAGGGTTTAATGTTAACTCCCTGAGTCCTATATTGATGTGTGGACAAAACACGGCAAAAAGGGGTGGACAAAACACGGCGGAAAGGGTGAGTCCTCGACCTCCTCCTGCACCGTTTCACACTGGCCCAAGTCATTTTCCCCATTGCAAACACCATGGTCCATATGTTAACATGTTAGGAAGTTACTGATTAATAAATATTGATAGGAGAGGACTAGCTGGACCATTCAAAGACTTATTGTTGAATTTCTCCTAAAGTGTACTTACAAGAAGTTATAAGACTTTATTGTTTGTAAGTCCAAATTCAGCCTTCCAGTGGTCTGCCCTGATTGTTCAGAGTAAAGTGGATTAGCCAGGCTGCTTTGAAGAGGTGATAAGCCATTCCTAGGGTTAACAACTCTGCTGGGAGGGCAGTGTGCTGGTCTATAGGAAGGCCAGTCCAGGTGGTGTAGTCGTAAACCATGCTCTTCAAAGGCCGAGGGGAGGCCTGGGTTTCAGTTTCACTCTTTCCCTCTTGACCCAGAGTCAGGGCTAGGCTTAAGGAAGGTATGTGCAGATGGTAAGGGGAGAGGCCATGGAAATAAGTCATCGAAGGAATTCCCAGCCTGGTGTACCAGTGGATTTATCAGGGTTTTGTTCAAGTGAATTGCGGAATTGAAATTTCACACTTTCAAGTACCCTCTTGGAGATTCTAGAACCTTGGACTGTGTGTTGGATACTTTGGTACCCGCAAGCAGAACTTCAGGAAGGAGTTCTAACTGGACCCAGCCTGCTGGAGAAGGCTGCACAAGAGTGGTAAGAAATTCTCCAGAGCCATTTTTAAAGGTGTGTCTCTGCCAGAGAAAACAAAATAACTGAAAGGGGCACTGTTGGTTTCTAAGCACTAGAAAGTGACTAATCTTTAAAAATTCATATCTCTGATTCCCTACAGTGGAGTTTTTTTCGTTTTGGTGTAATTTAAAAGATACAAATATTACCTATTTTTATAAATTGGTGTTGGATTTTTATTTTGTGTTGTGTCTTAATTTACTGAAATGGTGTTTTTAAATGCTTTACATACCTGCCTTTGAAGTTAAGCCTGTCTGCTCGCAGCCGCGTTACCAAGGGACGAGCATAGGAATAATTTTATAAGACCTATGTTGAGTCCTATCATGTGTTAGTGGCCTTATTGCCAGTGGCAGACCTACATTTGCCCCTACCAATAACCCACTTTCCAACATTTGGTGCTCAGCGGTGTGGATGAGGACTTGTGTTTAAAAAGTACACCTTTCAGTGAATAATTTTTATAAAAATCCTCTAAATTGCATTAGAACAAAACTTTTGAGTTTGATTTTTGGAATTTGGACTAAACTATTTTTAAACCATTGTTTTGATTTTTCCAAATTGCTTTAAGCCTATTGTGCCTAGTTTTTTGTGACCCAAAACTAGGGAACCATGGAGCTGGACCTGGCTAAACTGTCTCAGTTTAAGGTGGCTGATTTTAGGGAACAGTGTAGGCTTAGGGGGCTGCGTGCTGCCAAGAAGTTGAGGAAGGCAGGGTTGCTTGAGTCCCTAAAGGCTTGGGCCAGAGCAGCGGTAGAGAACCCAAGGGGGTGGGAAGAAGTTCCTCCCAACCTCACCTGAGAGAGAGGTGAGGCTGAGACCTTTCCAATTGTGACTAGTATTAGCCAGGTGAATCATGGTGGTGGTGGGAGTTGGGAAGGGTCCCTTACTCATGTACCACTACTGTCCCTTGCAGAGAGACAGCTTCAGGCTCAATTAGAGTTGATTGCTTTGGAGAAGGAGAAATTTGAATTGGCTAAGAGAAAATGGGAGAGGGAGGAGGAGAAAAGAAATGGTGGCAGCGAAAGTGAAGAAGATGCTGAGATGTCCATGGGTGGTAGATTTGAACCTAAACTTCCCTAGGGCATAGCACCCAAGTACACCAAGGGGGGTGACATTGACAGGTAGCTAGCAGCTTTTGATAGGGCCCTTAAAATTAGTAGGGTCCACTCTAGTTATTGGGGTGCACTCCTGTGGGAGTTGATTCCTGTGGCTGGGAGGGATAGGCTCCTAACCCTGAAGGGAAAGGATGCAGAATCCTACCAGCAGATGAAGGCATGCTTAGTCAAGAGATGTGGTCTGACTCCAGAACAGTACAGAGTGAAGCTGAGAGGCACCCAGAAATTGAGTTCAAAGTCTTGGTTAGACTTTGTGGACATTTCAGTAAAGGCACTGAAGGCTGGATTGTTGGTAACAAAGTTGACACATATGAGGGATTGTAAAATTAGTTTTTGAAAGAACACATTTTGACTCATTGTGCAGAATGGAAGGTATGCCAGTATCTAGTGGACTCTAAGCTGACAGACCCCAGAGAGCTGGGGGAATCAGCTGATGAGTAGGTGAGAACCCGGGTTTCCATTCAGCGCCAGGGGGGTGAACTGAAGAAAGGAGGACAGGGGAAAACCCAGGGAAATAAAGGTCAATACCTAAAAACCTGCACAAGGAGGGGGCCCGAGCCAATCCAAATTCAAAGGGAGGGGGTTTCAGAGAAAGCCTGGTAGGTTATTTGATCCCTCAAAGGTGGGTAAGTGCTTTGACTGTAACCAGCCAGGGCATAATCAGGGAGATGCTGTCTGCACCAAGAAGCTCCCCCCTAGGGGGCCATCCACAGGGATTGCCAGTGTCAGTGTAGGGTTGGAGAGTGGTGCCTCAGAGAGGGGTAGTCAGGTGGTGAAAGCAACCTTAGTGTCCCTGGGTGGGGTGAATATTGCCAACCTTGCTGCCTTACCTCCAAACATGGACACCTACAGGCAGAGGCCTAAAGTGAATGGGACTGAGGTTGAGGCTATCAGAGACTCTGGGGCTAGTGTAACTAGGGTCCTGGAGAAACTGGTGCCTCCAGAGAGGTTGTTACCTGGTGAGTTTCACCAGGTGACAAATGCAGACAGCATTACCAAACTTCATCCTATGGCTGTGGTGGTTTTGGAATGGGGAGGTGTGACAGGCCCTATGAAGGTAGTGGTGTCAAAGGTGCTCCCAGTCTAGTGTTTACTGGGCAATGATCTGGAAGCCTCTGCGTGGTCAGAGGTAGAGACAGGACTCCATATGAAAATATTGGTGCTCCCTGAGTGGGTATGTGCTATGACTAGGTCACAGACTAGCCAGAAAGGAGGGGCTGGACACTTGGACTCTGCAACAAGGGGCCAAGCATCCAAGGACAAGGGCACTGGGCCTGGTAAGCCAGATCAGGAAACTCCAGAGGTGCAGGAAGAATCTAACCCTGATGGGGAGGATCTGGCCTCTGAGGGAGGGACTCCATCCCTGCCAGAGCTGTCAGATTTGGCAGAAATGACAGAAGCAGGTGGACCCTTTAGAGAGGAGTTCAGTCAGGGACAGCGTGACTGTCGCACCCTTGAGAGTTTGAGGCGGATTGCTCCTAAGCAAGAGGAGGGGGATGAATATGGATTTCACAAACTCGACTGGGAAGATGGACTGCTTTATACGGTTGAACTGTAATTAAAATGACCGGCAAGACTCCATTTTGTGTTGCCATGCTCTCGGCAACCTAATGAAGAATTGCTTTCCACATCCCTGTTGAAACTTGCACAACCCTCCTTCCTCCTTGTGGTCGAGCCGATTCTGAGAAGCTGCCTGTGTGCCTCACCCCCGAGTTGTGTCAGAGACTTTGCCACATCCTGTCCATTGTTGGTAACTCAGCCTATCACAAACAACTCCTGTGCCCTGTGACCACACCATCTGGTCAAGGAAGCACGAGGCTGTGCCCCGTGACCACACCATCTGATCAAGGAAGCACAAGGCTGCACCCTCTGACCACACAATTGAGCAAGGAAGAACAAGGCTGTGTACATTGTGCAATCAGAGACAGATGTCCCCTGGCCACGATTGCACCACAAGACTGACGAAGAACTTGTCAGAGGAGGAATTTATCAAAATGTGGAACTATGTATTGTGCAAATGGCCATGGCTAGTACTATAAGTATGTGTGTTCTGAGGATTGAAGTAGCAGTCTCCGTAGAATTGTCTTTGTACCATTCTGGGACCCTGTCCTTAGCTCGAGTTAATAAATAACTTACTTCCCTCCATGGCTGGTTGTCCTGGTCTCTTTGGTAATGTATGATTTAAGCAAGAAGAGCCCGTAGATTCTAGGTGTCCCCTGCACCGCTGGCTTTGACTCTCCTAGTGGTGGAGGGGTCTCCAAAAAGCCGGTTCTACAATACTGAGGCCAGAAACCTCAAGGAGGTGGTGCCCCAGAAGTACAGAGAGTTCATCCTGACTTTGGGTCATGATATCCCCTTGGCAGGACATATGGGACAGACCAGGATAAGGAACCGGTTGGTGAACCATTTCTACTGGCCTTAATATGTCTGAAAAGGTAAAGGAGTTTTGCAGCTCCTGTGTCACCTGTCGGGCCAGTGGCAAGGCAAGGGGCAAGACAAAGGCTCCCCTAATACCACTGCCAGTGGTTGGGGTCCCTTTTGAAAGCGTGGGGTTGGACATTGTTGGTCCCCTGGACCCACCTACTGCATCAGGGAATAGGTATATCTTAGTGGTAGTTGACCATGCTACTAGATACCCTGAGGCCATACCTCTTAGAACCATTGATGCTCACCAGAGTGGGTTTTCCAAAAGAGGTGATGTCAGATAGGGGCACAAACTTCCTGTGCAGCTATCTGACTGCTATGTGGGATGAGTGTGGTGTTAACTACAAGTTCACCACCCCCTATCACCCACAAGCAAATGGTCTTGTTGAGAGATTCAACAAAACCCTGCAGGGCATGATAAATGGGTTGTCAGAGAAACTCAGGAGGAGATGGGATGTTCTCCTCCCCTGCTTACTGTTTGCATACAGGGAGGTGCCACATAAAGGGGTTGAGTTCAGTCCCTTTGAGCAGGTGTTTGGACACCCTGTGAGGGGGCCATTGAGACTGCTAAGAAAGTCTTTAGAGAAGCCTCTTAAATAAGCTAAGGACAATGTGCTCGATTATGTGCTTGGCCTGAGATCTAGAATGGCGGAGTACATATACAGGGCAACCAGGAAACTGGGCGCCAGCCAGAAGCTCATGAAGCACTGGTATGACCAAAAGGCTACTATGCCTGAGTATACTCCAGGACAGTTGGTGTGGGATTTGGAGCCTGTGGCTCCCAGGGCCCTCCATGACAAGTGGAGTGGGCCCTATCCAATCTTAGAAAAGAAAGGTGAAGTTACCTATTAGGTTGACCTTGGCACCCCAGGAACCCTCACAGGGTCCTGCCTGTGAATAGATTGAACCCCCACCATGACAGGGCAGACATGACCATGTTACTGGTCACTGATGAGGGTGTGGGGGAGGAAACTGAGCCTGTGCTTGACCTCCTCTCCACTAATGTGCAAGAGGGGTCAGTGGGGGAGTTGTACTCTCTCCCAAATTGACAGACCAGCAGCACATAGACTGTAAGCAGGTGCTGGAGCAGTTTCCTGGCCTGTTCTCTTTGACACCAGGCATCACTGAGTGGTGTGTGCAGCACATTGGCACTGGTGACAGCCTACCTGTCAAAAATAAACTGTACAGGTTGTCTGACCATGTCAGAGCCAGCATTAAATCTGAGGTTGCTAAGATGCTGGAGTTGGGGGTAATAGAACCGTCTGAGAGTCCATGGACCAGTCCAGGGGTGCTGGTACCTAAACCTAATCCTCAGGGGGACCCAAGGAGTTAAGTGTCAGGAACTGACATCGGCGCCTACCGCATACGAAGAATGCAGGACTACATTTCCCAGAAGGCTTTCTGGGAAGACCTAATAGCATTTACCGCTCTAGTTTTCCCTCGGCTGCCGCCTGGTTACTGTCCTCTTCATTCCCGGCTGGGAAAGCCCTCCCGCATGCGGCTGCAGCGAGGAGGGTATTTTGCATATTTGGCGTCCGATGCGACTCCTCTGGATTATCAAGATCGGAGTTCACTCGGCTGCGCCCAAACTCAGGAATTCTTGTTTTTCTCCGCTTCTACAATTGTGAACATTCTCCTTCTTGGAAGCAGCAGTGGAAACCTCTTGATCCTAGAATATTGAACTGCTGGAAGCTCTTAATTACTGGTAAGCTTAGACATCCAGGTTGGATGCACTAAGTTCCTGACTGTGTACTTTCGTTTGTTTCTCCTTATCTTATTTACTGACGTACCACAAAGAAATGTACTGTATTGTTGGATCAGCTGATTTCCTGTGAAGTATTTCCTTTGTTGACTCTTGTGAGACAAAGGAAGGCAAGCCCGTCTGCGCCCGTCCGCGCTAGAACGCTGCCTGCTGTCCAGAACTCTGCCTGAGACCCGCTGCATGATAAGGACAGACAGTGAGGTAAACGGTGCTATAATGCTAACCTATACTAGCGGGGAATTAAAGAGGTGGACTCCAGGTAGAGCTGTTAAGTCACAATCGAGCTCCCAGCCAATACATGCACCTACACTCTCTGGGGAGCTCCCCCTATGGGAGGTACCTAGAAACCGCCCCACACCCATCATAAAGAGCAGAACAGAGACCGTAGTGCTAATAAGCTCGCCAACTTTACCAGTCAGGAAGGTTCCCGTAGAAGGTGCGAATATTACTAGAATCTCTGTCCAGTCCCACACTCGAAATCCTGATTGTGAACATACAGCTTTCCCGTGTGGATAACTGGTGAGTTGCACTAGTGTATAGGCCTCCGGGCACCAAAACAGGTTTTGTTAACCAACTGTTAGAAATAATAGTCACCCATGCTCTAACCACGGAGAATTTTATTTTATTAGGCGATTTTAATTACCATGCAGAGCTTTCCGCAGACATGTCTCTTATTAAGGACTATGGAAAGCTTGGGATTTCTCAGCGAGTCAGCGGCCCTACTCACTGTGCGGGCCACACTCTTGATTTAATCTTTACTAGTTCCCCTAAATTAAGCACTGATCTGGACGGATCATTATCTTTTAAAATTTAATCTCCCAAATAAGATTCCGGCCACTCCTGCGAAGGGCACAAGAGTGCGGATCCGCCCATGGCGGAAACTTACTCCGGAGGCATTTCTGGCTCATTTTAAGCATGTAAACAATTTGGCTCTTGCACTAGAGCAAAGGGTAGATAATCTGAAGTCCTCCATTCTACAAACCTTAGATCATGTCATCCCGGAAACTACCGTCAAAGCCAAATTGGTGGCCTCTCCATGGTTTACCACCAATCTTAAGATAGATAAATTGGCTAGTAGAGCTGCAGAGCGTACATGGAGGAAAACTAAAACCGAGGAGGATAGAGCCAAATATAAGTTACTTCATTCAGGCTACATGAAAGATATAAAATTGGCAAAGAAGGAGTATTTAACTCAGCGGATAAAAATTTCAGAAAATTCTAGCAGGGAACTATATAAAATACTGAGGGAATTTACGTCCCCTCGCGCTGAACAATCCCTGTTTAGCCCCTCCCAAAAATGGGTTGAGTCAATGGCAGAATTGTTTGAGGATAAAATCAAGTTAATATACTCTGCTTTTCCTACTTCAGATTCTGACCAACCAATCCTAGATAGTCGCCCGGTGACGTCGCCATCCGCGACGATCGATAATCAAGATCTCTACCTGACGAAATTCACGCCGATCACGGTCAAGGAGACTCTTGAAGGTCCTAGCAGAATAAAGTCAGGTTCCCCTATGGACCCTTTCCTGCCACGACATTGCATGAAAATCATGCCTTTGCTAGCCGAGTCCCTTACAGCCATCTTTAACACCTCTCTGGAGCAAGCTGAGGTCCCTTCTCAGTGGAAGCATGCCCAAGTAAAGCCTATCCTGAAGAAGCCATCTGATGATCCTGCTCTACCGCCCCATTACCGACCGATATCACTGCTGCCTTTTTTTGGTAAGGTGTTGGACCTTCTTGTGAACAACCGGCTGACTGCTTACATAGAAGCCAGTGGAGCTCATCCTCCTAGACCTCTCCGCAGCATTTGACACCATCTCCCACGGCATTTTGAAACATCGGCTGTGGGAGATTGGTGTCCGAGGAGGGGCACTGGGTTGGATTGAGGATTATCTCACTGGCCGCCTTACCACCGTTCTAGTCGACTCTCTGGCTGCCCGCAGTCGCCCGGTCATGGTGGGCGTGCCTCAAAGCTCGATTTTAAGGCCGCTCCTTTTTAATCTGTACCTGACACCTTTGGCTAAAATAATCAAATCTTTTGGCTTTGGAACGGTGTCATATGCAGATGATACCCAGCTGCTGATCACATGCGGCGTCGATCCTGCCGACACTCGCGTACGTTTTACAAAATGTATGGTTGAGATCAGCAGCTGGATGCGGGTCAACAAACTCCAACTTAATGCGGGCAAGACTGAAATCATTTTGTTCGGAAAGGCAGACAGATGTTGGACGCCAGAGTGGTGGCCATCTGAACTGGGAGCTTGCCCGGCCCCCAAGTCGGTAGTCCGTAACCTTGGAATTATAATGGATAGCGCTCTATCCTTGAAAAATCATGTAGCCAAGGTGACGGGCACCTGCTATGGTATAATGCGTGGCCTCAAAAAGATCTTCAAATGGCTTCCGCTGGAAGCCAGGAAGCCGTTGGTTCAGGGCTTGATCATTAGCCATCTTGATTATGGGAATGCCATGTAGCACGGCCTGAATGAGGATCTGGTGACAAAACTACAAACTTTGCAGAATACGGTGGCGAGATTAGTGCTGGATCTGCCGCCTAGAACGGCTTCCGCTCCTTCTTTGAAAAAACTACACTGGCTCCCCGCACGGCAAAGAAGTCAATTTAAGATCTTATGTCTGACCCACAATTCATTGTATAACAAGGGGCCCGGTATCTTTAAAAAAAACGTAACTGGTATATCCCCAAGAGGTCCTTAAGATCGAGCCACAAGTCCTTACTAACGCAACCCCGCATACGTACCTCTAGGTATGGGCAGCGCTCCTTTTCATTTCTTGCACCGGCTCTTTGGAATAAGCTACCTCCTCACCTCCTCTCTACTAACGAGCACCAGCAATTTTGTAAAGCCTTGAAAACATGGCTTTTTCCTTACCAGGGTGCCCCTGTTTTTTGTTCTGATGCCCGCTTTGTTTTTTGTCTTTTCCTAGCCGGTTCTTATGCTGCAAGCGCCTTGAGACCTTGCGGTGATAAATGGCGCTTTATAAAAACCTATGACGTTGACATTGGCATTGACATCTATCATACTTTCTGGGAGGATCTTTGTTTCTTTTACACCAACAAAAAGTAGCAATGGGTCAGAAAAAGGGCAAACAACTAACTATGTATCTGTCCAAAGACAGCCCAGAAGGACGTCTGGAGTACCGACGGGAAGAGCGGTGCTCCCATTACCTGAGCTGGGGCCAGGTGAGGTGGAGTCTTTCTCTCCTGCCACATAGTCAGGAGAAGGATGATGAAAATAACACTCAGGTGATAAAAAACCTATTGTATTTGTTACTGAGCAGTAGCGTTAATTGTTCTGATGAAGCAGCAGGATACCCTTTGGCTCCGTCTAGTCTGCAGAAACATGTTGACCTAACACACTCAATAGAAGTTATTTGTTTACACTACTATCTTCGCACTCTTTTATTGGTTTGGAAGTGAAGAGGTGCACATTAAAGCCTTCTTACCCCTTCACTATCCAATTTTATCTGCTGAATACACACTTTTTCACTTATTGTTTTTTCCACGTTCTTTTGCACTGCTTTACAGTTGTCACCTCATACACCATAGCAATCACTGGGCCTCACAGGCCAGATTAGGTTTATACATCTGCCAATCTGCTGTGGGTATTCAATCTTACCTTCATGGTGTGAAGGGTCCCAGATGATGAAGGGCATTTGGGTCGATGACTGATGGGATTTTTTTCACATAGAAGGAATACCCTAGGCGTGATTTCACTAGTTTATATTATTAGTTGAGATCTCTTCTCTTGCACAGATACATAGTTAGTTGTTTGCCCTTTTTCTGACCCATTGCTACTTTTTGTTGGTGTAATTGTTACGTTAGGGGCGGTAGCAATGTTTGGTCGTTAAACTTCCCCTAGGACCCTCATCTTCCCTGTTGTGTTCAGGATCTTTGTTTCCACATTATTCCTCTTTTGACTTTTCTCAATTGCTATGGCTGTTACTGGAGTTGGTTTGAACTAGGAAAAGGGAAGTGCGATCTAGGGTATGTATGTGGTTGGTTCTGTTTGATGGATTCAGGGCATGAATAGATGGTGATGTCTATAACCTCTGCTTTTGTTTATAGGGCGTGTTTGACCCATGCAATAAGAGAAGCATCTTATTACACAGAGAAGCAGAGGAAGGGTCCATCTCCGGATCTCATCGCTAGAGGTGTGTGTCATCTACTTAGCAAGAATTAATGAGAGCAACTAGTAATTTCCCATATGCTTAACCCTTGTATTTTCTCTATATAGGTATCCCTTACTTTGCTGCTCCCTCCCTTTCCTATCCCTCGCTTGATTACCTCTATGCTCTGTGCAGGTACTATTAGTCAAAGTATGGGGAAATCAGGAGGTGGACCCCTTTAAGCATCACCCTGATCCTGAGGAGTTCGACATCGTGACATTAAGGTTGTATGTGGACTACAGAGGTTTGAATGCAGTCACAAAGACTGATGCTCACCCTATACCTAGAGCTGATGAGCTAATTGGTAGGTTAGGGGCTGCTAAGTACCTGAGTACTTTTGATTTGACTTCAGGTTACAGGCAGATTGCCCTCACTGGTGGTGCAAAGTAGAGGTCAGCCCTCTCCATACCATAGGGTCAGTATCAGTTCTAGGTAATGTGCTTTGGATTAAAGAATGCACATGCCACTTTCCAAAGGTTGGCGAACAGGGTCTTGTCTGGATTGGAACAGTTCAGTGCAACTTACCTGGACGATATAGCTGTATACAGTTCTACCTAGGGGGATCACTTAAACGACCTAATGGAAGTGCTTCAGGCCATGCAGCAGGCAGCTCTGACTATTATGGCAAGCAAGGGCCGAATAGGGTCGAGTTTTGTAGTGTACCTGGGCCACCTGGTAGGTGGGGGCTAGCCTCTCCAAGCTAAAAACCAAACTATTTTGGATTGGACAGCTACTGTTACCCAGACTCAGGTCAGGGCATTCCTTGGACTGACAGGGTACTATAGAAGGTGTGTTCAAAATTATGGGACCATTGTGGGGCCCCTAACAGAACTGACTTCTAAAAAGAGGCCCAAAAGGGTGATTTGGCCCCCAGATTGTCAGAAGGCTTTTGACACTCTGAAAGCTGCTATGTGTTCAGCACCAGTATTACTGGCCCCTGACTACACAAAAGAATTTGTAGTTCAGACTGATGCTTCAGAGCAAGGGATTGGGGCAGTGTTGTCACAGCTAAATGAAGGGAGCCTTGATCAGCCAGTTGCCTTTATTAGCAGGATGCTTCTTCTTTACAGAGAGCAGAGGTGGAGTGCCATTGAGAGAGAGGCTTTTGCTGTGGTGTGGTCCCTGAAAAGTTGAGACCATATTTGTTTGGGACTCACTTTTGTGCTCAAACTTACCACGGGCCTCTCAGGTGGCTCATGCAGATGAGAGGAGAGAAACCCAAGCTGTTAAGGTGGTCCATTTCCCTACAGGGAATGGACTTTACAGTGGAACACAGACCTGGGGTTGCCCATGCCGATGCACTTTCCAGGTTTTTCCACTTAGCCGATGAGGACTACCAGGGTTTAGGTTAGTAACCCATCACCTTTCGTTTGGGGGGAGCTATGTTGCAAAGTCACCCTGTGCTCTGGGAACACCCCAACTTTTTGCTGACTGGAACTGGTGGTAACTGACTCTGACTGAGCCTGGACTCTGTTTAGCCAGGCCCAGGGCCTGTGCCAAGTTGAAAGGAACACATTAGAATACAATTAAGACACCCAACATACACTAGGGTACACCTTTGAGTGCAACCATAGATGCCTCTCAAGCTCTCTACAACTCCCTTGCAAATTTCTTCGAAGGAAAGGCAAATCAATTTTATTCTAATTTCTCAACCCAGGTCAGAATCAACCGCCCTAAATACAACACCATCACCAACGCCCCCACCACTGCACTTTCTGAATTTAGTCAAGTTTTGCCTATGCAGATAGCAGAAATAATCTCATCCATTAAATCAGGATCCCCCTTGATCCTTGCCCCCCTTCTATCCTTAAACCCATTTCAGACTTAATAGGACCTGCTCTTACTAATATCTGCAACTCAGTGTTCCACTCAGGTTCCTACCTATCAGTCTGGAAAAAGGCCATTATCAAACCCCTACTAAAAAACACCCAACCTCGATCCCTCAGAATCAGAAAACTACAGACCCATTGCATGCCTACCCTTCCCATCAAAAATCTTTGAGAAAATCATGAATATTCAACTATCCCAATTCATTGACCACAATAACCTCTTTGATGACACCGAATTTGGGTTTAGGAAGGGCCATGGGACCGAAACAACCCTTATTAAGGCATCAGATGAGATCAGGATGATCCTTGACCAAGGCGGCGTGGCAGTCCTGATGTTACTGGACTTGTCCGCGGCCTTTGACACGGTCGATCACACCATCTTTATCAACCGTTTATCTTCCATTGGCATTCATCACAAGGCTAAATCCCTTCTAACCTCCTTCCTCTCTGGCCGTACCCAGTCAGTTAAACTCGGCGACTTTTACTCCCTCATTTTCACCTTTCCCTGTGGAGTACCCCAAGGATCCTCGCTAAGTCTGACTTTATTTAACATCTATGTGTCGGACTTGGTCAGGGTGATCAAAGCTCATGGGATAAGACTAACCTTGTACGCCGATGACACCCAATTGGTGTTGGCAGTACATAACGATGGAGGAGCAGTTGCCGCCAGCTTCCAGGAGGGAATGCTAGCCATCAGCTCCTGGATGGCAAACATCTGCCTAAAACTTAATTTAGATAAGACAGAGATCATGATCTTTGGTAGTCTTACCCCTTTATGGTCCCCAACCTGGTGGCCTACCAACCTGAGTCCCCCTCCAGTATCTGGAACGAAGGTTAGGAACCTAGGTGTAATGTTTGATTACAAACTTTCGTTCAACAACCATGCGAATGCAGTCGTTTCCTCTTCCTTTTACACCCTCAGAATGGTTAGGAAACTTCTGCCTTTCCTTCCACCTAGCGCCGGCAAGACCCTCATGTGCACCTTAGTTTTGTCCAAGGTGGACTATTGCAACGGACTCCTCCTGAATGCTCAGGAGAAAGTCCTTAACAAATTGCAGTTCGTTCAGAATGCAGCAGCAAGAATTTGTCCTGCACTCCTAAGTTCACATCAATCTCCCATATCATTCGTCAACTGCACTGGCTGCCTAACAGAAACCGTACTAAATTCAAGGCATTGTGCATTGCATATAAAGCTATCAACAATATAGGGCCTGAGTTCCTAAAAAAGTATTGCGCACATACACTCCCGAAAGATCCTTGCGCTCCTCCTCGGCTCACCTGCTCACCATTCCCCGCACCAAGAAAGCTTCCTGGGGAGACAGACGTTTCACAGTTGCCACAGCCAGCAGATTTACTGCACTAGCATGTGTGCAGTGCTGAAGCCTGAGGTCAGTTTAAAACCAGCACTGGTTGCCAGGACTGCTTTTAAAAAGTAAATTGTGCCCAAACTCGACTTTGGTGGAAGGGGCACTTAAAAATGGAAAACCTGCAATGTGTTGGCATATTAAGGATCCCCTGGGTATCCCAGGGGTGGGGATCGGTTATCTATGAGGTACACCCTTATAAAATGAGTTTTTATATGCCTGGGTAAAGTGAAATTTCACATTTCACTCCCCACATTGTTTTAAAGTGGTGATCAAATTCGACTTTGATGCTAGGGGCACTGGTAAGGAGGATCTGCAATATTTCTCCAGATTCAGAACCCCTGAAGTCTCCCTTAGTTGCACAGGGGGTGGAGGCCATGGAAATAATCCATCCCAGGGGGTGTGTTTAGCCAGCTCTTACCTCCTTGCTGGAGAATCAGCCATTATGGATTTGGAAGATTGGTGTACTCTGGGACAAAATAATGACACACTCAACAAGATGTGGTCATAACAATGAGGAGTTGCCCTGCTCTCATTGGTCAGAAGTGACCTAGTGCTTGACCCAGAGAATTTTGAATAAGTATCTTGGAGGGGCAGAGCTCTCCAGATCATCTGCTTGAAACTTACTGAAGCAAGAAGTGCCCTGCTCAGAAGTGTTGCTGTGCAAAGATTTCTAAGGCCTGACCTCTGAAGATTGCACCAAGGGAAACTGCAGCCCTGTGGATTACCTTGCTGCAAAAGGACTCGGTAGACTCCCTGCAAACTACAGGTTAACAGAGCTCACCTGGACAGCCCCACAAGGAATTCCCAGCCTGGAGTACCAGTGGATTTGTCAGGATTTTGTTCAAGTGGATCGCGGAATTGTAGTTTCACATTTTCAAGGACCCTCTTGGAGATTCCAGAACCTTGGACTGTGTGTTGGATACTGTAGGATCTGCAAGCAGAACTTCAGGAAGGAGTTCTAACTGGACCAAGCCTGCTGGAGAAGGCTGCACAAGAGTGGTGAGAAATTCTCCAGAACCATTTTTAAAGGTGTGTCCCTGTCACCGAAAATGAAATGACTGAAAGGGGCACTGTTGGTTTCTAAGAACTAGAAAGTGACTAATCTTTCACAATTCATATCTCTGGTTCCCTACAGTGGATTTTTTTTGTTTTGGTGTCATTTAAAAGATACAAATATTACCTATTATTATAAATTGGTGTTGGGTTTTTATTTTGTGTTGTGTCATAATTATTTACTGATATTGTGTTTTTAAATGCTTTACATACCTGTCTTTGAAGTTAAGCCTGTCTGATCGCAGCCACGTTACCAAGGGTTGAGCATAGGAATAATTTTCTAAGACGTATGCTGAGTCCTGTCATGTGTTAGTGGTCTTATTGCCAGTGGCAGACCTACATTTGCCCCTACCAATAACCCAGTTTCCAACACAATCCATAACAATTTATTTGTTTACTGACCTCAAATCAATTCACATTCTAAGTTTTCTATTCTGTTTCTTAACTAAAACAATCAGAGAAACCCACAACTTTTTGATCATTTCTGCCAAATCATTTCTCACAGACAGGGGTTAATTCCTCAACTTGTGTTTAGAGGGAATAGAATCTTGAAAACAAATATTTTATGAGAACAACCTTTGACTTTTCCTAACCTAGCTTATGATACTTAGGATCACTTTCTGTTATAAAAACAATGGTATTATCAAAAGAAGGTTCATTGTTCATCTCCTCTACAACTCCCCCATCAGCAAGACTAGCAACTCTCCTATTGGTTTGATATAAGGCCCTAAAATGGCCTAATTATTTGCATTTACAACACTCTTTACTTCTGGCAGGACAATGTTTGAACTGGAACGAATGTGATATGGATCCATAACGAGTGCAGAATAGTTTACTTGAAGAATTGTGAGAAAATGTATTAACTGGACTGTATGATGTAGCAGGTTCATTAGATTTTCCTTTGGAAATGCCAGTTTTAATATTGGAATCTTTTACACCAAGGGCCGCTGCACTAGAAGACAAGCAATCTACATTAATGGTATTGAATGGCCTCTTGTAAGGATCGATTACATTGTCTCAATAGTTGCTCTTGAATTCTCTTGTTGGAGAAACAAATTAATAATTTATCACGAATATGCTTGTCTACTCAAGCCCCAAAGTCACACTCTGCTGCTAACACTCTTAAAGAAGAAACATAAGCATCAACTGATTCATTTATCAATTGGTGTTGAGTGTAAACATTACATCTTTCCATGACAATGTGAGGTTGTTCTGTGAATCTATTTTTCACTCTGTCTACTGCTTCTGTTAAACAATCATAATCACCACTAACCATACCCACTGGAGTAGGAGATGGAGGTAGATGTTCAAAAACATCTTCTGCATGAGTTCCCATCATATTGAGTAATAGGGCTTTCTTTTAGTTAGCATTAAAGCCATCACCATTTATGGCTAATAAATAATTATTAAAGTGCCAGAAACATTTTTCCCATTTCATGCTAGGTTGATTGGGACCAGAATAAAAGGGAGGATTTCCACAGACATTGCTCATTTTAAAATGTGTTAATTCACAAAGAAATTACTCAAGAAAGTTAAAAATAAAAATAAAATAAAACAGAAGATAAACTAAAATTGTGTCAACATTAGAATAATAATGGATAAAATATGAAGTTTAAAGAGAGAAAACTATTTTAGCCTTAGCATAAGTTAGACATTGTGAAAGAAATGAACTGAATACTGTGTATATGTGAAAGATACACAAAACAGGAGCAATAAAGTTAATCAGGTATGCGTGCCACCGAGGCACGCAGTGTTAATACGAAACAATCCCATTTCAAAATGAATTAAACAATGTGTATCTTAAACTTAAAGAAATAGGAGCAATACAGTTAATAAGGTGTGCATTTCTTCGAGGCACACAGTGTTAAATACAAACCGATCCCAATACAATATGGTGGGATGTGCTGATTTAACAGCGTAGCTGCAACGTGATGCACATATAATCCTGATTGACGCGGTGGAAGATTCACTTGGAGGCAGTGCGCGGGCATTCTTCACGAGATGGGTGTCTTCAAATGGGTGACCCTGCACTGGTTTCACCGCGAGTCAAAGTCACAGCTGAGGCACCTAAATTTACAGGACAAAAGCAGGGAAGAGCCAAACTATTCCACTAGAACAGCCAAACATGCATAGGTGCTCACCAGCCGGCAGATTACCACAGTGTACCTTCAGAACCAGAAATGCCGCTTTCACATAGAAAAGGGGAGGCAAACAAAGTTCTCGATATTCCTTTCCAACAAAGTCTCCTCGAAGCTGGTGCAGAGAAGAAAAGGCAGCGAGGCAATCCAAAAAGGCGAAGTATCACGGAAGGCAAACAGCAGGAAGTCGAAATTAAAAGTAAAATTTGCTTGTGTGGATGCTCCGGGGTTTTTATACAAAAAATCCCAGTAATCGTCGCCAATATGTAGTAGTAATAAATCCACATAGAGGATAAAGTTTAAGAGTAGTTTAACCCCTTTGCTGCAGGCGGCTATTCCGCGAAGCGCTAAGGGGGCGGGGGGTCAGCACGGCGCGCCCATGCCGGTGACGGAACCGCTTCGTCACCAGCCGCGGTCGCGCTCTGCTCATGGCGGAGCGGTTCCGTCACGGCCCCGCCCGCTTGATGGAAAGCTCAGCGCAGGCGCGGAATCCGCGCGGCGCAGGCGTGGAATCCGTGCCGTGCAGGCCTGCCGAGCGGACCGTGACGGAACCGCTCCGTCATCAGCACAGCGCGACCGCGGCTGATGACGGAGCGGTTCCGTCACCAGCAGTGGAGGGGTTAATGGAGCATCCACCTTCTGAAGAGCAGCAGAGTTACTGAATAGAAACTGCTCTCTAGAATGTGGAACAAATAACAGATTCGAAAGGATACAGACCATGCATTACAGATACAGAGAGAATGCTGTCATGGCAATAGAATACAGAAGAAAGAAACATTCTATTACCACACCTTTGCTTTGTTGGGAAACCCAATAAAAAGAAATAAAGAAAAAAACGTTCCCCAAAACATTTCAGGAGCACAGTTAGAAAAGTAAGTACGTTTGCCAGCATATTTTGGGAAACGATACACTTTTCCCTAAACATTCTAGGACTGGAGTCACAATAATACATTTGCCTTCCTATCGTGCGCAAAGATCTCTGCACTTTTACGAGCTCAGTGCGAGGCTAGCTGTATTAGTCTTCTTTCTTTGTCTACTACTCTTAGGTGGTGGTCCCTTTCCATATCGACACTAGTGTTGTCAGTCCGTTTTCCATGTCGTCAGCTGTCGCTTCATTCCAGTTTATGAGCGTCCTGCCCTGGCCGGAGTTAGGTAGAGGTGAGCAGGGACAGAGTTATGAATGAAGTAGAGACGATATTAATTAACCAATCTAATTGGTGACTGCAGCAGGACCGTGGGAATGATAAGCGACGCTGGGAACAAGTAACAGGGGGTAGGTGATGCTTCCGTGTAGTGGCTTCTGTTGATTGGCCAGGAGAAGGAGGGAAGTAATTGGCGTGGAGTGTAGGTTATAGTTAACGCTATGTAGTTTGTAGATACAAATGCCCCTTGTGGTTACCGTCGAAATTGTGAGGGAGGACGTTGTCTGTTTATGGATTTAGCTATGGAGGAGCCATCTCATGTTTTAAGGGGGTTTCAGGGTAATTGGGAACGGCTGTGCTAGTAACAAGAGGTTAGTCAGTGACAGTCATCCCATATGGTCAAGTTAGTGTACCTTCATTATGTGCTTAGATTTTGTTCCCGCACAAAAAAATACTTAGAAGGAGAAATGGTATAGAGAAGTTATTCTTCCATTCTTTTTGCTACATACAGATCGAGATTTACAAACATTGCAGTGCTTTTCCACTCCGTTTAAAACAAATAGCAAAATTACACAGTTTATGACTTATTATTTCACAGCAGCTTGTGTGAAGTCAGGCGTCATGTCATTTATCACACATGATACTACTTATTGTGACTTTACTTGACTTGACCCTGATGACACCACAGGAAGCGGCGTATTTGACCCTATGACGCCATAGGAAGCGGCTGAAACAACAAAATATTCTGTAGCTATTTTGTTTGTTCATCTTCAAGTAACTACCAATGAAATGACCTTAAATGAAAAATAATTGCACGTTAAAAACCCGTAAACAGTGCACAATTTAACATTGTAAAACCTTTATTGATTAATAAAATCACTGCAGATATATATGTGTGTATAACCAGAGAGAATCGAATTCTGGTTGGTGCAGTGGGGGGCATGTGTTTTTAGTGTTACGAGGACCCAGGCTGTGATATAAAACACCTTGAATATGTATCATTATTTTAAAGGTGCTTTAATTACACTTTTTAGAAGATAGGCTGCTACAAAGTGCACAAAAGATTTAGGTTAAAGATTTTAAAAGTGCTTCCAAAATATAGATCTGAGCAACGTGTAGACTGTAATTGTGCAAACATTTTTTACAACTCCATTAAAAGTACACACTCCACAGCTCATCGGGTCACCTTACAGTACTTTCCAAAAAGAATACACTTCAAATTTCTCTATCAATTAAAGCCAATACCGGCTTCTAAGCAACTCTTTAAATGTGCAAATTAACCAAGGGCGCACATTTGCATTTCTTTCAGGTAGCAGACACACTGGTAAGAAGGCCTGTTTCTTGTTCAGGTGGCTCTCTTCCCACCACTGCAGCAGAGTCATCTTAAATGTCAGAATTTACCTCCCCCTGGCAGTGTTGCATTTTAACCCTTTGGATGCGTGCGAAATTCGGGCGGCTCCGGCCGTCTGACGCACACGCCACGCGTAGCGTCGGACTGCCGGGAGTGGTCTGACGAATCCAAAGGGTTGAATTAAAGTTGGGAAACTGATTTTGTCAAATGAAAAAAGAATGAGCACCTCGTGCCCCTCAGACACGCCCACTTTTATCTCTGCTTATGGTCTGTGTCAGCACAGCAAGTTTCGCGACACATGCTATGCAACTAATCCTGCTTTGGCGGAACAGGTAGATATCGTTATCTTTTTTGATGGGAAATGTCACATTTTATTTAGGACACACAAACTATGGTTTGGTGGAAGGGGTTCCTCTGGCTGATTAGTGTCGGGCGCAAGGTGGCTTGTATATGAGAACGCAACATCCTCCCACATTTAAAATGAAAACTGGAATAATGCCTGGTTACTTACCGGTAATCTTCATTACTCCGAGTATTGTCTTGCTTGCCACATAAGTTACAAAGTGAGCTTCAGCTCCAGACCAAAACCCTCCAAAGCACAGTCAGCATTCCATGTCTCCCATCCCTCCCAACATGGCCGACCACTGTCACCCATGACCCAGTATAAGGGGCGGGTCGGCACACCCCACTTCCTGTAGAACTACCAAGCCCAAGAACCAAAGAAGCTGATAGAAAAACAGGGCGGGAGGGATGGATACTCATGTGGTGAGGAAGACAGTACTCGGAGTAATGAAGATTACAGGTAGGTAACCAGGTTATTACCACTTCCTAAGTCTTCCTCGCCACTAGAGTTGCAAAGTAAGCACCTATCCAAGCCCAGCGGCTTCATGGAAACATGCAAAAAACCACAGACAACGACGGCATGATGCAAAACAGAAGGTTTAATCCAAAATTTAAAACAATTGGAAAACAACCAAGAAGAAGCACAGAAGGCAGGGACATCTAGAGTCCGAAGAACCGCCTCAGAAAAATCCCATCTGAAGGACCACCCAACACCACCCGGTAGGTTTCTATTTACATGTGTGGAGAGGACCAGGTCGCGGCCCTACAGATATCTTCAGTAGACACCCCCTTGAAGGAGGCCCAGGAGACAAACAGACCCCTGGTAGACTGAACCTGCACCCGGGCCAACACCTCAGAACCCACTGCATCGTAGGCCAATAAGACAGCCTGCTTGATCCACCTTCTGAGGGTGGAGAGGAAAGGTTTATGAACAGACTGCACCAAAAGTGACAAACAAGTTGTCACAGCAGCAGAAAGACGCCGTCCGCTCCAAATACAAAACAGGATGCCGGATATCCAACAGCGAGAGAGCAGAATCCACCCCAGACCCAATGACCGGAGGGAAAGTAGGCAACACCACCTCACTGGAATGGTTGACAACTGTGGGTATCTTGGGCAGAAACTTAGGATCTGGGCGCAACACAATGGGGTCCGGCAGGGCCCGCAAGAACGGAAGAGAGCGCAGAAAGGAACCAGCTTCCTGATCCAGCCAGCAAAGACGATGGCCACTAAAAAAAAACACCTTCTTGGTGAGGAGTTTGATATACAACAACCCGAGGGGGTCAAAAATACCCTCCTGAAGGGCCTGTATCAACAATGGAAGATCCCAAGATAGCGCAAGGCAATAATCCTAGGACATGGCAAAAAGCAACTCCGAAGTAGCCGGGCCACCAAAAGATCCAACCCGTCCAAAAGACGACTGTGGAAAGCCCGCAAGGCCGCCCACTCAGCCTGCAGAGTAGAAGGAGCCAGGCCCAAGGCAAAGCTGTCGGAAAGGAAATCAAGCACCCTTATTTGATCCACAGACACAGAGTCCAATCCTTTCTAAACACACCACAGAGAAAAAGACCCCCAATGGAGAGAATAAGAAAGAAGAGTAGCCGGACGGCAGGAGCCCTGAAGTAACTCCACCACCTCCAGGGAGCAGCCCCGAGACAGCAGGCTCATCCTTTCAAGAGCCAGGCCTGAAGATCGAAGTCAATGCAAAACCCCCACAGGAAGTGGAGGGCCCAGCAATGGGAACAGAAGATCCTGGATCGCCCAGCACTTCTGGACTGCTATCTCCATCAGAAGAGGAAACCAAGGGCGGCAAACCTAGCCGGGTATCACCAACAGAAGAAACGCCCTGTCCTGGCGAATCTTACAAAGAACTTGTGCATTCAGAGGTATCGGAGGAAAGGCGTAAAGCAGGGAGCCCGGCCAACAGAATGGCAATGCATCCAGCTGTCACACCCTTGTGCACCGGGGAGTGCGCAGAAGCAAGGCAGGTGAGCATTGTACTTGTTCGCAAACAGATCTACCATTGGGTACCCAAACCGGTCCTGCAACAGATGGAACACAGCCACCGTCAGGGAGATGGAAGCCATGTGAGGAAAGACCCTGCTCAGGCCACTGCCACGCAGTTCTCCTTCCCCGGGAAATAGACCGCCCTAAGTGACAACACTGACATTTCTGCCCAGGACAGGAACTCCTGTGCCAGGAGCCAATGGGAGTGAACCCTGCAACCCCACTTATGATTGAGGTAGCCCATTACCACATGGTTGTCCGTTCAGACTAGAACATGATGCACCTGAAGGGCTGGGGCAAACTCCAGACAAGCCAGAGGGATGGCCTTCATCTCCCGGAAGTTGGACGAGCGATCCAAGGTCGCCCCCAGCCCAGGAGGCCAACCTAGATCAGAACGAATCTGCAGAGACACAACCAATGGCAGATCATAATTCCCGGAACAAGGAGCCCACCGAGACAAAAGATGGTTCACCAATGGGTAAAGATGGAGACCTGCCCAGAGAAGCACCTTGATAGAGTCCGACATCAACCCCTGCACCATCAACCACTGATGGACAGGGGCATAATCCAAGGCCAGGAGACAACCCAGGTCCCTCCACAAGGTTGGCCTCTGTTCCGCAGGCAAGAAGGCCATCCCCTTGACCATATCCAGGTCACCCATGAAGAACACCCAGTCCTGGGTAGTCGCCAGATGGGATTTCTTGTGGTTGATCTGGAACCCGTGACCCACCAGTACCTCACAGACCTTCTGGATGAGAAGAGTCCCCTTAGAAAAAGAAGAGGCAGAGATCAGCCCATCATCAAGGTATGGGAATACCCGAATCCCTTCCTTGTGGGTGACCCCGACTAAGGGTGCCAGCACCTTTTGTGAAAACCCTTTGGGCAAAAGACAAACCAAAGGGGAGTACCTTTTAATTGGAAGTGCTTGTCTCCCATGCAAAACCGGAGAAAACGCGGAGATGATGGGTGGATGGGCACATGGAGCTAGGCATCTAGGAGATCCAAGGAAGCTACCACTTCCCCCTGAACCATAATGGAAGGATTCCCTGCAAAGAGAGCATCTTAAATTTAACACAAAGGATAGAGGAATTCACCCTCTTCAAATCCAATACTGGACGGAACTCCCCAGAAACAGTATGGAGTAAACTCCAAGACCCCTCTGACAAGCTGGAACTGGATGAATGGCCCCTTTGTCGAGAAGATCTTGAATGCCTGCCCACAATGCGTGGCTGAAGGCAGCGGAGTGGAAATGGAAGCGTCCGAAGGAAGGGAGTCGAAATCATTCAAGTTGCCTTCTTGCACATTCCTCAGAGCCCACTGATCTGACACTGAGCCTTCCCAGGACTTGCCGAAATTCAAAAGTCACAACCCCTCTACCGAAGCCCTGACAGCCGGGACCTGAGAATAGTCCGTATTTGAACATGAGGGTAGATTCAGCCTGCCAAGACTGGGATTTGTTGGAGAACAGGGCCTCGAAAGGACATGCCCCCCCTAGAAATGGAAGTAGGAGCATAAGCCCTCTTGGGTCAAAGAAATGGCCTCACGAAGAATGGACGGTGCCAGCAGCTTCCTTTCCTCAGCAGATTTTTTCACCATATCCTCCAGTTTGGTCCCTGAAAAAAGGATCTTCATCAGAAGGGCCTTCTGGGCAGCATCCGCCTCGCAATGATGCAGCAACACCTGACAACGAGCCTGAATAGTCGCACCCCCAGCCGCGGCCCCCAAGGTATCGAAGGAGCTATCTTATAACAGCCTTGTCTGTTGCTCCATGACCGCTAAAGTAGGCACGACATCAGCTCACTGCTCTTAACAGCTCGGCTAGAGATTGAAAGTCTTTCAACAGAGACTGGACAGTATAAGACAAATAAGAGGAATCCCTAATGGAGAAGTGTGCGGCCGCATAGGAATGCTTAACTGCCGCCTCGACTCTTATCTACAGGATGTGAGAGAGAGACATCCTCCGAAATGATGGACCCATGACATGCCAGTCCTGCCATTAAGGCATCAACCTTCATGGAAGATGGAAAATCCTTGGCGAAATCCTGAATGGCGTAGCGCTTAGAGAGGTAATGCAGGAAAGCCTGCTTGTCCACTTCCTGCCACTCATTGTTGATCACCCTTTTTACTGAAGGATGTAAGGGTAAGTACTTGGGCTCCCTCGTATGATACTGCATGAAGAAGTCCTACACTAGCTCCTCTGCAGAAGATACAGAAAAGGCCATGCTGTCCTTGATGTGCTGTAGGGCCTCCTTTAATTCTTGGCCCTGCACATATCTTCCCCAAAGATCCTCCTCCTCACCCTCAATGCAGGGGGGAGGATCCAGGTGCTGTTGTTTGGTGTAAGAGGAGCCATTGCGCTCCTTAAAGGCTGCTGCCACCGCAGCCTGAATCATGGACTGGGAATCGGCTGTTGCCTGAGAGCTGGGCCCAGCCTCCACCGGAGGATCATCACCAGGCTCCTTTGTTTAGGCACACAACAAGAAAAACATCAGGAAAAAATAACACACAAGCGCTAAAAGGCAGCCTGAAAGAGGATATTCTTCCACTGGCCATTTAAATACTCCACCATGTCGTGAAGAACATTAGGGAAGCGAGAACCAGCCAGCAGCACACGTTGCTAGGCAATCCAACTAAGCGGGAAGCCGACCGTGTGACTTTGCTTTGTTCTGGTGTGGAGCTGAAGCTCACTTTGTAACTCTGTGGTGAGGAAGACTTACGAGGAGGTAATGGCTGAGATCTCATGGAGTTTAACAGTGAAGAGGTGCAGTTAGGCTGGATTGGTGGCGGGGACCAGATTGCATCAAGAAGGAAACAGCATTGTGGTGCTATTTGGCATTCCCGGTCCGCTGTCTGTGGTGTGAGACGTTAAACAGAGAGACATTGTGGGTAGTGTGAGCATTGCCCCTGGAGGCAAGTATTTAGTTCCTTCAGCTTTGGTCCCCCCTCCAAACGCGTGTAGCCGTGCAGTGTGTGTTCTTGAGTCAGTTGACTTCAAGTTCTGCAGTTATGAGTGACCTATTACCAATGTCTCTGTTGTTGCACTTGCTATCATATAGAGTGTACATGATGCGCAGTTGTGGTTTAGTGTGGGTAGGATATGACCAGGCTTGTTGGCAGTGCAATGGTGATTTCTGTAGGACTGCGTTAGTGAGTGAACTGGCACTTGTGCAAGACGTAGATTATGGGATGGCCAGGTATGCGTTAATTGGGAGACCAAGTCAAGACTCATTGCATGTAATTTGCAACAATGGTGCAGTAGTTAACCATAAAGATAGAAGGCCATCCAGTGCAGGCACTTCACCTCCTCGTGCATTTGGGATTCATGGCACTTATCCGTAGCATGCAGTTTTAGGCTGGAATGCCAACGCAAGGTGTAGGGTGGCACCTCTGTCTAGTCAGCCTTGTCACGAGTGTTTTGCTTGTTGTAGTAAACCACACAAATGCAGCTGGTTTAAGTGAAATTCTTCCTTTATTCGATCATCCTAAATGTGCATCCCTTAGCACCGGAAACATCTATTCAACAGCCAGTGCTTCACAACATTGCAAACTCAGAATAAATACAGTGAATACAGAACTTAGAATGTTCAGCACAATAAATTCTGAAAGAGTACATAAGAATATATACATAAAAACAAAGAGGAAAAAAACAAAGCAATATATACAAACTCAATACAACACGATCCCCTTTTTTACAGCATAAAAACAAAGTGAAAAAAACGAACCACTATAGAGCAATAGAAACACAAAAAACCCACAATCCAAATATTTCAAAATAATTCTTTACAGTCTTTTCACTCTTCTCCTACAAGATGTTCTAATTTGAACCCAGGAGAAGTGTTCTCATACTCCCTGGTAAGAGGAGTTTTTTAATTACTTCAGTTGACTCATGATCATACGTGGCACTTATTCCATGTGATGGCATGGAACCATTTTCATCACCTGAATACATATTACCAGAGTCAAGCCATCAATAACTTCTTGTGACATCGCTATCCAATGCGCACTTCTTATCACATTTCCCATTCCTTGCTAAGGCAAGACAACTTGTGTCATACACAACATCTTCTAGCACTGCAGTGTTCCTCATTACTTTAACAGCTCTTTAAGGATCACTAATTTTGTTCTCCTTTGCAATTTTCTTTGTTTTTCACACACCCACTCATTTCCCCCGCAGTCTTAACGTCGTACTCCATGTTTCGAATCATATGTTTTGTTTTAAAGTCTCGCCTACGCAGCGTGCATGCGGTGCATATGAGGACCTTTAGCCGTTGCTCTGGTTATTTTCAAGCACACACGTGCTTTGTGCGGCATCCACTTTGCGGGAGCAAGCAGAGGAGCGCCACAAGCATTAGTGCAGTGCTTGAAAATGAGCAGACTGCTCTCTACACGTGCAGCAGCGTGCACAAACACATGCGCGTGCGCACCACTCCTGGGCTTCTTCTCTATGTAATGTTTGCATACGAGCACAAACAGTCCCCCTGAATCACACTCGCAGCCTTTCCCTTCTTCTCTGTCATATACACATCGTCGTCTTTTTTTTTTATTTTGGTATCTCCCGCTCTACCGGGTTCTCACGTCCTCGCTCACCGCTCGCACTCTTTTATGTCCCCTCACCTCCGCATTTATCACCCCTCGCTGTCTCTATTTGTTTCTTGTAATTTTTTTTATTCTCACTTTTTCCCCTCTTTCTTTTTCTCTCTCCCTACCACTGTTACTTTCTCTCGCACTTTTTTGGTCTCATTCACGGAGAATGAAGTCTAAATATATGTTCGAATACATAATCTAAAGCTGGCGCAGAGATAACCAAATGTTCTTTTTAGAATGAATTGCAGAGTTCATGTACAGAAGCTCTCCCGATGCAGCTCTTAATAAATGGAAGCCTTGTGTGGAGCTATTTCAAGGGAAGACACAGGATGCTGTTCAGATCGGAAAGGCACATGACATGCTCTATGGTGCAGAACCATGTGGCATATCTAGTAAAAGAAAGCATCTTCTCAATCCTTGGTAATGGAAATTGGTTAACCATAATATTATCATTTAAGCATCTTAGATCAACAAGTACACACATTTTACCCTTGGCCAGTCTAGCAACAACTACTGGTGAAGTCCATTACAATGCTTTAGTTGGATCAATAATGCCTGCATCCTGTAGTTTTTTTATTTAACTTCCATCTTAACCTAGTTTCTCACAATAATCCGAATATTACATGCTTTATGTATTTTCGAAATGGCTAAAGCTTTGACTCTTATTTGGTTTGTGAACCTTTTGAGTTTTCTAACCTTGCTGATGAACACATTTTTAATTCCTCTTTGTGTTGTCCCCATCTCAAGCAACTAAAACATGCCCTTTGGTCCCGTCCATCCACAACAGATGGATCATCAGTTGCCATATACAGTTTACATGTAGCTTGCCTGTTCTTGAATTTGAATGCAAAAAGTCCATATTCTAACACATCAATTTTATCGCCTGTAAAACTGTCTGGGTTCACATCAGTGGGTTTTAAATGAGAACGAATAACGTGTACAAATTTCTTCTTCCTACCCAAACATGCAATAATAATAAACGGGGGTTCCAGAGGAAACATGTAGGGAGGGCGGAGAGGGGGAGCCTCAACATGGACAGCGGGAGGGCGAGCAACAACACAGACTGCTGGAGGGAGAGCAACAAAATAGACAATGGGTAGAGACAAGCAACAACATGACAAGCAGGTTGGGGGGATGGAAGGGAGAGCAACAAAATGGACAGCGGGAGGGGTAAGCAATAAAATTGACAGTAAGAAGAAGCAAGCCATGACACCGACAGTGGGGGTTGGCAAGTAACACTGAGGATTAAATATAGAGGGTGGGGGCCGAAGCAAAATGGAGGAATTGTACACGAGGAAGACTACTGGAAAAGACACACAGTCTAGTTGAGTGCTTGGAAGGAAGAATAAAATGTAGCTTCCGATTAAGGGAGCAGTGGAAGGACACAAGTGCTTAGGGTATGGACAAACGCAAAAAGCAGAACTGAATGTCACACCGCCAGCTTATGAGAGTAACAATGAAACCAACCAGTGGTAAGCAATGGGTGGCCTCCATGTCCCTAGTAATGAAACAAAATGTCTTGCAAGTTACCGCACATGCGCTGTTTCAAATGAGACCCAAGATGCGCATGATGCAGCCTGCGCCGGCTGTGCCATATCGCTTTTTTTTCCCATATCCTCTTTTGTCTGTGTTGCCTCCCACACACCTGCCCTCGATCTGTGTTGCCTCCCACCTGCAGTTGCACTGCATTATCCCGGTAAGGCTGCTGCCCAAAACGCATTCTGTTACAAAAGCGCCACAAAATCGAATCAGGACTTATGGCACAGCATTCCCTGCTAATTGCACGTTGTTATTTTGCACATTAATCGAACCTTAGAGAAGTCTAGGACCTGTTTTTACTAACTTATTTTAAACTAGAGAGGAAACGATTTAGGCTTTCCTTCTTTAACTTACCTGTCTTCCTGAATTTCATTCTTGGCTGCCTACTCCCCAGCCCCGGTCCACCGCGGCAGTGTGCCGTTTGAGTGGAGGGCGACCGGTAGACAGGACGACCAATCGCTGCACACTTCCGGCGGGTCGGAGGGCGGAGCCAGGCCCCCGCGATCACCACTATATCAGACCAATGTGCCAGCGACCGCGTGCAGCGGGCCCGCCGCTGGCGCGCCGAAGGTGCGCCAAAGGCGAGCCTGTCTGCGCCCGTCCGCGACCGGCCGGGGCCAGGGGCCAGAACCCCTGCACCTGCCGCTCCTGCCCAGATCAGCGCCATTCAATATTTACGAGAGGCGCTACTAACCCTTGCACATAACGCAGGCAACCACCTATCACGATGTGCCCTAGCCCACCCCGAAACCACATTCGGCCCGATCTCCTGTAAATGGACCAGCATGGGGCTCAACCAGGCAAGCAGCCAGGCTGCACCCAACCAACATTCCAAGGTCTCCTGTCTCTATTTCAACGCTAGGTCATTCCCCAAACACGCATCTGACATATGGGATCTCCTTTACGAAAGGAACCCCGATCTTGTCTTTATCACAGAAACCTGGTTGGATGACAACAACTTCCCTGATATTGCTAATGCATTACCAACCAATTACAAAATTACAAAGCAAGATAGGCATGGCCGCAGGGGCGGGGGGGGGTCGCAATTATATTCGAAGACCAGCTAACCTACCAACCAGTACAAGTGACTACACAGACAGAACTTGAAATTCTCCCCTTCCAAATACTTAACGAAGGCTTCAACATTCTGGCAGGCACAGTAATTTATAATCCTCCGGGTCATCAAACTGACCTAAGCTCCAGGTTACTCACTCAACTCCTCCCAATCTGCCTGAAACACAAAAACTACCTGGTGATAGGGGACTTCAATGTACACTATGAAAAAAAAGATAAT
Organism: Lissotriton vulgaris; assembly: GCF_964263255.1. NCBI lineage: Eukaryota > Metazoa > Chordata > Amphibia > Caudata > Salamandridae > Lissotriton > Lissotriton vulgaris. The sequence goes on from NC_141693.1 coordinate 1,582,721,454, forward strand.
CCGGTCGTCTCTCAACTAGAGAGTGACATGCAGATACTCCAACTCAAACAGTGGACTGAGGGGCCCACCCACATTGCTGGTCACACGCTTCACCTAATTTCTTCCAATATTGAAGCCACTTGCATCCATGAGATCAAGCCTCAAACCCCAATGATCGCAAAATTTACCAAACCCTGCATACTGAATACATGAGGAAAATAAAAGCGGCAAAAAAAACCCATATAGCTGAACGCATAAGTAAAGCTAAAAACTCGTCCAAAGAGCTCCATCACATACTAAAAGAACTTACGTCCGTTAAAAGTTCACAAGAGGCCCCTAAAACCCAAGAGTGGACGGAAGACCTTTCAATGTTCTTAGACGACAAAATCACAAAAATATGTCAACCATTCAATATAGAAAACACCTCTCTTCAACATCTTGAAAAAGAGCTACACATGAACCAAGTCGTCTCTTCCACAAATTGGTCCACTTTTGAATTGTTAAATGATGAAAAAATCTTACGTCTAGGGCATAAAATCAAATCCGGATCTCCTTGCGACCATCTAACATCCAAACTATTTTCAACCCTTGCCCCAGTGTTGGCCCATCCCCTCTCTTGCCTTCTAAACACATCCCTGATAGAAGCGGAATTCCCTCAAATCTGGAAAGCGGCTAGAGTTAGACCACTACTAAAAAAGCCTGGTGCGGATGCAAACACCTTTTCAAACTATCGCCCTATTTCCTTGCTACCCTTTCCAGGGAAAGTGTTGGAGGCATTCGTAAATGAGCAGCTGATAAGTTATCTTGAGAGGAACAATCTACTCGACACCTCACAGTCAGGCTTCCGCGCTGCACACAGCACGGAGACAGCCCTGATTGAGGTGACCGACAACATCAGAGGTGCCCTCGACAAACATCAGTCATGCATTCTGGTACTCTTAGACTTATCAGCTGCCTTTGACACCATCTCCCATCACATCTTAGTCAGACGACTGTGGGAGTATGGTGTCAAGGGGCAGGTTCTAAGGTGGTTCATCAGTTATCTGTCCGATCGAACTACCACACTACAAACTGATGAAACTCTGGCCAGTACACGGCCAGTTACCAGGGGTGTGCCTCAAGGCTCAATCCTCAGTCCCTCGCTTTTTAATGTTTATATGGCCCCTCTGGCCAAACTCATTAGGGCACATGGTTTTGACGTGTTATCATATGCGGATGACACGCAAATACTTATTACCCTTGACCATGATATCAATGATACAAAAAAACGTTTTAAAGAGTGTCTGATCAAGGTTAAAAACTGGATGAGTCTGAACCACTTACAACTAAATGGTGCAAAATCTGAAATAATGACCTTTGGTCAAGCGAGTGCACATTGGACTCAAGACTGGTGGCCCCCGGAATTGGGGGAATGTCCAGTCCCAAAAGAATCCGCCCGCAACCTCGGAATCCACATGGATAATAAATTATCCATGAAGGACCATGTGAACCATACTGTCGGGACCTGTTTTGGAATCATGCGAAGCCTCCGCAGAGTTTTCAAATGGATACCAAAAGAAGCTCGCAAAGTTCTAGTGCAGGGCCTCATAATAAATAGGTTAGACTACTGTAATTCCATCCTGCTTGCCATAAATGAGTGCCATATAAAGAGGCTACAAGTTGTTCAAAACACTGCTGCCCGTCTGATTCTTGGACTCCCAAAACGATCTCCTTCCTCTCCAAGCCTAAAAAATCTACACTGGCTCACAATAAAAAAGAGTCATTTTTAAAATCATGTGTCTAGTTCATAAACATATGCATGGCACTGGACCCAAATACTGGAACCAAAAATTGACCTGGTACCAGCCCGGACGAGAACTGAGATCCAGCTCCAAGTTCCTACTCACTCCATCTAGAGTACAAACAGTCAGAAATGGGGGACGTGCTTTTTCCCATATGGCACCCCTCCTATGGAACAAACTTCCTCTGAACATCCGTGCAACGATCGAGCACATGAGGTTCCGAAAATTGCTGAAAACATGGCTTTTCAGCTAGGTCTTGCCTTTTAGGATCTCTCCTATTTTTCTCTGGGACTGTCCGCATGCGCCATGAGACTCCCCCCCGGGACGTGATATGTTCTGCGCAATACAAATGTCCAGACTAGACTAGACTAGACTACCCTGGACAGACCACTCACTAATAGCCTTCACTCTGGGTCTACCAGCTAAGTCAACTAAACCCTACAAAACTCATCAGATATTTTATCGAGACTGGAAGCTTATCACTGAATCATCTTTTTTAGATTGCTTCACAAGCCCTAATGCACAAAACTTAGGAAACTCATCAGCATGCATAAGCGTAGACAATCTTGAGTCCGAGATCTGCACTACATTAAACAAATTGGCGCCAATACAGAAACGTAAGCAAATTCATAAACCTCATACAGAAAAATGGTACACCCCACAACTTAAAACACCTAAGAGGAAATGTCAAAACTTTGAACATCTGTGGAGGTCCTCTAAAAATGAGTTGGACAAACTAAGGTACAAATCCGAACTCAAATCTTACAATCTTGCCAAAAAAAATGCACAAAAATCTTACTATGCCCTCCAAATCAATGATGACTGCAAGTCCGTCAAAAAATTGTACAGAATAGTCAGAGAGCTCAGCAAACCAGCCAGCATGTCCCAAACCCTCCCTCTGTGGAAGCATGCGAAAGAATAAGTGACTTCTTTTTGGAGAAAATTAAGAAAATCTACTTCACCTTTAATACTCCCACAATCGCCAACTCACAAAATAAGGACCCCGTAATTCCCCATCCAGACGCCACATCTAATATGGACAGGTTCACCCCCTCACAGAAAATGAGGTCCTAAAGGCCATGGTTGAAATGAAATCTGGATCCCCACTAGATCCCTGCCCTCATTTTATCTTTTCCCGGCTTGCACCTATTTTGTGCCCACACATCACCCAGCTTTTCAATTACTCCCTCGAAACTGCCACCTTCCCCGACAAATGGAAACACGCTTCAGTAATCCCTCTGTTAAAAAAAGCGGGATCCGGCATCCTCAACCTAGAAAACTACCGCCCTATTTCGCAACTACCCTATCTCTCCAAAGCCCTTGAAAGATTGGTGAATAGGCAACTATCTACCTTCCTTGAAACCAACAGTCTCCTAGACTCTTCACAGACAGGATTTAAAACAAAAAACAGTACAGAAGCCACACTGCTGGCCGTATCAGACAACATTAGAGCCTGTACTGACCAAGGAGGAGCTATAGCACTGATACTGTTGGACCTGTCGGCAGCGTTCGATACGGTCTCACACAACAGCCTGCTTGAGACCCTTTATGCAAAAGGAATTCACTCAAAAGCACTGAAATGGCTCGGTTCTTTTTTAAAGAACCGAACACAATCAGTCCACCTCGGCCAATACCAATCCAAAATAAGGCATACTAACTGTGGCATCCCACAGGGAGCATCCCTAAGCCCCACATTATTTAATGCTTATATCTCCTCTCTGGCTAAAATCAGCAGGAAATGGGACATAGGCATCTACTCCTATGCTGATGATACGCAGCTGATGGTAACTCTGGATGAAAAACCTGAAGTCACTAAAACAAAACTACATAATTACCTCACCGAAATGGCTCAATGGATGCACGCGCTGTCTAAAACTGAACGCAGGGAAATCCGAGATCCTACTCTTTGGGGTGCCAAATTAGCCTGGGATGCCACATGGTGGCCACACACACTCGGCACTGCTCCAACTCCAAAACACTGTGTAAAAAACCTGGGCATCTTCATTGTGACACTTTATCCATGAAGTATCACGTAAGAGCTCTCTGCGGCAAAGGCTTTGCCATCCTGAAACTCCTGACCAGGCTTTTTCCCATGGATACCGCTAGATTGTAGAAGATCGGTCACACAAGCCTTGCTAGTTAGTCAGGTGGATTACGGTAATGCACTATTTGTAGGCATGAACGAACTCCTTCTGACATGACTGCAAGTGCTTCAGAACGCCGCCGCCAAGCTTGTCTGCAATAAAGACAGGCTTGGCTCGGCCTCTACATGCATGAAGACGCTGCACTGGCTACCAACACGACAGAGAGCCATATTCAAATTGCTCAGTCACGCACATATGGCCTTGTATCGTACCGGCCACTTCATACTCCAGGAGAAAATTGAGTTCTATGTCCCCACCAGGAGCCTTCGGTCACTCCACCTGGCCCTGGCAAGAACCAAACGCATCAAGAAAACGAGAACAGGTGGGCGATCATTCTCCTATCTAGCAGCGAAAAGATGGAACAAACTACCCTTGGACCTTCAGCTCACTTCCAACTACTTACTGTTCCGCAAAAAACTAAAGTCTCACCTGTTCCCCAAGTATTAGGCCCTAATTATTACACAGCTGAATCTGGATTCTCGCTATCAATGTCTTGATATCCCTTGGGATGAGTGTAGCGCTTAACAAATACAAATACAAATACAACATGATTAAAAAAAACATTGATAAAGCTAGTAGCTTTCATATATGGGAGACTTACTGGCTTTGCCAATGCTTGTTTTTACACAGTTGACACTGTCTGTGCAGAGGTTTTACGCGTGGCGAGCAGTGCATTATTATGTTTTGTTTGAGCTAGAAACTATTTTTTTTGTTCAAATATATAAATTATAAAGAAGATGATGGCTTATGTGGCAAATGCGCCACATTCATAATTATGTGGAAAGCACCACAAAATCACATCATTCTAGTGGCCATGGTTATGACCCCTTAGGTTAGCTCTGCTTACCATTGAAGACCTGCACTTATGTTTTACAAAATGCTAGTGAGTTAATAACCCACTTCTAGGAATATAGTGTGGCTAGCAGGTTACTGGTTCAAATCTTGGCATGGATAAAAACACAATATAAAGAACACGCTTAATCATAATGAATTGAGTTACTTTGTTTGTTATGAAGTATAATGGTTTTGTTCCTGCATGTATTTTTTTCTTGATTTAGTTGTAGTGCATTCACATTCAGTTTTTTAAGGTGTTGCCTACCAGACAGCACAGCTGTCAGGTGGCAAAAAGAATTCCTGGGCACATTATGAACGTTTTTCTGGGAATGCATTCTGGCCATTGCTTACCATTGGGTTTGAAACTCATATTTGCTTGCTTTCTCTTTGCTGGCTTCCTTTGTTTTAGGCTGTCCAGCATGTCTTGGCCCATCCCGTAAAAACAGCCTGTTTACCAGTGGTGCTTGTATTCTTCAGTGAGTGCTCACTTTCTGTAAACAGGTCTTCACATTTGGTACTTATCTTGTCACATTAAATATGCATTCAAAACAGAGGTCAAATGTCAGGCTTTGTCTACTAATGTAGCTTGGTGTTTACTTTTCTTTCCCAGACTGCAAATTGAGAGGATTCATGTGATTATCTTGCCGGATAATGGGGGTGGAAAATTACGTTTTTTTTTCTAGCACACAACGAACTTTAAATGTCTGTAAATGAACTGCACAAATATTTCAGAATATGTCAGAAATAAGAAAGTACAAATGAAGAACCATTTTTTTTGTATTTCAGAAGTGCGGTGGAAATGAATATTTTAATAAGATAAAACCAAATGAATACACTAGGTAATGCCGATTCTACGATGTATAGGTTTATCAGTAAAATTGTGTGTGCAAATGTAATGGTAATTTCAATTGAAAATCTATTGTCTGTAATGGCAGTGCGCTACCACATCATGCATACTCCACTTTACACCACTCCACGCCACTCTACGCTATGCCACTCTACAATGCTCCTCTCTACGTCCCTACACGTCACGCCACTCTACTCCATGCCACGACTTCTCTACGGCACTTTACTCTACTCTATGCCCCTCTACTCTAAACTACTCCATGACCCTCTGACACTCTACAACTCTATCATCCATTCTATGCCACTGTACAAAACTTCCTCTACGCCATTTTACTTCACTCTGTGCCGCACCACTGTACTCCCCTCCACTAAAACCATATTGGCAAAGCAAAAATGCGGTTGCATAGGTGAGAATTGTTGGCTCTACCAATGCTTGTTAGTTATTATCACTGATATGTTTGAGGTATTTTAATGTTTTTTAAGGCTACCCAAAATGCTCAATTTTACCTAATGTGTGTCATATTTAGGTCTAGCATATTAGGCAGCTCATATGCGGTCTGTTGCGAGTCTTATTGACAGTTTATATTGGGCTTAGAGCCCGCCCATTGCTTACCACTGGTTGGCTTAATTGTCATTCTCATTTGCTTGTTCTTTATTCGTTAGTGTGTGTGTGAGCTTTCCTTCCTCTTGTTTGTCTCTCCTCTGGAGCAAGGACATATTACACTGCTCACTTATTCAGGTACTACTTTTTATAAGCACTCTAGGAGAGTGCATGTGTTTTCAAGCTGTCACCGTGGGTTTCCTGGCGCTGATCTGGTGCTAAGGGAGGCAGGGGAGATTAGCCAGATTGTGGGAAGAGCCATGTTTTCAGAGATCTGCGAAATTGGATGAGCGAGTTGGAGGATTTAAGCAAGGGAGGAAGAGAGTTCCAGAATTTAGGGGCCAAATGTGCAAATCTCCGGCCTCCGATTCTGCAGAGTTTGAAAGAGGGAACAACCAGGAGGCGGAGGTGAGAAGATCTAAGGTTACGTGAAGGGCAATAGGGACTGATAAGGGATTTCAGGAAGGCAGGGCAGGGACCAGTTAAAGATTTGAAAGTGAGGCAGCCGATCTTAAAGGCTACCCTCGAAGTGACAGGAAGCCAATGCAAGTTGGTAAGAAGAGGTTTAGCGGATTGCCATTTCGGGATCCCGAAGGCCAATCTCGCCGCTTGGTTCTGGACGATCTGTAATCTAAAAAGAAGGCGCGAAGACGGCGCGCCCGCTGCGCCCGTCCGCTGCGCTCCCTGGGAGGGGGGACCATTTTGTAGAGCCGAGGGCGGGAGGGGCCGAGCGCTAGTCCGCTCGCCTGCTCCCTCACCCAAGGTGGAGGCACACTAGGTCACGACCCAGGCAGAGCCAATCTCGTCTGCAATGGGCGGGCCAGGAGGTGGGGCAGAGAAGTCCCGCACTGGAGTGCAGCGCGACCAGGAAGGGTCCCAGCGCGCACTTGGAAGCAAAGTGGGGGCGAGCAGGGTGATTGAATGAAATAAAATCCAATGTCAGCAGCTCCGGGACCTGCACAACAAAAGGGGTTAAAAGCATACAGAAATGCAAATACGGCAGGTAAGCGCGACTATGCTGCCGACTGTGTCAATGCGGCGCAAATTTTAAAAATAGCGTGCCCTAGTCCTGCTAGCGCCTGAGACACCCACTAGCACCTGATCTAGGACCCCACACAGTACTCTATGCTACATGTGATGGTACACTGCAGAAAACCAAAAACATGCACTGGCATGGCATCAGAGCACGCACAAAGCGCTTGTAAAACACTGCAACAATAGCAGTTGCAGCACTCTCTAAAGCATAGGCCTTTACGTGCCACATGTACAAAAGATGCATATTTTTGACACGTGTTGTTTTGAGGGTTTAATCTTATGTTTTGCTATTTTAATTTTGCTACAGATTATGTATGCAAACATTTTGCTCCGCCAAACACACATTTTACAAGTTGTCCAGTCAGACTGTTGGCAAGAGGAGCCAGCAGGAGGTTAGTGGAGGAGCATTTTGCCAAGGAAATTTTGGGAGCGTACGAGTAAATAACACCAGGTGTGTGAATTCGGCCAACAAATTATTCAAAAGTATTAAAATCGCTGATTTTAAAATCACCATCAGGGGCCTACGTGCACAGCACGATGATTACTTAGAGGCTTCTGGCTTAAAGTGTAAAAAAGAAATAACTGGGCCAAGTACAAGGGAAAGAAAATAACATTCATACATTGGGAGGATATTGGCAAAATAAAAATGTTATGCTTTGTAAACGGCCAAATGATCTCTGGTTTTCCGATAATGTCCGCTTTCCCATAATGACGCTTTCCCACATTAGGACTGGAAGTAAAAGGCGGAGATATATATATCACTGATGACCTCATCCAGCGGCTGTGTGTTTCTGTAAAGTTTCCTATGTAATAATAACGATGCAATAGTAATAATGTAAATGTGTTTGTATTATATAGCGCCTTCTACCCAGAGGTCTCGTAGCGCTGTATTCATACCGCTATGAAACCCTTCCTGGCTTTCCTGTGAGATGTCCACTCCTGGGCACCCCCAAGGTGAAGAAATTACTGTTTAATACTGTTTAATAATGTAAGTATTAAACAGTAAGACAGCCATCTCTATGTAATATTAATGATAATAATAATAATGTCATAGTAATGTATTAATATAAGTAATAAAGTAGTAATATAGAAGTCGTAAACTTAAACAAATGGCAGGATCAGGGAATACCAAACGTTCTCTACTGCACACACTATAATATACCGTCCAGTTACAAAGAACATCCTCTACTGCATACTATTGCAGGACCAGGGAAATTTACATATCCTCTAATGCACATACGGTAATGTTCCGTCTGCATACTAGTGCAGGACCAAACACGCATTAATACACAGTAACCTCCCAATAAGAGAACACATACCTCTTCGCTATGTTTATATATGTGTATACTATTTCATTTTGTTAAATATTATAAAGGGGAAGATGTGTAGTAATCTGCTTCTTATGTAATGCATATCCCTGGCCCTGGTTCTCTGTCACATTTTTAACAGCGGGGCTTGACGATTCTTTGAAAGCATGTGATCAAAATCAGCCCCCAATTATTTTCTACCATGTGCATCCACTTCTCATCAGGGCACACCGCAGCCTTGTCCGCATTCAAAACCGGGGCATGACCTCCGCCCTACCGGGGCTCGATGTGTGCCCCCGACATCACTACATCACAGTCCATTTCAACACTTTGAGGTTGATTTAGCACATACCTCTTCGTTGGGCTTCACAGTTTTAAAACAGGACTGCAGACACACTTTACAGTTTCATACACAGGTGGATCTGGCACCTAAAATGATTTAGGGCGACCGTTGTCAGGGTCACTGGTGGGGCGGGTGCCAGTAAGCTTAAATAGTTCAATGTCTTTAGTAATATTAATACCTTAAGTTCCAGTAGCCATCAAATAGCCTTCTTTTCTTCACGCGTAAGTTCTTTTACTTTTAAATCGTCGCCAATGTAGAAATGAATGAAGTCTGGTAGACAGCTCTTGTAGTTGTAGTTAATTCTTCAAGTTACAGCTTAGTAAGTTCCAATTTAAGTCTTAATATAGTCTTAATATAAGTCCCACCAGGAGCAGCCTCCGGCTGCTCAGCCCATCTTCTCCAACAGCTCCACCTTCAAGTACAAACATCCATAACATTCCAAATTACATCATATAGCTAGAGCATCAGGCAGAGAACCAGGGCCAGGGAGATGCATTACATAAGAAGCAGATTACTATACTATGTTATGGTGATTTCATCGAAAATGTGTTGTCTGTAATGGCAGTATGCTACTACACCATGCATACCCTACTCTACACCATTCCATTCTACAACACTACTCCACAACACACAACTTGCCTCTGTGCTATGCCACACAACTCCACAACACTGTATTCCACTCAACAATACTTTACTCCACTCCTTGATACTCCACTCTATGACCCACTACTCCATTTCACTTTACTCCACATTACAACACTCTAGGGTACTCCATTCTTAGCTACTTTACTTTATGGGCACTTTAATTCATTCTACCCTACGTTACTCCACTCTACAGCCCCCCTTTCAACAATAATGTATTCCACTCTGTGCTATGCCACTCCATTTGATGACAACTTACACCACTCTACGCTACTCTGTGTCACTCCACGATACTCTGCTCCACTTTAGGCCACCCTGCTCCACGACACTCCATACCACTCTACGCCACTCTGCTCAGTTCTATTCCACTCTGTGCTATGCCACTCCACTACACCATCAGCTCCAATCCTTGCTAAGTAACAGTACACCCCTCCACTGTACGACACTCTACTCCACTCCTGTATGTCACTCTCCTCCCTGCCATGCACTCTCCTGTATGCCACAAACTTTTAGCCATACTGAACTGCAGCAATGCTGGTGTACAGCATGGCTAAAATACATTTGCAATGCTAGTAGGGCTTGTATAGGTGAGATTGTTGCTTTGCCAGTGCTTGTTTGTCTTTCCTATGAAGCATACCATCATTATGTGTGTTCTCCCAATGCTTACTTTTTAGGCACTATTGCTTTTCATTTCTTTGTGGTTATTCTCTCCATGAGTGCTTGTGTTTTTCAGGTCTCTCCCTTGTGCACTTCTCTTCCTTGCTCTGTTTCTCTTTCGCCTGTGTTTGTGTCCCCACATTGCTTTCTCACTTGTGTGTTTTCCCTCGATTGCTGCTGCCCCTTCCAACCCTCCTCCTTCCCATTGCTGAAGTTCCCACACTCACACCCCCTTGCTGCACCCACCCCCACTGTCTTTTTTTCTTTTTTAAATATTTATGTTTTGCAGAGGACCAGGCTGCAAATTGTCTTACGGCCACATTTTTAAAAAACAATTTCCGTTCAATCTTGAAACGTTAAAAAAAAATGGCTTCCACATCATTTGGTAGAAACATATGCATAATAGAGCCGGCGCGCCTACAAAATGACATGCTATAGCTTTTTGCCATACTCCACAGCATCTTGCGAATGCTGTATAGCATAATAAAGGCATTGGGAAAGCCAATAGGACAAAAGGCAAGACTTGTTGACATTGCCAATGTTTGTTCGGTCTCGCGTTGGCCAAGGCCTTCTGTTTTTTCCTCAAAATCCTTAGAAGTATATATGTATACATACATATCTGGACCTTCAATCAGCCCTCTTTATCTGTTAGTCTATTGCAGTGTCCTTCACATTTTGTTTCCGACCTACAACATTTTACAGTATGGGGTATTTGGTCATGCCACTTCAGCCATTGGTTCTGTTCTCTGTGAGTAACAACGTTTTCCCAAGCACAATGTCGTCATCCACACAGATAATGGTCGTCCTTAGTGTTCCGCCCACTCTACGCCCAGCTTTTTCTTTGGCTTAGGTAGTGAATTCTGCCTTCCAATTGGTTTTAGGCTTGTTAGTCCCTCCTCATGATGACATGTCCTCATTTGTATCCTTCCACAGCTACTTGCCCCTTTACTCCAAACACTATTTTCTTCCCTGTCTTTCCGCCGCCGCCCTCTCTTGCAGTCTGTGACTTCTCGCCCCCCCCCCCCCCCCCCCAGCACCCCAACTCCTGTTTGTGCCTTCTTGCCTGCCCCCAGTGCCGTTTCCAATGCAATAGGTCTTGCGAAAATGCGAGTCCTATTGTATTGCAAATGCTTGTTCCTAGTCAGCATTTAATAGTCACATGAAGGAGTGAAACTGTAACTTTATGCAGCGTAGACGCTTCACACTTGAGAAAGAAATATTCAGCAATTTTCAGCAAGCACACATAATAGTGCGCTTCTGAAAACAGATCTTGCACAACGTAGCATGGAATTGAAGCTTAGCTTTCTGGGAGTTGTTGTGCTAGTGTGCCACTAAGTGAATTGCCAAAGAGTAGGAAAAAAATACATTTCCCAGGTATATTGCATTTGCAGTTTCCCAATACTAGGAGCTGTGTCTTCTTCCTGGTTTCATGCACAGTGGAAGGGAGAATGCGGGGATCCTGCACAGATATGTCAGCAGCTCGCAGCATGTTCTTCCCGTGCCCCCCCACCCGCCCTCCCGCAGTACGATGCCTTCTCGCATCTGCCTTCTTAAAGTGAAAGCGCGCACAGCGTGCCGCCAATTCAAACAAGTCACCGCTATTGCAGAAGGTGGTGTTCCCTTGTCTTACACTCCTGTTGTTTTGGTGGCTGCTTGTTTGTATTTGCAGCGCACCATGCCACTTTCACTTTAAAAATAGCTGACGTACCTCACAGCACTTGCCTCATCAAGTGGAAGTGCGCATGACGTGCTGCAGATAGAAACAAGCGGCTGCCAGACAGTGCCAGTGTTCAACAGGCGGGGAGCAAAAAAAAAGCAAAGCGGCTTCCGCCCCCTAGATTTGGGCTATATAAAATTGCATAAAGAAAAAAAACATACAGTACAGCTCCCTATTCTGCCATTGGTGATTTCAGGTGGTGGGCCTGCAGCTTTATTTTCCGCTGGAGAACGCCCAACGAGCAGTGGGAAGGCTTGCTTACATATGGGAGGCAGCTAATGGAAAGAAAATCGCTGAGGATCAAACAATAAGATTAAGGGAGACAACCTGGATCAGAAATCTTTTAACTTAATTCCGCAGGCACCAAATTAGCCACTAACTATAGCGTTGCGGTCTAGTCGTCCGTGATCACGTGACTCACCGCAAGGCATTGTGGGAGTGACGTGACGCGGACGACGGAGATCGGGTTGCCGCATGAAAACGCTTCCACCAGTATCTCACCTTTACAGAGAATAAACACAGTTTAGCATATACTGTGTCTTGTCATCATTGCGCCCCAGTGGGGCTAATTACCACACAACAGTGACGACAAGGGGACAGAACCGCGGAGTGCATCGGTCCGAGTGAGCAGGCAACCATGCAGCTGCCAGCGCGACCTACACACTACCTGCAACCATAGCTCCTTGAGGAGGGGGAGGGGCAACCATTTACATTGCGTGGGCCCCGAAGCGCATATCGGTGCGCGCCTCATTCCATCAACCCTGTTCTCCTTCAGCCATCAGTGTACTCCCCCCCTACCCAAGCCTGGTGATCCAGCCAAGTGCCTGCAGAAGCGTGCAGCCCACAAGACCACGTGGCGCCAAGACACTACAGCTGGGCACAAGAGCGCAGATTACTGACAAGGAACCACAAGGGCTTCCTGCCCAAGGAAGCATAAGGACTGCCCGCTCCGAACCGGGCACGCCTGTTACAAGGCCACTTACATCCTTCAGCACCCTGACACCTGCTCAAGGCATTTCGCCTCCCTTGCTTCTGCATCATGTGCGTGCAGACCTTCTTGCTCACCAACACGGTACCCTTCCTACCCAAACCGGGAGAACCAGCCATGAAGTGGGCCGACTGGAAGGCGTACTTCCTGAATTACTTATTGGCGCTGGAAGATGAGGGCGAGGAGGAGTTCTCAAGCAAACGCCGAAAGAAAATACTCCTACATAATCTTGGCCCGGAGGGCCTGCGTGTTTTCAAAAACATGGTGAAACAGACCAGAGCATCCACAGACAACGACGTGTTCCAACACGCCCTGGAAGACCTGGACAACCATTACCAGCCTGTAATATGCACAGCCATCGACGGGTACAATTTTTTTCCAGCGGAAGCAGACCGAGTCAGAATCAGTGGAGGACTATGTGGCATCCCTCAAGAAGCTCGCCATCAACTGCAAGTTCGGCACCCTACCTGATGATCTTATTCGCGACCAGATCATAATGCACACCACCCACTCCAGCATCCAGGAGAAGTTGAGGTCAGTGGGGAGGCGTCCCTCCCAGAGATCATCGCGATCGTCAAAAGGGCTGCACTGTCAAAACGGTGTGCACTCGCCGCCAAGAAAGAATCTTCCCAGCCACCTGTGGTATGCAAAGTGTTGGACCAAAGAAACCCGACAGCAAGATCGGCGTCCCACACTGGCACTGCCTCCAACAGACAGGCTACGTCAGATCCAAATGGCCCAGCCATGCCCACATAGACAATGCAGGGGCCCGGCTACAGATGCAGCAGCCTATCCCACTGTAACGGAGTTGCAGTACAGGATCACCCCGTATATATTGATGAGACATTGCAGGACGTTTTTCCACCTTCAACACCCCTCTTCTACCCTTCACAGAACGTCAAGGCCAAAGCCAGCACACAGGAGAACGAGGAGATACACTGGCCCTTTAACTAGGAGACAGCAGAGGAATGGGCGGGGCTGTATGATGAGGCGGAGACGTCTTATACAGAGGAACGCCAGCACCAGGTGTGCTTGTTCACACGGAGAGAAGAAGACGTGCGGAGAGAAGCTGACGAGGAGCGGAGGAGTACGGACGTGGAGGCAGAAAGGAAGGAAGGATCGGAGTGCGGCGAAGCTGTGGCATCAAGAACGGACGAGAAGCCAGGAGGCCAGCGTCTTTACGAGTCGCCCTGCCACACGCCCAGGGGAGGTGTGTGGCTAACTCAGGTACGCGAAACTATCCGGAACTGGGTGGGACATAAGGGAGGTTCGCCTAATTAATACTGATGTCGCAAAAAGTGTTACACAGGTTATTGTGTCCTCACTCCTTTTCCCCTTCACGTATATATATGTAAAGCACCCATCTCATGAAAGACTATTTCTGTCTGTTTAATCCGAGAGTCAAAACGGACCCAGACGTAAAGCCCCGACAGAGCCCCGACAGAGTCCCGAAGGGTTTCGCGGACTCGATCCATCTGAACGTCATCACAGGCGGCCCAGTAAAAGTAGATCTCCACGACGGAATACATCCTTAAGGAAAACGTGTACTGATCACCTGTACAACACAATAAAACCCGTTAAAACTAAGACCCGCCTATTGCCGATTCCTCTTGACCCCGTCACACCCACATGGCTAATGACAAGAAATGCCCCGCATTCCACGTAAAATGCTCATTCTGCGGCGTCACAGGACACTTTGGCAAAGTCTGAAGGCGGAAGCCCAGCGGTGCCGCAGTCAAGTATGTGCAAGATGACTCCGATAAACAAGAAGTCGCAGACCCTTCCGATCAAGAGAGCATACTCTGCACCGAGGAGCAAATCCTCGGCATCGGCGGTGTCGCCAAGAAGAAGCCATTGTGCAAGCTGTTGGTTGGGGGCATCCAGATCGTCATGGTGGCAGACTCCGGTTCGCCATACACCATCATCCAGAAAGAGACATGGGACAACGACTTTGCTCCCGTGATGGGGAACAACCTCCATCCCACCTACGTCCACCCAGTTATCTACACAGGGGAGCGAATCTCCATGGTGGGATACCGGCGACTCCTATTCGAATTTAAGGGCAAGCACACTACTGCAAAGTTGTATGTCGCACAGAAGGTTCCATCAGTCCTGGGGTGGGCAAACTAAGGAGAGTTGGGCATACAGCTCAACCCGGGCGGAGACACACAAGTGCTTTTGTTGGACGACCCATCCGCACCAGCCTCGTTAAAAGCAACATTTCCGTCAGTCTTCAGCGATCACATTGGGAAGATGTCCAAGTTCACCCACAAGATCAAGCTTAAAGAAGGAGCGGTGCACGTCCCCAACAAGGTCAGGAAAATCCTGTTCAACTGCAGGGAAGCAGTCCAGCTGCAGCTTCGACGGTTGGAAGACGACATTATCAAGCCATTATAGAGTGCAGAATGTCTCGCGCCCTTGGTGGTGGCGCGCAAACAGAGCGGGAAGATACACCTCTGTATAGAACTCTGCAAACTCAACAAAAACATAATTGTGGACAAGTTCCTGCTACCCAAGATCAGCGAACTGCTAGCCCATACCAAGGGGGTCAAATGGTTCTCCACTATCGACCTCAAAGCTGCTTACCACCAGGTGTCTCTCCATCCGTCATGCTGGAAACTCCCCTCCTTCATCACTCCCCTTGGCTGCTACAGGTTCAGACGGTTGCCCTTTGGTCTTGCGTCCGCGGCGGCCGTCTTCCAGAAGCTCATGCTCACGCTCTTCAAGGACGTCCATGGTGTCCTTTACTTCCAGGATGACATCCTCATCATTGGGAAGACCAAGAGGGCACACAATGACACCCTGCACACCGTTCTGCGCACGCGGGCGGTCAACTGCCTCACAGCTGAACTGGATAAGTGCAAATTCGGTTTACGCAAGGTGACCTATCTGAGTCACGAGATCAGCGACATGGGCATCTCTCCGAAGATGGCCAACATGGAAGCCATCATCTCCGCTCCTCCTCCCAAAAGCAAGTATGATGTTCGTTCCTTCCTGGGGATGGCGGAGTTCTATAGCAAGTTCGTCAGGAACTTCGCGTCCAAAACGCACAGCTTACGCCAACCGCCAAGACAGTATTCTTCTGGTCCGAGGAATCGGAAGCAGATTTTTCCGTCATCAAAAGAGACATTTGCGAAGCGATTCCCTTGCACGGGTTCGAAAGTTCTTCCCCCAGCATCCTGACCAAGAACGCCAGCGACAAAGGCCTAGGGGCGGTCCTCTCCCAGAGTGCAGCCGATGGCACAGAGACCACAGTGGGGTTTGCCTCGCAGTCCCTCACCACTAGTGAAAAGAAGTACAGTGTCATTGAGAAGGAAATACTAGCATCCATCTGGCCAATGGAGAAATTCCTACAATACCTGCGGGGATCTAGATTCACGCTCTGCACCGACCACAAACCTCTCATCAAGGTCCTTACATCTAGCGGCAACGTGACAGCCACCCCAGGCATTGCGAAGATGACACTGCGTCTGTTGGACTTCGTGTATGACGTGACATACATTCCCGGACCAAAGAACAAAGTCGCTGACTTCCTCAGCAGGGCAGCAGCTATGGAAGGGACGGTCACGCAGCGATTTTGCAGACAGCGACAGCACAACAGGGACAGGACCACCGACCACAGAACCTATGGGAGAAGACATGGAAGCCACCGGCTGGACTGATAACAGCACCACAGCGAAGGTGGAAAGACAGGCGGCCGAACGCGGAACACCGAGCTTGCTCCACCAGCACACGGTCATAGCGGGCTCCTCGCAAGAGACTTCCGATGCCCAAACCAGTGAACATATGGAGAGTACAAGGACGGCCGCAGGCAGCGGAGAAAGGGAGCATGACAGCAGAGCATCTGTCATGCACACCCGCAAGGGACGCCCAGTGAAGATCCCGGAACGCTTCAGCGGATTCCAGTTGTGAGATCTCTCTCTCTCTCACCCTATGATACAGTTCTCTTTGCCATTGTTGTTAAGGGGGAATATGTGTAGCGTCACGGTCTAGTCGTCTGTGATCTCGTGACTCACCACAAGGCATTGTGGGAGTGACGTGACGCCGACGACGGAGATCGGATTGCGACGCGAAAACGCTTCCACCAGGCTCTCCCCTTTACAGAGAATAAACACAGTTTAGCATATACTGTATCTTGTCATCATTGCTCCCCAGGGGGGCTAATTACCACACAACACTAACATGAATCATCTCACAGTTACAAGCTTTAAGCGCTTGTCCTTCCCCTTGCCGGACTCTCCCCTATACCCCCTCCCACCCCTCTCATCTCTGTAGGCACCCCGACTCAAGCCAACCTAACTTACTTTTTTATTTTATTTATAAGAGGATAGGAGCTGGAGGGCTCAGCCATGATGTAGGCCGTAACAGCAGGTGTTAGGACCCTGTTAGTCCGGTCCAAATACTCCCTCCCTCCACCTGCAGTCCCCATGCGTGTCCATCCACAACAGAAGTTTTCGAAGTTTCAAAAAGTCACAACAGAAGACGGCAGAGGGTCTCTGTTCACCTTGAGGGCACCCCCAATGCATTATCTATAGACTGGGCAAACATGTGTGACCCTAATAGCGTATCCTAAAGTGTGATGTATAAATTCCAGGCTACCTTGTCATACATTGTTTGTTTGTTATTATAGATATAGCACTCCACTGCAAGTAGTACTGAGTGGCACATGAGCGCTCCATGCCGATAATTCTCTGCATGATGACGTGTATGAAGTGGTATTGCCAAGTTTAATATCGCAATGCCACCTGTGTTACCGGTTTCACCTACGCAGAACATGTGAACTTCCTGGAAGGTACAGGGCCAAAGTATTGAAAAATGTAGCAAATATCCATGTAATACCGCACCCCTCCTGTTATTCCCCATTCCAGATCTCTAACTCGCGTGGACACGCCGGTGTGCGTAATCGCAGCGCTCTACAAATGTCCCAATAATAATAATAATAATAATAATAATAATAACTCGTATATGCCGGTAAATGGGTCATAATACTATATAATGGTCACACAGGCTCCATTTGACAGGCACTTGTGGTAAGAGCTCGGTACAGGCCGGTAATAAAACATTGCACCGTTCCCACACATCACAGTATTCCACTCTTCCTTTTTACCTCGGCTGTGTAAGAAGCAAAAGAACACTCAGAGCGGACTTGGTTCATAGAATCGCCCTGCTTGCGCTATTGACACATTCATTTGATTCTGGGCAAAACACTTAATCTCCCCATGCCTACCAAAAAATTAATGTGTCCTTGTGTAATGTAACTGGCGGTCACGTACAGCGCTCCACTACTTTCAGGTCGACTTCACGCTATATAAAGCTAGAAAAAAAACTGTGGACATTCTAGTACTCTCTTTTGCAAATAAAAGAAGAGCAGATAGTTAATGACAGCGTTTGACCATTTCAAATATTAATTGCACAGCTGGCCTGGTTACTCAGTGACTAATACATCCACAGCAGATGTCTGTGTTTAAATTGCCTGGATGGAGGTTCATAAAGTGGCAGGTTC
The DNA here is from genome assembly GCF_964263255.1 of Lissotriton vulgaris. Taxonomy (NCBI): domain Eukaryota; kingdom Metazoa; phylum Chordata; class Amphibia; order Caudata; family Salamandridae; genus Lissotriton; species Lissotriton vulgaris. The sequence goes on from NC_141693.1 coordinate 1,582,739,831, forward strand.
CTTCATCCTTCTGATATATATAAAAGGAGCACTATTAAGGACTTCGTTACAAGGATGCTGGTAATCCCGTTTCAGACTGAAAGGGGACTTTCTGCCTGAATTTCGATAAGAGTTACTATAGTTTGGATGTTGGTTCACAGTCATTTCCAACCACAGAAAAAACAAGGAACATGGTTGAAACCTAAAGGTTTCTACAAATGCGGTAGTTGCAAAGTGTGCAGTATCGCCCAAGCCACCAAATAAATCATTATTGCCAACAAACAGGTGTGGAAAATTCAACAACTGATCAATTGCAAAAGTCAGTATGCCATATATATCATTGAATATCCATGCTCCTTGAAATATGTTGGGAGCACCAAATGCGAACTGAAAAAGCGCATTTTGGAACACGTTTGAGTGACCATCAACACTGACAGAAGCAACGCTGTTGCTAAACACATGGAAAAGGAACATGGGGGCAATTTGAAAGAACTTAAATTCTATGCAGTGGAGACTGTGGGAATACACCCCAGAGGGGGTGATCGTGAAAAAATACTGAGGCAAAAGAAATCAAAACATATCCTAAACTTCCGTACCTTAAGCCCGCATGGATTGAACCAGGATGAGGAGTTACATTACCACCTGTAATTTGAACCATTGTAGGCTCCCACAGATGTATTTTATAATTATGAGCGTGACAGTTTGACTTTCCTTTTGGTTTTATCACATAGTTTTGTTTTTTATTTTCACTAATTAGTTTCACACAATTACATTCCATAGGAGGGACAATAGTGAACACGAAGTTAGGGGTGATCATTCTCCCAATTAAAAAATGTTGGGATAGCAATGAAGGTTGCATTAATAGGAAGATTAAAAGGGTTAATAATCATACCATATTTTACAAACCCACCGGAGGGTCATCTAAGTGGACTAATGGACACACCAGAGGTTAATCAAAAAGCCCACCAGAGGGCTGGACTGAGGTACAATTTGATTACAATATTGGTTAGACAAATACCATGCTTCCTTATCGAAGAACCATAATGCATAATTGAATATAGATTAATGATTGAATTGCACATTGCACTACATGTCCCATATCACCCTCTGTTAGGAACAGGAAGTGACGTCATTGCTGAAATTTACTTTACTTTATTTATTCACTTAAAAAATGTGCTTGTTATTCTTCACCAATCCCGTGAGCAAGGTCTGTGTACAGACCGGAACGCCTAGGGTTCTGCTGGCTTGCTGGTATTAAAAAGCATATTTGGATTATACTTTCCGACTGGATACAATTATTTGTGTGCTTGGGAGTGCACGGGTAACAAACGCCCTTCGGGGCAAAACTGCATTAATGTGTGTGTATGTATGTATTTACATCCAATTATTCTAAATGGAACTCATTTACGTACTGAGGCGTTTTGGAAATCTGGCACAGATCTGGCCCTCCTGTATCTGTATTTGACAATCCTAGTTACCAGAGGTTAGACAGAAGGGGCACTTGGAGACCAAAGTTCATATTGGCCCGTGCTTTGATGAGCACAACTAAGTTCAGCACCCAGGCTAATATGCTGCATAGCTAAATACATACAAGGTTCCAAAGCCACGACTGGTTGCATTGCAAATGCTTGTTTGTTTTGCGAGGGCCCGGCAGCTCCCCAGATACTCCTAGTGGACCCTCATCAACGCCGTCATGCACGTGGTGCCCATCTTTGAACAGGCTTTAAAACTATTCAAAGATGGATGACTTCTTTGAGTATTTTTCATTGTTAGCTCAATTCCTGCCTCCATTCTTAACCTGCTAAAATAAACCTATTGTATATATTCAACCATGGTTCATTTTCTGCATGGCTTTTAGGTAATATCAAGAGCGGGACAACAATCTGAGCATTCACGACCATTGTTCATGCAACCCACTCTTTCATACTTTATTGGGAGACTGTCTTCAGCCCCATGTCAGTTCTGTGCAGCTCTTGAACCTAGTAACCCCTAAAGCTGTTGTCTTTCTCTACCGCAGGCCATGGCGCTGGCTCCGGGGGACACCGAACCCTATCATATGTCCTACATCACCTCCAATGAGATGAAGAGTGCCCTACACTGGTTCAACTGTTGGTCCCACTCTCAGAGGGAACGCTTTTTGCAAGACCTGGTGGCTAAGGCTGTACCAGGAAAGATCTGCCTGCTTTTGGAGGGTCTTGGGCGTCTGGGCATGGATGACCAAGCGCCCAACATTTTCCAGTGCCAGCTACGCCTCTGGGATCAGTGGTTTGCCAACTGGACAGAGGATGAGCGTAACGAATTTCTGCGGAAGCTGGAGGAATGTGATCCTAGCTTTGTTGCACGCTTCTATAAGGAGGTGGCAGGTACAGCTGGTAAGGACTGAACGGTTAAACTGCTATCTCCGTCAACAGAAGGGACAATTTACCAAACTGTGTGCCAGAGCACTTGATTAACTGTCTGTACAAACCATGTGTGAACATATTTGTGGAGTGTTCAGCAGCACGAAACCTCACAGTTTGAAGAGGCTACTCATGTAAAGACAGGAAAGGAACTCATCAATGACAAAGACAAGCAATTGCAATCTGTGGCACATTGGCCAGGAGGAGCAGAGCACTGGCCATATGGTCTGTTCCATTCGCAGTTTTCCCCTCAGCATTTTCCGGGATGTATTTTTTTTTTCTAAGGTGATTTAATAAATATTGTCTGTTTGAAATTACTGTTTCATTGAGCGTTTTACTTCATACATACATTAATAATCCCTGGACAGAGAGAGGCTGCAGAATAAAAGCCTATGGAATAAGTTCATGTGTGTTGAGTATTTAGCATACAGTAGATTAGATAATGAGACTTTTAGAAAACCCACCAAACACACTTTCTACACATGAAAATCAAAGCATTTTTTTGTGGTCGCCGGCCTTAGAGAAAAACAAATTTCCTCACCACTCAGACTCACGCACATTCTGGAAACCGCAAATGAAAATTTCCATTTTTATTTTTGCCATTTTCTGTATCACGGACAAAGTCTTTGTTGATGTCATGGTACTTTACAGACTAGTGCAATCAAAAGAAAACAGCAGCTTGCCATTAACCATTTATGAGATGAACATAATGTTTCTTTATGCACTACAGGCAATATTCTGTATGTATGTATGTATTTAATGCTTGTTAAGCGCGGCTGTCACCCGGGATGGTATCCTGGCGCTGAGACCGTATCTAACCATCAGGCGAGATGTATTTACATTGCTCTTGGAAACAGGTAGGTCTTGAGATCCCTTTTAATAGAAGGCAGATCTTGGCTGCTCCTCAATGCCAGAGGTAAAGTATTCCGTAGTGTGGCGGCCGTGAAACTAAAAGCACGGCCGCCCATCCTCACTCTATTAATCCTGGGAATTCTCACCAGGAACGCCGAGGAAGATCTCAAAGGTCTGGCAGCTTGATACCAAGAAAAAAGATTTTGAATTGGTATTGGTCCTAGTCCATGCAGGGCCCTGAATACAAGGCATAAAAACCTTGAAGGCAATCCTCTGCTGGACCGGCAGCCATTGCAAATCGGCTAGTGCTGCAGACGAAGAGGCAGATCGTGGCAAAGATAAAGCCAGTTTAGCAGCCATGTTTTGGATCCTCTGCAACTTTAGGATCAGGATCTTAGGAGCTCCCAGAAGTAGTGCGTTGCAGTAGTCTAACCTACTGAGGATAGAACTCCGCACTACCTCTGCTCTGGCTTCCCGGGGAAGTATTGGTAAGATCTTGCGTAGGGCGCGAAGCAGGCCCATGCAGGTCGCTGTAGTCCTATTTACAGAGGCATCAAGCTGTAAATTGGGTTCAAACAGAACTCCTAAATTGCGAGCCGATTCTGCAGCCTCCACCAAGCGCGGGATAGAGGTAGGCCAAAAGTTATCCGGTAACCCGCGGGGGAGACGGTCTAGGGAACAATGGAGTACTTCCGTTTTTGACCCATTGAATTGGAGTGAGTTAGCTCGCAGCCAAACTGCTGTAGCCGACATACAGCGGTGAAAGGTGTCCCTCGAAACTATCTCGGTGCCCTCAAATGAAAAAATCAATTGAGTGTCATCGGCATAATTGATGACTGATATGCCGAATGACTTGATTAGGTCTACCAGGGGTCGGAGATATAGGTTGAAAAGGATCGGGCTGACCGCTGACCCATGGGGGACACCTTGATTCACCTGTCGTGTGGCTGATCGAAATGGTGGTAATGCCACAGCTTGCTGTCTGTTGCTGAGGTAAGATGTTAACCAACTTAAAGCCAGACCGTTTACTCCCACGTTTTGAAGACGGGCCAAGAGGACCTCATGGTTCACCGTGTTGAACGCGGCCGACATGTCAAGCAGCACTAAAAATGCTGACTTGCCCCTGTCGACACACGTTCGTAGATCATCCAACACGGTAAACAATGCGGTCTCGGTGCCATGGGCCGGTCTGAAGCCAAATTGGGCTGCATCCAGACAGGAGTTTGTTTCCAGGAAGTTGGACAAGGCTCTCGTGACCCATCTCTCAAGAATTTTTACCGCAAATGGTAAAAGCGATATAGGCCTATAATTGGCCGAGCAAAGTGGGTCTAGAGAAGCCTTTTTTAGCAATGGAGTTACTATTGCCAGCTTCCAACTGTCTGGAACTGACGCTGTAGTCAATGACTGGCAATAGATGGAATGGAGTGGAGGAAACAACTCAACTTGAAATGCCTTCCAGATCTTATGAGGCATTGGATCGAGTAGTGAACCTGAGGATACGCCATTGTCCAAGACGCAGAATTCCTCTAACGAGGGAATGGGAAAACAAGATAACTGAGAGGAAACTGCCCTGTTATTATCCCATACGGGTACCGAGTGGCAGGGTGATTCCAAGGGGGGGGATAGAGACAGCGCAGACTGTCCGGACACTGAAAGTCCATTCAGGATGGTCCTAATTTTCTCCTCGAACGCGAGGGCCAAGTAATCACAGAGTTCCTGGGAAGCCGGAATGGCTGGCACTGTACAGGATGGATTAGATAAATTATTAACCAGCTTAAATAAAGTCTGCGATTTATTAGAAGCCTTTGCCAAGGTGTCTTCTAAAAATTTGGCTTCAGCGCTTCTTAGCTGGGTCTTATATACCTGCAGGGCCGTTTTATATGCTGCCCTGTCCAGCTCCTTATACCCTCTCCTCCAAGTACGCTCCGCCTGTTTGCAACGGAGCTTATGCTGTCCAAGATCATTAGTGAACCAAGCATTAGCTCCTCTTGGTCTGTCCTTCACCTTTCGCAAAGGGGCCAGCTCATCCAAGGAGGTCAAGATTTGTTGGCAAAGGACATCATAACTCTTGTCCACACTATCCTCCACCCGAAAAGTCCTGGGCAGTAGAGTGGGTCGGGTCGATTCCCTCAGAAGGCGGGACCATTGTCGATTAAACTTAGTGCCGCCCGAGTTACTTGATTTTAATGGAGCAGGCAAGACAAAAGACATATTGATCAGTAAATGATCGGTCCAGCACTGAGCCACGACCTCATTCACCACAACCAATTCCTTCTCAGCAAATACCAGGTCTAAGGTATGCCCCTTGTCATGAGTAGGTGACAAGACCAGCTGTACAAGTTGAATATTGCTACACGCTTGGCAAAGTACCCTATAGGCCAGATCATGAGGGCCAGAGGGCCAGAGATTGAAATCACCCAATACTAAAAATTTGGCATGGGAATTTGAGAGGTCGTAGATTAGATCGATCAATGACTGAAGGGCTGTTGTGGTCGACGAGGGAGGTCTATAGCATAAAAGGCCTGCTATCAAGGTACCGCTCTGGGCCATAATGGAGAAACCCATGAGCTCGAGTTCTATTAACTGTTATGAGTAAGGACGCTATGGTGGTAATACACCTTTCTAACTGAATTGTACTGCACATACAGTGTCTTCTGATTTTCTTCAAGAGGTTTTTGCCCCCCCTTCCCTGTCTAGAAGGTTGGCGAGAATTAATGTCCTTTTTAGGTCTCGCCTGTCAATGTGCTTGCGAGAGATATTGGGGCTTAACAAGAGCTTAACCATCGAGCGATTTCATGCTGTGCCCGTGAAAAGCAAGGCTCAATGCGCAAGCGCATTGACCTGAAAAGCGCGTGTACATGAAAGCCAGCCATCTCTGCCTCACTTCTCCTCCCCCCTAATTGCTTGCACTTTCACGGCCGCCAGGCCCTGAGCTACATCAAAGGGTTCCGCTGCCCCACCCCCTGCTTCATTGCCACCAGCTTTACTTGTTTTTACTTGATCCTAAGGCCAGCCCAAAGCCGAGCCATGCAATAAAAAAACATGTACTCCCACATCTCTTTACTGAAAACTGTTATGATCTCAGATTACAGGTTATTCCGAAGGTCTTCATAAGGGGTATTTCTTGGATTCGATGGGCACGCTTGTTTCTCTAAGACCTTCAAGAGGACAGGGAGTCGCAATATAAAACGAAAGTTGTTAAAATCATCTCTGTCCACAAAGGCTATTTTAGGTCTCGTCTACAGATGGCTTTAGATTTCTCACAAGCTTCTACAGTTTTCCAACGCATAATATATGCTTTTCGTCAGCATCGTCATCCTATGTCATGTTAAAGTGTCATTCACATTTCATTTTGTTTCTTCCCACCACATAAGGGAGCAGTGGTTCAGTACAATGAAACCATTGACACTTCACAGCGAGTTGTGCATTTCCACCTTGGCTGCCCTGTGTTGGTGCCCACTTGGCGCCCTTTGCCTCCCTCCAACTTGCTCACTTAGCACTGCCCCTCCCAAAGCTGCACTGCAACTCCAACCACTCCAACCACCCACCAATGGACACACCACACGCTCCCCCCCCCCCCAGACGCAGCCCTTTGACTCTCCTAGAGTCACCCCCGCTGCCCCATCCATCTCCTCACTTAATTCCGATCTCCGCCCACCCCATCTCAGCACCGCCTGCAACCCGCCTGTTCTGCTACACGCAAAACTTTATTTAATGATTTATTTTCTCTCCTCCCTGGATGTCTGCCAACCCCCCCACGTCCTGCGCAAGAGGGCACTGCGTTGGTGCCACAATCCCCCCACTCCCCTTTACCTCGCCCACTTCTTGCTCGCCTTGCACTGCACCATCCCCAGAGCCATCGGGAGCCCCTTAATGGCCGTAACGTTCTATATTCCAACACAATGCTCCAGAGCGGCCCATGCGGCTTACACCCCACCCCCATCTCACAACCTGTATCAGCAGCCCTCTCTTCTCAGACTGCACCACCATTCAAGCCGCCACGAGCACTGCAGCTGCCCGCATATCCCCCACCCTGGCACCTCGACTGCCCAGAATCAACCCCCAATCGCACCATGTCTGACACCTACCGTCCAGAGCAAGCAAACCAAGGATACCAACTCCCCCTCCCATCTTTCGATGGCCCCTTTCTGCCGTTGATAGTCAAGTGATAAATTACAAACGTTAAATCTAGTACCATTATAAATTACAACAAATATTATGTCAGTATTAATTATTTAGAAAAATTCTACGCCATTGGGAATTGTCAGATCAATACATGTAAGACAGGGAAAAACTAAACATGTACCTTTACTAATGCTATAGATGTCACATTTGCTAAATTTATAACTATTGCCATTTCAAAGAACAAAATTAATACTTTTATTATTGGAAAAACATAAACATAACTCAAAAAATAATTACATTTCCACAACACCAATAGCTCAAACTTTTCTAATGCGAGACCTATTGCATTTCCAATGCTGGTTATTGTGGTCAATTATTGCACTAAAATGAAAGAAACATGAGAATAAAGTTAGCCAGAACATGAATTCTCATGGACAAGCATTGATACAAAAAGCTTTTTTACTTTCAGCATCTCAACGTCTATAATATTAAGTGTGTTGTCTAGATATATCGTAAATCTTTACCATTCGATTATGACGGAAATACACTGAGCTTCTTGGTTTTATGACTTTCCCTCTTCCGTAGATGAGGTCTTCGGGGTTGGGTATTTTCTCTCCTTTCAGCTCAGACTTTACTTTCTTGAATGGTCAAGATTAAGTGATATCCTTCTTGATCAGGAAAAAGCAGGATGATGAAATCGAAGGGTAATGGCTAAAATTCCTGTTTTTGCAGATTTAAAAGGTTCTTTAGTGATAGTTTGCCCCTAAAGTCTGAATAGCATTCATAAATACACACTTTGAACAACCTGGTGGTGTATTTCATTAGCTAAATGGAGCTGCCTTCCATTAGGATAAAAACAAATGGAACTTCTCACTTGCCACCAAAGATTTAAAGAAACTGTTTTGATACCAAGGAGGGAAAGGTCTATTCCTTTAAGTCTAGTGACAAGATTTAGAGGCTTGCACAGAGATTATAGACCTTTGAAGTCATACTTGTTTGTTTTGTTCTGTAACTATTCATTTGTAGGCTCTTGGCCCTGCACACTGACTTCCTAGTTGTGCTTCAGAAGATGAAGTGCATTGTGACCGCTTTTTTTCCAGTCTTGTTGCTTGTCTCCTCTGTGCAGGCTAGGCACCGAAGGCAATTTTACAATTGTCTATGCACTTCCATGAGCTGCTGTGCATGCAGTTTTTGATGTTTCTCAAATTTAAATACAAACAGAAAGTGGGATGTCTGATTGTCTTCTTGCCTGTGTTTGTGTGGCTGGAACAATATTTGGTCTTAATCTAAGAAACAAAAGGGCCAATGACCTTGCAGGCTGCACACAAATGACCATTGCATCTGGCACCCAGGATCAGTCTGTGTAGATCAAGGAACTCCTATGATAACATCAGGAGAACTCTAGGCATCCTGTATCTGCGCTGTTATCCTGTGCTTGCGATACATGATGAAACCTGTGATCAGGAGGAAGGTGGAAGCCAATCCCAAGCTTATTAGGATAAGGGTGAGGTGACTCTGGTTGCCTGGTGTGAGTGTAGGGGGCAAGAGAGTAGCCTCAACAAGTCTGGAAAAGAGAAATGAAAGGTTAGTAAATCAAATCAAATCCTGACATATAATTAAGTCTTGCAACAAGTGGCAGAATTTCAGTGGGACAAATGGGTTACTTAGCTGTATCTATGATCTTTGAGCATTTTTGTCTTTTACGAGATTGCTATACATAATATGTAACAAATGTTGTATTCCATGTTTTATTAACATTTCAAATCTATAGAGGACATTCCTGGCAGCTCCCTCTTTGGTAAAGTCTCACACTTCATGGTTCTAACCTAAACCTTAGTGTACTCATCCTTGCCTCCCCAAACAACCGCATGCCGGGATAAACTTGTGTGGGGGTCATACACTTTGTAAACCTTCTCACCCACTAAAATATTTCTATTTGCATGGGCCTCAAAGGGATCACCATCCAAAAACACTAGACTTCATCCACCTTGAAGATTCAGTAGGTTGAGATGCATCACAGGTTGAGAGTACACGACCTTAAAGGTATAATCTTCCTAAATCAGTACTCTTCGGTGCAACAAAAACATACATCCTTTTAACACCTGAAGGAAGTGACCGGATTAGGGACACCCGGGTCACTCGCGACCACCTCTCAGCCTTCCATACAAATGAAGAGTACAACCAAAATACAGACCAAAGTGATTTATTAGTCATACACTCGAGCGGAGTCCATTCTGACCATTCTCCTTGGATTGCTGCAGAGGGAACTGACTTCAGACAACATGGTAAGGTGTAAAGTAAATTTCCAGCACCCCTAAAGACACGCCCAGACTGGATTATTTCAGTTGGGAGCTAATGAACAAAGGAGGTACAGAAAGATTAGTCCTGGTACAGGGCACACTTTATCTTGTATTCAAGGTTACTCTGCCTGCTATCACCGCTCTGCGCATTGGGAGCAAGCCTATCTAATCAGACAGGTTTTCGCTAACAAAACATTCTATTCATCAGCATAGCAAACTCAGCCTTAGAGAAATACATGAGGACACTTTGGCAGCTGCTTTTCGGAGAGGCAGACACAAAGTGAGACAGAAGTTAGTTTCGATCACGGCTCAAAATGGCAGCCAAGTACAAAATGGTGCAGCGAATGCTAACTTAAATCATACAGTGCACGGGAAATTCGGGAAAAGCAATTTTCTAATCCAACACACCCATTCTCACCCCACACCCTTATTTATCCTCTCTTTCACCAGTTGCCTCCATAAATTGACATGGGTTATTGGACTTCTGGCAAGAACTGCTCTGCACCATAGCAGTCAAAAATAGCTGTCCTTTCAAACTAAGTCAAGCTTCCTGTCCGCTTGCTTTCAGATATGTAGATCTACATATGATGAATATCCATCTGTGTCCATACCTGTTCCGCGGCCAACGCCAGCCATGCTATTCCTTTTTCCTCTGACTTCTCCACAAGAATTTTCTACTCTGCTCAAGAGCTTATGGCACTTCAGTTGCCCAATATGTGCATTAGGAAGTTGCCAGTATATTTTCTGGCAGGCCCCACTTCTTGCCTTCAGGTGCGTGCACAAGTTTGAGATACACTGAAGCAAGAGTGGCAAATTTTTATTCGTTTTAATTGCAATGTATGAGACATTGACCTAAACCATAGCAGTGGCACCGCCCACTTAAACCAGATCTCAGCAGATCTTTTGAGTTGTCAATCACCACCAAAGCATTTAGTGGGCATTTTTGATCTTATAACAGACTCTAGAGGCTGGACTTACTGTTACTCTTAGCAACTTAACTTGATGATTCAGCGAACCCAGACACTGCGCCCGCCCCCGTTAGGTATCCAATAGTTCATCAAGACTGACTTGACACAAAAAAGGGGGAGGGGGAGTGGATACGGTTATTTTTCACAACAACTTTAATGCTCCACCTTTCAGTTAAGCAATCTGTCTAATGCCAAAGGCCTTGGATTCTGCATCACACTGTACCCCAACTAGTCCTTTTCAAGGCGCCATGATTTATCAGCCACCAGGATATGCTAGGAACTTTGTCGACTCAATAGGGGAAGCTATTGCCCTCTACTGTGTTCAATTTTCTCTGGTCTGCGTGCTGGGAGACATTTGCTGCACTCAGCCTTGACTAACACAAAGAGATGATGGACCGAGCGCTGAAACTGTTCAGACACTGAACCCCAGGCACAGATCTGGGATGAATCCATCATCATTCTTTAGCTCACTTTGCTACCCCAGTTCAGACCCAGCCATATGCAAATCAGTCTTAACCCTATTCCTCATGGGAACAGTCCAGCCTGAACTGCCAAGCCAGTCCTTCCTTGGGACGGATTTTGAGGTATGCCCCTGACCAGCCAGGCTAGCTAGAATCCAGTGGCAAAGTGAGCAAGGGACCCATGTCTGGGCATACCCTGCTAACTTGGGGCAAACACAAGGAGATGATGGATGGAGCGCTGAAACGTTTATGACACCGCCTCGAAACAGCAAACTCCTCTTCAAAATGTCCAATTACCGAGACAGCGGCCATGTGCCCCTTGGTTCCTTCCGACCTTGGCGTCAGAAAAAAGGAAATGAAAATCCCTTGAAAGAAAATAACATAGAGGCTTTGTTGTAAATGACAATGAGACGTACAAAGCAGTGCTTAAGTTCTACCGCAAACTTATTAAAGAAGCCCAAGCGAATTTCTTTGCTCAGAAAATCAATGTTGCTAAAAACGAGCTGTAGCTCACGTTATTCACTAGCATTTTAGCCACTAGATTAAGCCCTCACATGTCATCTGTCATTGACCCAGTCCAGGTGGGATTAATTCCCCAGAGAAAAACTTGCAATAACCCGACTAAACGCATACTACATATAATAGAGAAGGCTTCGCGATCGATGGGAGAGCTTCTGTTCTTAGCGATCGACCCTGAAAAGTCCTTCAACAGAGTTCATTGGCCTTTTCTAGAGCAAGTCCTTCAACAGAGTTCATTGGCCTTTTCTAGAGCAAGTCCTTGCCCTGTTTGGAATTGGATAAAGATTTAGTACATGGTGTTAAACTGCTATCACCACCCCACAGCGACTGTTAGAGGAAATGGCCATGTATTCACTCCCTTCACTATTAGCAGGGGCACGAGACAGGGGTACCCATTGTCGCCCCTGCTATTTGCTTTCTTTATGGAGCCCTTAGCCCAAAGAGTTTGTGGCAAACCCAATATCACCGGGGCTACTTTTGGGGGTGGAACAGCACACTATTGGTTTATATGCAGACGATGTGCCGGTGGCCTTGGAAAAGCCCGCCACGGCGATCCCGGATTTTCTGACTGAACTGGAAACTTTTGGCCTGTCCTCAGGGTTTAGAGTTAACATGAGTAAGTTGCAGGCTCTTAATCTGTTGCTGTACTCCGCCCTGGTGGCACAGCTTGTGGCTCAATACCCTATCTAGTGGGCGTAGGTGGCGCTCCCTTCCCTGGGGATCCGACTAGCCTCTTCCACACAGATGACATTCACAATTAACTACCACACTCTACACAGACAAAAAAAAAACGGATTTATCCGCTGGAAACCCCACCAGATTTCATGTCTTTGGAGAATAGCGTCTCTTAAAATGGCTAATTTACATAACATTCTCTATCTTTTTCAAATGATTCAACTGACACACCCGAGAGGGGTGATCCCGAAATGACAAACCGAATTGCACCAGTTTGTTGGTTAGAGAAGAGACTGCGTATGAGGAAAGAGCTTAGCTACCTTCCGCCCCATGCTGGAGGCCTGGGTATCACAAACCTCCAATTATATTACCAAGCAATGGAATAGGGAGGAATACGAAAGACATTGGTAATTTCAGGACAGAGCGGTGGCTGGCACTACCCTATGGAAAATTCCCTTTTTGAAAAAAAGGCAACAACCCCCAAAAACTCTTCTCTATCCCCTGTCACGAAGGCGAACATAGACGTCTGTGATCAACCCAGTGTCAGGCACTGCCTCACGTCCTTTCCCTCTCCTTTAACAACGTTGTTCCACAACACAGACTTCTCCCCAGTGCTGGGATCAGGTACATTTGCTAAGTGGCGTCAGACCAGCTGTTGCTCAGAGGACCATATGAGTGACAAGGACGGAGTGATCTGCTTTACGCGACTACGCTCAGATTTTGTCCTTCCAGAGACCAAACTCTTACCTTACGTACAGCTTTGTCATTGGCTCTTGCACCCAGACAATAGAACCAATACTCAGAGACATCTCACTCCCTATGAGAGATGGCTGGTCACCAAGACTTCCGAAAAACGGCATATTTATGAATTATATGCCCTCTTGAATCAGCCCACTATGCACATGTTACGGCTAGACAAAACCGATGGGCAACAGAGCTCGATAGGCAGCTGACCACCAAGGATTAGGGAGAGATATTTTACAGAGCCAGTCAAACTGCTTGTAATACAGCTACTAATGAAATATTCACTAATGTGGTTACATGTTGGTACTTCTCTCTAGTTCACTGGGGGTCAATACACACGCCTACACATCTGTGGTATATTCTACAGTATCTCTTACCAATCGGGGCGCATCTTTTGGGGAATTATGGCGTCCTTACTTGCCTCTCCTCTTGCAAGACTTCCGGGATTGACGTGTCTGAGCTTGTCCCTACTACCCAATCACGGAATGACTCTTAGTGATTTGAATTGTGCTGAGCGAGAGTGCTATGAATTGTGCTGAGCGAGTTTGGGGAGGAGGGTAGGAGGAAATTCGGGGAGGGACTGGTTTTGTTTGTTATAATCCAATGCCAAGGATCGCATAACTCTGTTTTGTGCTGTGTAGTATGATGCACCTGTATTTCATTACTTGGCGTACTTGAATAAAAACATTTGAACCATAAAAATAAGTTGTGCAACATCTTTCACATTGCTAAATCTTTCTCCTACTCAGCTCATGCAGTCCTATAGTTCTGCCTTCTTGGAAACTTTGTGTGCAGTTTTTGGATTAGTTTGAATACAAAATTGTGAAAATCGGGAGGAATTTACAGACCTTCAACAGTTGACTTATAAGCAGGATTTGTGCTTTACCTCTTCGGACTGATTTAATCATATGCTCTCTGAATTCAGATTGCCTTACCATAGAGTCTAAGCAAGCTATCCTTCGCTGCAAGTCAGGATCTCCTTCTGACCCTTGCCTGCCCTGCATTTTAGCTGATGCCATAGATCTGATGGATCCAGTGCTGAACACCATATTTAAGACACCACTTAACTCCGCTGTGGTCGTCTGTGCATGGAAGCAAGATAAGGTTGTGCCATTGATTACAAAAATAAATAGAAATCTTATGTGGATTCGGCTATTCTGATCTATTTCTTTTCTTCTTGCTACCGCGAAAATGCTGGGGAAATTGTTCATCTAGTTACTGGAATACCGGGAACAGGATAGTTTTCCCCAACCAACTTAATCAGATTTTTGCGCCAGACCCATCCCTGAAACTGCTCTGCTTGAAGTAAATAAATCAATTAAAATCATAATAGACCAGAGTCAGAATGCTGCTTTGAACCTGTTGAACATGTTGACGGTGCTCAACACTGTAACTTATCCCATACTGATCCAATGGCTGGCGGATATGGGTGTTGGTGGATATGGGTGTTGGCGGATTAGCTCTTGGATGGTTACAACCCTTTCTTGAGGAGAGAGAGTAGTCAGAGGTGGTTTCCTTCAGGCTGTAAGCACCTTAATGTGGGGTTCTCACAGGGTACCTCACTAGGCCCACATTATTTAATGTGCGTAAGGCCCCTATGGTAGTACCTATTCAATCCTTCATGTCAGTTGTTTGATACGCCGTTGATATGCATCTGGGTCTGTCGACTGGGAAAGATACATTATTTCCTCACAAGCAACATTTAAAGCCAGTCTCAGGAGTGTCTTTGACTGGATGAAGCAAAATAGCCTCAAACGTGAAGCTGAAAAAAAGTATTGTTTTTCAGCTAGACTCATGCGGTTTGGTCCAACGATTGGTGGCCGGCTGACTTTAACACTGCGCTTCCACCCTAATGCCTTCTGTTGTAAGGAATCCGAGTGTCAATTTTGTTTTTGATTTGTCATCTGGTCCTCACAGTTGCTGGCTTATTTTTTGCACTACTTTGGTTGCTCAGGAAACTTCTAGATCTTTTTTTCGGTTACTTCACGAAAATTCATAGTGCATGCCCTAATTACCCCAAAGTTGGACTATGTGAATAGACTCTACCTAAGCCTGGTTATGGCTTAAGTGACTGCAAATCATGCATAATGTGACCGCTTGACTCGTTCTGAAGTTTCCTCCCCGTGTGTCTGTTTACAACTCGGCTAAAACAACTGCACTGGCTGCTGGAACCAAAGCGTTTCTTGCTCACATCCCTAGTCCTGGAGACAGGCCCTATCTAACTTAGAAAGGCTTCAGGTATATAGCCCCTCTAGAAAGTTGAGGTCACCTGAGATGCTCTTGCTTAAGATCCCGGAGTAAAACCATCAAGGGGGTTGCTCTTTAACCCTCCTGGAATCTAGAGCGTGGAAAAGCCTTCCTTTTTCTCTCCATCATACTGCTAATGTGATGCACGTTAGAGGAGCAGCATAAAATATGGTTGTTCACATCCAATTAACGCTGGCAGCTTCTGTTGTGGTTCCTCTTCGCCTTAGCGCCGGGAGGCCCTTCTGGGCATTCATGTGCGCCATATAAGTACCATCATTCATTCGTTATGTTGACCTTGTTTGTTCACACCCATCAAGTCTAACAAACATCGAGAGCGAAGTCTCCTAGAAAAGGTCAGCCATGTTAAACATAGTTGGTCCATTTCTGTGTGCTAGAAACAATAGCTTTTCTGCCCCTTTGGGGGCTGGTGGGGGGAGGGTTAAGGGTAATACCTCTAAATATGAGAATCCAATAGAGCGGCAAGCTTTCCGACTTAAGCTGTGTGCCTGTTAAATATATTTTTTTATTTGAATAGCATCTTCCAAGAAGTCTTATACGTAGGACATACATGCACATTAAACATTTGAAAGATTTCCTTCTATACCGTGTCCACTTCAATAACAAGCCAGAGAGTCACGTGCCAATGTTGCTGAGCCTTTCTCTGGAATGATACCATCTGAAAAGTCATGTGTTTACCCTCCTTTTTTTGTCTGAGTATTTCTAACCTGACTTGTTTATGGCTGTTATTTGACAACCATTGCCCTACTTAGCTTTTTCTCAAATCTTCAAGTGGGACCTACTCTTTTGAATATTCATACGGATATGCGTTTTATAAAGCACTGCCTAACACACTTCCTCTGCATCTAAGTCCTGTAAATAAACTATACTGCCGTAACCCAAGTTCATGGTACTGGATTAATAGTTCTCCCAAGGAAGGAAGGAATAGTTCGTCTTGCTAGGAATACAGCTTTTACCTTCCAAACCGCAGTGGCGGGCATTTACGTCACTAGCCATCCTACAGCAAGTAAAATCATGTGACCTGATCTAAAATGGCTTAGGGTTGTTACGTAAAACCATGACTAATTTTGATGGGAATTTTCACGTTTGAATATAGTTTTAAGAATTAAAACGCACGATTATGCAAAGAAACAATACAAACATCAAAGCTACCATCAAGAAAGCAAAGAGGCTATACTACATGACATACATTTGCAAAGCTACCTGCCTGTCTACAGAATTCACTGCGTAACTGAGATGCATGTAGGAAGCTAGCGGCCTGTCTGCAGAACTATTCAAATCACTAAATTCTGGAAATTGGAATGCACTTCCCCAGGCATCGTTCATTCTCAAGCCCTCTGTGATGTACTGCCAACTCGCTTTATCTCCACAGTTAGAGCCCTCTACAGACCCACATCTATCTAATAACGTCTATCACAGCCTCCACTATTCCAGATTTCTAACCTCAGTTCTACCTTTAGGTTTCTATCTTTCAGCCTGCTCCCCTTTGTTCTCCTCATAGACATTTTCAGTGACCAAGTAATATGGGATATTTTTCTTGACGCTTCTATAGCACTGTTGATCAAAGCAGTCATCAACCATTTCCTCACCACTGGAAACTTTCATAGTGACATTACTCCCCTCTTCAAACTACTAATTAAGAAACTAGCTACCAATCCTGCAGACTTCTCAAACCTTCTGTCGATCTACAATGGACCTGTACATGTACAAGGGAAAACTCGCTGAAAGATGAGTTTCTTTTAAGGAAATCACAACTTTTCGGACTACTAAACAATGGCATGGAATTAATCTTAATCACCACTTGGGACAAGAATCACTGCCATCCTATCACTTACTGGACCTCTTCTCTGCCTTTGACACAGTGCATCACCCAACCTTACAAAAGTGACTGAGCGATTCCAGAATCAAGCTAATGCTTAGGACTGGATCTCATCTTCTCTTTAAAAAATCTCATATCTTCATTTCCGTCTTTCTTGTCTCTGGGGTGTATCCATTCTCAATACTCGAATCACTTCTTTAAAACACTTACTTCTACCCCCTCCAGGACCTCAACAAATCAGTCCACACTCATGACGACAAAATCATCCAGAAACTTGAAAATTCTTCAGAAACGTGGAAACCGAAATCCCTTTTTGGGCATTCGATGGTGCTGAAGTGGCCTTCACATAAGACAAACTACACCCCTACCAACCAAGAAGGAATCCTTAATGTAGACTGTTCATGCTTCTGTCCTTCTACTGGTTCTGAAAGACCCCGACACCAGAGTCCTTTGTAATGTCAAACGTGGCTGTAGCTACTTTACACTCTACTACATCAATGATATACCTCACACAACCACCATCAAGAATGTGAAAATGCAATGAAAACAGAGTAACAAGCAATGCTTTGTAGTGATGATACTTGAAAGTGAAGTGTTTGTCAGCGTTTTTATAGAGAACCATTTCACAACAGTTATGTAATCATTTCAAGTTTCTATTTTCCCCCTGGATTAATATCTCCATCAGCACATCTATTTAGTGTGTGGGTTGTTTCAGGGTAGGCACTGCCAGTGCCCTCTCAAATTATTTTTTTAGATAGCCTGATGGGGGGGAAAAAGAATTGAAAAGGGAAGATCTCCTCACCTTACACGAACCAGTGCGAAGTTGGCGCCATTGAAAAGAAAAGTGTCTGGCATGTTATAGATGGCTTCCTGCAGTCTTTGTGAGAGTGTCTCCACCTTGGAGTCTAAACAGGTCACAGATTGCCACAACTCCACAGAGAATGCTAAACTAGGATCCAACTTCTGCCCCTCAAAGTGGCACCTACGGGGGAAACATAATTAATGAGACCTAGAAGGGCCCGAGAACCATCTTGATTTAAAAGTATAATTAAGTCCCTATCTTCATCCTGTCCTAGGCTTTTCCCCTCTTACACACAACGCTCCACCCATTGGGCTTAAGCCTGGAGGGTCCTCATATACCTGGAATTAGGCATAGAGTCTGTTTCCATGTTGATTTCGACCTGGGTATATGTCGACTACGATGACCACAACTCCCAACATTACAGCCAACTCCCTGCCCACCATAATAACTTCTAATAATATGAGCGATTAATTTAACCTCTATGTGTATGTCCTGGGAACTCGCTCTGCCCTTTGCTGCCCAAACACATACCCAAAACTCCAGAAATTAGGTTTAGTTCTTGTGTGTCCTCTTGAAGCTCTATCTTTGGAACACCAGTAGGCATCACTGTGAAAGAGAAACTAGTTTTGTCAACACTCACCTGGTGATTCCAGAAACGTTTGCCAGAGCCTGGACTGCCAGGTTTGCCAACAAAGATAGTGTTTTCTCTGAAATCTGCATGTGGCCTTCTCTTTGGTCTAGGTAACCCTGCAGGAATAGGAGTTTTGTTCTTTTCATGGCAGCCTTGGTTGGATAGCTTGAAGAATCATCTGCATCTTTAAAGATGTTGGTCACCGCCTGGCCAGGCTGGAAATCTTTGGTACGGGTGACATTCTGACAAAACAGACCATTTGGGCAGAGGATCAACCCTCTGTATCCTGGCACCTGCAGAGAACATCAGGATGATGACATTAATATATATGCTGGAGATTTAACAAATACTACAGCGCTAGAGTTATAACCAACCAACCTACAACATAGAATGGTTTAAAACCTTGTTGAGTGGGAGGCCTTTTGCACATCTTTAGGGAGCGAGTGTTCATGTAATGTGCATCAAGATATTCTGTGTGTGTGACGAGAGATTGGTATTTGCACATAATCTGAGTTATTTCTCTTAGTGCAGGTGTGTGTGTGGTAGAAGCGATTTGAGGTTCATGGACTTTTGAAAACTGGAAAAATGATGCAAGATGTCTTTTCTACCTTACATCCCACGTAGAATGCCTGCCTGTGTGCCTTTTATATTTCTCTGTGCCTTCACCACTCACAGCAAAACAGTCTGGTTCTCTCAGTGCATGCACCACGTGTGCTACTTCACATTAAGAACCGATTACTGGTACCCTACAACTCCTTGCCCCATATTGTCCACTGCATTCTTACAGGAAGACAAGCAGTGGTTGATATAGGTGGTGAAAGAAGACGTTTACAGGAAGGGAGAAGATTGGGTCAAGGTCAGCCTGGAGACCGAAGCTGTGGAATTTCAGCCTGAGATTCTGGGTTCTTCATACTTGCAACAAAACACACTATTTGAGGAAAACCCTGTCAAGGGTAAACGATACTGGCAGAGAAATTTATATTGACTAAGGTTAGTGCTGATAGTCAGCCAGGAGGCAGCTTAGCTAGAGTATTGGTCCTGTTGGAAAGTGGTTACAGTGAAGAGGCTTTAAGGTACTGTAGAGTCGTGTTGTGTTCCACAAGAGTAGGAGAGGGATATTTCATAGTGAGCAGCTTCAAGCTGTAGTATTGCCATCCATCAAGTGGTTGCAGTCATTTTGTTGTGAAATTAGTTTTATCACACCCACGTAGGAATGGCGAGGTTCCAACTAGCATCTTTTTTAGGTCTCCCCTGAGCCAGCGCATTTGCTACTCTGCGAGACATTTAGTAAATGGGTTTTCAAAGTGCTACCACAGGCTTTTGTTGACCTCAAGCTTGCGGTTACACGCGTGTGCACAGCCGCCATCTGTCTTTCCTCCGTCACGGGTCATTAAGTGCATCGCAATCACTTTCACGGCCACTTCACTTTCACGGTCGCGCAGCCAATGCTTGTTTCTCTTTGAACTATCGGTGCTGAAGTATTTGTCCCACTGCACCCTTTTGTCAATTTATTTTGCTATATTTACATGGCTGCTAATGTATAAAAGCAGAGAAGGGAATGCATTACTTTGCCTCGTGTCCCTAGTAGAACTGAAGATTTTTGTTCACGAAGAATTTGAGTCTTATGTAAACATGGTCGCTACAAGATCAAAACCAACTGCAGCCATTGCTTTTTTCATTTGATTGCTCTTATAAACAATTTCCAAGATAGGCGTTAATGTCTCAACCTAGTATCCTAGGGCGGGGCATGTGCCTGAGATAAGGATACTTACGCATTCCCACCAAATTCCCTTCTTGAGACGAGACACTTTGTGACGACAACTGTGGGACAATCTTCAAACGCTACATTCAAGATGGCATCCATTGTGACACCCCAGACGTCGGCAAGAGCCGCAGTGACCTTTCAAGATGGCCGCAAAAGTGACGCAAAAGGAGCGACGTTTTGACTGAAGTCAAGCCACCGCTACTTCTGATCATAGTCTCTTTTATACTTCTAGGGAGCGAAGCAGGCGCTGGGACACCTGTGGATACCGGCTACAGCGGGCGCTGGCGCTGTAGAGGCTCATGTGGCGGCACTGGTGGCTGCTCCTATGTACAGTGCGTGAAGCGACAGCCATGCCAAGCAAGAAGAAGTACAATGCGCGTTTCCCACCGGTGAGCCCCCGTGCTTTATCCGCTGCCTACCCCCTCCTCCAAACTTGTCTTAACCACGGGTAACCCACCCATCTCAAACCAGGTACTGCAAAATCAAGAGTTTCTCTCCCACAAACTTATCTTCTATACAGATTCCTCCCCATTTTAAGGAATCTCCCATACCACCCCTCAAATTGTTAGCTCTACTATAGCGTGATGTGCCCGGAAATTGGCCTAATTTACTGAGTTCCGTCTACTGCCTTTGTTGCCAGTAGAAATAACTTGGTGCCTTGAGAACAGTTACGGATCTCTGCATATGATTGATAACAAGGGTTTTTCCTGGTCCCTTTCCTGCGACTGTCTTCAGCACCCAATCTCCTTGAGAGCTTATGCCCTCTAAGAGACAAATCTTGTTTTCTAAGCATCCATCAATCGCTAGTCATCCTTCTTTTGAGACCCCCGCTACCATTTTTACCTCTAAAACCTTTCGACCACACCACATCATTTCCTCTTCTGAGACCGTCTCTCAGTCTCTTCTTGTGGACCTTCCCTCGCCAACCATACACCTCACTGTAGATTTGAGACTGGGGACCCAACTGACCCACTCTGTTGATCACCTCTAGCCCTGTTCCGTTTTAGGACACAAATTCTCAGTTCAAATGGTGCTGATTACTATACAAACCACTCTCTCACTGATAAACCTGTACTCATTGGATTACCCTTGGACATCTGAAGCTGG
Organism: Lissotriton vulgaris; assembly: GCF_964263255.1. Lineage (NCBI taxonomy): Eukaryota > Metazoa > Chordata > Amphibia > Caudata > Salamandridae > Lissotriton > Lissotriton vulgaris. The sequence goes on from NC_141693.1 coordinate 1,582,761,242, forward strand.
GCATATGACCGGGCCACCCGACTTGATCTATACATGTGACATCAGAGGACGTTAAGGGTTCGGGATATGCTTCCTAGTTGTTTTTTCCTTTAGGCAAGTATGGAAAGCTTGGCCATTACATTGTTAACTGTTTTTTTTGTTTAAAGCAATTATATGTGACTGGTAGCTCCCACAAATTGCCTGGCAGTAGGCTTGCTAAAGATTGGACTAAGTACTCTTTAAATTTATTGCTGTTAACACAGCCTGTGTTGGAAATTGTGGCCCACTGGATCGTATTCAGTGTATTGGCTTCTGAGTGTTTTAGCTTGAAGCAGCACTTTGCCTACTGATTTGTTTGCCTCAGAAGACCAAACTCTAAGAGTATCTGGCTGGGAGACAAACTGTGCTAAGTAAGACTTGCTGATGTGTCTTTTTATTGAAGTTTATCCAATAGGACCGCATCACGATCATGGAGGACCTCTTTGCTGTCTGTGAGGGTTGGCAGGACCTTTTCCAATATTGCCTTTAGTGGTGGATCAAACGTTGGGCCCTTAAAATATTTATCATACGTGTGGAAGGCTGTAATTAAGACACTGCACTTATTTGTGATTGCTTGCAGCTGTTGCTTAACGGATTCCTTGTTGTCCAGCAGGACACCTTGATATTTCTTTGCTTTTCTGTGTCCAGGGTGTGCATGCACAAGTGTCAGGAAGTGTTCTTAATGTCCTTACTGACTATCATCACCTTTGTTTTATTTCTGTTGATGGTTAGGTTGTTTTGGGTGGCGTACAGTTGCAGGGTGTTGATCAACCTCCGCAGGTCTACAACGTTGGTTTGACTGCACAAAACCACGTCGTCTGCATAAAGTTATTCAATACAGATGTTCCGAGGGGTGGGCCGTGGCTGTTAGTTGTATCGAAGGCTGGACAAAGGTCGACCATAAAAAGATTGAAAAGATATGGTGCCAACATACACCCCTGCTTTAGAGCTTGGTGTGGATAGATCTTTCGTGACAGAAGGGTACCACTTCCGACTATGATCCGCACCGAAGTACCGCTATTTAGTAACTGTATATCTCAGTTCTCTTCCGTATAGTGCCAATCCATGTGTAATATAAGCTAAGAGGGTTTCTGCAGGATCCCATTCTCTAAGTAATTGTGGTCCCGTTGGTATGCAGTAGTGTGTATTATGGTCAGAGGATAATTTACGAGTGGCCCTGGTCTAATTTTTAAGCGCTCTAAAGGCGTGCAAAAAATGGCAAAAGTGGTCGTTTGTGCTGTACATCAAATATGGTGGTGATCTTGAGTGAGGAAAGATCGATAGAAATGGGATCTTCAGGTTGTGAATTGCGTATAAAGCACATAAGAGGTCTGATGGTGACAATATAGGGAAGCCTGTGTTACAGGAAAATGGGGAAATGACAGTGTGGATTTGAAAATATGGGAGCGCCATGGGTGGGGGGGGGTACAATAGCGGAGGTAACCGTATGTCCTATGATGTCTGCTATCTTAGTGAGGAAATGGTATGCATGTTCAGGAACCAAGGGACATTAGTATTTATGACCACTAAAACAGGAAAAATAACGAATAATCAATGTTTATAATGTATGTTATTGAGAAGGTTAACATATGGTTTGCAACAGCTTAGGCTTGTCAAAGTTTATTATAAATAGTGAGTTGTCTAATTGGCAGCCATCTTGGAAAGGAATGACAGCCAGCCGTACAGGCTTCAATGGATGCGAGTAGTTGGGGAGCTATCAGATAATTCATAAAACTAAATGCACATGCAAGCAATTTTCTCAGGTTAGAAAACTATGTCACTGGCATGTCTCTGGGTGGTAGGTGTCCCCGTAGGGTTGGTTTATCAGGGGAAAAAAGCAAGTGATTTGTCGAACCAATCTAAAGCAATAGGTGTCCTAGTCTAGGTCACTGAATAGGAAAAAAGATGTGGTTGTATTAGGTGGATGATAAAGTTTGCTTCTTTGTGCCAGTATTTGTAAGGAAGTCACTAGAGTACTAAGATACGTTGCATTAGATGCATATCTCATATATTGAAGTCTGCTTAATGTGATCAGTGATAGTTAATTGATGTGACATCCGAATTTGTTAAGCAATGTGTCCAACTTTGTGATACATTATGAGGAAATGTTACACCAAATAGTATTTGGACAGTTTCCCAAAATAATAATAGTTTATGGTGTATTGTAGATAGGGTTAAGTATGCCCATAATTCTTAGTTGCAGAAAAGATATCATATATTTAATGATATTTCATAAAAGTGCCTAAAGACATTCTGGTTAGTGGCACATGGATTTGAAATGGAATTACACGTGAAGCACAGTAAAATAGACAAGCATAAGCATTTGATTTTGGGATGACATTTCATAGTTCCCCATGCTCAACTTGGCTTGTAGGGCCGGGGAGCTGGGACAGAGTTTATTGTGAGGCACAAAGAGTAAATAAATCAGTAAAAGCAATTTATAGAACCTATCATGATCTAGTCATCATTATCGTAATGGAAGGGAAGACATTACATGGGAGGTAAGAGAGATCTGAATAAGCAGTCCAATCTTGAAAGGGTATATACATATTCTTGTCGGGGTATTTTTCTGGGAATGTTAAGGATTCATATAGTTCATAGGAGAGGGGAGTCATGATGTGATCCAAATAAAGGTTAGTGGAGCCTGTAAAGAAAATAATTGGTGATGGGCTCTTGAAATCGATTTGTTTTTTAGGTCAAAAACGTGCACGCATTGCTGTGCTTTCAATGGCAACGTGTGTACGGTTGGAAATTCCCTTGCGGGAGCGAGATTTGGCGGCATCTGTTTGTAATTAACTTGCAAACAGATGGTGCCCCTGCTAGCTCCCGCTTGGGAAGCGCTGTGTGTGCTCTCGGCCTCACTCCCCACCTTACCATACACCCCTCCCACTTGTTTGATATACTTGACACTTTTGCTTCCGCGATCGCAACAATACATTTTTCTTGCCGATTTAACTTACATTTTCATGCTGTTTTTGCTGTTACAATATTAGGCTATTGTTTAGGGCAACTTACAGTACAGATTTGCTGGTGTTTGCTTTTACGTGTTTATAAGCAGCGCTCCCAAACGTGCACATATATTTCTGTATTGTTTGTTAATAAACATTTTACCAATGCACACATCAACACAAACACAGGCAACATATTCCTATATCTATGCGAAAACATTATTTTACAACCCTGCACAATACAAATAACAAAAACAACACAATTGCTCATTTTTAATATTACCTTCCCTTGGTGCTTTCCGTTGCGCTTGCTTAAAACAAACATAAAGCCATCGTACACAACCTTACCGATTTGTTTTGTACCCGCCATTATACACAACCTCATCATTTTGCTTTATAGCCGCAGTTAGCATATGCGCTTTACTATTCTCTCCTGGTTTTTACCAATCTGAATATGGGCAGTGCAGCCTGATGCATGATCACTGCTGATGTTGCGTCGCATAATTTTGTTAAGACGTTTTGAATATAGCGCTATTGTGCAAGGTAGATTAGTTGGTTAATGCATACAAGCGCTTCGACGCCTCGTCAGGGAGTTTAAGCGCTATATAAATGCAATTACAATACAACGTGTTTCAGGCGCTTGTGCAGTCTGGAGGTCCCAGGTTGGCTTCCAAGCAGGGCTGAGTTTGCTTTACCTCATTCCGAAGTCAGTAAAATTGAGCTCATAAATAGCATTACAAGAGCGTGGCGCCGCTGAATACTCTGCACGCTGAAGACACCTGTGGCGCTGTTAAAACGTTTGAAAAAATCTGTGTTCTTGCGGGTCAGATGACATGAGGTTTAATAAGCCGAAAGTGGCCTGCCTAAAAAATTTAGAAGTCGAACTTTTTCTCAGTTATACTCCCTTGTGGTTTTACCTTCCTCAGACCTTGCTTCCCCCACTTTGGCTATGTGAAAACAAATGTTTATACTTGGTGTCTTGGTTTGTACATTCCCAAAATAGTCAAATGCTGTTGCAGTTAACACTTGAAAAAAAGCCTTTCATACATTTCCGAAGACACCTGTGAATTCTGTGAAAGAGTTAAAATGATATTCCAAGTTTGTCACCACCCATCCCTAGCAGTTGTAAAAAAGAACACACATTGGCATAGCCAATAGGTCTCGCCTTTGGGACCTTAGTGTTTAGCCATGCACCAGTTGATGTTGTTGCACCAAGGATATTGTGCTGCATAACTAAATACTTATAAGGTACCAAAAGCGAGACTGATTGGCTATGCCAATGCTTGTTTAACAATGGATGGAGAAGAGAGGGAGGAGTGGTTGCTGGTCTACTCAACATTATTTAATGTTTAGTACTCCCTCACTATCTGGAACAACTAAATCAATTCACAGTCAATTCCGAGTAGTACTTTTCTTTTTAGGTTTCGCCTGGGGCCGGAGCTCCTAGCTCCGCCCAGGAGAAATCTATTGTCCCTACAGTGTGGAGCTTAGTCCCGCCCTCAGTTCCATTGGCTAGCTCCATAAATGGAGGCTAGCCATTGGAACAGAGATCTGTCCGTCAAGGCCGGACCAGATTCGTGGGCGTTCCCGAGATTTTTTCCCTCTCCACCCTTTTTGCATCATCATCGGGCGGTGGGCGTTTTTTTTTTTTTTTTTGGTGTTTGTTTGCGTCATTTCATGCCGACCACGGCCGCGGGAAGAAGTCCTGGTGAGTGCGTTCCTTTCCCGCCCCCCCCTCCCGCTGTCCGTGTCTTTCCCGCCCCCCCTCCCGCTGTCCGTTCCTTTCCCGCCCCCCTCCCGCTGTCCGTGTGCCTGCCCTCCACGTTTCTGCTGCTTGTTTCACTAAGTGTCCATATACCCTCGACTGTGGGGGTGGAGACTTGAAGAGACGGATCTTAACAAATGTGGAATATGACTTGTTTTGGGGTGCGAGTAATTCTCTAGCACTCCCCTATCGGCTTACCAGTCCGTGCCTACTGATGCGCGCTATATGAACTTCCGCCGATCTTCCGGTCCTTTCTCTCGACCCAAGGGCCTTCTTGGGCCGATCGTGATTAAATTATGCCTCATAAGGGAAACTTGAGGCGGAGCTTTTACGTTTCTCTGATCCAGCCCCGAGCTTTTTGTTTGTCCGCACGGTTACCGATCCAGCCCTGAGCTTATTGTGCACATGGGCCATGTGATCATTTACCAACAGGTAGACCACTCAGGAAGGTGTGGCCTATCTGCCTTTTTAAATCGGCAGTTCACTATCGGCGTATCTCTTTGTGAGAAGACGGGGCTAGGCTAGAGCCAGCACAATCTGCATTCGTTTGTACTCGGAGGTGAGTTTTGAAAAGAGAGGGAGTCTGACTGCGCAAACTTCAGATATGCAGCGGAAATATATGCATGTGTTCAAGTTTAGTCGTAGTTCCATCTCTACTCTTTTTGGAAAAGCTTAAGCGCCCTCGAGACCTACCCGCTGAGGGCTCACAAGCACTCCCCAGCCCCTCCTCCTCCTCTGTCCCGAGGAAGGCAGCTTGATTTTCTGGGCCCTCGTTAGAGGACTGTGGTTTTTGATTTACAACTAAACATTTCTTCCCTGGCAAGCGAGGCGAGACGCAGAGGTTCTTTCTCTATGTTGTTTTCGGGCTAAAAGATAAAAAAGAAGTCCACACTTGAGTTTATTTTTATGTCTTTTTTCGTTTCCATAGATAATATTGTGAAACCTGTGAACCCTCGACCTCTACCTTCGGGTCACATAATGAAAACGTCCTGAATAGAGTAACTCTGACTCGGGGAGATTAAACAATTATGCCTAAGTACTCTTGGTAAGCACGTGATTATGTTACGCCGTACCTTGATGTTTGGTTCGCTGTATACAACATGTGGTGCCCTTGTAGCGTCTCTAGTCATAAACGTTTGACTTATTACCATTGAGTATAGTGTTACATTTTGGCTATGTTCCTGGTTTGTATGGACGAGTATTATCCTCTTTTCTAAAAAACGACACAGTTGCCTGAAGCAACTAAGATGCATAAAGAATTACTGCTCGCCCTTTTCTTATTTCGATACCTGGTAATTCTGTTTACAAGTATTTACACGTAACTCGTTTTCACCGATTTTTTGAAAGGCATAGCTACTATCTGAACCCTCGCCCTGCGGGAACCCTTTCTCTTTGAGGCTCACGATGGTGTGCATCATCTCTTACCTGGATATTTAAGGTAGTTTTTATTTTGATCTGAAACAACCTAAACTAAATTGGCTGACACTGTGCATGCACTCGCGCGAGTGGACAAGACTTATCTGTCTGACATCTTTGGTTACTCATAGGCTTTTGGTCAGCACGAACTGAGAGAAGCTAGAGACAAGATAGTCCGATCTCGCCTGCAATGTGATTATTGATCGCAGAAAGTTTGAGGGAACTATCCAGTTCTCTACCTAAGAAGGTAAAATATGATGTGAACTGCTCGATGAGCACGAATAAGATACGAGGGATGGGCAGCTGGTTGAGGAGACCACCTGAGGGTGGAGGGTACTTGTTAGAGGTCACTTAAACCCCCCCCCCTTTTTTGTTTATCTTGGGGTCGACTAGCTTTAGATAGGTGAGATGGGTCTTGAAAAAATAAAACTATATGAATGTGATTGATATGAGGTGTGTGGGAATGAGTGGGTTCCACAGGTTGTTTTCTACTTATCTATTGACTTTTATCATTCTGTGCAAATGTTGAGCTCACGTTTTCTATGACCAAATGGACATGTAAAAACTGTTATAGATTGATTAGGAATTAGTAACTTCGTCTACTTCATATATTTAGAAAGGACGAAAATTTGAACTAGAAATGAAAGAAAAAGAAATTAATATTTGTTTGTGTAATGAAATCTTGCACTAGTATGATGTGTTAATGCGTTTTATTTTAATGTAGTCCATGTCGTAATGTGTTGTAATTTTGTCCATTACAGATTGGCCGTTGTGTATTAATGATTTGCCCCTCCCCCCACTGTCCTCTTATGAATGCCCTGATGAAGGTGCGGCAGTAGATCTGGCCGGTCACCGAAACGCGCGTTGGCGTTGTTTATCCTTGTCCTGTTTCTACCAACTGGGGTCTTCAGCACTGCACTGAGAAGACTCTACAGGATCAAGTCCATTTGTCACTCTGGAACCATCTAGAGGAGGGTGGATGATTGTGAAGTGTGTGGATTTAGATGAATGTAGACTGAATGAGTGAATGTTGATTGCATAGAGTGTGGGGTATAAGGGGTTGTTTTATAGACTTTATGAAAATTTAGTGTGTAGTGTATATCTCTGTTTTTTAAGTGTAATTTTCTAAAGATACAAGATGAAAACATTTATCGAAAGTTTAAATATATAAAAAATAAACTAAATAAAAAGACTGTTACTTGGCTGAATCTGATTTTTGGTTTCTGAATACTGTGAGCTCAACCTTGCTTAATATATGTGATGGACTCTGAGTGAGCCATAGCCTTATTTTGTTTGGCAGATATTTTGTTTGATTGTTGTTTTGCTTGTTTCACTAAGGCCAATGCATGCTGAACACTTCCTCTTTCATCAAGCTCAGTGCGGGTTCAACGCTTAGTGTGCACTCAAAGCAGTGTGTGTGTCCCAGCGCCGCACTTGCTGAGGAGAATCGCCAAAGAATTAAATAAAACTCTCCTGACACTGGACCTGCATTGCCGTAGAAACCGGCTTTCCCTTTACGATGCGGCTTTCCCTTTACGAAGTAACGTGTGATTTTCGGACTGTGTGGGCGTGTGCATGAGCAGTATGTTTACTTCCTAATGAGGGCTGTGTGCCTGTGTCTGTATCTGTGTGGGAGTGACGTGAGCAGTTCTGTTAGTACATGTTACTAAAGGCATGCGGAGTCGGTTCGGGACGTTATAGATGACCCATCCGTCCACTCATCTCTCGAAAGATATCAGGCACACCACCATCCCTTCATACTACACTGGAGTATATGGCAAGTACGTTTTTTTTTATAAACAGCGCAAACTCAACCTATCATGAGCACCAGTTACATTACAGGAGGACACATTCATTTTTGGTAGGCACGGGGAATTAAAGAGAGTTGCCCAGATTCACAGGATGTGGAGCCAGCGCCAAGAGTCCAAACTAGTTCCCAGCTCCAAAGTGGGCAGCTCTGGCCTAAGTCACCCCTTGAATATATAACGTGTTCCTTGTGTTTGTGATATGCTAATTGAACACCAGTACACTTTGTAAACAAAACATGCAGTTATTCGCATAGGGCCGGGCATATTTTAGTGGGGACGAGTTTATGATGTGTTTAAAGTGTCTGGGCGCTCAGCTTAAGTTTACTGCTCATTGGCCACTTTGGCTGCCAGTTCCTCTGAAGGAATGTGCACCGTAATAAAACCATTAATACAAATGCTGCGTGTGAATGCCTGTCACTAGCATCAAAGTGGACAGAAGCTTAAGAGGCGCTTTAGGTGTAAATACTGCAGTGTTGTGTTTGGTATAGGATTTAAGATGCAATATTAATATTTTTGTTTAAATCTTGTACAGATATTGTATTGTTTGCTAAGAGCTGATTTTCGATAATAATGTTTTGAATAAACACAACCTGTGTGATGAATCCAAATTAGAGATATTCAGTATTGTCAGTGACTCAGCTGAGTTGGAGGGTGCGGGATCCAAATTGGGTGTCTCCCTGGCCCAAGCAATACAGAGAGTGTTACTGATTCTTACTCAACTAGCTGGCTAACAGACATGTTGAAATGCAATCAACTTATCCCCAAACATCAGCTGATCAATTTTTGAAAATAGCCATATGTTGCTATCAAATACACATTTTCTTTTTGAAAAGAGCAAACAAAATGACAAAAGCTTATTAAGAAAAAATAAAATAAAATAAAACCTGTTTTGCCACAAATATCTTTTCATTTTTCGTAAATACACATTTGAGCAATCAAACTTCAATTTGTCATTTTCATCACATACTCACATGCATCACTGCCACACATGAATGCCATGTATCACTATCTCATGCCATGGAGGTCTACAATATGCCAAGAATCATCATGCTTGGATCAACATTAAACCAAGGGTCGGAATCCTGATGCCATGTGTGCCAACAACAAGAAGCAAGTAATTGCCACGGTTATACCTTGGCCACCACTATACTAGGTTGAGCAACATCATTCAGCGGTGGAAACCAATATTTCAAAAATTGACATCAACATGTCAGAGGTGGCATTTGCCAGCGGTTGCCATCATGAAATTGATTCTCACATTATGCAAAGCATTTCCACCTGTATGCCATGGCCACCAATACCAAAGGTGGGAACCATCAATACGCTAAGAATTCCAATCAATATGCCCGGGACAACATTTTGCCAGGAGTGGGAACCATCTTTTATATTGAAGCCCACAATATGCAAATAATGAGTGCTAGGGAGTGAGAGTGACTAGGCAGTGCTAGGGAGTGCAGAGTGACTAGGGAGTGCTAGGGAGAACTAGGGAGTGCAGAGTGACTAGGGAGTGCAGAGTGCTAGGGTGTGCTAGGGAGTGCAGAGTGACTGCAGAGTGCTAGGGAATGCAGAGTGACTGCAGAGTGCTAGGGAGTGCAGAGTGACTGCAGAGTGCTAGGGAGTGCAGAGTGACTGCAGAGTGCTAGGGAGTGCAGAGTGACTGCAGAGTGCTAGGGAGTGCAGAGTGACTAGGGAGTGCTAGGGAGTGCAGAGTGACTAGGGAGTGCTAGGGAGTGCAGAGTGACTAGGGAGTGCTATGGAGTGCTAGGGACTGCTGAGTGACTGCAGAGGCTAATGGCAATGTAAATGACAATGCCATTTATTTATCTGTTTTCAAACCAACACATAAATACAAATTTTGTCATTTACAATGCCAATAGCTCTAACTTTTCCAAAGGCGAAACCATTGCTTTGTAAATGCTTGTTATTATTAGTATAATTTTTTTTCCGCTTGCAATTCACAGTTTACAGATTACCAGAACAGTGTCCCAGCTATCATACATTGTCAGTATAGTATGCAATCATTTTTCATAATACAAAAACCAAACTTATCCCACCCCTCCCTCCCCTTCAACTTCCACGTTCTGCAATTGCTGTCCGTTGGACGTTTACATCTTACACAACACAGTTTTGGCATTTATCCCGGGCAGTATCTACAGGCAATCAGTCTTTCTGATGCAAACAGTTGTTCATTGCGTTTGATGCAGGTCCGGGTTACCAAGTAGAAACATGGAGAGTGGCGCCCAGAAGTTTCTAGGACGAGAGGCTTCAGGCAATTCCTCTACATAAACCCCCATCTGCTCTTTACAATACATTAAATCACTGACCCATTTCTGAATAGTTGGGCTGGCTCTCACTCCCCAACATTGTGCAACTGCACGTTTGGCGAACAGGGTTGAGATTGCGACATTTCATCTATTACTTGTCTTGAGCTCCTTCACCAGACCCAGCAAACACAATTCAGAAGTACAAGCAAGTCTCTGAAGAGCAACCTCAGTGAGCACGTCTGCAAAGCGCCTCCAAAACACATATATTTGAGCACATCCCCATGCCAAATGCATTAAGTCCGCTTCATCATGCCCACATCTTAGAAACCTCGCACATTCCCTTAAGCCAAATTTCTGCAATTGACTTAGCGTATAATACAGTTGGTGCAAGTCTTTAAAAGGAATAATGCGGAGATTGCAATTGACCAATAATCTACCCGTCAATTCACAGCAAAACGTCCACTGTTCCAATGACATTTGGGTCTCAAGCACATCATTCCACTTTTTGAGCGAAGGAAGTTCAAGCAGTTCGTTCTCCTTCAAGGAAGAATTATATAACCTTGTAATCAGACCTCTACTTTCTTCTCCCTCTAGCACGACTTGCCGTGCCTTCAATGCTTTCGGCTTTGCCGGATTGTCGGGAAATATAGACCTAATCGCCTGCCGTACCCTGATATATGTGAAGCCAAGCATTGCACTATAGTCCTCTCCTGCTAGCAGCTTTTCAAGAGATTTGAATGACCCTTCCTTATACATATCTCCCAGCTGCATGACCCCGGCAGCCTGCAGAGCCCTCACAGCCGCTTGCTACTCGGTCGCAGAAATACCTGGATGTGAGGCGATCGGCAGTGACTGGGCGTACAGATAGTCCAGTTGAGCCCGCTTGGCCAGAGTTTTCCATGCCCAAGCAGTGCATTTAACAGAGTTTATTTCATTTCTCGGGCCTCACCCCCTCCCGATAGTGCCACTGCCACAAGTGGGGCCGGATGCACAGTATCCGCCTCGATCGGAACATGCAGCAAATATCTCTGCGGGAAGTACCAGTAGTGCGTAAACTGAGCTTGGGCACATAAATTGTATACCCGCAGATCAGGCGCTTCAAAACCTCCTTGGTCAAATGGTAGCATTAGCGTGATCCAGCTACATCTTGGATGCTTACCAGCCCAAGCCAGAGACAATATAGCCATCTGGGGGGTATTGAATAGCGCCATGTTAAGTCTCGGATGGATATTTACAAATAAAGGAGTTTGGGCAATATTGACATTTTCACCACCGCAATTCTGTCTGGTCAAAAGGGCAGTCTAGTCCATCTAGCAGTTTACTCAGTGATGTGTGTGATAGCCCGTCCATAGTTCATGGAAAGTATAATTTGTGAAGCCATACCCCTAAATATTTTACTGGGTCAGTAGACCATGACAGTGGAAAATCTATCACCACCTCTCGTGTCCAATCAGTCAATGGGAAGACAGTAGATTTTGCCCAGTTAATCCCCAAGCCTGAGTATCTCTCAAATACCACATACTCTCGTACATATAGCATCATATCACCCGCGTATAATGAGACCACAAGAGGCCTCTGTCTGAATTGCAATGTGGCATTTGATTGCTTTTGACAGAGTTTACAAGCTAAGGGCTCAAGCCAAGAGAGAATAGCATCAGGACATGGGGCATCCCTGTCTTGTGCCTCTCTTAATTGGAAAGGCCTCCCATAGCCACCCGTTGACTCACACACAACCCACTGGCTCAATATACAGTAGTTTGATCCATTTGAGAAAGAGAAAGGGGGCATGCTCATTCTTTGCAGCACAGTAAACACATATCCCCATTGCAAGGAGTCAAAGGCCTTAGCTGCATCCAGCAATACTGCCACAGCCTGAAAATCCGACTCCAGGTTATGAAGCTCTGCAAAGATAGTGTGCAAGTTATGTGCCGTAGATCTCTTGGGCACAAACCCTGACTGGTCCGTGAGAACTAGTTTGGGCACTAGCGGTTGCAGCCTATTTGCAATTATTTTCACTAAAATCTTTGCTTCTATATTAAACAGGGATACCGCCCTATAAGACACACTTATTCACTTCTTTCTCAGGTTTGAGCAGTGTGACAATGAGTGCCTCTTTTAGTGTGGGAGGTAATATTTCTTTTTCATACACCTCCGCATATACATCTAATAATCTAGGTGCTAGCTCTTCTATGTATGCCTTACAAAACTCACTTGGGAGCCCGTCAAGGTCTTCTGATTTACACGTGTGGAGGGACATTAAAGCTGCCATCACGTCCTCTACGTCGAAGGGCTGCCTCAAATATTCTCTATGGACATCTGAGAGCCACCCTAGTGCAATATCATCCAGATATGAGCAGATTGCGGCCTCCAGCACAAGTGGCCTATACACATAGAATTCTGAGTAGAAATTCAGCAGGACCCCACTCATCTCTGGTGTAGAATCACGTGCAACATCTTCCCTATCTAAAAATTCAGTAATGTTTTCCGGACCCTTAGGTAGTGTTATCCTCTGAGCTAGAGAGCGACTGGGCCTTCCTCCCTCCCAATAATATTGCGCTTTGCACCGCCTAGATCTATGCTCCAATTCCTGATCTACAGTTTTGTTGTGCTCAGTCACAAGATCTCTGATGTTGGCTAGCATTTCAGGGGCTATGTTCCTTTCATATTCGCACTCCAAAGCTGTTATATGTGACACCATCTTATTTACTCTACGCCCAAGCTCTTTCAATACACCTGCTAGTGGACCTAGGCACTCCCCACGGATCGTCGCTTTAAACGCCTCCCTAAGTGTCCCCACACTTTCTTCTGTTCCCTTGTTCTCTGCAAAATAATTTCTGATTGCATTTCCAATTGTAGTCTTTAACTCCGGTTCTACCAAGGAGGACGGCTGTAAACTCCACTTAAATGGAGGTCTCGCACATTCAAAGATTAGCAGCTCCAGGGGCACCAGGGTGTGATCAGAGAGCGTCTTTGCTCGGTGACTAATTTGGACGACCCAGGGGTACGCTCCCTCAGATGCAAGCCAATAATCTAACCAGGACCATGACCCGTGCACCGAAGAAACAAAGGTGCTCTCCCTCAGCTCAGGGTGGTGAAGTCTCCAAATATCTTTAATACCCCCAGCGTCTAGCACTCCTGTCAAAGTTTCTGATGCCTGCTTCCCACGTGCGTCTGAGCAATCCGAGAGATCCGTATTCGCATCCAAGCAAATGTTAAAATCCCCACCCAGAGCACCTCCACCGGGGAATACATAGAGCTACATCGCCAAACATCATTGAACAATGCGGGGTCGTCACAATTTGGGCCATATAGGTTAAAAAGCAGCACCGTCACACCCCCAATTTGCCCAGAATCAATGCTACCCTGCCCTTCTCATCTATTTATGAGCTGATCATAGTAAATGGCACGCCCATTTTAATAAGGATCATCACCCCTCTGCTGTAAGAAGAGGTCACCCTCTAAAGGTTTCCCAAACAGCTGTTGGGCCTGCGGAGTCTTTATTTATATCAAAGAAGACTAAAGATTCAATTGAGAGAAAATTGACTTCTTCATCTTCTAATAGCAATGTTCGATCAAAAGACCAAGACGGGTGGTTGGCCAGTTAATTAGATTTTAAAGCGAATTTTATTGCAGAATGGTCTGAGAGGTGTGATGGTATATAGTCGATCGACTCTACTATATCGTTTAAACAATAGCTAAAAAAGACATAATCGATTCTTGATTTATGTTTGAATCGGCTGTTTCTTAGAGACACACGGGTTTGTTGCCGGCGCGTTCTCTCCATAAATCCGCCAGACCCAGATGTGTCATGATGTTTTTAAGAGTGTTCCTAGATTTGACAGAGCTAGGGATTCTAGATTTAGTAGATTTATCTAGTTTAGGGTCTAAAACGATGTTAAAGTCTCCCATCCAAATTATTGGTTCCTGTACTGATATTAATTGCTCTCTTACAGCGTCTAAGTGCGATGGGTCATCTGAGTTAGGGCCATAGTATCCTATCAATGTTCTCATTTGTCCATCAAGAGAGACTCTGACTATTAGCCACCTCCCTGTATTATCTTCTTTATATTCTTGTATTTGCGCCTTTACTGATTTTTTAAATATAAATATTACTCCCCTTATGTTTGCATTGTGATCTGTAGAACAAAATTTATCTATCCACCTTTGTTTTTTCATTATGTTAACTGCCTCTGACTTAAGAAGGTGTGTTTCCTGCAACACAATGACCTGCGCCTGAGAATCCCTTAGATATTGAAAAATTCGCTCTCTTCTTCCTTTCACGCGCAAGCCATTTACGTTCCAGGACATATAATTAACTGTTGTTAGGTTTTATATTTATTTCTTTATGACATCTCTCTTCCTTCCCTTTCTTTAAAACTTTGGTATTAGTTGTTTTTATTTTAAACGTATCACATATGTGATTAAAGGATTGAATAATGGTTAGATTTTTGACATTGTTTTCCAAATGAGGGCTTTTCATTTTTTCCCCCTCACCCCTCCCCCCACCCCCTTGGAAACCCTCCCTTATTTTTTCTGGCTTGGTGTTTAGCCAGATATACGTCACTCCGCAGTCTCCTTAACTCTTCACTGCTACCTCTGTTGCATAGATTGAGAAGGAAACGAAAGATGGGAGGCTTGATTTTATTATTAAGACTAAGGTATAGTTTTAGATCATAAGCTTAGCTCGAAGCTTGATCTATAAATTATTTCAGTAATATATATCAGTGTATATATACATTTCTTTTTTGTTTCTTTTTTATTTGGTTTTGTTTTACCCCTCCCTTCTCCTCCCCCTTTTTTTTAAAATATTTTTTTTATATTCTCTTTTCCTCTTTTTATTTATTGGTTTTAATTATTTAACCTGATTCCCCCCCCCTTCTTTTTTTTTTATATTCATTTGTTATTTATTTATTTATTTATTTATTTATTTTATTATTTCATTTCCGAGATTTGTTATATTAACTTGTCTGTTTATGAGCCAGAGCCTGAATTTGAGCGTGGTCTTTTATAGAATTTAACAGTTCATCAGTATCGTGTATAGACCTAACATTGTGCATCTTATTGTTGTACATAACTTTTAAGAATGCAGGGAATCTCATTTGTACTGTTGCTCCAAGTGATCTAAAAGAGTCCATGCGTCTTACAAGCTCCCACTGCCTATCTAGTGTGGTTTTGGATAGGTCCGATCGTATTTCAAATGAAAAATCCGGGCCTTTCATAGTACCTGCTTTCAAGGCTAGATTCAAAAAATGTTCTTTGAGCGTGTAGGTCAAAAAGTTAATTAAAATTTTCCTCGGCTTAGTTCTTGCTGGGTTTAGACAGAACGGATCTCTATGAATTCGCTGGATGTCTCTATCGAGCACCTCAGCCGATTCTTCCAATGTGAGAGAACTTTTTAATAACTGTACTATGAAAGATTTCAGATCGCTACCTTCTTTTCCTTCTGGAACTTTTAAGAGACGAATGTCACTAACAGAGCCTCCTATAGGCGGAAAATATATATTCAAAAAATAAAAAACTTAGAACAGGAAATGAAACTTTTGGAGCCTAAGATCGATCCGTCTCTAACAACTTCTGATGATCATGAAAAAATGGCTAAATTGAAATCTCAATTAGAAATTACTTTACAGGAAAGAATAAATAAAAGATGGGAAGCAAGTAAATCCTCTCAATTTGAATTCGGAGAAGCTGCAGGGAAGGTACTAGCGTGGAAAATAAGAGCTGAAAAAAATCTCAATTACATCAGAGAAATTAAGATACCTGGAGAAGCAGAAACAAGATCCACTAGCTTAGAGATAGGAAGAGCCTTCTTCGACTTTTTTGAGGAGATTTATAAAGAAAATCTCCCTAACGATCAGCAAGCAAGGGATAGTTGGCTAGAAGCCATAAATCTCCCGGCTCTATCAATAAGCCAGAGCAATTTTTTGGAGGCTGAGATCACTGAAGACGAGGTCAAGAAAGCAATTCGTCACTCAAAAAAAGGAAAGGCGGCCGGTCCAGATGGTCTGCCGGGAGAAATTTATAGAACTCTTGAAGATATAGTAGCCCCAGTGCTTACGTCACTTTTCAATGGCATTTTGATACAAGGGAAGCAGCCCCCAAAAACCTGGGGAGAAGCAACAATCATGCTTATCCCGAAACCAGGGAAATCAACACTAGACTGTGGGTCATACAGACCGATTTCATTACTAAACAATGACTACAAACTCTTCACAACTATAATAGCTACAAGACTGGCTAGTGTAATTGGAAAAATCGTTCACCCTGACCAAAAAGGTTTTATCAAGGGCAGACAACTAGGGGAGCTTACATATGAAGCTGTGGGAGCCATAGATCTTGCTACGGCGTTCTCGCTACCATTAGCCACATTAACCCTAGATGCTACTAAAGCATTTGACAGGGTTAACTGGCTATACCTTAACGCTGTCTTAAAAAAATTCAACTTCGGGGAGAACTTTTGTGGGATAATTAAACAGCTATACAGCACTGCTTCTGCCAGGTTACTGGTTAACGGATCTCTAACCGAACCATTCGAAATATCTAGAGGCACAAGACAGGGCTGCCCGCTTTCCCCTCTCCTATTTAATCTTTATATTGAACCATTCGCTCAGCTTTTAAGGGACGAGACTAATATTCCATCTTTTAGTTTCGGAGAGTGGGAAAGGCGAGTAGCAATGTATGCTGACGATATCATGATTTTTACATCTGACCCAGCTAGAGCATATCCAGTAGTTATTCACCGGGCAGAAGAATTTGGAAGAATATCGGGATATGACATCAATTCCAGCAAAAGTGAGATAATGGTTTGGAACATACCCAATATCCAGCTGGGGGCAAAAATATCCACATCAATGCGCTATTTGGGAATTAGAATAACTCAAGACGTGGCGAGAATTGGGCATATTAATTTGGAAAAGATACACACTGAGACCAAAAAGCTTCTAAAATCTTGGTCACATCTTCCACTCTCTACCATAGGTAGGGTGAACTTGGTTAAAATGTGTATCCTCCCAAAATTCACCTTTATGTTTAATGCTATCCCTACTGCCTTTGACTAAAAAATGATTGAAAAATCACAAAAAGAAATAAATTCCTTCATATGGAACTACAAAACCACAAGAATTGCGTGGAAAAAGCTAAGGAGAAGGAGAGAGAAAGGAGGCCTAGCACTGCCGGATCTACTGTACTATTCATGGGCATTCCAATTATCACACACACGAATGCTTTTAAAGATGCCATCTAATCTCGCAACTGACTCCATGTATAGGGCTATGCTAATCGGGGCTAATTTAACATCGGATAGTTTTATGTTTAAATTTGGATGTCAGAAATACTTCAAAAACATCAAATTAAAAATCGTACAATCATGGGCAGAAATATGGTATAACATCAGAAAGAAACTCGGTCTCTCATACTACTCCAACTACGCCCCCATTTGGGATTCACCAGGATTGCCACTTTGTCTGAGGGATAGTCTCTCCACCATAATTGAACAATCAGGTATTATAAGATGGGGTCAACTACTCAGAGAAGGCAGCCTTATAACCTGGGAAGAGTTATATGAACTGGTTGGTGTAGGATTGTCAAGATTTAAATATATTCAACTAAGTAGTTGGGTGAGATCTCAGACTCGCACTGATGCGAACCTAGGGAAAACGAGCTTAATAGAACAAAACTTGGTGGAAAGAGTTATGGGGGGAAAAGAAGTAACAACCTGGTATTGGCAGTTGCTAGAGGAAATTGACGGGGAATTTCAACTCCCAGACGACCTATGGAGAACGGTAATTGGTACCCCATGTGAGGAGAGATGGCAAAATTCTTTTTCCCTATTATACAAAACAGTAAAGCCTTCATGGCTAAGACGGAACCATCTATTCTCTATGCACCGTGCATACATAACCCCACTAAAACTATCTAAATTCTTACCAAATAAAAAATGCAATAAATGCAACTGGCCAGGGGCCTGTGACATACACATGTTTTTTGAATGTCCAGACATCCAGAATTTTTGGAGCAATGTGAAGGAAACTTTAAATTCTATCTTAAATACTTCTCTAGAAATAACTCTTTCTCTCGTAATTTTTGGATTGTAAGATAACATCAAAGGATTGGCAAGGTCCTTTCTCTTCTACGCAATTTTGCTGGCGAGAAGACAAATATGTATAAATTGGGTAGAGAAAACACCTCCATTACACTCTCGGTGGCTTTCCTCCTTATATGAAACATCTAAAATGGACCTTAAAAGAACAACTAGTAAGAGGCATATGGCTTTTTGGAACCTATTAATTAACTGGAGATAGACCTGGGTTTTTTTTTTTTCCCGGGTCCAATGATTATGCCTTCTATACTCCTGGACCAGGGTCAGGCAAGTCGTGTTAAAGGTCCTACAGGTTGAAAGACACCTAGATTGAGTAAAACATCTCCAATTCTTCTAATGGGACATCTCTACTACCAATATATCAAGTCACGTCTACAAGCCGTGCAAGATGGTTGGTATGCTCCTTATCGAAGAAAAGGCAAATGAGGACAAAAAAAAGAAAGAAAAAAAAAAAAGAAGAGACCACCCTCACCCCAGCACAACGCCCCCCTACATTTTTCTCAGAGAACTTAGTTAAGTCGGTTTCCTGTAAGAAAGCGACCTGTACATCCAACCTATCTAGATACGCCAAGGCAGATCGAATTTTCTTGGGGCTGTTGAGACCACGTACATTCCATGTAAGGAATTTTATATTACTCCCCGAACCTGCCATTCATCTCTGTCACTGTATACATTGCCCAGCCATATCGCACATGTCAACAGTATTGCACCAGAAGTAATGTCTTTACAGAAGTTTGATCTCCCTCTCCCTCCTTTACCCAACATCCCCCCACCCACTTCAGCACCCCCAACTTGCTAAAGCCATCCCTTATTAAAGAGAACAATCCCCCCTTAAACCAGAATAATGGAAGAAACATTCGGGGTACTCCCAGGAGGGATCGCCATAGTGCTATCTACCTCCCATGTAAGTAGGAGGTGGCTGATCTGTCCTATATCAAGTGCTGTATTGCCCCAATTGTATTTCTCGGAGACTGGTGTGACAAGAACAATAGTAGCTCAATGTGCGGCTAACCAGCCCGGTGCAGAGAGAAAACATCAAACCAATAAACAACCATCCTAAGCGTCCACAAATATATCAACACATATTGTTTCACAAACCAAGTCGTGTGCTCCAACGTTATTGTTCTTCATCATCTGGGTCATGTGAGGATTCATGCCGCTGCCGCCTTTTTAACGTTTCTAACATGTTCAAGCGCAGCTTTTGAGTTGGTGAAAACCTTGAATGCCCCTTCCGGGCCAATTTTAAATTGAGCGGGATACAGCATGGCATATGGGTTGCCCTCCGGCTGCAACAGTTTTTTTACCATTCCAAATTCTCTTCTCGCTGATTGCACCGCAACCGTGAAGTCCGGATAAAAGGCCAATGTGTGCCCTTTTCTCTTGCCATTCACAGAAAAGCATCACGGTCCCTATAGCTTAATAGACTGACAATAATGGGGCGTGGCATTGCTCCTGGGACTGGATGTGCGGTGGGCGAGCGGTGTGCTCTCTCATGTATCAATATGGGGAACAAGTTCTTAGTACCGAAGATATCTTTAATCAATGTCTCGACGTAGGTCTCCATTTTTCCTGTATTTGTCGACTCAGGTAGACCAGTAATTCTAAGGTTGTTTCGCCTTGACCTAGCCCCTAAATCATAATTTTTCGCCTGTATTAGCACTAAGACTTTTTCCATATTTAAGGCTTTATTCGTGACTTCACTTAGTTCGTCCTCAGTGTTGAAGATCTTTCGTTCAACCTCCCCAATTCTGGTATTTTGCTTTTCTAGCTTTGCAGACATATGGTTCATTCATTGATTTATAGCGTCAATCTTACCATCTATGGATGGTAGACTGCGCTGCATTGCTAGAAGCGTTGTTTCAAGTGAGGGGGTGGCCTTCCCCTGTGTATCCGCCTCCGAGCCTGAAGCCGCCTTTGATTGTGTCCTGCTAGGTTTCCGCATCTTGAATGTGAGGCAAGGTGGAGATTTATCTGTTTTACCTATGTTGTTATTCCAGACACGCTTAAACCACTATCTGGGGAGATACTCCTCTTCCTGCTTTCTGTATGTTCCACTCCTATTGCACCACTTTCCAGCCAATTCCACAGTTGAGCTTGTAATGCGTTGTTCCGTTATTTAGTGTTTGCAAATGGCCTGCCCGTACACCCTTACACCTGTAGCAGGGGCGGCTCTAGGCTCATGGTGGCCCTGGGCATGGAGCGTAGGTAGGGGGCCCCGGAAGAGGGGATTTGGGCTGGGCGGAGCGCGGAGGCCAGTGAAGAAGGGGGTCAGGGTGTTTGGAAGTGGAACAGAGCAGGAGGCTGCCAAATCCCTGCCAGGGGCCGCCAAACAAATTTTTATCCATCCTCAGAGGATTATCATATTAAGGATATATATTGGCGTAGTGGCCCCTGGGGTTTGGTGGCCCTGTGCAGGTGCACAGCTTGCAAATGCCTAAGGCCACCCTTGCCTGTATCGCCGGGTGTTACCACCAAGCACTGCCTGGTAGCCTCTGCCTCAGTCCAAGGCTAATGTTCATTCACAGAGACTTACTAAACCATATGCTATCAGCCAGCATATCTATCGCCTTACTAGGCTTCCGTTTTATGAAAAGAAAATTAAGTGCGCTCTTATTGTTCACAGGCAACCTCACTGCAGCCTTTTGAGGGAGCAGCACTGGGCATCCGCAGTGATATATATTTTTCCCCAACTTGGCTCACATTCGTCGACCCCTGGCATAGTATACGGCAGAGCCTCACCGAAATTAATTGCCACACAAACTTCCTCCTCGGAAATGATAGTCCGAACTCACAGGATCTTCAAATTTCTCCGTTACATTATTCACCCATCAGCATCCAGTGATAAAAAATACCGACGCGTTTCGTTGCACACAGGTATCTTGCTCACGAAACGCGTCGGTATTTTTTATCACTGGATGCTGCTGGGTGAATAAAGTAACGGAGAAATTTGAAGATCCTGTGAGTGCGGACTATCATTTCCGAGGAGGAAGTTTGTGTGAGATATATATATATATATATATCAAAGAGTTGCCCCTGTGAGGATGGCCTCTCGAAATGCTGAGTCCTATGCGGGAGAGTTGCAGCAGTATCAGTGCCCCAAAATCATTGTGCAATCAAAAATACATACAGCGACTGTATCTTGAAACACCTGCTTTTAATCTTGAAATCCCGCCCAACATGGGCGTGTCATTTTTTGCCACAGTGGGTTGATGAATATGAACCACTTATTCTGATGCAATATTCACACTCCTCGTTATGGAGCATTCCATTCCCTTTGTGCTGGCGTCAAGGTTCTCTCAACACCAAGGATCCGCTGACTTGCGGCGGGCTATCCTCGCGGCCGAGCAAAGCCGCTATACGTCCAAATCAAAGAGTTGCCCCTGTGAGGATGGCCTCTCGAAATGTTGAGTCCTATGCGGGAGAGTTGCAGCAGTATCAGTGCCCCAAAATCATTGTGCAATCCTGGCCCTACGCGTTTCAAGCTTTCGCTCTTGTTCACGAGCAATCAACAAAAAGACATACAGCGACCGTATCTTGAAACACCTGCTTTTAATCTTGAAATCCCGCCCAACATGGGCGTGTCATTTTTTGTTCCTTCACAACACATCATCGGTGCATTATGGTCTCAGCAGTTCAAGATTAGTTCAAACCTCAGTGGGTGGCGCTGTATTGACATCTTTTAAGGAAATTATGCCACAGTGGGTATATATATATATATATATATATATATATATATGCATATATATATATATATATATATATATATATATATATATATATATATATATATATGTATAAATATATATGTGTGTATGTATATATATATATATTCACTGAAAAAACCATAGGTTTCACACCAGTTATAGTTAGGAATTAGCATTTAAAAAACCTATTAAATTCACTGAAAAAACCATAGGTTTCACACCAGTTATAGTTACCTGGAAATTTTACTGACATAAAACCATTGAAATTACACGTTATAGTTAGTTGGACTCACTATAACTTGCGCGTGCAAATAAATATGTGTTATATATGTATATGTAAAAGTTGCTTGAAGAATAAATGTTTTAATAAGAGTTTACATGGATGTTTTTTAAAAAAAAATTTGATTGGTTAACTGGCTTGTTAAGTGTATCTTAGTGAATACATCTATTAACAAGTAATGTTTAAATATTTAAATATATGTATTTGTGTTTCACTTTGTGTATAAGTGGCTGCATGGGTTGGTGATTAGCTACATGTGTGTGTATATGGGTTATTAGATGTTTGTGTTAATATCATTATGAGTGTCTATATGGTTTGGTGGGGGTATTCCTTAGCACATAGATGCATGAGTGACTGACTCTCTGCTTGTATGTGTTTTGAAGAAAGCATATGTGCAGGACTGTATGGGTAGATGAGTGTGTATATGTGTGTGTTAGTGAGTGAATAACTGTCTCTAGAGTCTTTATCAGTAACTACATATGACTTAATCTACTATATGTGAATATTGATGTATATAACTGAGTATATGTGAGAGTGAGGGATTGTAAGAGTTCCTGTTTAAATAAGTATGTTTTTCTATAAATGATTGTTTAAGAGAGTAAGTATGTGTAAGTTTCCTTAGAAGTAAGGTGGTAGTGTGTGTATAGCTGTATATGCAAATAAATGGATGTTCAATAGTTTATTTGCATGTGTGAGTATGTGTGAGAGTATCTTTTGGATGATTGTCGGTGTGTAACAGGATGTATAGGTGTATCACTACATATGATGAGTGAGTATATGTATGAGTGACTATATAGAACTTTTGGTCAATGAGTGGATGTGTATATAGATGGTGGAATTATTGAATTGGTTGTTGTAACTGGTATGGGTATCTCCATTTTTTAAAAATGTTTCTATTTTGGAATATGTGTTTCCAGGGTTACATTACAGTGAAAGGAGGTCTGTCACTCTGTCACAAGGATGGTCTCATCAGTGATGTCATGAGTGATGTCACTGACCATGCCATGAGTGATGTAATATGTGACGTCATCAGCAGTGCATTGCACACGCAAGGTATAGTGAGTCCAACTAACTATAACGTGTAATTTCAATGGTTTTATGTCAGTAAAATTTCCAGGTATCTATAACTGGTGTGAAACCTATGTTTTTTTCAGTGAATTTAATAGGTTTTTTAAATGCTAATTCCTAACTATAACTGGTGTGAAATCTATGGGTTTTTCAGTGAATTTCAATGGTTTTTTAATAGCAAATATTTATAGGTATAAAAAGTGTAAAATTTTAAAACGAATTTTGTATTGTATAAATATGTTAATTTTGTATTTATTTTTTAAATTTTTGACCCCGAGGCGCTCCCGGGGCGCGTACCGGTGAACGCACCGGTAAGCGCAATGTTACGGCGCGCCCCAGGGCGCGTACCGGTGAGCGTCCGGATAACGCTATTGCCGCGAACGAAAACCACATCGTGACGTATCGCGTAGCCGCCACGCCACGCCTTGCGTCATAAGACACGTATCGCGTAGCAGCGAGATGCGTCTTATGATGCACCGCGTAAGCGCCCGAGCGTATACGATCGCGCAACGTAAGTGCCCCGACGCGCTTACGCTACGCGCCCAAGGGCGCGTAGCGTAAGCGTGTCAAGCCATGTGACTTTAAAATAACACTTTTCATTGGTTCAGAAGTTTTTTTTTTCAAAATTTTGAGAAACCCACCCATTTCTCTCACTATTGATTTGCAAGAGCAAGAGGTGTTCTGTGTATTTTCTTCTCATAATTTTCCTGATCTACAGCAATGGCTGCAAGGGAGTCATTCAGCAGTGATTCAGATGCTTTTTTGCCTGAGGACCCTCCTCTCCAGAAAAAAAGAACCACTTCATCTGGAAATTTTATGACATCCCTGAAGGACAAAAAAAAGTTAATGCTGGTAAAGTAACCTGCAAAATATGTGGCAGTATTTTATCCAGAGGCAATCCTCAAAAAAAATATAGCTTTGGAAATGCCAATTTAATTAGGCATGTCAAAAGAAGACACCCAAATAATGATTCCAGGGAGAGTGTCATGGAGCTGGCACAGAATTTACCAAGAGATGGCGGCAGCACCTCCACTGGTGGAGCAACACCTTCAGGAACAACATGTGAAAGAATGGTCCCTAACGTACAGCCGGTCTTTGCAGGCATTACATTTCCATGCGTGGACTGTGACAAACTGCTCTGTTATGGGGAGCAGAGCGTTGAACTCATTGCTATAAAGAGACAGGAACACCGCTGCTCTCCCAGACCCTAAATTTTCAATTTTTTTTGCTCCTGTTGAGCAGTTTTTGAATCCCTGTTTTTGTTTTTCCCCTGAAAAAAATCCCCAAAAAATATAAAAAGTATAAAAAAATATAAAACAACAAAAACCAAAAAAAGTTCTTTTCAGAACTACCTCCAATTTATAAAAAAGTGCTATTTAAAAAAAAAAAAAGTGTCATTCTTTTTTCTCCATGGGACGCTCCCCGGTACGCGTACTGGGCGCTCCCCCGCGAAAATCGAAAATTTTTATTTGTCCTACGGGACCCTTTTTTTGCCCCCACATCAAACCTAGGGGGTCAGGGGGGGGTGTACCCTGCCCCCTTTTGCTCATTTCCCCCTTTGATTTTTGCCACCTCTTGTGTCTATATCCTACCGAGACACAAGATGGCGGCCGCTCCGGACTGTTTTGAATGTTTACAGACACCCGTGAGCCAATCAGCTTTCCGTGCGCAAGTCGCGTGGCGCGCCCGGTGCGCTCCCTGGTGCGCGTACCGGGGCGCGCCTATAGATATATATATATTTTTTAACCTAAATTACTCAAAATCCACTGGAGCACATATCTTGAGACATAGCAAAGGCACATCGGGCTACCAGTCCCTACAATTTTGCAAAATTTGGTGGAAATCCATTCAGCCGTTCGGGCTAAAAGTGAGGTCGACCGCCCTATGGAAATTAACATGGGGAAAATGTGTTTGGGACCCCCCTTTTATCTCGGCCCCGCTTGACGCATCCCCCCCAAACTTTCAAGGAAGGACCGGAGCTCGACGAGGCCATTTTGAGGAAATTTTCAGGCAGATTCGTCAACCGGAGCCAAAGTTATTCCAAATAGAATTTTGAGATTTAACATTGAAAAAAATCCTAACTATAACTACCTACTGGCGACGCCCAGTAGGTAATATATATATATATCACACGAAATGGATCCAAAACTTCATTTTAATACCGGCAGCTTGCCAGCAGGCTCCCAGTCACAAATGTCCTCACACAAATAGCTTTGCCAGACGCTTTTTGAGAGACAAAACTCTCTTCTTCAATGGCATAGGTTTGTAGGAGCAAAGGGACGCCTTCTCTAATGCACATATTTAAACAGTTCCCGCCCCACTGGACGTGTCCCCCACTGTGGCTTTATGGGATACGTAGTGCCAAATAAATTCCAAGTGGATGTGTGGTCTTTTCCAAATGGGTTTCCTGCATTGTTGGAGATATATATATATATATATATATATCCACAGCATCCCAATCCCGAAAGGACAGGCGGAGGCCACTTCAGGGGAAACGTCAGGAAATCTTTAATGTATCAGCTCTGCATAATGCATTTCGGCCTGCCGGCCTTCTTCAGATGCTGCTGAGCTCAAGGAAATGCTTCTCACCCCACCTTTAATTAGGCCAGTGTCTCTCCCATATATATATATATATATATATATATTCGCCGCTCGTTCCTCCTTATTCCCGGTCCGCTGCAGCACCAGCCCTGCCTTCCGTGCCCTCAAGCAGGTCCGCAGCCTTGCACAGGAGCCCGCACCCTCCTCTGCAGCTACAGGCGTAGGTCTAGTCTTAACCGCACCCATACACACAGCGATTCTCACCCCCCGGATTCAGCAGGGGCCGCGCTGGGCCCTCGGCAGGATAGGTCTCTGTCACTTCTTGCTTCGTTCTGTCGAGCCTCCTAATATGATCCACATCAATTTGGGCGCACCTCTCTTTTTCCAGGTCGCGTCGCTCCGCCGGCTTACTTTTTTTAAAACATCTGTTATTCAGCGACTTGAGACCCACGAGTGATAAGTGCGCTTTACAAATACATGTGTTATGTTATGTTACTTTTCAGTGGCGTGGGTCGATGGGTAGAGATCGCTCCCCGATCCCTCTACACCAGGGCCGGACTGACTACCGGGCGTTTGGAATGCTGCCGAGCTGGGGGTTGGTTTCACTGCGGTGGGGGCTGATTTCGTTGATGGAAACCTGCGTGTGCTTTGAAATAAACAAAGCAAAACGAATTTCGTTCAGCACACGCAGGTCCCCATCAACTAAATCAGCCCCCAGCTCGGCAGCATTCCAAAACGCCAAGTAGCCAGTCCGGCCTTGCTCTACACTCATCAATATCCGCATCTACATGTACATCACTGTACTCACTGGCAGGGGCGTATCACAGGCCCCCACAGCCCACACTGTGCGGGGGGGCCCCTAGCTCAAAGACCCCCCCCACGGCACTGCACTCTGGACGGAGAGCTCCTGATTCAGCCCGGAGGGGGCCCCCCTAAGTACCGGCAGGGAGGCCCCCTCACTTTTCGTTACGCCAGTGCTCACTGGTGCCCGTCCCGATCAGCTATTCAGCAGTGTGCGGTTTGAGCTTTCCAAGCAGAAATGGCCGCCAACCTTACCTTGCGGGATTGGGTATTTTCACCTCCTGATTTTTATCGACGTGCCAGCTCGCAGCAGCTGTCAAATGCCTTAGGGCTGCTTTAGGCTGCTTAAGGTCACACTCCGACCCAGTAATCGAACACGAAGTAGCACAATTCAGTCGGATATTGGTCGGATTATTAATCAGCCAGGCAGAGCTGCACTACAGTACACGCATCTTGCCGTGCACCTTCTAGCGACTCAAAAAAATTCGGAGTAGTCTTGAAAGTAATAGTGTATAATACAGAATGGCAAAAAGACTGGGTACTCATCAGGGTTCTAGGTTACAAACGTATGTTCTTATGTAATGGAGAGAATCACAAGTGGTTCCAAACAACATGGGGACCAGAATGTCTGAGAGATTGCAGGCAGCCACATGTCTGTTATACCCTTTAACGATTAGCGATCAACTATACCAGGTGTTAGGTTGCTAGATGGCTGGTCTGCTCCAGTGCTACTGGCCTTTCCTCAAACTTCCTAATCTCCCTCAAAGTTTTGAAAATAGAATGTAAAAAACTGGAGCGGGGCTGGCGCCGGGAGTATTGTCCCCGTGTGAAGGCGGCACTCTGTGCCGCTCAGAGGGAGTACTATGCTGCTGTCAAAGAAGCCAAAGGCAACTTCTTTGCAGATAGAATTTCTAAAGCTAGCAACAACAGCAAGGACATTTTTGCCATCGTCCGCAGCTTTTTATCCCCCACTGCGGAACTCCCCCCCCCCCCTCTCTGAATTCACTCCAAAGGTGTGAGGACCTATCTAACTTTTTCACTGTCAAGATACAAAAAATACAAGACAGCCTAAGAACTATCCCATTAGGGCCGCCTCCTCTATCCATTCCGATTGCCCCCTGTCCTACTGTACCCAACCAACTCTTTTCGTATTTTACCATTGCCGAGGAGAAAGACGTCCTAGCCATACTCAAATCTTTAAAATCTGGTTCGCCGGCAGACCTCTGTCATGCTAGGGTCCTGAGTGGGGTGGCAGAGACAGTCGCTCCAGAGGTTGTGAAGCTGGTGAATAACTCACTTCAATCTGGAAGGGTGCCTGTGCAATGGAAACATGCAAAACTCCTCCCCCTCCTTAAGAAACCTTCTGCTGACCCCTCACTTCTCTCTAATTATCGCCCCATCTCCCTCCTTCCAGCCTTAGCTAAGGTGTGCGAGAAGGTGGCCTTTAAACAACTGGAGAGATTTGTGGAGTCCACAGGAGCCTTACATCCGGCTCAATCCGGATTCAGAACAGCATTTAGCACAGAAATCGCTCTTGTGGAAATTTCGGAGGCTATTAGGGAGTGTCTGGATGCAGGCGGCAGGGCGGCTCTGATTTTACTCGACCTCTCTGCCGCCTTCGATACGGTACCCCACCTCCAGCTCCTCTCCCGCCTGTCTGACATCGGTATTAATGGCACGGCCTGGGAATGGGTTAGATCCTTTTTGGATAACCGCTCCCAACAGGTGTGGATGCCCCCTTTCTCTTCATCAGATACTAGGGTAGCCACAGGTGTCCCTCAAGGGTCTACATTGAGCCCCCTTTTGTTCAATGTCTACCTCACTCCCCCTGATTGGTTTGGCGGAGAAGCTGGGTGCCAAAATTATGGCTTATGCTGACGACACCCAGCTTCTCTTTACCTGGAAGGGGAAGGATCTTCAAACGGAGGTGGCCCATCGCTGCTTGTCAGCGGTCTTTTCATGGCTGGCCCAGCAAGCCTGAAATGTAATGCAGAGAAATCTGAGGTGCTCCCCTATGGCCATTTTCCACCTGCCTTTAGAGAGTCTCTCTGGCCTCCCGGATTTCCTTGCCCCTCCGGAGATTGCGGTGTAGCCAAAAACCTGGGAATTTGGTTTGGGGGCGACTTAGGCTTCCATTAACAAATCAGGCGTCTGTTAGGGATGTGCTTTGGCACACTGAAAGCCCTGAGAAGATTTTTTCCCTTACTTGCCCGCGCTGCTAGGTAGACGGTGGTCAGGGCACCAGTACTGGCACGCCTGGATTATGCCAATGCTCTTTACCTTGGCATTCCTGGGTACCGTCTGGGAAAATTACAGGTCATCCAGAACGCGGCAGTTAGGCTTGTATTTAACATCCCCAGATGCCTAAGCGTGCGCAAGCAGTTGAGCAATCTGCACTGGTTACCTGTTGCTCAGCGTGTGCATTTTAAAGCACTCACCATGACTCACAAGGCACTTCACGGTCAGGGCCCTGCCTATATCAGTTCCAGGCTCTCCCTTTATACTCCCAATCGTCCTTTGCGTTCAGCTATGCAAAGACGGCTGGTAATCCCCAGATTTCGGAGAGTTCGTCTGGGGGGGATGTCCTTTACAGTCAAGGCCTCCACTCTCTGGAATGCGCTCCCTGGTGATCTCCGGCATATCAAGTAACTGTCTACATTTAAAAAAAGGCTAAAAACTCATCTGTTTAAACAGACCATTTAGTCCCTCCGGCCTCCCATGTTTACTGTTTCCCCTACGCGCCAGGACACTCTCGAGTAGCAGTGCGCGATATATAAATACCTTATAACATAATCTTCCTACTTACCCCATATAGGTAGGTGTGCAGCTGTACGTCAGGGTGTAGGATGGACGGGAGATACATTATCATTAAACTAGTAATATCTGCCGCTATCAGCTAAAAGTGGAGGTACCAACCACACCTCTATCAGATAAGAATGACTGACCTGGATGGATGATCCTGAGGGGCAGCAAAGCCATGGCGCCCCAGCCACTTTCACTTGATACTCCTCTTGTGCAACACAACGGTGAAGGTAACAGCTTCCATGGACCATCTCACTTGCAGAAGGAGGACCCTGAGGAAATGCACACAAAAATTAACATTGACGAATGTGTACTTTCTGCAAAGAAAGTCGTTGGTTTAGAAAGGATACCTCTGGTGAGAAAGGGACAAGGCAGAGTGTACATTCTTCCTCTTGTTGCACAAGGTAGGTAGTATCTTTTAGCTTTAGAGTAAAAGTACTAGATCCGGTTGTCAAATGAGTGTTTGGTACATACCTCCGATGGTGGCACTTCTTTGGTGAGCGTGGAGAAAAAGCAGCGGCTGTTGGCATGGTAGATTTCCCCGAAATTGTTTTTGGAGTCCATCTGCACCTGGTTGCCTTCTAACCAGCACTCACTCTGCTTGTACAAGGGGGGCATTGAGGAAGAGATAATTGGAAGAACAGGTTACTGATGGCCTTCATTGGTGGATGGAGCATATGACTAGGGAATTCAAGCACACTTTTGAGATAAGTAACGCACAGCTTAGGGGTAGAGGACATGTCTCTTTTCAGGTACACTGATGAACATTATGGAGAAATGGCAAAGGAGAACATGCCTAGGCAAGACAAGGACATTATAGGAAATCATGTGAGTCACATAGAAATGATCAATTCAAGGTTGAGCACACCCAAGGGTACAGCCTAGAAACGTGACTCGTGGATTTCCTTGAGATAAAGGCATTTTCAGGAGGTTTCTGCACATTTCCGGACCACAAGAACAGAAAAGAGAGGGAGCAAAATATGTGAAAGTCATTCGGACATACTGAGAGACTTTACAAATAAAAGAAGTGAGAGGAAGGGGTCACAAGCTGTCAAGCACATTTCTGTGAAGCATCACAGTGGACAGGAAGAGGTCAAGTCCAGTGCAACAACCATACTGGGGTGTTTTAAACATGTGGAGATGATATGTTCGGAGCACTAAAACACACTGCCCACAGTCTCCTCACATCAGCACTTCTTTTTGGGCAGGACCGAGGTTGTATGGTACATAGCTAGTTCCTTTCTGAGGTGGCATGGTGGGCAAAATAACCATGTCCTGGATTGTGGCCCAGAGTAATTACCAGTGGTTGAGATTATTTCAAGCATTCCATCCATCACTTTTGTGTTTTCCTGTTACACCATCAGCATGCTTTTTGCCCTTCTGGCAGACGGATCACACTAGCAATCTTAATACTTCATCAGCCTGATAATATCAGCATTTTTGCCCCACTGGTAGTCTCATTACATCAACTCTCTATAAATATATTGCCAATCTTATCACATGGCAGTCTGATCACATCTTACCCCATTAGCGATTGGTTTGTACATCCTACAGCCATCGAGGAAGGGATCTGTGCTACAGCGCCCCTTGTGGAGGTGCATATAATGGCAGCCGGGGCCACTAAAGAGAAAGAGAATAGCAAAGGTAGATAAATGGATGACAAGGAGAAAAACGCCAAACTATGTTCCTTTTTTGGTACTAGTGCTCCTCAACAACCTTCGTTCTACTAGGCTCCTCCAAACTCCCATCTTCCTCCCACTGTCTAGACTCTACTTTTTCAAAATTTCTGCTCCCCCTCAATTTCCCATTTATTCCTGACAAACCTTCCCTCTGCTTTTCCAGAACCTACCCTACTTCTCAATATCTCACATCCTTCACAGTGTCCCCTCTGCTCCGGAATATTCTCATCTCCCTTAGCAACAACTCACTACCTCTTCTCTGGTCATCTACAATTCCCACCCATCGCCTTTCCACAATATTTCATTTGCTCTTTAATATCCTTGCCTCTTCCATTTCTTCAACTGTGTTCCCGACAGCTCATCTTCATCCACTACTTTTCTTTACAACCTTCCCTTGCTCTTCCTTAACCTGTGCTTTGCCCAGCCACAGTTTATATTCTCTATCTCTCTTCCCCCCTCCTCTTCCCTTCCCTTCCCTTCTTCCCTTCCCACACTCACCTCCCGGTGCAGAAGTACTTTGACGCGTTCTTCCCACAGGTGGCCGTGAGTCCGAAATCAGCTCCCGCCCCTGAAGAGACACCAAGATCTGTCTTTGTAAATGTCTTTTTATTAAGCACCATCCTGTCCTCTGCTTCAGCCCTTTTTTCCTTCAACTGGTCTGCATTTTCAAATCCTGCCAGACTCCACCTCCTCTCTACTCTTCACAATGCTACTTCAGCTCCCCGCCCAGTATCCTCTTCTACTTATCCACATTGTACCCTTCTCTGCACCCCTTTTCCTTCCACACTCCTTCTTCTGCTCAGCCACAAGCTGCCCTCCTTCAGCTCCCCTCTGTTTATCCCTCTCCTGCTCCTCCACCTTGTATTCTCCACCACAGCCCCTCTCCTGCTCCTCCATACTGTATGAGCTCCTGCATATTCACACTGTCTCATCTGCTCCTCAGCACCCGTCTCCTTCCACCCCAGACCTTTGCAGCTTATAATCAGCGATTCCAGCACTTGTCTTGTTTCTACACTGAGTCCCATCGGCTCACCAAGCACTCTTCCCCTTTTGTCTCTTAATCTGATCTTCCACGAACGCTCCCTGCATCCTCCTCTCCATCCCCCTCTGCTCCTCCAACCACATCCACTCTCTTACTTCATAAAGGCAGATCCGTACCGCCTCATCCAACTGTACGGCACTAGACTCACTATTCCCTGCTTCTGTACATTCTGCCCTCTGCATCCGTCTTTATCCCTTACAGAATGTCTCATCTGGCCCCCTGTAGGCTGCCCTCTGGTCTCTTATAGGCTGCCCTCTGGTCTTCTATAGGCTGTCCTCTGGTCTCCTATAGGCTGTCCTCTGGTCTCCTATAGGCTGTCCTCTGGTCTCCTGAGGTCCGCATTCACAATCTAGGCAACTGCCTAGCGCTCTAGATCACAATACTGTGCAGTACTGTTGTTATGTAAATTATAACACGTCATCTTAGGGGTGCATGTTAGAATACGGAGGACACACCTATCAAAATATTGTGGCCAAAATATCGACAACCAGGATATTGTAACAGCACATATATATAGCTAAGTAACAAGTTACTGTTCTTAACTCATCTACGTACCATGACGATACACAGATCCGCAGGTACACCGATAGATAGTTGCGTACAATATCCCAATGCTTACCCATATAAAATCACCTTTATGATATTCTGGTAGTTGAAATCATGGCCACAATACTTTGGCAGGATGATATTTCAATGATGATATTCTTTTAGTAAACCCGCTTTCGGCCAGTCAATTCATTAAGCTTTATTCGATTGTGTTTCAAACCATAAAAGCATACAATTAAAAATATACAGTCATAATTTTAACAAACAACATACATTTTAAAAAGAACATAATCTCATTAGGTTAGGTAAAATTAGCTGACCCTGTTGTTATTAATAACTGTACAATTTACATGAAAGCACCCGCCTAGTATTAACAGTTGTTATATGGGGTGAGAGGGTTAGATTGAGGTAGGTTGCTATATTTAAAAAGACTATGTGGAAAAGAGTTGAAAGAGGGAAAACTGCGCTCATATGGTGGCCAGGATCTATAACCCAGCTTAGTGTTGTAATTAGCAGACTGTTTCGGAAAGGGGTTATGTGATTCACTTGGATAAAAGTCATGTAGGTCCCAAGTTGATATTGGACCATCACCTTCTTGGGGCTGCCACGACTGAAGATAGGGGACAACTTGTCTGCTCCTAAATCTGATTAGAATCAGATCCCCGCAGATATCTTTTCGAAGGGGACCCAACCATCCCACTCTCCTCACGCTGACTATCCTGCCATCGAGGTTATGGGGTAAGGGTCTATTTTTCGATAGCCAGAACTTAGCTTTATTTAGCAAATTGCTGGTTCTCTCAATTTTTCCATGTTTCAGGGGGGGAACCCCCGACAAGATGGACACGAATGGAGCGGCCTCTGGGGGAAGATTAATACGAGGGGTCTTAGTACTTTTTAATCTAGGCTCAATATTGCGATCTGGGGGGGGGTATGGGTAGTGGTTTAGGGACAAGTGGGCACACAGTAGTGGAGACTGTTGCTTGTATTGGGGGAACTGTATTTTGCATAGTTTGTTTGGGCAAATTAGGAGGACCAGCCTAGGTTGAACACTTAGATGTTACTGTGTATGCCTGATTGAGTTTAACAGTTTCCTCAATCTCCGTTAGTCTATCCCCCAAGATGTTAATTTTGTCGATCAAGGGATGGATGATAGTTTTGATCAACTGTTCCATCATGGTCAGTAAAACCAATTGGGGAGAGGATGCTGGATCATCTAGTTTTTTGCCCATCTCAGGAGTTAACAGAGCCAGGTTAACAAGCGGGTTTAAATCTGATGACAAACTCTGCAATTTTGGTGATTTGGATTGGGACCCACTTTCTCCCACCCCGTCATGTTTCCTTTTACCAGATGTGGCTTTAAGGGGAGTTATATTTTTTGCATTTAATTTTATGGGAGTCGGTAGAAGCCCCTGTGTACTAACACTGAGAGCTAGCGGACTGGCGTTAGATACCAGGTAGGGTGATGTGACAAGAGAGTATCTGATATTACACATACTGTTAAGGTCGTCTAGCCATGGGGGATTAGAGGCTGTACTAGGCGTTTTAGAAGGGGGATCCATACTGGTAGGAGTATGTTTAAAGTGAGCAGTGTAATAGAAAACAAAACAAATAACTGTACTATTTATTCATTCAGACCACAGTGGCGATGGCAAGCCCGTCTAGTATCTTAGGGCATAAATTCAACCAGGGGGATATATTGAGTAACCACTCCCTTATAGGAAGGGAAACAGAGTCAAGCCAAATGTGATAGTCAGTGGAGTGGGCAATCAGTGGCTTTACCTCTTCTTAGAAGACCAAGAGGGGTAGCCCGTCCCGGCCTCCTCTGGCCTCTGAGGGCCACAGAGGGCCCGCCCTTTGCCCGGGCTTAGCCCGGCGCTCCCGCGCGCTCTCGCGCAGCGAGTTCCTGTCTTGATTAAATTGGAGATCTCGGCGTCCAGGGGGCGGGGCTAACAGGGGGCACTGACCTGCTGTCAGAGGTCAGGCAGGGACTCCTGGGGAAGCGAGTCCCTGCAGCGCTACTCTCCTGTGCTGGTCAATATTCCTCTCGTCCCACGCACACTCCAGGACCCAGGGCAGTTCGTCCAGGCGGAGTCTCTGACCGCGCAGCGGCACCCGCGAAGCGGGTGCGGCCAGTCGTTGAGGGAAACAGGAAAGTGAGTGGCCGGCGTCCCTCGAAGGTCTCCCAGGCTGTAAGAAGGGGCTCCCACCTGCACCAGGGATCAAAGTCTGTTTTTGAAGGTGTGTGCCGTCCGGGGGGCGGGGCTAACAGGGGCGCTGACCTGCTGTCAGAGGTCAGGCAGGGACTCCTGGGGAAGCGAGTCCCTGCAGCGCTACTCTCCTGTGCTGGTCAATATTCCTCTCGTCCCACGCACACTCCAGGACCCAGGGCAGTTCGTCCAGGCGGAGTCTCTGACCGCGCAGCGGCACCCGCGAAGCGGGTGCGGCCAGTCGTTGAGGGAAACAGGAAAGTGAGTGGCCGGCGTCCCTCGAAGGTCTCCCAGGCTGTAAGAAGGGGCTCCCACCTGCACCAGGGATCAAAGTCTGTTTTTGAAGGTGTGTGCCGTCCGGGGGGCGGGGCTAACAGGGGGCGCTGACCTGCTGTCAGAGGTCAGGCAGGGACTCCTGGGGAAGCGAGTCCCTGCAGCGCTACTCTCCTGTGCTGGTCAATATTCCTCTCGTCCCACGCACACTCCAGGACCCAGGGCAGTTCGTCCAGGCGGTGTCTCTGACCGCGCAGCGGCACCCGCGAAGCGGGTGCGGCCAGTTGTTGAGGGAAACAGGAAAGTGAGTGGCCGGCGTCCCTCGAAGGTCTCCCAGGCTGTAAGAAGGGGCTCCCACCTGCACCAGGGATCAAAGTCTGTTTTTGAAGGTGTGTGCCGTCTGGGGGGCGGGGCTAACAGGGGGCGCTGACCTGCTGTCAGAGGTCAGGCAGGGACTCCTGGGGAAGCGAGTCCCTGCAGCGCTACTCTCCTGTGCTGGTCAATATTCCTCTCGTCCCACGCACACTCCAGGACCCAGGGCAGTTCGTCCAGGCGGAGTCTCTGACCGCGCAGCGGCACCCGCGAAGCGGGTGCGGCCAGTCGTTGAGGGAAACAGGAAAGTGAGTGGCCGGCGTCCCTCGAAGGTCTCCCAGGCTGTAAGAAGGGGCTCCCACCTGCACCAGGGATCAAAGACTGTTTTTGAAGGTGTGTGCCGTCCGGGGGGCGGGGCTAACAGGGGGCGCTGACCTGCTGTCAGAGGTCAGGCAGGGACTCCTGGGGAAGCGAGTCCCTGCAGCGCTACTCTCCTGTGCTGGTCAATATTCCTCTCGTCCCACGCACACTCCAGGACCCAGGGCAGTTCGTCCAGGCGGTGTCTCTGACCGCGCAGCGGCACCCGCGAAGCGGGTGCGGGCAGTCGTTGAGGGAAACAGGGAAACAGGAAAGTGAGTGGCCGGCGTCCCTCGAAGGTCTCCCAGGCTGTAAGAAGCGGCCAGTCCATATTGGTATTGTGTAGATGAGGCCCATAGCTGCCCCCATGCAAAACATGTTGGACCTCCTGTGATCCCACCTCCGGGAGCATTTCTGCTCAACAAGGCATTCCACCCCCATACAAATCTCAGCTTGAATGCCAGCGTAGCTCTTGCCGGATGCCAGTATCAGTTGCCTTAGAGGAAATACCATGTATGACCTTCTGCACCTCATGAGCCCCGGGGTGTACATTGCCCAACTAATGAGGTCTCATAAAGCTCTTTTTGGTTGTTGTTGTATTCCTTCCTCCTGCACTTCTATGTACTTCTAGAATTGTTATGACTCTTTTATGGTTCCACATTCTATATGTGGGAGTTTGGCAGAGCTAGTCTGTCTCCTGTACTCTGTGGATGTATAAGCTGTTATCCTTCAATAAATCTTCTTTCTACTACAACCTGTGCTTCCTGGATTACATCAGTTGTGAGCCCTCTAGGGTTCGTTTATTGACAAATTATGCTGGGGCATGCAATATCCAAAGGTTTTGTAAATGTGGAGAGCCCATAGATTGAACCTGAGGCCGAGGGCAAACAGTATCTCTCTTCTTACAAACAATTCCTCCAATTGTAATCCTCCCTCCTTTGCCTGTGAAAGGGCACTTTGAGAAAGAGGACTTCGTTATTCTTATATTCAACCCTTGATAAGAGCTCTGAGGGTCCAGGGGTTGATGGGAACGCAGATTCTGATACTGCCACTTTGCAAAAAACAAGAGTTGTCAGACCTGCCTATCACCTCTTCCGTGTATAAATGATTGGAAACGTTGCCATTGACTGCAAGCATCGGCTACTTGATGAATTATTGTTTTAGTTCGCCTTCGCCATTTTTCCCAGGCACTGCTGCTAGGGCCTGTGTGCCTGCCATAGGGTTTCACTGTAACAAAAAACAAAGTTTTGGAAGCAATGCTTTAATTATTCTCAGCTTCTGGTGATCGCTCGGGTCACATTCTAGTCCATTGTTTTCTCTAATTGTACCACTAAAGACAAAGACTAGCCATATGTAACTCAGTCTTGGTCCTACCCCTACTGGAACAGTCCTGCCTAAACTGCAAGCCAGGTCCCCTTCAAGCAGGAAAACCAGTAACTCCAGACCAGTTTCCACCAGCTTGGTGCCTGGTCAATGTGAGTCTGGTACAGTAAGCATGTGACCCATGTCTAAGCACACTTAGTGCATGTCCTTCGGGGGTCGATTCAGGCGCTATATAAGAAACATAATAATAATAATAATGTATTGCAGCAACTGAATGAATGGACTGATCTCAACCAAAAATGATTGTGTGGACTGTATTACGCTCTATTGTTTCTTTCACTGTGACGCTTTAGACTGAGAGCAGCCATACGCAAATCATTTGCAGCCCTGCTCCTTAACGATCACTTTAGCAAATATGTGGGCTGAGAGGTGGCAAGTGCAGAGATTAAGTCAAGCATTACACCAGTCACTTTGATAATTGTTGCATATGTTTTCCACTACTATACTGCAAATACGAGGGAGAACATAGGGGGCTTATCCTCCTCAAGCTGTATACAAATTAGAGATCCCTGCTCTACCACATGGACTGAGTAGACTTCTTTTTTAAACAGGCAAACAAAAATGTATTTATGTATTTAGAGTCGTCACCCGCCAGGGATGCCCCTTGCTGGCATGCTTCATCATTGGGTTACTTTCCGTGCCACTGTGTAACGGGGCATGCTGCAACCAAGGAGTTACACGGGAGCACTGAATCATATAACATTATTTGTAAGAGGGGTAGAGGGTTATTTTGTGTTATCTTGCAGATGCAGGCAGAGATGACAGTGTTTGCAGGTTAATGGGCCAGGCAGAGACCTTGAGGCTAGTGTGACTAGAGGCTCGCCTAGCATCAGTGGACCCATGAAGCACTATTGAGTGTTACTACATATACAACGGAATAAAAACACCAAATAGATGATAAACATCTTTGGCATGTATGGTGCGTGAGTGGAATGCACCGTGCACAATTCTTACAAGGAGTGTTTCCAGGTAGGGAGATTTTCGGTCCTGACAAAAGCCGCAGGGCAGGGTGGCAGAAACATGTTGACCAGATCGTGAACCCAGAAATTTTCCACTTTCTCTTTCCCATTTTTAATTATACCGACTGGAGCATTTATTAAAGTAAAAGTTGCTATCCACCAGGTATTTTTAAGGCAAAATAACCCTCCTACTCCTATTCTTTTACAAATAATTTGATATTATTCAATGCTCCCATGTAACTCATTGGTTGCGGCACGGCCTGTTCCGCAACGGAACAGGAAGAAACCCGATGATGACGTATGCCACCAAGGGTATCCCTGGTAGGTGAGGGTTCTACATATAACAAGCATTGGCATAGCCAATAGGTCTCGCCTTTGAGACGTAATAAGTGTTTAGCCATGCAACAGTTGATTTTTTTTTTTTTAAAGACGTTTATTAATGTTCAAAAGCGCAGTACATATAGCAAAGCCTACAACCCTGCGGGCCGGCTGCAAAAGAACGGCAAATCGTGAGTGCGCTGGTCTGCACAGGAGGGCGTGTTGTTGCGCTCCTCGTGTCTCTGGCATGTTAGAGCACAGGCAGTATGGTCACATTACCTTTAATCAGTAAAAGAATAGTTCCATAAATGACGACTTGTTTTTCAGTTTTTCTAGAACTAAACCATGAATTCAGCAAACTAAACAGTACAGTTCGTATCAGCATATCCCAATGTTCCTTTCGTGGCTGCGCCGCGTCAAGGCTGTCCTGTTTGCACAGTGCTGGTAGGAGACCCCTCTGGTCAGTGTGGTGTATGTCGATGATGCTCCAGTACATCAGGGGGCCAGTGTTGTGCATGCGCGAGTGATCTCGGACTTAAAGTGGGACAGCTCCTTAGGGCCGTGGTGCTTCGCCGGCCGCCGGCCTGGTTAGTGGCGCGTGTAGCAGTCAGGTGGATTAACCTAGCTGTTGGTGTATCAGGCGGCGTCTGCGCCTGTGTTCGCTGCCTGGGGCGCCGTTGGCGGCGTCCGTCCACCGTGTCGTGGGGGGTTGGAGAGGCCACCGCCGGTGAGCAGGGGGTCCGATACTACAAATGTGTGAACATATATGGGGAAGGGGGTGGGGGGGGGTGGAGTGCACTTGCGGGGGCGGTGTCAACGACTCTGTGCTGGGGGCGTGTCGCTGGGCGATGACTGCTGGTGAGCGCCTGTGTGGGTGGCCGGCCGTGTCTGAGGTCTGCGCGCTGGGTTATCTGTGTCTGGGTTGGGGGGGTGGGCGGCACGGTGTGCGGTGGTTCCGTCAACGGAGCTGTAGCCTCTGTGGCCCACTCCCGGTGGCGCTTACTCTATGTGAGCCCTCTGACAGCGCCCTCCCCCTGCAGGGACCCCAGGATGCCATCCCAGAACTGCGCGATCGGGAACTGCCTCAGACCTGCTATTTCTTCCCGGTAAAGTGCCGTGCCTTCTGCCCTGGCCCAGTTTGTGAACGATGTGAACCAATGTGCCGGGGTGGGTGGTTCCCGCCGCTTCCAATGCCTAGTGAGTAGCCGTTTGGCCGTGATGAGGCCCAGATCCCAGAACCGTGCCTGCGTCTTGTTTAGTTTGGTTCTTTTATATAGCCCGAGAATGCACGCCTCCCACGTGTCAGGCAGTCCCGGGCCCGTGCTGTGAATCAGGAGTGATATCACCTCCCCCCAATACGTGGCCAGGGTTGGGCAGTGCCAAAGCATGTGCAGGATGTCTGCACCCAGCAGGTCACATCTGGGACAAACGGCAGTGTCTATCGCGAAGTATCTTTTTATTCTATCCGGTGTTAGATATGCCTGGTGCAATATGTACAGCTGGATGATACGGAAGCGGGAGTTGCGGGGGACGTTCACAGGGCCAGCTAGGATCAGGTTCCACTCCTTATCTGTCCAGTCCCTCCCTCGGTGCGCTGCCCATTTAGCCCTGATCTGCTGTGTGGGCTGTTGCGTGTGGATGAGAAGCGCCTGTGCTAACCAATGCGTGGTGTGTAAGCCTCTGCCCGTTACATGTAGATATTGGATCAGGTAGTGCATCGGTGGCTCATCCTGGATGTCTCCCCAGGGATCAGTGTACGCCCGCAGAACCGACGCGTGGAGTAGGAATTGCCCAGCCGGCAGTCCCGTGCTTGCCGATAGTTCCGCAAACGGGAGCAGGGCCCCGTCAGCATACAGGTCGCCCATGGTCTCTACTCCGGCTGTGGTCCAGTGTTCCAGGTTGCGCGACGTTACCATCCCACTCCTCCTGGGGGTGCCTAACAGGGGGAGGGCAGGAGCATATGGTCTGACAGTTTGTGTCAGTTTCAGGCTACGGATAAAGCATTTGCGGGCCACGGCCATATGCAAGGGTAGAGGACGGGGTCCCTTGGTCAACGGGTGAAACAGGGCGCAAACCTGGGGGTGGGTCCATTGGTAGTCTGCGGAGGCCGTATCGTCTAGATGCGTACCGCTGAGCCAGTACGTTACCCATTGGAGCTGTGCAGCTAGGTAATACAGCTCCATGTTGGGGACAGCCAATCCTCCCTCCGCAGTCGGGGAGTACAGCTTAGCCAGCGCCACCCGTGGTCGACCCGCGTTCCAGATCAAGCCGCGAAGCATTGATTCCAGGTCGCGGAATATCCGTGTGGGGACATACGTAGGGGTATTCGCGAAGTGATAGAGTAGCCTGGGGAGCGCTATCATTTTGGAAAGAGCTATCCGGCTGGGCACGTTCAGCGGCAGAGTTTTCCAGAAGGACATCTGGGCTCGCAAGGAGGAAATGGCACGCACCAGGTTGCCCTCCAGTATGTCCTGTGGGTCTCTGTAGATGTGTAGCCCAAGGTATTTAAACGTGGTTGGGTACCAAGCGAGCCGGGCCCCTCCAAGGTGCACATCGCACTCCTCCTGGTCCCGGCCGAGCGAGTATATTCCGGACTTGGCCCAGTTGACCCTGAGTCCCGAGACCTCCGCGAAGGTCTGGAAGATGTCCGACAGCTCGGCTGGTACCGCGGTGAGGTCCCGCACATAAAGCAGCAGGTCGTCTGCATAGAGTGAGACTGTGTGCGTTCCGTCGGCCAGCGGGATCCCCCATTCCGCTCCTCTGTCTCGCAGTAGAGCCGCCAGGGGTTCAATGGCTAAAGAGAAGAGGAGGGGCGACAGAGGGCAGCCTTGTCTGGTGCCTCTGCGTACCCTGACCCTCTCTGACAGCAGCCCGCCTGTCCTCACTCGGACACTGGGTCTCTGGTAGAGTAGTCCGACCATGTCAGCGAAGGCATCGCCCACCTCGAATCTGTCTAACACTGCCCCCAGGTACGGCCATTCTACAGAATCGAAGGCCTTCTCCAAGTCTAAGACCAGACACCCCGATCTAGGCCAATGTGTCAAGGCCGCTTCCTGAATCCGGAAGAGGCGGCGCAGGTTACGAGAGGTGCTCCGCGCCGGCATGAAGCCGTTTTGATCCTCATGCACCAGGGTTGGGACCTCTAGGGCCAGGCGGCGGGCCAGGAGGGAGGTGAAGACTTTATAGTCGGTATTCAGCATGGCTAACGGTCTATAGGATCCCATGTGTGTACCATCCCTGCCCGGCTTCAGTAGTGAGACCAGGTTTGCCTCATTGAGCGAGTCTGGGAGCGCTGATTCCTCCATAGCAGTATGGTACAATTTGAGCATCTCCGGGACCAGCGTGTCCGAACAGGCCTTAAAGAATTCGGCGGGTAGTCCATCTGGACCAGGGGACTTGCCGTTGGACAGTGCGAAAATGGCTTCGCGCATTTCTTCCGGGGAGAATGGTGCTCCTAGAGCGTCCTGTTGCGAGCCTGTGAGGGAGGGCAACGGGATGTCTACCAGGTAATATGCTATGTAGGCCGCGGAGACCCTCAGTTGTGATTTGTATAGGGCCTGATAGTGTCCCACAAACGCTTGGTGTATCTTGCTTTGGGTGTACACTAGCTCTCCCTCAGCCGTGCGAATGGCGGATACTGGCTCCGTACGGTTCTCCTGCCTGACTAACCAGGCCAATAGCCTTCCGGGCTTGTCACTGTACTGGTGCACCCGCGCCGAGTGGGCCGCGAAGTTAACGTGCCGCAGCCGTTCCAGTAATGTTTCATGCTCCGCTCGGGCCGCCTGCAGCCGGTCTCCTGTGCCACCCACCGCCTCCTGTTCCCTGCTGAGTAAGTCCGCTTCCACCCTGCGCAAGTCCGCCTCCAACTTCCTCTGTATGCTTCCCTGAGTGCTCATGCAGTGCCCCCTTACCACCACCTTGAATGCGTCCCATTCTATTCTCGGGGAGGACGCTGTGTCTGAGTTGTCAGTGAAGTATTGTGCTACGCAGGCCTGCAGGGAGTCCCTAAAGGGGGCGTCTAGCAGTAGAGCAGGTTGCAGTCGCCATGTGGGGATTGGTGGGTGCGGGCGTTCCCAAGCCATGTGTAGGGTGTGGGGGTTGTGGTCCGAGTGTGTCCGGCCCAGGTATTGGGAGTCAGTGATGTGTGGCAACATTTCCGTTACACACAATATATTTAAATTATGATTGTTCTTATTGTGTTTATATAAGTTGTTTATATATATTTTTTCTTATTGAAATTTATCTTGTCTACAAAGACTGTGTGAATGTTTCCTATGATATTAATACTTCAATATTTATATATGTGGAAAATTGTGTGAACTTTATAGATGGAAATGTTCAAGCATATACCCTTGTTATTGCACAAAAACCCATCTGTAAATGGATTCAATGTCATTTATTCTCATTGAACCCGCAAAGTAATAGGTGGTCTAAGTTTATCACAAGTTGTCTAGCACAAAGATAATTCCATCTAATTTAACGGAAGACACGTCTCCCAATCCAAAATGGCCGCCACGTTTTGGATTTTTATATATATACAGGGCTCCTATAGTTAAATTGTATTATCAACATACATCAGGGGCAACAATTTCTGATGCTTCACAATACAGCGAAACATATGAAAGCGCGTATTTAAGCAGGGTCCCTTTGTTTATATATCTTAATAACTATGCCATGTACTTCCGGGTCATTCGGCTCACTAGCTCTGTAACCTCCGCGTTAAATCCAAAATCCAAACACTAACTACCCTATGGACTACTCGCTTTTGAGTAACAAGCTAGTTGCAATTTTAAACGCACATAATTGCGTGCATAAACTTCACAAATCAGTCCGTAGTAGGACTTCCGGGTCAATACTGGCAGCGTTGACATAAAAACGCCACCGACAATGGTGATAATTAGATCCTACACCATCGCGAAGATAACACGAACGACGGAAGCACGGAGGAGCAGGGAGGCCGATTTCATTAACTAA
The DNA here is from genome assembly GCF_964263255.1 of Lissotriton vulgaris. NCBI lineage: Eukaryota > Metazoa > Chordata > Amphibia > Caudata > Salamandridae > Lissotriton > Lissotriton vulgaris. The sequence goes on from NC_141693.1 coordinate 1,582,804,805, forward strand.
GGTAGGCACACACTCTGCCCCTGGGTGCTAGGAGAGATAGAATTTTCCAATAGGATCGTTTTTTTAGTCTTTAGTTCAAAAATAATACTTTTTTCTAATTATGTTAGGTAACGTTTTTTTTTAAATTGACAATAACATACAGAGTACAAGGGTCAGGATTCGCCCCATAGGATAGGAGATAAACATAGTGAGGACCTTGAGTAGGCATGTAAATACACCCACTCGTAGCCAGACCTTCAATTCCTAAATCAATAATGAGAAATCTAGGCATTGGTACAAGTACACTACAATTGTAGGAAAGCTCATCGTTAGACTCTTGGTCCAAAGACATGTATGTCTGTAGGTTTAAATATTTTTTTGGCATCCCAAACCGAAATAGTAACCCGCCCATGATTGGCAGCGTTCCTACTATTATTAAACAACTAGATACCAGAGAAGCTAGAGTAGATAGCCAGAGCGCGTTATATGATAACGATTAGAGATAAGGCATCTTTTCAAGAACCTTGACAGTGACACTAGACCATGCCTTCTCCAAATACAATAGTGTAGTTTTAAATGACTGATAACTAGGTTCTTTAAAATAACCCATTTGTATTAAAAAATTATTGTTTTAATTAACATATAACCATGTGATCTAAACATCGCTTCCTCCTCATATTTTTTCCATCTTAGAGTCACATATTGGGTTCTTGAATCTTAAGAAGAACCGCTCTATCCGACAATCTTTAAGAGTCGGGAAATGATCAGAGGCAACCTGAATTCAAAACAGGTTAGTAAAAAGAGGGAAACATCAGGATACCTACAGAAAAAATCTTAGAGAGCTTAATTTTAAAGTTAAGATATTTTGGTTCTATCTAGGTCTTTTAATCCAATCACCATCGGTGGCTCCTCCGGGCACTTTTGAATATCTGTATCTACAGAGAAGGTAATTCATGGCATCAGCACCTTTGACTATAATGTTATAATAATATAACCAGAATCGTTTGAACATTCTTTATAACTTCTTATCACACAGTTTAAGCGAGTATAAAACCGCTAAAGAATATACTGTCTGCCGGATGATAAGAATAGATACATTCATCCTACATCTTCAGCAGGTACTAAGAAATTATTCATATATATATAAACATCGTAAAGCCTAAAGATGCTACCAGAGTAATTATGGGTTATAGTGGTCTAAAAACATACAAATAAAGTGGCTGGTAATGTCCTTGACCTGTTCCATCGCAGTAGATTATGAGTACATAAGGGGCAAATAAATCCTTCTACTCAGGGATAATATGATGTAGCAAGTATACAGATTCTTTGGTGTGAATAAATTGCCAGAAGCGGGATAGCAGTGGTATGAGTTATGGAGCAATGTAGACAAGTAGTTTAATTATTCTTTTGTTTGATCTCTTAGACTTCAATTCAATTTTGTGAACGTCCTGAAGAAGGTGTGAAGATTAACTAAAACACCGAAACGCTGCGTCGACTGTGTACACTTGTTTAGATAGGTTTGTTTTTAAACTAATTGTGTATAATTGTCCACTCCTTGGTGGCTTGTATAAACTGATTTTAACCATGTTTTAGAATGTAACCCGTTCGGGAGGTAATAAATTTTATTCTTCAAGTCAGATATTTTTTGTTCACTTACTGTTATTAACTTCTTATACTCTGTCTCATTGTCTACTTTGTACTGCCCTGCTTTAGTTACCATTTCAGTGACTACCTTATTCATAGGTTTCCTAAGTACTCAGTCCTCTACGTTAGTGCTCGAGGATATTTGATCTATAATTACTAAGACAGGGTCTCCAATCCTTTTCTAACATTTCCGTTGATACCATGTACCTGTCAAGGCGGACGTGCAATGTGTGTGCCCCTGAGAAATAAGACTACACACTAGCGTCGGGATTGTGCGCGCGCCATGCATCTTTCAGGTCCCACTGTGCCGCCCACTGTGTGAGTGCCCTCATGGCCCCCTGGGATGTTGCCTCTGGCCTTGGCGGGCCCAAACGGTCCATCACTGGGTCTAGTACCGTGTTGTAGTCACCTCCTAGTATCCATGGGACGCCGTGCCAAAGCGCCAATTTCTCTGATATGCGCGCTAGGAAGGTGCCCTGGTCCGTGTTTGGAGCGTAAATGGACGCCAGGACCACTGGTTGCCCGTCCATACGACCCTTTACCAGGACATACCTCCCCTCCGTGTCTGTGTGAACTTCTGACATTACGAAGGGAGTGCCCGGCTTTACCCACAACAGTGCCCCGCGGGCATATGAGGAGTAATCAGTGGCATACAGTTGCCCCCTCCATCTTCGCCTCAGCGCTGTCACCTCCGCCCCACACAGATGTGTTTCCTGCAGTAGTGCGACCTGCACATTTTGCCTTTTCAAGTAGGAGTATATTTGATACCTGCGCGCGGGTGTGTGCATACCTCTAATGTTCCAGGTACATAGCTTTATCGCAGACATTTTGGCAATACACATTCCCCCCCGACATTCCTAACAACAGCGGCTCCACCAAGAGCTCTCGCAGTGGTTCTCCCAGCTCTCCCGTCTCCACCCCCCGTAGTACACTTAGCAATGTTCGGGAAGACATTAGGGCAGGGAAAAACAATGAATAACAACAACCAACAGCGGGCTATGCCCACTAAAATACCAAAAGGGCAGTGGCGGAACAGGCCACCGTCCATACTCTCAAGTGAGAGGAACATTCTTACTTGTCGAAGGGGCAGTGTGTGCTAAGCACAATCTCGGCAAGAAGGATATACAGTCAGTTAGAGGAAGCAGGTCACTTCCCTGAGCCACTTGATACAGGGTGCTAGTGGCCACCAACTATGGCCCAGTGCTCCAAGTTACTCGGCTTGCGTGCGGCCTCGCTTGCGTGAGTGTCTGCAGGTGAGGGGCAGAGTGCCACGTGGTGTGGGCTGCGCGCCCCCACCGGGAGGAGCCCCCTCATGCCCTGGCTCGCACATGGAGACGGCCAGGTTCGGGTGTATGTTGAAAGACAACCCCATCATTGCCCACCCCGCTGACCACCAGTGCCACAAGGGCATTACTCACTGTTCCAGGTGTCCACTGTTCAATCAGCTGGTAGGGGGGGGGGAGGGAGAAGCCCCCAGCAGTGGCGGGCGCCAGTCGCGCACTATCGTCCAGTCGACCACTGCCAGCCCCCCCTCGTTGCGGCAGGACCAATGCAAACATCGCCTATAGAATCAGTGGATCATGTCAGAGGTTTGTGGCGTGACGATAGGCAGTTCCACCGAGATCTGTGAGTTCGGGATCCCATATATGGCCTCGTCGTCGTCGCTTGGTACCGGCTGTTGGCCGTCCTCCGGGGCTGTCTCTTGGGAGGGCGAGTTACTCATTTGAGAAACCTTCCGTAGTGCGTCGCGTTGTTCTTGGAGCATCTGGTCTAGTGGGGGAGAGTGGCGTGCCCCCTCCTCCGCGTGTTGGGACTGCTGGGTTCCGTGTCTGCGGCGGCGTCGCGGTCCTCGTGGCCTGGTCCTCGTCTCGCCCCCACGAGAGTGCTTGGGTGCCGTGTCCGTGCCCCCGTCCAGCCACTCACTGGCCTCCACAGGTGTGCTGAAGAAGTAGGTGTTGTCTCCCGCCACCACTCTCAGCTTGGCAGGGAATAGCAGGGAGTACTTGAGGCCCGCGGTGCGTAGTCTCCGCTTCACTTCCATGAAGTCGTGCCTCTGGCGTTGTACCTGGATGGTATAGTCGGGGAAGAACATGATCGACGCATTGTCTATGCGTATCTCGCCCAGTCGCCTTGTCTCCCGCAGCACCGTGTCTCTGTCTCTATAGTTCAGTATTCTGAAGAGCAGTGGCCTAGGGTTGGGGCCGGTGGTATAGGGCCTCGTCGGCACCCGGTGTGCGCGCTCCACAACGAAGTGGGGTGACAGCGAGCCTTCGGGCAACAGTGTCCGTAGCCATTCTTCCACATGTTGGGCCGGGCGGTTCCCCTCCCATTTTTCAGGAACCTCCACAAGTCTGATGTTATTGCGTCTCGCCCTCCCTTCCGCGTCCTTGGCCCTATCTTCCAGGAACTCCACTCTGTTCAGGAGGTCCTGCACCTGCCTGTCCGTCTGGGTGACCTTGGGCTCGATCTCCTTTACTGCGCCTTCCAGGGTCTTGGTCCGGTCGGATAGTTTCCTGTGGTCGTCGCGCAGGAGGGTCAGGTCCACAGCGACTCCATCTATTTTGGACTCCAGGGAGGTTCTAGTTTGCTGAAGGGACTGTTCCATTCGTTCCACCGCTGCTAGCACGCTGTCAAGCCTCGAGGCCAGTTGTTCGGCGGCCATTTTGTGTAGTGATTTGCCTGTCTTCCCCTTCGGCGGGGCCCCACCAGTCCCGGTGCGGGTCCGCACTCCCCCCGGACATGTGCGGGTGGCGTCTGTCCGGCAGGGTCGTCGCCCGTGATGTCCCGGTGATGGTGTCCCCGGATGCGCTGCACTCCTGGGTGGGGAACTCAGCGGATGCCAGCGATCCCCTCAGTCGAGGCCGTCGTTGTTGCCCCCGGGCGAGTGGAGGGGGTCTGCCAGGGGGTACCTCGCCCTATCGCCCCATGGCTGCGCCTCACCGGTCCGGGCGTTGCAGTGGCCGAGGAGGCGTGTGTGGTGCGTGTGCCCGTGTGGTCAGGGCAGGTCAGTCTGGGCCAGGTCCTCTCTTTGCGCCTGCCCCACTGTCTCTCAGGCAGCCTTCACCTCTATGGGGGGGGGGGCCCGCAGGTGCGCCCCTCTGTACGTCTTCAATGTAGGGGGGGAAGGCCGTTCTATCCCCGGTAGCTGCGCAACTCCCCGGTCAAGGTTCCAGGCCCTTAGCGTCGGGCTTGGGGCTGCTGCCTCCTGCCGGCCTCTCAGTGTCCGTTTTGGCATAGTGGGCTCCCCGGGCGGCGCCGGTTGCTGTGTGGTTCCTCGGGGGAGGGCTGTCTGCCGTTGGGCATCCGCTGTCTCCCGCGTCCCCCCCGGGTCGATCTCTGCCTCGCCGTGCCTCACCTCGGTCCGGGCAGTGAGTGCGTGGGGGCCGTGACGTAGGCGGGGGGCGCCTGCTCTCCCCGTCGTCCGGGCCCGTCCTTGGTGTTCCGCAGCCGTTTGGGGCGTCTTCCGGACCACCGGTGGGCCCACCCGGCAAGGCAGTTGGCAGTTCGTGAGGCCCGGGCAGCTCGGCGCGGGTGGTCCGTCGGGCCTGTCCTCTAGGCCCAAGCCGCGGTCTCTCCTGGATGCTCCGCCGGCCAGGGGGCGCCCGGTCCCGCAAGAGAGCTGTAGGAGAGGTCGGGGTCGGCCCCGTCGGTGCCCGGGAGTGAAAAGTTGCCTGGTGTGCCGTGGCGGGTTCCGGGGGGGTCCGCTCGAAGTTCCGGGCGGCCATGGTGAAAATTGCCGGATAATTGGCTCAGGGAAGGGGAGCCGGTGGCGGAGCTCTACCCAAGAGCGTCCGTCGCCATTGCGTGCTTAGTCACGCCACCCTAGCCATGCAACAGTTGATGTTGCACCAATGATATTGTGCTGCATAATTAAATACTTATAAGATCCCAAAGACGAGACCTATTGGCTATGCCAATGCTTGTTTAACATTTAAGGACAGGAGAGCAAGGGTGCGAGTTATTATGCATATTGAAAGACACATGATGGCACTTAATAAGGGTGGAAAGGTCGCCATTATCTTATTAGATCTAAGTGCTGCGTTCGACACAGTCAACCATGTCACGCTTTTACAACGCCTGGCGGACATGGGTGTGTCGGGCGCAGCCTTAGAATGGCTGACATCCTTCCTGGCTGACCGCTTCTTTCAGGTCTTCGAGGGCGAGGTGACATCCCCTAAACACCCTCTCAGATGTGGGGTTCCTCAGGGCTCCTCCCTGAGCCCCACTCTGTTTAATGTCTACATGGAGCCCCTAGACAGGATAGTCCATCCCTTTGGTGTGCGTATTGTCACCTACGCAGACGATACCCAACTGGTGGTCTCCTTAGACCACCAGGAGGGATCGTCCAGCACCTTAGGCTCCTGTCTGGAGGCGGTTTCCAGATGGATGCAATCCTCATGTTTAAAACTCAACGGGGAGAAGACAGACGTCATCTTGCTGGGCAATTCCTCTCCCTCGGGTTTTGCATCCTCCTGGCCTCCATGTTTAGGCCCACCCCCCTCGCCCAAACCTCAAATAAAAAGCCTAGGGATTTGGCTTGATACCGACCTGAACTTTTCGGTACAAGCTACGAAGACTGCGGCTACCTGTTTTGGGTTGATGAGGATGCTACGGAGGGTGCTCCCTCTGCTCCCATTTCAGGCAAGGAGGATCCTGATCCAGGCCCTTATACTATCTCGCCTGGATTATGGGAATGTCCTCTATATGGGAGCTCCTGCCTATACCATCCACAGGCTCCAAGTCGCCCAAAAAAGTGCAGCCCGTCTACTTTACAACCTTCCCCGTTGGCAGTCAGCGAGGAATGCTTTGAGGGAACTTCACTGGCTTCCTATAGCTGGAAGAATACAATTTAAGGCCATGTGTATTTTACACAAGGCCTTTCATCGCACCGGCCCTGCAATTCTTCAGTCCCTGGTCACTCCCTATGCTCCATCTCGTTCTCTTCGGTCCAGCTCTTCTCAGTTGGCTACTCCCATCAGAGTCAAGAAGGCTCGATGGGGTGGCCGCTCCTTCTCACACACTGCGGCAAGGCTATGGAACACCCTCCCTCTGCCTCTGCGGGAAACTTTAAACCATCTCTCCTTTAGGAAAACTTTAAAAACACACTTGTATACCACATTCTGTTGACCTGCCCTGAGCCCTTGCTAATTGAATTTCTGTCACTAGCGCTACGAGGCCTCCGGGTAGATAGCGCTATACAAGTACTGCTTCATTCATTCATTCATTCATTCAGCTGTAATGCACATTTTAAGATAATAAGTGAGTAGTAAGGACGAGTTGAAATGCACAATTTAAAGACAGATGGCCGAGGTGCAGGTGGGCTGTACTGTGCATTTAAGTACAGAGGATTGAGCATGGTAAGAATCAGCTGTAATGGACCGGAAAACGTAGAGCAACAATTAGTTGTAAAGCATATTTTAAGATACAGATGATGCACTGAGCAGGGGTGGGTGGTAATGCACATTTTAAGTTAAAGAAGACTGCACTATGTAAGGATGAGCTGTAATGCATGTTTTAAGACTGGGAATGGGACCGAGTTAGGGCGAACTGAAATGCATATTTGAAAACACAGATGATTGCGCGAAGTAAGTGTGAATTGTAATACACGTTTTATGGCATACAAGTAAAGGTGAGCTGTAATGTATATTTGAAATCACAGAAGATGGCACTGTATGCATTCGCGGCAATGTACATTTTCAGACAGGATGTTGGGAAGTGCGGGTGCCCTTTAGTGCACCTTTTAAGTCCGGATAGCTCTACCACCAGGGGTTTGCAGGCATATTTAAAACCGGGTGGTGAGGGGCATGAGTAAGCTGTAATGCACCTTTTAAGAGACACAAGATAGTGAAGCGAAGGCTTTAATATGCATTGTAAGGTAGATGATGGCGTGGAATAAAAGCAAGTTGTAATGCACATTTTAAGACCGGTAATGGCGCGGTAGTGGGGGTGAACCCTCAGAATGACGAGTATTTGATGTCAATCACAAACAACCACACACTTGCAGGGGGTGCATACTGAACTCACTGCAACCAATAACCACTCTCATAATAGGGCAGGAGGAGAACAGATGGTATTTCTGGGGATGGTTTTTCAACCTGCCTGGAAACGTCCATGGTCGGGGCTTCATATAGAGCAGATTGAGAATCTGAAAAGCGTTTCCACTGAGCAATGCTGGGCTCATTTATCAGAGCTGTGCTGGGCTTGCAGCATGCATCATCATGATTTAGCAGAAAACAGTCACCGTTAATTCCCCTTCTGAAATGGAGATTTACCCCTTGCACACAATGACGTTCCGTTCACACTTGCAGAGATCTGTGTCTTCTACGCCCTACATAGTAAAACTGCAGAAAGTCAGTTCCAAGTGCAGACAAGCACGCGAGTGGTGCGCGCCCGCCACAGTGAAACATCTGTTTTGAATTATCGGGCACGCGCCTGGGCACGATAATTCAAAACAGATGATACCTGTGTGGGTAACCGCAAGCAATAGGCCGTGGGACATGCACCCGCCTTTGCCCAGTTGCATGCTGTCTTTCTTAGAAAGACGCACGCAAAGCCCAAAAGCCTGTAACCAAAAACAAAACACACGCACAAGCGTGTGGTGAGACTTACAAAAGTCTCGCCAGAGCAGCGCATGCACACTGCGTAGGCGTGACCTAAAAATAAGCATTTATTGCTTGTTTATAAAAAACCTACACAGTCCATATGGTAGAGTAGGGCTCTCCAATTTCTGTATAGTTTCTGTTTTCCACAAGCCAGTCTTTTATGAACAGCCACAGACTATTTGTGACTAAAATGGTCGAGCTACGGCCTTATTCTGGAGACTTTTTAGCTGACTGTGGAAGGACATAGTCAGGCCTGCAGGCAGTAGCATGAATCTGTGGCTGTTGAAAAAGTATTTTCTGTATGTGAACATGCAACAACTACTTTTCTTATTCAAAAACACTTAATCTTTTTTTTTTGTTTAAATAGCTCCCTGTGATGTTAGTATCAGTTCAAATAGAACACTCTGGCAGAGAATGGGAATGTCGGTCTTGCTCTAAATCAATCATTTTACACATCCAATTTTTTTGTGGGGGGGAGGGTTTTTTTTTTAAAGGGAAGTAAATTTCCCCCAGATCAAAAGCCTTATCAGGATTCCTAAAGAATTAAGTTTGAAAACAGCGGAGGGCTAGCATATGGAGAAATCCCATTCATAAACATCTTTTGCAGAAGCCATGCTATGGACCCTGTCTAAGTCCTTGCAGCAATTCATAGGCAATTCTGTCAAGGAGTCAGGAGATTTCCCTCCAGATCAATCTGTGGCAACTAGACTTTGTGCATGACCACTAGGAGTAGGGAGTACATACCTTGGCCCCATACTAGCTTCTCCACTGCACTGCTATTCACCCGGTACCACCCAGTGTCTTCAAAGGCTGCCAGGGTGATCTCATCCAGCTGTATTAAGCGTGCATCAGGAAGGGAGGCAGTCATGATGGATCCCTGCAGTACCCGTGCCTCCCAGTGAGAAGATGGGAGGCCAACTGTGTCCTGTGAAGCAAAGGAGAGTTAAAGGGTTACTGTTGGAGTGGCTCCAGAAACATTGGGAGGCTGGTCTATGTGGGCTTGCCTACAGCACGGGATCATTCTCAGATTCAGAAGTGTTTAATATTCCCCGCTTTGGGGACTGAGGAATTCCAAGTGGCTGGCAATATTCTAAGTTTTGAATGCAAAATGTTTACCCTTTTGCGAGCAGTACTAACAGTAGTAACCAATGAAAAGTTACTTCCTTCTAAAGGAAAGGTAATGCCTGTAATATTATCAGCAGCTATGCCTAGTTCCTCTCTAGTCATGATCTCCACAAGCCCTCTCGGGCTAAATAAATACCTGGGCGTGCTAGAAAGGTATCCATATTTCCAAAGAAAACCGCAGAGAACAAGACAGACTATCATTATAATAGTAACATAGCCCTATTAAGGTTTCCCAAATTGAAGTTTTTTAGAGGCAAATGTTCAAAACCCTTTTTCAGTCACAAACGGGGCTATTTGCAAAATGACAGGGTTTGCAAACACAAACTTGCAATTTCTTTTATGCACAACATTCTTTTTATGAGTTGGATTATTTTTTTACTCGTAAAATGGTTTTTGATGTTGTGATCCTTTCCATATTGCATATTAGGAGGGATCATGAAAGGGACATCCTCTTCCTATTAATGAATTGCAAGAAATGTATCAATGATTTGTGACAGCAATTGAAGTTGCAAACCATTTAGGAGTTTCTGACCTCTGAGTTAGAGTGGCAACGGATTTGGAAAGTGGACTTTGTAAATCATGTTGGTGACATTTGGAGCGGGGGAGGCAAGCCCCCAACATGATTTATTCTTTTCCCACCTCCTCCACAGTCTGCCCAAGCAGAAAACATTAAAAAAAGCTTTCCTCTCTGCCCCACCGTCTCTGCCCAAGCAGGAAACCAGACAAAAACAACCTTGTGCAATGCAATAGGTCTCGCATTTGTGAAAGCTAGAGCTCCTGGTGTTGAAAACGATAATGTTTTTAATTTAGTTTTTTGTATGTAGTGGAGTGATGATAGTTGCATAGCGCTATTGCCATTTGTATGACCTTGTGCAGCTGGAGAACCAGAAAATGGGACGTAGGAGTTCAGGGAGGGGAGACAAGAGTAATATGCTGGCTGGAAAAAGGGTAAGAACATCCTAGAAATAGAAAACACTGATAGGGATTACAAGATTAAGTAAAGCATGTGAAATGTAAGCAGGAACAATATAGATACCTTAACGCAGACCAAACTGCCAAGCCATGTCTTCCCTGGACCGGAATCAAGCATCCTAGGAGCGGTTTCTGGCTATCAGGTGTCTTCAGCCAGGATAGCTTGACTCCAGTGGCTTAGTGATCACGGGACCCACGTCTGGGCATACCCTTCCCGCAAGGGACCCAGTCCAGGGAAGGCATAGCTTGGCAGTTCGGTCTGGACTGTTCCCATGAGGCACAGGGTCAAGACTGAATTGCATGTGGCTATGTCTGAACTGGGGTAGCTTGGTGAGCAAAATAACAATGGATTAAACCCAGATCTGTGACTGGGGGTGAATGCTTTGCCATTGTGCAACATTCCGTCTATCATCTTGTGTGTTTTGCTGTTCACCCTATGTGGGAAGGGTATGCACAGTCGTGGGTACCTTGCCTCACTACGCCACTGGAGTCAAGCTATCCTGGCTGAAGACGGCTGATAGCCAGAAACCAGTCCTAGGATGCTTGATTCCAGTCCAGGGAAGGCATAGCTTGGCAGTTCGGTCTGGACTGTTCCCATGAGGCACAGGGTCAAGACTGATTTGCATATGGCCATGTCTGAACTGGGGTGGCTTGGTGAGCAAAATAACGATGGATTAAACCCAGATCTGTGACTGGGGGGAATGTTTTGCCATTGTGCAACATTCCGTCCATCATCTTGTGTGAGAATTATCAATAATGCTTAAAGCAAGGCACACATGCTCAACCCTACCTTGCCTGGTATAGAAACCAAATGTCAGCTTTTTTGCCTCCCCTTTGGGGTAGATTGTAAAATCCATTAGTACTCCTATTGAGGTAGTTAAAATGACTGGGATAAGAAGATTTGCTTCACCCTATGTTTGAAGAAGCCAATACTTGTGCAGTAACGACGACACCCTTTACCGTCCTTGTTCAACTACAGACAGAGGTTTGTGGGGTAATTGAGTTTACTGATAGCTCTGCTCCATTCCACAGAAAAGTCAATGGATGACAATGCCTTGGTGAAAGTCGGGAGGTAGGATAAACTGGAGAAGTGAGCTGCCACTGTTCCGATGGGATTCTGCGGACCTAGGATTCTGCAATAGTTCTACAAACTAGGCTCATTGACTTTGGCTCTTCTAGAGCAGGAGCCAGATTATCCTATAAAACGAGTATGTGCGCATGTGTCAGTAATATGGCTGCACCGGACACACGAAAACTGGCACAAGATGCAGCACAACAGCTGCTACAACTGATCATGGTATAATCATTCTCCAATGTTCTGAGTAACAAATTTCACACCACTATAGGCAGGACAGATGTATGTACTATCATAAGAAGGTTTCTGCATACATTTATCGTTGGAAATACACACTGGAAGACGAGCTTCACAGAGCTCTGTGGTCTGAAATCTGTGCCATGTCAGCGGTCTCAATGGTGACAATTCATTCATTTCAAACTTGGTCAATTATAGTTTTTGGGTCCCTGGTCACCAGTCCAGGAACTTTCCTAATGCATTATTTTTATTTTTTTGTGAACACCATCTAGGAGAACAGTGTTTATAAATGCACTAACATATCTTCATAGACCATTTCAACTCCTGTACTGGTCATGAAAGGGATCGTGTTGAGGGGCATGAACCTCACTTTAAAAGGGGGATATGTCAATTCAAGTGTTTCCCAAGATCTTTCCAATGAGTTGGCCTTCGGCACCTTGTAATTAACATGAAACATTCTCTATGTTATGAGGTTTACTTCATGTTTCCATGCCTCATGTAAATTTGTGGTTGAATGATCTAACAAATATTGGCAGAGCCAAATGGGCTTCACGTATGCAGGCTGCTGTGGAAAAGCATCAGCTGTTAGCCTCTTTCCTGTAGCACCTGCCAGTCTTTTCTCCCAGATGTACCTGACGCTCTATGCACGCCATGTGCCACCATGAAATCTCTTTCTAGATCGCAGCTCATCAGCTTCAAAAATCAAACATGTTCCATCCCCTAAGACTATGGGGAGAGAGGGAATAAGAATACCATACAGACTTTACAACCTTCCTCCATTATTTCTCTGCAGTTACACATCTAACAATGCTCCGGTACTAAGCAGATCACACTTCATCCGCCTGTGCCTTTAATAATGTCCGCTGCCTAAGCTTCACGAGCTTCTCATTTATAATCTAATGGCAGACTATGACCTAAGTGGCTCTCAGAGAGAACAGAACCAGGATAAAAATGCCTGGAGTAAAAGTCTTCTTTCAGGAGCTAATTGTACATCAACACCTCATGCCAAAATGGTCTCCAGCAATTGTCATACCTAGAACTGACTACATAATGGCATAAGGTATGTCATGATGGGACACATCTGATACAAACCCCTAGATGTCTATCCTTTACAATCATTGGACACAGCTTTGTAGTACGAGTTGGTCTAGCACTCTTAATGGAGCCAAGGATGATTTGGGTATCATTGGTTCCATTTTTAATGGAACAGACAAGATAAGAAACAGTGGAGTGGAATGTGCTCAGAGCAATTACCAGTGGTTCAGATTAATTCAAGCACTTCCACCAGTCACTTCTTGTGTGTACTGATAATTGCAGAACTGTCTCCTCCTGCAATTGTAATGTAATGTAATGTAATGTAATGTAATGTAATGTAATTTGACTTATATAGCGCACAAATCACCCGAAGGTCTCAGGGCGCTTGCTTAGGGAACCCGTCCTGGTATTCCCCTGTGAGATACCCCGGCAGGGTATCCACAAGGTGAAAGCCAGGCATCCCACCGCGAGGGGCCGTAGTGGAGATTAAGCAAGCTATTGCCCAGAGTCGCAGAGTGTGACCCCGTGAGTTGAGTAGGCACCGGCGCGAGAATTATCGAGTCCGTGGATTTTTTGAGCCCGAGACCCTGCCGCGTCGGGAATCGAACCCTGGTCCACGGCCGCTCTCAGCCTCCGGGTCTGCCGCCTCTAACCACTGAGCCACACTTCTCCACCCACTGAGCCACACTTCTCCACAATTCAGCAGATTAACCTCTGGGACACAAACATGCATGTTGCACTTGCTGTCTAGGGGTTCTCGCATCTATAGGGAAAATACCTCAGCACAAAAGAAAGAAAAAAAAGCCATAGGTGAAAACATAAGAGATACCCACCAACTATCCCTCCAAGAACTTCTCACATAACTCCCCCTAGTTATTGCATCATGAAACACATATAACATCAGCACTCTGATGTGTTGTAAGTAGTCCAGGATAAGCTATGCTTCCACAAGCGACAGTGTTGTAGCACTCACAGAAAACCCTAAAACTTGCCAGATAGTAGAGATGAAGGAATCCTCTTTAGAGACCAATCATCCGTCAAAGCCACTATTCTTACACCAGGTTCTTTTGCAAACTCTTTTTCTAAACATCTTCCACCAGGGACTGTGGTGAGTAGGCGGCTGCCTGACCTCACGTGACTCTGGAAAAGCGCGACCTTGAACTGCTTTTAAAGTTTAATTTTAGCGAATAAGGCTTTTTAAACTGTGTTTACCTGTACCTGTGATCACCTATGCACTCTGACTGCTAACCGCCTCGGTCTCCGCAGCTCAGCTGTTTGAGTGGAGGGCGTGTTAGCAGCAGACTGACCCCGGCCTGCACTTCCGGCCTAAGGGGGCGGAGCCGCATCTACGCTCCGATCCCTATTTAGATCGCTGGGACAGTGGGCGCTTGAGGGACTGTGGTGAGTAGGTGGCTGCCTGATCTCACGTGCGGTCATAATCGAGTTAATTTGGGTGACGCTTGACTCTGGAAAAGCGCGACCTTGAACTGCTTTTAAAGTTTAATTTTAGCGAATAAGGCTTTTTAAACTGTGTTTACCTGTACCTGTGATCACCTATGCACTCTGACTGCTAACCACCTCGGGCCCCGCAGCTCAGCTGTTTGAGTGGAGGGCGTGTTAGCAGCAGACTGACCCCAGCCTGCACTTCCGGCCTAAGGGGGCGGAGCCGCGTCTATGCTCGGATCCCTATTTAGATCGATGGACCAGTGGACGCGCGCAGCGGGCGCGAAGGTGCGCCAAAGGTAAGCCTGTCTGCGCCCGTCCGCGCACGACCGGGCCTAGGGGCTAGCTTTCCTGGTCCACGACTGGAGTATTCAGCTAAAGAGCTACACTCATTCGATTCTAAAGCTTATACCATCAGCAGGGATACATTGAGGAAATTAAAGGCAGTAAATATTCAACAAAACTACCTTCATTTGTCCTCCCAAAATCCCTCCGAACATAACACCAGCTTAGCTATTAAAACTCAGTCTGCACTGAAAGTAACAAGCCTTAATACACGATCTTATTATTATTATTATTATTATTGGGACATTTGTAGAGCGCTGCGATTACGCACACCGGCGTGTCCACGCGCTGAAAGTGGGAGAGGCAGTTAGCAGGGGACACAGAAACTGAGCGGACAGTTATTTAGTATAGAGAAATGTTTTGAGTTTCGCTCGGAACCTAGCCTCCTCCGGTTCCAGGCGCAAGTCCGCTGGCAGTTTATTCCAGTTAGTTGCCGCTAGGCATCTGAAGGACCTACCTCCCATGCGGGCTTTCTTAATTCTCGGGATCCTCAGTATGCCGCCCCCTGTGGATCTAAGCGCACGTGTTGGTTTGTACACTTCGATCAATTTAGTCAGAGGGTCGGGTGCCCTGCCATTCAAGATGCGATGACAGGTGCAGAGGGCTTTATATTCCACTCTTCTCCTCACAGGGAGCCAGTGCAGCTGCTGGAGGGCCGCCTTAGAAGGCGCCCTTTTAGGCAGTCTAAGAATCAGACGCGCTGCCGCATTCTGCAGCACTTGCAGGCGAGCCATGCTTTTTTCTGGAGCCCCCAGGTACAGCAGGTTCCCATAGTCCGACCTAGCTGTCACCAGGGCATGGACCAGGGTTTGACGGGCTTCAATCGGGAGTAAGTCCAGGACTTTTCTCAGCTTCTTCAGAATCCCGAAACAGACTCCCACCACCCGATTAATCTGGGGGCCAAAAGTAAGACCCGCGTCAAACCACACCCCCAGATTGCGTGCCTCTTGGCAGGGGGTTGGGGTAGGACCAAGGCAAGATGGCCACCATGCCGACGACCAGGCAGACTGGGCTCTCCCCACCACCAGCACCTCTGTCTTGTTGCCATTCAGCTTCAAACAATTGATGGCCATCCATTCGGCAAGATCTTTCATGCACGAACGGAAGCCATCGGCAGCAAGACAGGGCGCATGCGATAGGGAGATCACCAGCTGCGTATCGTCGGCGTAGGAGACCAGTTGGAGGCCATGGCTCTCCACAATCGAGGCAACAGGCGCGACATACATATTAAAGAGGGTTGGGCTCAATGACGAGCCCTGCGGCACGCCTTGGCCCAGAGGCACCCCCTTTGAATAGCAGTCTCCCTGCCTGACTCGGAAGCTTCTCCCATTGAGAAAGTCTTGGATCCATCTCAGCGCGGTGCCAGAGATGCCACCTCTGTTCAGACACTGTAGCAGGATGTTATGCGCTACAGTGTCGAACGCCGCGCTGAGGTCCAACAGGATCAAGGCCATAGTTTGGCCTGCATCCACACCCTCTCTCAGATGTTCCGTGGCCATGAGAAGGGCGGACTCGGTGGAATGTCGTGGCCTAAAGCCAAACTGCGTCGCATGGAGCAGTCCCCTCTCTTCCACGTGCTTCATAATTTGGGTATTGACCACCTTTTCCGCCACTTTGGACAGAAAAGGCAGGAGGGAGATGGGCCTCAGATTTTCTAGTACCTCGAAGCCTAAGTGGGGTTTCTTCCGGAGCGGGAGCACCACCGCCTGTTTCCACCCCTCCGGCAGCTTTCCTGATCCGAAAGAGACGTCGAGGATGTGCCTTATATAAGGCGCCAGGACTTCCAGGCTTTCTGCCAAGCGTTTTGGCGACACCGGGTCCCACGGGGACCCTGATTTAACAGAGCGGCACACCACTACTAATTCCTCAAGAGGAGGGGTGCGGAAGTATGTAATATGCCCTGCCGTCTCTGTGTCCCCCAATGCTACCTCCAGGTCAGACCCTGTCGGCGGATTAGGGAAAGTCAAGTAGATCTTCTCTACTTTAGCGGAGAAATATTCGGCGATCCGGTCACATGACTCCGTTGAGCAGCTCTCCGGCTCTGTAGGTGCATTTACCGAAGTCAAGGATTTATAGATGCCGAAGAGTTCTTTGGCGGAGTTTTCCGCCCCCTGAATTTGTCCAGCATAGTAGGCTGCCTTGGACTTTTTTTATCAGCCTATGGTGAAGGCGCCTTTTTTCCAGAAACAATTCCCTGGCCTTGTTATCATAAGACACCCTCCAGACTTTTTCTGCCCGCCTACAGTCCGCCTTTGTTAGCCTCAGCTCAGCACTGAACCATGGGGCTGAACGATCTTTCCGAGCACATGTGGATGTACGGCAGAGTGGGGCTGTCTGGTCAAGCGCTTCAGTGATGCGCTGATTCAGGTTGGGGACCGCTGTTTCTATGTCCTCGCCCCCAGGCTGACCATCCCTACTTAAGGCTTGATTAAAATCCTCCACCGAGAATTTAGCCCACTTCCTCCTAAGATAATTAGGGGGTGCCTGGCTGGCTTTGTTGGATTTTATGCTCTGTATGGAGAATGCCACCAGAAAATGGTCGGTCCAGGGGATGGGCTCAACACCTGACACCTCCACACCTCCCCAATTAGCATAGACAGGGTCCAAGAGGTGTCCCTGTCGATGCGTGGGGTCCACTAGCTTCAGATCCAGTTGGAGAGCAAGCATGTCCCGACAGAAGTCCTTGACCCCTGTGTCCT
Source organism: Lissotriton vulgaris (assembly GCF_964263255.1). Taxonomy (NCBI): domain Eukaryota; kingdom Metazoa; phylum Chordata; class Amphibia; order Caudata; family Salamandridae; genus Lissotriton; species Lissotriton vulgaris. Next base: position 1,582,821,961 of record NC_141693.1, read on the forward strand.
CTGGGCAGTTAAGATGCAAGTTCAGGTCTCCTAATAGGAGGAATTTGTCCCTGCGCAGGGTCGCCTCCATGAGGCTTTCTAGCAGGCTCTCCCTGAACTTAGTGCAGGCCCCTGGCGGCCGATATACCAAACAGCCATTAATCGTCGTGCCCCCATTGATTTTAATCGTGAAGAGGCCCGCCTCACTCTCCACGATCGGCGTGTGCTCTAAGCAACAGCCCAGAGTTTTCCTGAAAATAATCGCAATCCCCCCTCCCACCCCCTCTGGCCTATCCTGCCTGACCCAGGAGTAATTCTCTGGCGTGGCCTCGATAATGTCAGAGTCAGAGAACTGGTCTAACCACGTTTCTGTTAGAAACAGTAGGTCGATCTTTTTATCAGTAATCAGCTCGAACACATCAAGCCTATGTTTACGTAGTGACCTTACGTTCAGGAGACCACAGGACAATGCCTGCTCCGTGGTATCCCGCGGCATAGTAGTAACACGGAAACCACAGTGAGGACATACCCTATCTCTGCTCATCATACCGTGCATACATATGGAGGCAGTGCGAGGACGGAAACCAAGGAGTTGTTCCTTAGTCCAGTAGATCTTACGACCAGGGGTTGGCGCCCTAGCCCGCAATCGGCTGCGGACGGGCACAGACGGGCTCGACTTTGGCGACACTTCGGCGCGCCTTCGACGCGCCCGCTGCGCTCGTCCGCTGCGCTGCCTTGTTAACATCCGCCTTATATGCCCCAGAGCGAGTGCCTCAGAATGACTAGACCGCTAACCGGTCTCCCCCACTCACCGGAAGTGGCAGTCTCGACCTTCCACGCCCTCCGCGCAACGGTGCTAGTCACCGCGTCAGACCAGGGCGGGAAGGAGAGGAGAGAACAGCCCCGGCGTCCGCTAAGGCAGGTAAGCCTGCAATAGACTCCAGAAATTAAAAGTTTTGTTGCCACAAGCAAATTACGAGTAAAAGCGCAAACACGCTATTTTAAAAACTCAGCGCCGAGCACAGTGGCTGTGGACACTGCCACTGCCCACTCACCATCTTTACAAAAGCACCACCTAGAAATCTACTCCCTCCTCCAAGATGACGATATAGATATATTGGCGCTTACAGCAACCTGGTTAGGTGATAGTTCAATACCAGATATCATTGCTTCCCTTCCAAAGCAATATGAAGCCATGTGGCACAATCGTAGTGATAACATTAGAGGGGGGGGTGTGGCAATTCTGTTTAAGAAACAACTGACGGTCACAAAATTAATAGCAGAGACCGCTGATTCAGCAGACATACTCGGGGTAAAAATCACCTTTAATAATTCATGTCTCGCCCTCCTGACGGTATATCGCCTCCCTAAATCAACCCCGCAGTTCAATGATCTGTTCACGACCATTATCTCTGATATTCGTACACGCTATCAGAGAGTACTAGTAGTGGGCGATTTTAACCTACATTGGGACAAAAAACCTAAAGACTCTGCAGCTTTACAGCTGGAGACTCTTATGACCACACTAGGCCTCCAACAACTAGTAGATGTCCCCACGCATAATAAAGGTCACACTTTGGACCTAGTTTGGACCACCCACTTGGAGGTTACTCTCACAGATATTTTACCATGCCTATGGTCAGATCATTCCTTAATAAGTTGCTGTATCCCAATAGAAGGCCACCCGACCCACTCACCTCAAATATGGAAAATGGTACGTCAGTGGAAAAAAATTGACCTAGTAACCTTGACAGACCTTCTCCTCACTTCTTTCCCCCCTGCTAGCAAACAAGGGAATCTAGATCAAGACTGTGAAAACCTCATGAAAAACCTTTGCTCGGTCATTGACCAGTTTGCACCGGAGCGGAAACAGAAGCTTAAAGAAGAAGCTAGAGGGGCCCCATGGTTTAAACCCTCACTGAAAGAATCTAAAAGAAAGCTCTGTTATACGGAAAGACGGTGGCGTAAAACCAATGACCCCGCAGATCGAGACAAATGTAAGTCATCGCTTAACTCCTATAAAAAATGCATTCTGTCAACTAATGCTGAATACTATGAAGCTAGAATAAATAATGCGGGAAATAAACAGAAAGAAACCTTTAGAATCCTTACTGAGCACAGTAAAAAAAACAGACGGCATACCAGCAGAAGATCCTTTTGACTGTAATACCTTTCAATTTTTCTTTCTTGAAAAAGTCAGGTTCATTCTTTCAGATATCAATAATACTCCTATTAGTTATCCATTACCGAATAAAAACAGGTTCCCCCTCAGATCCATGCCCTCCTAGAATTTTCCGAATGGCTCTCCCAGGTTTAGAGGGACACATCATCTCCTTGCTTAACAACTCTCTAGATACTGGATATCTGCCATCCAGCTTTAAAGAGGCACGAGTTAAGCCCCTATTAAAAAAGCCAGGGGCAGATGTAACCAACGTAAAAAATTATAGGTCGATATCCCAGTTACCACTCCTGGCTAAAATCCTAGAACAGCACATACTGAAAACATTCTCGTCGTTCCTGGAGGTTCACCACCTCCTCCAGGGACGCCAAGCAGGGTTTCGAGCACATCATAGCACTGAGCTGGTGATGCTTTCAGAGCTTGATAAGCTTAGAGTTATGGCTGACAGTAAAAGACCTTGTGCCCTGATATTATTAGATCTATCAGCAGCATTTGATACTGTCAGCCATACTCTTCTACTGGGCACATTAACCGCCTTAGGTATTCAAGACCAAGCCTACCAATGGCTTGAATCTTTTCTCACTGAACGGTCACAAAGGATCCAATTGGGTGATGTAACATCCGACCTGGGTTCACTTGAGTGTGGAGCCCCTCAGGGATCTGCACTGTCCCCACTCCTTTTTAATGTTTACTTGCAACCCTTAATAACAACCCTTGTAAATATGGGCTGCAAAATTTTTAATTATGCAGATGATACCCAGTTGTTGCTCAGCGTTGACAACACGGGACCTGCGCAGATTCAAGCCCAAACATTCTTAGTTTTACTGTGAGTTGGATGACTGCCAACTCACTAAAAATTAACCCGGACAAAACAGAGGTCCTGGACATTCCTGCCACAGATTCGCCGTGGAGTGACCTCTTCTGGCCCCAGGACCTAGGTCCTACCCCTAGACCATGCCCAACCGTAAAAAGCCTTGGCATAAAAATCGATTACGAACATTCAATGGCCAGCCAAATTTCATCAGTGGTGGGTACGTGCACAGGACTAATTAGACAGCTCAGGAAACTGGTCCCCATCTTTCTTCTTCCACACTCTGTACGATAGTTTCAGCGATCATAATCTCGAGGCTGGACTACGGGAATGCCCTTTACCTGGGTCTCCCCCAGACACTGGCAAGTAGATTACAAGTAGTCCTAAATGATGCCTCTAGATTGATTTTCAGGTTACCGAAACGGGCCCATGCCACGCCACTGCTACACAAATTGCACTGGCTCCCTGTGAAACAGAGAGTGAAATTCAAGAGCCTCTGCATAGCCCATAAAGCTATACACGGCTTGGCACCTGTCTACATAAAAGAACTCCTTGAGAGTTATACTCCTGGACACTCATTAAGATCTTCTGAGGAACAACTGTTGTCATGCCCCCGGTACAAACTCTCTTCAAAAGGCGGGAGAGCTTTTTCAGTGCTGGTTCCGCAGCTCTGGAATAAGCTACCTGAGCATCTTCGCAAAGAACCCAACTTGCTCCATTTTCGGAAATCCCTTAAAACTCTCCTGTTTAAAGAAGCATTAAGCGTAGGTTAACTCACGATGATCTGCACTTTTTTCCATCTACTCAGTTAGTTGTTTCTTCTCCCCTGGTTCCAAGCGCTAAGGGACCTGACGGTGATTTGGCGCTATACAACATAACCTATCCACCTTCAAGTTCCAAAACCTCTGCCTTGCTTCTGACCACTCTGTGCATTACACGTCGCCTGCAACTCTGGTTTTCTGAGACCTTGTCGCATTACCCAATTCCTTAACATTTTTAATTTCAATATAAGGGTTTACTCAGCCATTGCATAATGTATTTATAAAGTCTGCAATGTTAATTCCACGTAGGACGTATCCAACCAGACCTCTCACAATAAAGGCTCCCCTTCACAAATAAACATTTTTGCATTCTTGAAATCACTAGGATGCTCTTGAAAAACCAGCACTTCAAAAACGTTTAAAGTTTAATATCTCAACTTAAGCGTCCCAGCTATCCACTCAAACCAAGACACTTCAAATGAAGGGTAGAATTGTTCTCCGTTTTTAAAGACATCCTTAGAAACAACACTTCACCAACGACACTGCTTTCAAAATATTTACCTTCTGCATACCTACTGCACGTCTTAAGTCCTCTAAATTCTGATTTCTATGCCCCAACTAGTTTCCTTAGAACCCAATGGCCTTCAAACAGAGCAGTCACAGCCTAGAAACATGTTGAGATTTATAAATGCAGTCACGCCTCAAAATCCTCAAAGTAACTCACGACTGAAATGTAAGTACTGTTCTCAGCCAAGCACATCTAATCCTCCAGAATCATCTGAGCTATCAACAAAACATTGAAACTATTATCCACTGTGGGTAAATGTCTCAATTATGTGAAAATCAGCTCTTGCATCACGAACAAACAAATTCAATAACGTTCACATGGATACGTTTCTTTACAAACCGAAGAGAATTCAAATTGTGCGACCATAACCAAAGTTTAGTTAACCAGCCTCCTGTCCACCAGGACACCTCCAGCACCCTTTTAAGAACACCAGTTCCCCTCCGCCCCCCATACGCACATATTCTCTCCCATCTGGTTCCTAACCTAACACCATCAAACGTTTCCTTCTGATACTCCAATAAAAACATTGCCCATCCCCATGATTAACACATCTACGGCTCTACAGGCGATTCAAACAATCACTGACAAAGCCAATAGATCTGGTATTCTCTTAGTACATGTAATATTGCACAAACAGGCAGTAAGGCAAAACATGTGCACAAAAGGGACAGGCCTACACGGACTATACACAGAGACCCAAACCAAACATTAAAACATACACATGTGCACATATGAGAATATTTGCACACACACAACCTACATATATGTATACATGAGTTATAAAACACACAATTTAAAAATAGTGATGCTTATTGAAGGTAATGTGCTCTGTAGCTTTACTGCCTAAGGGATAGTGAAAGGTGCTGGAAACATTTCGTGAACCTAGGAAATTAGAGGAAGCGTATACCTACTTAAGTAACAATTAGTAAGTGAGTACGACAACGTTTTCTGGATTTCTGAATGATCATTGCAGACTGATCTAGGGATACAGACTGACTTTAGACTTTGGAGTTATGGTAAATGTATTTGTAATTCACACTGCCACCCACGAGGATATACTGGCGCTCAGCAGGTGTGTGTGTCCAGCCCTGCCTATGGTAGGTTGGTTAATTGAAAAGCCAGACCTTCAGCTTCTTGCATAATTCATTAGGAGAGGAGTAGGCTATGATGTGGAGTGGGAGGTTGTTCCACACTTTAGAAAGAATGAAAGAGAATGTCTGTTATGTATGTGAGGAAGTGTGTGAGTAGGAGTACTGCGGAGCGGAGTGTCTGGGAGGTTGGTAGACGGAGATGCGACTGTTCAGGTAGGTGGGGCCTAAGTTGTGTAGTATTTTGAATGTGTGTGAGGAGTTTGAAATCAGCACCTTTATGACAGGGAGCCAGTGGAGCTAATTGAGGTGTGTTGTGCTGTGCTGTGAGGGAGGTTGGGGATAAGCCTGGCTGCTGTTTGTAGTCTTCTGGTAATTTGCTTGGTAATCCCAGTTTAGGCGGTGTTCCCATAGTTTAACTTGCTGCTGGGTACAGCGAGTTACTTTTTTCTACTATTGCTTGGGAGACAATTGAGTTAGCTCCATAAGTGCCATAACGTATCAGTGCTCTCTATAAAACAAATTAATAATAATAAATACTGGGAACATTCAGCTCAGGCAAATGTTGGTTCTGAAGTTAGCTGTGAAAGAAGCAAACCACGGTCCCTGCTAAGAAAGAAAAAACTCATGTTTTAAAGCCACCGGGAGTGGAAGAGGCGAGTGCTATCTGCAGGGCTGCCCTGCAGACTGAAGCTACACTTAGGCAACCATTGGCAAGATGTATTTTTATTGCATGCAGCATCAGCTCATGTGCTGCTCAAGCAATATTTCCAGAGTATCAAGCAGTTTATTCTAGTGAGGTAGGTGGTATGCAACACTATGATTGGGAAGACGGTGCACAATATGACGTCCCGCCAAACCAAACACACAATTGACCCATCGTCAACTCTTTCTACTATGCACAACTGTTGTACATTTGCACTTTTTTCGCAGCCACTCTTTTCTCCTTTAACCCGTTAAGCGTGCCGCAAATTCCGCCCCAGTGCGGAAATTCCATTGCGTGGGCAGAATCGGAACGTTCAGCGGCCGTGCGCAGCACTAGCGAGGTAGTGCACGCGACGTCCGCCGAACGTTCGCAGCACTTAACGGGTTAAGGCTTGCACAGTGTGTCTGAGTGTGCAATGTAGGCAATAGCTGAAAACATAGAAAGGAATCCCTTTTTTAACACTATATCAAGATATACTAGTGTCATGAATGTTAACATCCACAAAATGCCTTGGGATAGTCACAAAACATGAAAAACAACCCAGCAAGCCAATGACTGAAGAGGCCTCGCTCACATAAGACAATGGTTGAAGCAACTATCCGATGTCCTATTGTATTAACATATGATGTGGCATAGAGCTAAACCAATAAAAAGCTAAACATAAAAATGGTGGTCACCCACCTTCATTGTTCTTTGTACCCCAAACACTGTCAATCTACTTCTCACTCAGGGCACTGGCTTAGGAAAATTAGGTTTTCATATGTTACTCCTACTTCTTCCATGACTTTCACATAGTCAAGCGCAAAATCCTCCTACATCTAACTGTCCTGGCAACAGGAATCTTAGGCCTTGATTGTACTTTAAGATGATTCCATACCTGCTGTCTTACATGATGAACATGTAACCTTCTGCCACAGTTCAATCAGCTACCCAAAGGGATGACTTACAGGCATTCTCCTCAACAGGTCAAACATAACCGTCACCGACATAACACCAATCACTCTTTGAGTCTATTTGGAAAACTATCTGACATCCGTCATAGCCCCATTCAAAGTCAACACTGTGCCTCTTTTTCATCGTATGATCACAAATGGTCCTCCCGTTAAGGAGTACAACACTTTCCTAGAACCCCTGGCCTCCACAACTCCACTCATCAATCTTTGAAACTTTAACTTAAATGTCAACATGAAATTACAGAAAACCTTAGTCTCCAAGCTCTTCTCTGACTGCTCAGTGTTTAACCGTTATACTATGTCCAATTATTATGAATTACATGTTAACACACTCCCTGCTGATCATTGACCTCTATTATACCGAACAGGTCATCACACAACTCGGGAAGTATCCCACACTCTTTCCTCCAACACTGCCACACTTGTTAAAACATACATTCACTTTTGCATTTTAAACTAGGTCTGTCATGGTCTCATCTCTGCAAAGTATCACCACTAAATATGGTATTGGATCACACATCCCTCAGTCAAAACCAGTGTCAACCAAGCGCTACCTCCTTTAGAGAAATGGGTCATCACTAAAGCAGCTGATAAACGTCTCATATCTGATCTGTACAAATTACTTTGGACAGCATCCCTGATGTCCTCTCCAGCTCAGATGGAAGATGTGACGACTGCACACTTACAGACGACAAGTGCGGCAGACATCCATGACCGGATGTGCATCCCTGCAACCAGCAGCGCAGGTAGGAGGCCTTCAATAAAGTCACTCTATATTGGCGTGATACCTTGGCCTGTGTCCAGGGCTGGTCCCCCATTCGATCAAATGACTGCTGGAGAGGGTGTGGGCAGATGGGCACTCTAACGCATCTACTATGGTACTGCCCTAACCGCAGCGAACCTGAGAGGACATTCTGACTACCATTATTAGCTCTCTTGATATTCTGCGGTTACCAGCATATAACAAATTGACATTTCCTCTCCGCTTGAGCCGAGGTAAAGCTCTTACGCTAGTGCTATGTGCTGCTAAACAATTCATTACTGCACCATGGAGGAAGGAGGAAGTGCTTGTATACAACGCATGGCTCACTCAAATGTGGAAGCTTATGGGAATAGAAAATAATTCAGCAGGTATAGAAGGGAGGGAGGCTCACTTGGAGTGAGCTAAAGAATGATGATGGATTAAACCCAGATCAGTTGACTTGGGGTGAGTGCTTGATTTGCTTCAGTGATCTGTCCATCATCCCCTTTGGTATCGCTTTGTTCGCCCTAAGTTGGCAGGGTATGCCCAGACTTGGGTCCCTTGCTCACTTTGCCACTGGATTAAAGCTAGCCTGGCTGATGACGGCTGATTGGCCAGAAACCGGTCCAAGGATGCTTGTTTCCGGTCCAGGGAAGACATGGCTTGGCAGTTCGGACTGGACTGTTCCCCTGAGGCACAGGGTCAGACTGATTTGCATATCTCTGAACTGGGGTGGTGGAGTGAGCTAAAGAATGATGATGGATTAAACCCAGATCAGTTGACTGGGTGTGAGTGTTTGATTTGCTCCAGCTCTCCGTCCATCATCCCCTTTGGTATCACTCTATCCTGGGAGTGACAGGACTGGACTTTGCTTCCTATATCCTCCTTTCTGAGGTTCTCCAAAGGCTTGAGTTAAGCTTGCCTCCGGTTAAGAAGTCTAAGGGCCATCGAATTCCAGCCTCATTCCTAACCGGCGCATCATGGCAAATCTCGACACATCGCCGCTGCCGGCACCGGAGCGTGGCCTCCAGTTGACGCAATGATCGCACCTTCCAACGCAGGCCCCAGCTTTTTGTCGCAGCATGTCAGATGAAACGCTGCTGCCTGAGTTTTGTACACCGCATCACTCCTAGGCAGCGCCTGCTTCATCGCTGGGGAATCGACACAGCCAGACTTGACTTTGGATGCATCATCCCTGTGCGACAATTACTTCATTGCCACTTCACTCCAGTAAGGAACATAGGCCTCATGCCGAAATCGATGCATCACATCCCCTGCAACAGTAAGGAACCGGCAAGTCTCCTCTCCTGCTTAACAGTAAGGAACCGACGCATCACCTGCTTTTCGATGCCTCACCTCCTCTGTGCCTCACATCTTCTTTGATTTCTGATGCTTCTAAAATAGTTTGTCCTGATCAAGCGCAACCCTTGAATTTTAAGAACTGAACTTAATTTAATCTTTCAAAATTCGTATCTTGACTTGTATATGTTGGAATTTTGCTGTTTTGGTTCATTTGGATAAATATTGACTATTTTCCTAGGATGGGGTGGGGTGTGTGTGTGTGTTTACACATTTCCTCTGGGAGAAGCCTGACAGCTATGTGCCAAGCTACTAAAGCGTTCAGCAGGGGTTATCTTATGTTTGTAACTCACTTACCCTAACTAGAGTGAGGGTCCCGACTTGGACAAGCTGAAAACCATTGCTGATTCGAGAACCATTGCTAAAATATGTGAAATGCGAAAATTAAGTAGTTGTCAAGAAGTGCATGTTGGGAATTTTAGGTGTATTGTGATGGAATGCAGTGGAATAATTTCAAGAGCTATTACTATGTGGCTTGGATTTCTGAAGAGAGGTACTTCAAATTAAAACCTTGAACTTGCCTATTAAGTGAGGTGTACTGTGATGTGCTATCAGTTACACCAAAATAGAGACGTAATCTTTCTTGCATGAGTGTATTAACCAAGCTTGGTGGTGGTTCTTTTTGTAGTGCACAGGGAGTGGATACACTGAGAATAGTGACTTTCGCAGGTCGAGGGCTCACTATTGTATGGAAGAAAGTAGCATTCTTACTATTTAAGACACTTTTTTGTAATCGAAGCAGGTAAACAAAAACATTGTAAAGTGATTCAGAAGCTCTCTGGTGGTATTGTAGGGTTGTATCTTCAGGGGCGGATCTCTCCACAACATCTGACCCAAATAGCTCAACAAAAGAGTCTTCTTCCACGTACCCAAAAGAAACCTCCGCTCTGCCGACCTCGCCCTAGCAGAAACCCCGTGCATCCACAGAACAAAAGCGGGTGGAAGAGCCTTCTCCTACGTCGCAGCCAAAGCCTGGAAAGAGCTCCCAGTCAACCTCAGACGATCCCCTACTTTGCACATCTTCAGCAAGAGCCTCAAGACCTGGCTTGCACCAGACCTGCCCCCAATGCCTTGAGACCCTCATGGGTGAGTCGCACGCTTCACAACTCCTGATTGATTGATTGATTGATTGATTGTCAGCATGGAATTAGTGAAAGATTAAAACAGGGAGAGGCTTTGACTTCGTAAAAATGGGGAATCCCTTGTCAATGGAGTAGAAAGACATGAATAAGGAAGAGAAGTTTCCTCCTGATGGTACTCCAGCTAGAGAAATTACAGCAAAGAAAGGGTTACACATGTACATGTGGCTTATCCAGTGACATGAATATATGTCCAAGGATGGGGAATTTTGATTTCCATTGAGTGGAACATTCCACATCCATCGAAAGAGAATTTGAGAATAAGAATGTACAACTTAAAACCACACAATTTAAAGCCCTGAATCTTTGGGAACAGATGGCATACAAAAAGAAAAGAAAGGAATTTAAATTAAAAAATCCGGTGTAAGGCCCATTGATGGAGAAGCACGTAGGACGAGAGAAGACAGAGAAACGAGAAAGAGGATTTCATCAATACTGTTGGGGCTTATCCCTGCTAGAAGGTGAAGAGAAGTAAAAACGAAAGAACAAAAGAAGTAAAAACTAAAGAACAAAAACAAGGAGTCAGGAGGAAGACGCCTTCATAGATGAGCTCCTTCACACAAGACCATCATAATGTCGCAGCTGGTCCACCAAGCTCTACTGCATCAGCTGAGACAGGAACTGTTGCTGAACTTTCAACAGAGGTCTGTACACCCCTAGGTTATGCCGAAACTACTGTTCTATCTTGTGCTCAGACCCCCATGCCCATTGCATTAACATCTTCCATGCTCGTGATGGCCGTGAGCCGTCACGCGTCACGGTGGGCGTATGCACAGGACGGCCCCTGGCCGTCCGAATCCCCGCCCACTAATGAAAACGCCCGCACAGCGCAGGAATTCCCCGCGCATGGAAGGGGTTAAACACCTTGCTTCTGTCGGATAACCCGGTCATTTCTCCAGCTGAGGAACCTGTTAGTACCATCCCAATTCGACCTATCACGAGTACACCTCAGGGCTCAGCACTGAGGGCTGGATGAGTGGCATTAGCTCCTATGCAAGGAGGGAACCCAGACAGTGGGGGAACAGGAGGTCAAACCACCAGTACGGACTTATCAGTTAGGTCCTCGGGTATAGGGCAAATCCCACAATGAATCCATTGTTATTTTACTCACCATGCCAATCCAGTTTAGACCCAGCCATGTGCAAATCAGTCTTGATCCTGCTCCTCATGGGAACAGTCCAGCCCGAACCACCAAGCCAGTTCCTCCCTGGACTGGAAAGAAGCATCCTGGGACCGGTTTCGGGGCATCACCCCTCATCAGACAGGCTAGCTTGAATTCAGTGTAGCCTAACCAAGGTCAGGGTATACCCTTCCCATACAACATTCCTTCAAAGCCAGATCTACTGGCATTGCCAGTGCTTGTTTTTGGTGGCATTCACAGTTTCTACTTGGTTCTGAAAAAGACTCAGCAGTTGTGTTTCTCACCTGGTTTTCAAGTGGAGCTCCAGTATGCCCTCCACCGAGATGTGCCCTCATCTTTTCCATCACTGCTGGGGTGAAAATCCGGATCTGTCCGGTTTCATCTGTGTTTGTCACTCTTGCACGAGACGAACAGTTTACACCAACTAAAGCCACATAAAAGAATACACTAGTGAATGCATGCATCACTGCAGATGGATAAGGAAGGAGGCAAAGAGAGTAAAGGGAATGGGCAAGTGAACTGGAGGAAGTGAGTAAAAGCAAGGTATCAAATGTGAAAAAGGACAGCCAGATAAACCAACAGAGATACATGTCTTAATATATAGCATTAATATATAAGCAGAACTAAACCGTATGCAAGTGATCCTGTGGTAGGCTAGATCGTAGCTCAATGCTTTACTTTTAAGCCTACTTAACGGTATTGTATGAAACTAAGACGACTCTAAAATTAAGGAAGGTCTTTTCTGCTAATTGTACCCACATACAAAAGCAAATGCTCTTTAACTCATCATATGAATTGATTAAGGGCCTAACAATAGCACCTTGCAAATTGCATCGCATTTCCGACTCGCAATTTGCGAGGTGCTATTTGCCATGTACAACGTGTGTTTAACACTGTTTGCAAATTGCGAGGCTCATGAATATTAATGAGCCTGTCGCAATTTACGACCCCATTGGGAATGCCTGGCCCTCCCAGGGATGGTTGCCTGCTGTTCTCAGCAGACCTCCATGTCTGGTATTGCATTTCAATAAAGTTTTTTTTTAAATGCAGCCCGTTTTTCTAAAAGGAAAACGGGATGCATTTAAAAAATAAAAATGAATTGTTTTCGTTTAATTTTTTGAGGGCAGGTAGTGGTGCCTGGGACCACTACCTGCCCTTAAAAAAATATTTTTAGAGCCAGTCACAAAGTGGAAGGGATCCCTCGGGACCCCTTTCAATTTGTGACTGTATTACCACCCTACCTTGAGAGTGTTTTGCGACCGCAATTGCAATTGCAAAACATTCATACATAGGGATGCGGTCGCTATTAGGAAGGGAACGCCCCTTCCTAACAGCGACTCGCAATTCCCAAATAGCAAGTCGCAAATAAATTGCAAATAAATTGCGACTCGCTGTTTAGGATTTGTACATAGCTTTCACATTTTGCATGCGCAAATGGGTCACAAATCCGTTTTCGCATGCAAAATAGGGTCGTACATCTGGCCCTTATATTGTTAATATGCTTATGAAAAGCACATTGCAAAGAAGTAGATAATATAGAAAATCTATTTAAACAGACTTTACTGCTTAAGATAAGACATATTTTACAACACATTTATCACTATTGTTTTAAGACAGTTTTAATTCCTTTCTGGAAAGATTAAGACTATTGATAAAAGGTCAGTAGCACTTAATTTTATAGATACAACTGACAAAAAAGAAAGCACACACAGTATGCAAAAATGAGTGACATCGAGTAGCTCTCATGACAACCCACTTCTGCCACGCTTGGTGGGACCACCCTGCCCCCAAACACCTTTGCCCTATTCTCTACCCGCCACTCACTTTTTAAACTAACACTTTACTGAATACAATACCGTTAAAATAGTCCTTTTAAAGCAAAGAAACCAATTATTAGTTCCTTTACCTGGCACAGATTTTTGAGGCATTGTGGAATGTTGATAACTCGCATAAAAAGAATGGTTCCGTTTTACTAATATTTGATTCAAGTTAGTGCTGCAACCAAGGTATATTAAAGGGAATGAGAAACAATGCACCACATTTATCAACATATGGTGCATTTTTTCTCTCTCTCAATGCTGGTGCAGTTTTGCCTTCTATGCATGAATGCACAGACCCTTGTGTCATAGTGCAAGTGTTTGTGCATTCTCTAAAGAATAGGGTTTGAACTTGAAGGGACTGTTCTAGACTATCCTTTAATCACTTTTTCAAATTGCATATGTGCTGTGCAAAGTTTGAAAATAGGGAAAAATAAGAAAAGTTGCAGAGGAATCATTACAATGGGGGGATCTCGTTACCAAATATTGAAGCGTACTATTGGGCAGAACACTTATCGCCGATAAATGACTGGCTTCATGCCTCGGCGGATCACCTCACGTATAGACTGGAGAGAGGGACGATGGCGTTGCATTACATCTACGGGGGTAGAGGAACAGAGAAGCTGCTATCAGCAACACGGGTTACAGTAGAGATGTGGGTGAGAACGACCAAGGTGATTGGTTGGACACACAAACCAACGAAACAAACCCCAATATGGCACTGCACATGGCTAAGGGAGCTGCATAAGTTGAGGGAGTTTACAAGGTAGGATGACATTGGCATCTCCGTATTGGGGGACTTGTTGAAAAGGGGGGAGCTGAAGTCCTTCCAGGTGCTGAGGGTGGAACATGGACTGCATCACTCCCAATACCTGCAAATATGCTCAGCTGCGTCAGCCTGGAGGGCGGAGGAGGCATTATCGTGTCCCATACCCGAGTATGCCCCGCTTGAGGGTCGTCTACTGCAGGAGCACGTCCTCAGTAAATTAGTCTCCCTGACCTATAAAACTTTGATTAAGAATATGCCCGATAGACTTGTAAAATTGAGAGAAGCATGGGAACTAAATCTGGGGAGATGGACACCCTCGACTGGGAGACAGCCCTGATGCATCCCAGGGAGGTCGCAATAAAGTCCCGCCTTAGGCTTATACAATATAAAATTCTGCATAGGAGCTATTATGATAGACAGCGATTGCACAGAATGGGGCGCGCCAGTGATACCAACTGTTTGAGATGTGGACATGTGGAGGGAGACTTATCATACTATTTGGGAATGTTGTGAAATCCAGGAGTACTTGGCTAAGATCTTAAGAGAATTAAGTGAGATACTGGAGACGCCTCTGCCAGCGGAGCCTAAACTAGTTCTTTTGGGCATAACAACCGATGTGGATCTGACGCGCCCACTTCTGTTATTTGTGACACTGCCTCTGGTGGTGGCTAAGAGGGATGTGGCCCGGGGGTGGGGTGCTCCCACACCTCCCAAGCTAGATGATTGGAGACGGGGACATGGACATGTACATGGCTGCGGAGAGAGTCACCTACAAGGCCAGGGGGTGTCCCAAGAAGTTTAGTAGAGTATGGGGGAAATGGAGACGATATCATGGATTGGATGGGGGACTGGGATGAGAAGGGGGGAGGTCACTCTGTTATCCTAGTTACAAGCGGGGAGTTCCCTGACTAATGTGTGTAATATAGAGACAGGTGAGGCATCATGTTATCAATGTGTAGGAATACTGGTGAGACTTTGGGCACGGGGTGGAGGGAGGAGGGTGGATGGCGGCAGGGTATGGAGAACGGATTCATGTGACATGCTTGTTATGTTTATGCACTTTAAAAAAAAGCAAATGAAAATATAAAAAAAAAATAAGGACAAATAAAAAAATGTCTCCTCGTTGTGCCTTACTTGAGGAGGTGTAAGGGTTTGGTGCAAATCCCTGATTATGAATTTTACTAGATATGGATTGGCGTTAAAACCCATGAGTGGTTGCATGGGAATGTCCATGTAAAACACATAGAATGCCTTCTTGAGGCAAGGCAGTGCAAAGTAGTGCATAGCACAATTTTGAGTTACTTTGTGATACTTTGTAGCACAAATCCTGGTTTGCCTTGGATAGCTAATCCCAGACCAACACTCTATACCCAGTTTGCATCACAAAAGTGAATCAAACCAGGTGTGAAGCATTGGTAAATCTCAGCCTATTTTTCTAAAAATGTCTGAATGTCAGTACACATATTAAACAACATAGCTTTAAAGTGTTACTTAATATTCAAAATTAAAAGGTGTTTTTACCAGCACAAATGTTACTTATGCCTTTTTCCCCTAAAGATTTTTTGACCGATTATGGAGCCAAAATATTTTCAACTATCCCATACTCTTACTTGCTGGGGCATAGGTACAATCTTTCCACTTCTCAAAGAGGCTGCGGGAGAATCCAAGGGCGTGGAGCAGTTCATGTAGGGTGACCTGAGGAAGAGCCGAAGCAAATATATCAGAACAAATCTACACCCAAGAGGGAGCAGGCAAAGACCATCCGGACAAGATCATACTTTGGGAAGTAGAAAGACACCATCAGGGCAAGACCACACCTGAGGGAGAGCTGCTAGAGACCAACTGGACAGGAACACATTTTGGGTAGAGCATACAGAGACTACCAAGGCAATATCACACCTGAAGAGCAATTCCACAACTAAGAGGGAGCAGGCAAAGACCACCAGGATAAGACCACACATATAGGCGGATACCATCAGGACAAGTCAGCAGTTGAGTGTGAGCCGAAAGATATGCATCAGAGCAAGAACACACCCAGAGGGGAGTAGGCAGAGGGTATCAGGTCAAGACCCCACCTGAAGTGAAAAAGACACACCAGGACAATCAGTACAGAACCACATCCGAGTGGGAGCACACAGAGACCAGCAGAGCAAACCCACACCTAACGGGAAGCAGTGAGAGACCATGAGGGCAATATCAGACCCAAAGGAAGGGGAGCAGTCAGAGACCATCAGGGCAAACCCATATTTGAGGAGGAGTGTCAGAGACTATCAGGAAAGGACCGCACCTCAAGGGGAACATACTATGACCGTGAGGGCAAGACCACACCTAAGGAAGAGCAGACAGAGGCCATCAGGACAAGACCATAACCAAAGATGAGGATACAGAGGTCACCATGGCAAGACCACAGCAGAGACAACCATCTGAGGGGGAGCAAACAAAGCCCTTCAGAGCAAAACCACTCTCGAAGGGAAAGGAATATGACTGAGAAGGGCAGATCAAGCTCATCAAGGCAAAACTCATCAAGGCAAAACCACACTGAAGGAAGAGCAAACCGAGACCATCGAGTCAAGACTACATTTGAGAGCTAGCGGAAATATGGGACAAGACCAAACCTAAGGAGAAGCAGACACAAACCATCTGGATTATACTACTCCAGAGGGACATCCAGAGAACCGTGAGGTCAAGACCACACCTGGGGACAAGCAGGCAAAGATCATCAGGACAATACCACACCTTGGGGAAATTAGGTAGAAGTGATCAGGGCAAGACCTGAGGGACAGCAGACAAAGAACAGTCAAGAAAAGGCCACACTACAGAGAGGGTGAGCAGTCACAGAACCATCAGGGAGAATATTACCCCTGATGGGGAGCAGACAGAGGAACATCTGAGGGCTCAACCATTCCTGAGGCCCATAAAAGAATCTGTGGAATAATCACAGAACAAGTTCACACTTGTCATCATGGAGAAGAAAGAAGTGAATCATGGGTACCAGGCATATTATGAGGATGAGCATAGGAGGCAAATCAGAGCAAAACCTTACTCAAGGGTGAATCATTTTACATAACAATGTTTGAGGGGCACACAGAGAGTGCACACTCCTGACAACACTACATTATAAGCACGTTTGCACTGCGTACTGTTTCATCCCTTCTGTGTGAGTATTAGATTCAGTGGTGGAGGGAAAGCTGTCAACTGTATTGTTCTACCCAGGGATGAAGAAGCA
The DNA here is from genome assembly GCF_964263255.1 of Lissotriton vulgaris. Taxonomy (NCBI): domain Eukaryota; kingdom Metazoa; phylum Chordata; class Amphibia; order Caudata; family Salamandridae; genus Lissotriton; species Lissotriton vulgaris. The sequence goes on from NC_141693.1 coordinate 1,582,839,199, forward strand.
GCAATAATAGGGATATACATTACATTGATTAATATTTTTAAAACAGGAAGAGTAAAGTCCAGGTCTAATACTTGGTATTCTTGTGTTAATCTATCATTTTCAACTGAATGGTAATTGGAAGTGTGGGAAAATGTGGGCCGTGGATTTGGCGATTCAACATTTCTGCATCCCAGTAATCAGCAATTTACTATTTTCTACGGTAGCTTATGGAGGCCTGGCCAAAGTGCTAAAAAGTGCCCATTTAGGCACAGTACACAGGCTGTAAAAAGGGAGCAGGGACTTTTATTCAATGGTTGTGAACCTGCAAAGGATTCCATACTTGCAGAAAAAAGCCAGTCGTGAAAATAGTTCTCATGTATGGGATCCCTACACTTAGTCATAGACCTAGAATAACTTCCTGAAATCAAATGTCCTTATCCAAGGAAAGAGAATCAGAGAAGAATGTTATGCTGGCTAACTTACTAATATGGGCGGCATGTAGAAAGTTCCTGAAGCTAGCAGTCTGGACTAGGTGATTTTCTCAGAATATAAATCTATCTAGGTTGGTAAAGTCTTATTCGTTTGACCTGGCAGTAGCAGGCATACCATAACGGCCCTCTCTCCTAAAGTAGGGGACATGTTCGTACAAGGGAGCTCACCTACCTGCACCACATCTTCATGGCGGCTGACGGCCTTCCCGAGATGAGCTTGGCAGAAGATGATGGCACCTGCCACAGGCCGTCCCATAAGGTCCAGTTGGCAGTAAGAGGCATAGGCAATGACAGATGGCTGTAAGGAGATGGAGATAAAGGGAGACAGATGCTGACCATAGGTATGTCATTCACTGTACAAGCCTACAACACGAGATTTGGTTCAAACATGGCAACAAATTTGGTATGGCTCATTGCAATGGATTTGCTAACACTGTGTATAATTTATCTCATAGCACAGTTTATTCTTTATCCAATTCACTTCTTTTGGTTTGACCAATGGCATGTTCTGTGCTACCCCCTTTCCACTAGATTTACTCTGCTCAGTGACATGATCTTTCTTTCTCCCTTGGCAGTAGATTTGTATCTGTGTTCCACTGCAAACTCTAGGTTTCCTCCTGAACATTGCATTTGCTATTCCCACTGGTACCTTAAGTTCCCAGCTGGGCTCGACATCTGGTCCTTAAATGGCACGGTATATGTTACTGGAACTCTGCACTGCATGTGCTTTGCTACCTGATACAATCTATGGTTTCCAAGCAGCAGTAGATTGTCTTTGCCTCAAGTCACAATTCTACTTTCCCCCATGGCACAGGGCTTGTTTTTCTCCCAGAACCATCTGTAGTTTCCTTAATGGCATTGTGTTTGCTTTGCCCGCTGCCCTTACCTCACTGTAACATTTGTTTGTGCTTGCCACCTTTACGTAGAGGATGAAGTCTGCTCCGGTCATACCAACCCCATCCTCCCTCATCACCTCTTTGGGAACATCTCCATACTCTGGCCAGATAGCGTACCCTTCCAGGTGCTCGTCTGGAATCTAGAGATGAGAGAAAGAAAGCACAGATTCATATTTGAAGAGATAGGTGATAATTGTATTGAATGTATATATTTGGTTGAATCTTTGTTTTTATTAATATTTGACTATGTATGTGGTTTGTAGGTATTTATTTTTAATAGCAGGCCTCTATGAAGATGAATAGATAATAGATAATCTCTTCTACCGCAACAGCAAACATTACAGGCCTGGGTTCACATAGCTTCGAGGGTCATGGGCCATGCGGCGATTTGTTTTGGGGAAAGATTGCATATGTAGGCTTGAGTAGCGTGGGGCTTATTTCGTTTACATTTATTCGTGTGCATTTCGAAGCACGTATGTTTTGCTTCTTCTAGTGCTTGCTTGTTTTGTCTGACGTAGCAGTCCTTGTGGCGGGAGGGAAGGGTGTGGAAGTTTGGAATGCAGGACGGAGGACGAGGGCGTGACCACGCTCCAGACTTATAAACAACCGTCACATGCTGCCCCCAGACCTGCAGAGCCACTGTTTGCAAAAACCGCATTCCCCTCGGAAGTACCCTCTGTTCCGGTCACCAAGCGAGACTGCCATGGTCCAGAGACACAGCCAGGACCATGAATTGTGCTCGCCGGTGCCCTCCCTGCCCAGACTTGTGTTTTCTCCCAGACGTGTGCTTCTTTCTCTCTCAAACCCCGCACTATCTGGCAGGGGACGGCTTATCTGCTTAGATATGGGCAAGCCTAGCCCTAGTCACAGCTGCTTTCCTTGCTAGGAGTAATATTTTATGTGCACGCGCCACCCTTTTCTTGTTTACAGCAGTTTACGAAGAGCTCAGGTGTGTACACAGAAAAGGTTTTATGAAGTTCAGACTCGCAATCAGAAAGAAACCAATGCGCGCTGGATCGGGTGTCACACAGAGATGGACGGAGAAACTAACTAATGTTATCGCATCCAAACATTGCCTTCGAATTGAAAGAAGTAATACAAGCAGAATTGAGTCCCCTTTCTGTGTTTTACCAAATGCGTGAGCTTGATTAGACCCTCCGTTTGCGGCTCTGCTGCTCAGGCTCGTAAGTCCGGCTTTGTCCGGTCAGTGACTTTGCCGGGCAGATCCTGGTTCAAAAACAAACTTCACCACCATCGCTTTTTAACCTGGTCCGGCGGGAGCTGGGGGCACACACAATTATTATATATATATATATATATATATATATATATATATATATATATATCTCTTAAGTAAACGGGAAAATAACAAATCACTATGGGATAGGTATGGTTGTGGAGGTCATTATTTTTCTGCAGATCTTCTTGTTTGGCAATGCAGACTTAATAGTCCTACATTCTTATCTAATAATGTTCCATTGAAGTACTGCTGGCGGATAATTGACCACCCGCTGACTTGCCACATACTGACGTGATAGATACAATGACCCAAATGTGAGGTTAATGGACGCCAGCGCACCGGCTGACCTGGACTGAGGGAAGCAATGGGTGTTGGTGGGGGTTTCGAATGACCCATTTGTAAATAAGGAGAGTCCCCGGGGTGAGGGTGTGTGTGTGTCTCTGTGGATCTGTGTGTGTGTGTGGCTCTGTGTGTATGTGTGTGACTCTGTGTGTGTGTGTGGCTCTGTGTGTGTGTGTGTGTGTCTCTGTGTGTGTGGCTCTGTGTGTGTGTGTGTCCCTGTGGCTCTGTGTGTGTGTGGCTGTGTGTGTGCGTGTGTGTGTGTGGCTCTCTGTGGAGAAGTGTGGCTCAGGGGTTAGAGGCGGCAGACCCGGAAGCTGAGATCGGCCCTGGACCAGGGTTCAATTCCCCGCCTCGGCGGGTCTTGGGCTCAAAATTTCCACGGACTCGATAATTCTCGCTCCGGTGCCTACTCCACTCACGGGTTCACACTCTGCGACTCTGGGCAATAGCTTGCTTAATCTCCACAACGGCCCCTCGTGGCGGGATGCCTGGCTTTCACCTTGTGGATACCCTGCCGGGGTTATCTCACAGGGGAATGCCAGGACGGGTTCCCTAAGCAAGCGCCGGGAAACCCTTTGTGGGTAGCTGTGCGCTATATAAGCTCAAATACATTTACATTTACATTCTCTGTGTGTGGGTGTGGTGTAAATGCAATAGGTCTCGTATTTGCGAGAGATTAAGCTATTGGTATTGTAAATAACAATGCCATTTATTTATCTGTTTTCCAAACCAACACATAAATAAAAAGTTTGTCATTTACAATACCAATAGCTCTAACTTTTCCGAAGGCGAGACCTTTGCATTGTAAATGCCTGTTCTAAACTCTGCTAATAGTTGAACATATCATCCTTGTGATTGGTTTTCTGTATGCAGGATATACAAGAAGCCAGCCTCCCTCCTGTAATACAGGCACCTGTTCTGAAGGGAGTGCACAACTGCACCACAGTTGGAAAGGAGACTTGAGGGAGATGTGGTGCTGTACTGGAGCCCGGTAAGGTGCCAGGAGATTCTTGGCTCAACATAATGTGATACTCTATTCAACATAATGAGAGCATCCGTACTGAGATCACTAGCCCACAGATAACATATGAGACTGCAGGAGGCCATTTTCAGTTCTAGATGCTGGGATTGCTTATTAAACACATAGTACAGAGATCAGTGCTGCACCAGAGCAGCAGTGAGGCACTAAGATCCAGGACATCTCCTACAAATACACCATCTAGCCTAGCAAAAAAAGTAGGAAATATATAAAACCAAGTGCTGCCCACATAGATAGGGGCATATGTTGAGGTACAAATGGGAACATTGTTAAGCGGAGACTCTGTACATCCCCTCCATACTATTCCATGCTGGGACCAGCCATTGCAATGCTCACCGTAACCTCCAGGCAGCTTTCTGTAAGGTAAGAGCGATCTGCAAACCCGCACCTGTGGATTAGAGAAGATAAAAATCACATCAGGCACATGTAATCTCCAGGTGCGATGACAGTGGTTGTGAATCTGTGAGGAAGCCCACCACTGGGCTAAACATGAAGGAGGTCAGGTTCCAGTTAGGAGGCCTGTTAAGAGATGAGGGACAGCGGTTGTGAGGAACTCTGCCGCAGCTAGGGCATGAGGAAGCCTTCCCTGGGATATAATTGTCTGCGGAGTGTGGTCAGTGATCCCTTTCCGCTTGTACTTTTAATTACAGGTCACTCGTTTGGATTTCCTTAAATATAATGTTGCATATACTGTCCACTGTCTCTTTTCCCACCCTGAACACCTGAGTGTGGCATCAGTGCCCTCTCCTGGATTCACTGTGTTCATAGAGACGCAGAAATTCGATTGAGGACTTGAGTAGTGGGGAAAGTCAGACCAATAATGGCCAATCCCCAATTGCTCCGATTGGTTCTAAGTAAAAACAGTGCAACCAAGCATCTTTACCATGGAGCCAGTATAGACTGAAGGGCAAGTTGAGCTAAGGAATGGCAGATTTAGAATTATATGTAAGTGTAGCTGGATGCCCTGTCAGCGGATACACCATATTATACACATATCTTAACCCAGGGTAGCATACCTCAATACAGAAACTTAGAGTAATGACATACCGAAGCAGTGATTTAAGACTCCTACAAATAATCAAGCTATGTGCCTTTTGAAAGTGCAATGTCTCTGATTTAGCAGTATTAATAGATTCGATTCTAGGGAGAAGCGTCTTGCTATCTTTGTGTGCCAAGAACAGTCCATTCTTGGCACACAAAGATAGCAATACGCTTCTTCCTAAATCAGAGACAAGAAAGTTGAGGGCAAGTTTAAAGGGCCTTATGCTGCCTCAGTTTTGTCTCCCAATCCAAACTGCTAAATGTGTGTGTAAGCCACTCAATCTCTTCTGAAGGGTTTCCTGCTGCAATATGACGAGGTACAGAAGGGGATGCATTTTTAGGCCGTCTGAGTACAATGAAGCATATAGTAAGCTTTCTGGCATACCTAACTTTCATTGTTGGGATGGCCTATGCTTGGTGGTTAACTATGCTGGAGCTGTCCCGTCACATTTTGGTGAGACTGTGGAGACTGGATGCAGACCAGACGTCCCTCATCTATATGTCGTCGTCCCTGGGTCCTAAACTTTTCAGTCCTCGACTAGCTGAAGTGTTGAAACAGATATCTCTTCTAAAGAAAGTCAAATATTTCTTTCAGAAAGTGACCTCAGAAGTACTGTACGCTTGCATCTGGATGGTGGTAACTTTCCACTCTAAGGCCTCCAAGACTCCACATAGGCCCTCTCCCCCTTACGGGCATCTTACATGCTGCAGCACATCTCATCCAGGGCCTGAAAAAATATTATCACATTACCCTTCATCCTGATGGAACTCCATTGGTTCACCTGCCAGCAGTACCATCTTTAAAACAAGCTGCATCATTTACAAAGACATTACAACCAGTATCCCTGCTTTTCTTGCAGACTCCTTCTGATGGTTCTTGGCTCACCCACAGCCAGGACACCATCAGACTGCTGACTAAGAAGTGTAAAAGAAAACAAAACAAGAAAACAGGGCTTTTCCATCTATACATCTAGGATCTAGAATACCATCTCTATATCTATCACAACCACCCCAAAGCTGCTCCAGTTTAGGAAAGAGTTGAATGTTCAACTCTTTAAACAATACTTCATCGCAGTGCATTAAGTTTGCAAAACCACAGCTCCTCTCCTATTGCTGACTTTAAGCTTTCCTTTGACTATTTAAATAGTAAGTAAGTAAATAAGTTTATTGTGCAGTTAATTAAAACCATTACAATAATTGACCCTCTCTTATAAACTGTAAAACCTCAGTTTAAAAAAAAAGGCTAATGGCCATAGTTAAAAACACACGTTAAGATTGCGAAGAAAATCCACACCCCCGGCCTTGGTGATCCCTATTCTTGTTCCTTCATTTCGGTCGGCAAATATTAGTAGCAGTCCGTGAGATAGAATGACCCCCTTATTAAAATCTTGGCTGCTGAATGACGACAGCCCAAGAGGCGCCGATTTAAAGTGCATAGTGCTGCCTCAACTTCAGTTGGTTTGTGCAAAGTATGTCACATCGTTAGCCTTTCGATGGTTTCCTTTGAGGCTTAGGTGTGCAAAAAAGCTTGACATTATGTGCTTAAAACACTATTACGGTTGTGTGCACTTTTTTAATAAAACGTAGGTCAGTTGCAGTTAAAAACTTTACCAGACAACAGCTTAGCTGAGTGTCTTGGCCAGAGAAGCTTGCAAGCACCACTTGTCAGCACGACCGAATTTGATTTTTGTTGAAAATGGGTATGAGTAGTAGCTGGCGCTCCTGCATCAGCTCACGGCAAATAGTTATAAAGTGGACTATGTCCTCCTCTCCTTCCCCACAAAGACGGCACATTTCTGGCTTTGGAGGGCGCAGCCAAGGGGGCAGATGGTATACTGTCGGTAACAGACCTAACTGAAATTTCAGAAACTTCTCTTTGGTGGTTCTGGAGAAGTTAGAGAGGAGGTAAGCTTGAGGAGTCGCTTTACTGTAGGATTGCATGATGAGCCAGCCATGCAAACGTTCAGTCAAGGCCGCTTTGTCTTGTAAGATAGACTCTTTTTTAACAATGTTATTTATGATTTTCTTGAAGCTTGCTATGGTCCCAGACGTTGCCCAGAGTTGCTGTAACCCCAACTGGTCCAGTGCAGTGTCCAAGAAATATCTGGCTGGGCAAGTTTCTTTCATTTCTACTTCTCTCCACAAGTAGAAATGTAACCTTTCTGGCTGCCCTTTTTTGATCTTGAACCAGGTTTTAACAAAGGCTCCTTTTCTGGCTAGCTCCTGTTTTTGTATCCCGAATTCCAGCCTCATTTGCGCCGGAGATGTGTATCCAGGCAACCCGATTATAATTCTTAGCGCTCTCGCGATGGTGCCATTTAATGTTTCCGCGTCCCTCCCTCTCATGGCTTCACTTGCATCGGTGATAGATGGTATGAGTTTGGCCTGTATCACCTTGGTCAGAGGGAGGAAGCTAGGGCCCAGGGTTATGTTCTTCAGGTTTCTTAGTGCTACTGCTGTCATTAATCCCCTCTTTTTTATTGCCTCAAATTGTGCTTTGTAATTGACTTTGCTATCGATCATAACACCCAGATATTTGTAGTCTTGTACGACTTCAAGCTTGCATTTTGCCAAGTGCCAGTTGTATTTTGTTTTTATTTTCTGGTAATTTATACACATGACTTTTGTTTTGTCTTGGTTGATGCTTAGTTTGTTGGTATCTGAGTATTGAGATGTAATGTCCAGCAGGAATTGTAATCCTATGGGTGTCCGACTGATGAGTACTAAATCGTCTGTGTATAGGAAGTTAGATAGCTGGTGACCTCCCAACTTCGGGGCATGCGCGTTGCATCCATTAAGTTGAACTGAAAGCTCGGCCATAAATAGATTGAATAGTGTTGGGGCTAATACACACCCTTGTTTTAGTCCTGAGGTTGTGTTCATCTTTTTCGATAGATGATCACCTGCCCCCAACTTTACTTGTACCCAGGTGTTACTGTGCAGAAGGATTAGTTGTCTTAGGAGCAATGATGGAATACCTAATATTTGTAATTTTTGTCACAGAATATTTCTGTTTATGTGGTCAAATGCTGAACTGTAGTCGATAAAGCAGATAGACAGAAGATGTTTGATTATAAGTGCTGCGTCTATCATTAGTGAGAGGGCGGAGATGTTAGTGGCAGAGTGCCCATGTCTCTACAGAAACTGGTTTGATTGTAGGGTATTGCTTTAATTTCTGTGGCCCATGTTGTTAATTCTTGAAGAAGTACCCCAGCATAATATTTGGCTTTGTTGCCTTTTTTGTAAATGGGAGAGATTATTGAACCTCTCCATGATGATGGTAATGTTGACGTCTGCAGGATTCTTTCAAAGATCGGTTTTTGAACTGTAGCCCAAAATGCAGGGTCTTGTTTGATTAATATGGGCGGAATACGGTTGGGGCCAGGAGCTCCTTCTCGTCTACCTTTCAAGATTCTTTTGTGAACTTGGGTGTTTGTGATTGTGAAGTTCTGTCCAAGATCTACATTGAGATTTGCCTGGAACGGTTGAAGTTCCATACTAGGCGCACGGGTATTTACACCGATTTGGGGGGTCTGAGCTTTGTTAAAGTGGGGTTCAAGGTGGGTTATCCATGCTTCTTCTGTGACATTGGAGATGATGCCTTGACCTTGCGGGTTTGATAGGGCATTTATCTTCTTCCAAAATTGTGCACTATTGTTGTTCTTTATATCATACAGGAGTCTGGCCCAAAGAGATTCTTCAGTTTCCTTTTTGTTTTGCCAAATAAGTTTTTTGCGAGTGGCTTTTAGCTGCCTCAGCTCTTGAAATGCCGAGGGATCTTTCTTTAGCCTCCGCAATGCGAGGTTTATCCGTGTTTTTAGCTTTTTTAATTTAGCGCTATTCCGTAGATTGGAGCCAGGCCGTGTATTTTGCAGGCACTTTATTCTCCCGTTTCCAGAGTGGCCCTTTGTATCTCCGTAGCTTTTACGTTGGGCATTTGTAAATGCCTCCCAGCCTCCAATTATGTCGGGGATAACTGCTTTCCCTTCTTCCCAGAGTTGTTTTGCTCGAGCAAGTAGTCCTTCAGGATCGTTGGTGCTACATTTTACTCTTCTCTCGTTGTTGGTGTATTCTGAGCAGATGATGTTTGCTCGGGGCAATTTATATAATGATGGCTCATCTACCATGATTTCCTAGGGTAAGTGGTCGCTACATTCTTCGCTCCCAATGCAATAGTTTTTTACTTTTGTGAACATGCAGTGAGAGCAGAAAGTGTAGTCAATTGTTGACCTCGTTACTGCATTATTAAATGTAGCTGTTGTCGGGCGATCTCCCGGGAATCTACCGATTAATGCACGTGCGCCCAGTTGCTCTAAGAACGGCATAGACTTTGAGGTGTTTGTGAGTCTTCCGTCTGTGTTAATATCTTGGGGCGTCTCCTCCCAAGCAAATGGATCCTCCTCTGATTTGATGTCGTCAGTTCATCTCCTCAGCATGTTTAAGTTGAAGACTCCTGTAATTATCCAATTATTTGTTTCCTCATCTGTTATTATCTTCACCAACTCCTCCTTTAGTTGTTGACTCCCTTTATTTTTATCGCGTGGGTGCAGATAGAGGTTTTCCAGTATTATGTATTCCTTGCTTGTCTTCCCCTGTAGGGTGATTCGGCTAACCTGTATTTCGTTTGGTGGCGTTAAGTTGTATGGTAAGAGTTCTGTTGCGTAAATGCTGCTTATGGAGGTGTATGGCGGTTGGAGACGGTGGCAGAGTCTCCATACCGCTTGCTGGCAGGAAATTGCTCGTAAGCTGCTGTGTAGACACAGCGATGCTGCTATACTAGTATTCTGTTTTAATAACTGATTTTAAAAGTGATTGTAAATATTACTGTGTGTTTTAAAAATTGCTCGATAGAATTTCCGCATTGCCTTACACCTTCACTGCACCAAGCACTAGTGTCAGGGCTCCTTCCTTAGCGCAATCCAAGCGCTAGTTTCCGCCTACCACCTCCCGTTCTGGCAAGGGGGAAGCAGGCTTTAACATCACTTCCGGTCCCACTAGGAGCGGTTAGCGCTCTAGTGGTTGGACGCAGGGCTACTTAGGCGGAGCACCGGAGGAGTTCGCTGCGGTTGGAGACGGTGGCAGAGTCTCCATACCGCTTGCTGGCAGGAAATTGCTCGTAAGCTGCTGTGTAGACACAGCGATGCTGCTATACTAGTATTCTGTTTTAATAACTGATTTTAAAAGTGATTGTGAATATTACTGTGTGTTTTAAAAATTGCTCGATAGAATTTCCGCATTGCCTTACACCTTCACTGCACCAAGCACTAGTGTCAGGGCTCCTTCCTTAGCGCAACCCAAGCGCTAGTTTCCGCCTACCACCTCCCGTTCTGGCAAGGGGGAAGCAGGCTTTAACACCATTTCCGGTCCCACTAGGAGCGGTTAGCGCTCTAGTGGTTGGACGCAGGGCTACTTAGGCGGAGCACCGGAGGAGTTCGCTGCGGTTGGAGACGGTGGCAGAGTCTCCATACCGCTTGCTGGCAGGAAATTGCTCGTAAGCTGCTGTGTAGACACAGCGATGCTGCTATACTAGTATTCTGTTTTAATAACTGATTTTAAAAGTGATTGTGAATATTACTGTGTGTTTTAAAAATTGCTCGATAGAATTTCCGCATTGCCTTACACCTTCACTGCACCAAGCACTAGTGTCAGGGCTCCTTCCTTAGCGCAATCCAAGCGCTAGTTTCCGCCTACCACCTCCCGTTCTGGCAAGGGGGAAGCAGGCTTTAACACCACTTCCGGTCCCACTAGGAGCGGTTAGCGCTCTAGTGGTTGGACGCAGGGCTACTTAGCCCTCGCACCTCCCTGAGCGCGCAGCGACCGCGCGCAGCCCCGCCGAAGACCCCGCCAAAGAGCTGCCCGTCTGCGCCCGTCCGTGACTGGACGGGGCCAGGGGCCCGCCACCCTGCCACTCTGCCCCTACATTATGGACACGGCTGCCCCCATTATAAGGTATTCAGCGCATACTCTCCTTGCCTTACAACCCCAGGACATACATAGATGTACCAACAGATTGTCCGTCTGCCCTGAAGGGCCGTTTTCCTGTTTACTATGTGGTTTCCAGGCTACTCACTGTAACATCATTATTGGGAAGCCTATCAATGATATAGACACTTTAGATGGCTGGAAAAGTTTTTTACTTAATGTGAGGTCTCTCCCAAAGCATTATATGCAACTTTGGGACTGCATACACAGTATAAAGCCCGAGATCTGTTTCATAACTGAAACATGGCTCAAACCCCACACTACTCCAACTATCACCCTGGGAATACCTATGGGGTATAAAATTCTCCGTCAAGACCGACTGGAGAAAATAGGAGGCGGGATCGCCATTGTTTATAAAGACAGTCTGAACATTAGGGTTTTAGAACAAGCAATGTTACCCACTATGGAAATAATTATTTTTCATTTAAAAGTTAGCCCTAAGGTTCACTGGAAAGGAGCACTAGTGTATCGCCCGCCCGGATCAAATGCTGGGTTCTCCCTAGCCTTGACCGAATTTTTAGCCCCACACATGAAAACAAATGAAAATTGTATCCTACTGGGAGATTTTAACTTTCATATTGATGTTGCAGACCATCCTGACACTATCACATTTCTGGCAGATCTTGCCTTGTTGGGCCTTCATCTTCGTAATAATGGCCCCACTCATACAGGTGGCCATACTCTGGACCTAATTTTTACCACTCTCCCTAATGTCCATTGTCACCCTCCTAAATATATCTATTGGTCGGACCACAAAATGTTAGATTTTTCTTTTCTCCATCTACCTGAACCCACTAACCGCCCCATCATGCAAACTATCAAACGCAGGCCATGGCACAAAGTGACTCCAGATAGGTTTATTCAGGTCTGGAAACAGCCAGTCTTTACAGATTCTGATGACATTGAGACAGCTCTTAAAAAATTTGACTCCTCCCTGATGGAAACCATTAATGTTCTGGCTCCCCAGAAAGCAGTCAAACAACCTACCATAGCTAAAAGGGAAGCATGGTACACAGAGGCCCTTAAAATAGAAAAACAGGGATGCAGGAAGCTGGAGAAACTATGGAGACGTTCACATAAGGAGGAAGATAAAGTGCGTTATCTAACAGCTATGAACATCTACTATAAAAATATTAAAAGAGCAAGGAAAGTTAGTCTTACCTCCCAAATAACTGAGGCAGGCAACTCCACTCGAGAGTTATTTAAAATCATACAGACTTTTACCAATCCTGCTATATGTGAGAGTCCGGATGCTTTTACTCAAGAACTCTGCAATAATATCTCCCAGTTCTTTGAAGAAAAAATCGAGGGGATATACAAGAAAATCATGAAAGTTACAGGTCCCTCTGAAATCTTGGCCCCTAGGATTCTCCCCCCAACAATCCCTGACAAAACGTTCCATGTAATTCCAGAAGTTACCTTAAAAGATCTAACTACCCTTATTGGTAACATCAAAACAGGCTCCCCCACTGACCTGATCCCTGCAAAAATGATTTCCCCCTTGGTGGAATCATTAGGCCCCACTATTCGGAAACTTATAAATCTTTCCTTTGCCGAGGGACAACTTCCACAACCTTGGAAAGAGGCGGTAGTGAACCCTATACGAAAAAACACTACCCTTCCCTGGTCAGAACTCTCTAACCTTCGCCCTATCTCCCTTCTCCCGTTCATTAGCAAGCTGGCTGAGAAACACGTCAATACCATCCTTTCCAAATTTATCGAGGCGACAGGGGGCCTGGACCAATCACAATCTGGGTTCAGGCCCAACCACAGCACTGAATCAGCCCTCCTATCTGTGACTGATAAGATCAAAATGTCACAGGATAGAGGAGGGTCTATGATATTAGTGCTGTTGGACCTGTCTGCGGCCTTCGATACCGTGTCCCATAATATCCTTCTCAGCCGCTTGCAGGGAGTGGGAATTGGAGGCTCAGCACTGTCTTGGCTGGAGAGTTTCCTTTCCGGGAGATCGCAATCTGTCAGCTTGGGCCCCTATTGTTCCACCTCGAAGGCGCTCACAAAGGGGGTGCCACAAGGCTCATGTCTCAGCCCTACATTGTTTAATGTATATGTGGCCCCCCTTGCTGAGATTGTGCGGAAGTATGGGTTCACACCAGTTTCTTACGCTGATGACACCCAGCTCCTCTACCCTTTCTGCTCCCTTGATCCTACGGTCAAGGCAAATTTTGCTGAGGGTATGAGGGCAGTGTCACATTGGATGGCCGCAAATTGCCTCCAATGTAACGTCACAAAGACTGAAGTTATGCTCTTCGGCAGAGCGAATCTTCTCTGGTCCCCTGAATGGTGGCCGCTGGACTTGGGCCCAGTCCCTACACCTAAGCCTCATGTTAAAAATCTTGGGGTTAAAATTGACCAAAAACTGACACTCAAGGAGCATACCAATCATATAGCAGGACTATGCTTTTATACCATTGGCCTCCTAAGACGAGTATTTCCCTATCTTCCTGATACTTACAGGAAGACACTCGTGCAGGCTCTGGTTACTAGCCGCCTAGACTACTGCAACGGCCTGCTGACGCTAGCAAACGCTAACGCAGTAGGTCGCTTGCAGGTGGTCCAGAATACGGCGGCTAGGCTGGTCATGGGTGCGCCAGCTAGGACTCCTTCTAAGCCTTTGTTGATGGAGCTACACTGGCTCCCGATACGGCAGCGTATCAGTTTCAAAATATGCTGCACGGTCCACAAATGCTTATATGGGGATGGCCCTAAATATCTCTCCCAATCTGTTGAACCATACCAACCTAGCCGCTCACTTCGTTCAAGCAACCAAGCACTCCTGAAACCCCCTGCAACAAAAAGAGCGAGACAGGGAGACCGAGCATTTTCGTCGGTTGGGCCTGCCCTATGGAATAAACTTCCCACAGAAATGAGGCTGAACACCAATCACCTTGCCTTTAGAAAGGCCCTGAAAACACTCCTCTTTCAGGAAGCATTTCAGTCCCATTAATACACCGGAAGATTACGACAACGTCCTGGCTAGCAAAGCGCGGAGATACCCTCATGGGATTGATTCCTGCGCGATATAAGAAATTAAAATAAAATAAATAAAATATGTAACTAGACCTCCCTTACTGTGGCCGAATTTAGCGCTTCTGATTGCCGGTAGGTAGAGCATATTAAAGCCGCGCAGTGCAGTTGGTAGTATGCTCCATGTTTCCTGGAGTGAAATTATATCAAATGTCTGCAGATAAGTTAGCAGTTCCGGGTCCGAGGTCTTGCCTCCCAGGCCATTGATGTTCCAGGAACAGATTTTCAACAAGGTCTTTTGTGGGGGTACATTATGCTTAGAATGTCACGGTCTTCCAGTTTTGGTATTTATTGTCCTGGTAACCCTGCTCCACTCCAGTATGGATCTACTTATGTCCACGTGTGCCCTAGGTGCGTTGTGTTCTCCATTACCCCTGTACTCTATACTGTTACTATGAGCCCCTCGCAATACTGAGAATAATCGTGGGCTCAGTTGTTCATAGCCATGTTTTTCTTCTTGGCACTTTGATTCGGCCAGTAGGGGGTCAGGATACTTTGGTTTTGCTAGTGGCTGAAGTTTAATGCCCATTCATTGAACCTATTCTGTTCCTTTAGGACTCTCTCGGCAAGGTCTGGTGTGGCCCATACTGTTTTCGTTAGCTCTAAGCCTGGACAATCGGGTGACTCTTTAAACTCATCTGACTCCAGGTCGGTAGTTTTTATGTTTTTTAGAGTGTTGATGGACCTCAGTAAACGCAAGATGTTGCCCCTATTTAGTATATCAGCCCGTCCCTTTGATATATACTCTGGGTGAAACATGATTGCTGTTGTAGCACCTGAGTACCCAGTTTGTTGGTACAGGATGGCCTCTGTCACTGTTAAGATCTCTGTTAATAATAGATGGCCCCCGTGGTGGCATAGTCGAGCCGAGTGGCTGGCTGTTGCTTACTGCAGCTTTCTCCATATTCGGCGCTGATGTTTTAATTGTCTCCCCATCCGTGCCAGTGCTGCTTTGTGGGGTTATTTTTTCTCCTACTGGCTCCCTCGACCCATTAGTTAATGGAGTAGCGGAGCCTGATTTTGCCTTATTTGGTGCCCAGACCTTTGTTATTGTTATCGGTGGTTCACCTACAGGGCTCCCGCTGTTGTTCCCCGGTTTCTGCTCCAGTCAATCCATAGTCAATTCATTGGCAGTTATTCGCACAGTGATTTCTGGTCCTTTTTCCTGGGTCGGACTCTTTTTCTCTCCCCGACCCGGGCCGTATCTTCTCCCTGCCTACATGAATAGACTAGTTGGTCATCCCTTGGATCATCCCTGGTTCTGTGAATTCCATCCTTGTTGTATGGCGATGCCTGCAAGGATTTTTGGTATTGCCCCTTTCTCCTTTGTTTTCTCCGCTGTTTGGAGGATAATTGTGCCCCTTTAATCGGTACCTGTTTTTCCAGGAGATTGCTAGGTTTAGTGGTATTGCTTGTCAGGGCTGCTGTTGCTCCTTCGGTTAGTGCACTGATGTTTGGCCCTGATAAGGGTGAGTCCTCATCGTTGCGAGACTGTTTGTTGTCTGATGTCTGTGCCACACTTGCAGTTTGCTTAGCCTGTGCTTTGGGTCTTTGGACTTTACTTAGCTTAGTCGTTTGTTGTCCACTAATGCTGGAGTGGACCACGCCTAGCATTGGTTGGGCTGGCACTGCTCTCCTTATGTCGACAAGGAGATTATCCAATGCTGATGGTAATGTTGCTAGCTTGTCCACAATTGTTAGGCAGGTGCAGCTAGCCTGGGCGAGTTTTGTCTCCAACTGTGCCCTCTTGATCAAATTGTAGAGGTCAGCCAGCTTGTCATCTATGCCAGAAACAAAAATGGAGAGTGAGTTGAGGACTGACAGCTGGAGGTCCATCTTATCTGATTGATACTGCAATGCGTTCAGATGTTGGCATTGTGTGCGGTAGAGTGGACCAGATATCCTCCTCTTCCTGTGATTTATCCTTTTCATTGTTTGGTTTTGGAGAGCTGCTATTTCGTCGTTCTGACACGTGTTGGGTATTAGATTTTGCCCGTCTTAGTTGAACATGCTCATCTTGTGATGTTGGTAATTTTTCATCCTCTTTGTTTTTTATCATTATATTGGAGTCCATGCTATCTGCTTTGCTCATGTTAGCTGTGCTCAGATTAACTGTGCGTGCCTCCAGGTGCTTGCGTGTCCCAAGTCTCTCTGGTGATTTCTGTCCAAGAGTGCCCAAATTAAGAGGGTTATTATTAGGGTTATCTTGTTTTTTGGTCTGCGGAGGCATGTATGGTCACTGTATGGAGCCATGAGAAGCTGGACTATGCTTCTTAGTTCCAGAAGCCTCCACCTCTCCTCCCAATTGCTGTGGTAACATTTTGATCAATAATCCATCCTTGATGTACTTATAGGGGGTGCTGTTGTTGGTGCTTTCCCCCTTTTTTTCCTCCCCGCCTTCGATTCCTCCCTCTGCCGCAGCTGCTCTGCGGCTCGCCGCCAGACCGGACGTATTATGCCTGCGCTCATTGCCTTTCACTTTGTTTGTAGGCAGGGCTATCTCCAATTGATTCATGTCATCGTACCGCAGGCGATTTTCTTCCTTGAATCCCTGGGTCCTCGCCTCCTTAATTATGGCTGATGCGTCTTTTCTCTCTTTATGGCTTGCACCAACACTACCATAGTTTTTACCGGCGGCTGATAGGCTTCTGCAGTCTGGCCCCTGCTGCTGACACTGCTGCCATTGCTGCTGCTGGTGTGCCAATTGATGTTCCGTTTGGTGTGCATTGAGAGGTTGGAGCAGCTCCGGGAGGTTAGTTACTTTACTGCTGTTAAGCACAGTACCGGCCCAGCATCTTTTAAGAATGACAATTTTGTATAGATTTTCGGTTGGTATGTTGACTTAGGCATGTTAAGGCCACTGCTTGAGCTACTTGAACTGCTTGTACTGCTTGCCATCCCGCTTGACGGGAGTTCAGGTGTGGTAAGGAGCGGAGAGATTAGGTTGTGGGCTTCGTCTTTTGCCCTTGCTTGCGTTTCGGGGCTATCTTTGTTTATTGACTTCTTATTTGCTCTCCTCGCTCTTTTGGCGGGGTTTACTGATTCCTGTTGCCTTGTCTTTCCGGACCGCATTGTTGCATGCGGGTTGCTGCGGGCTGTTTTGGGTTGAAGTGGCTACCTTGGCTGTCTGCTGTGGCCGCAACATTTTCCTAATGTCGCATTTTTCAAGATTGATATCTAGGGGAGACGGACGTGTAGTCTCCCGGCTCTCCGTGCATTTGTTTCCCACCGATAAATCCTGCCTTCTATCCGGGCTTTACGTGATAGTGGGAAGACGGCGAAAGGACGCCGAGGTTGTTGCTGTCTCTTGGGAAATCCTACCAGACTTCCAGCCCGAGAACCGGCCGATTTGCGCTGGCGACCGCCCCTGGACCTGGAGCTGAGACCCGGGCGGCCCCGCTAAGATGGCGCTTGCTGCAGCACCGTAACCCAGCCGAGCTGTGGGGAGGCCGGCGATCTGCCTTACTGCGTGTTGCGCGACGCTGCTTCCTGGCCCCCTCTGCGAAGATTACTCCTGACTGACTGGTGCTACGCTATCGCTTCGCTTTGAGGGGTACCCAGGTGAGTTGCGCCGTGCCCCCCCCCCTCCCGTACTGGTGTGCAGCTGACTGACGGAGCCTGCCTTTTGTTGTGCCCCCGCCCTGAGTTTGCCAGGGGGGGCTTTTAACCGGTGGCCGGGGACCCTGTCTCCCTCGAGGATTTCGCCTGCACAATCTTGGCTTGTCCGTGCGTGTGACAGTGATGGCGGGCGTCATGGAAGCGATGTTCCCCTACATGGTGACCCAGGAGTGTGACGCCGAACGGACACTGGACCGGTCTGCTGGATGGCGAACCGCGCCTCAAACTGCGGTCAGGGTGGTACATTCCCCTGACGTGACCTACAGTACTGTCTTGGTGGCGCTTGCCGATTTGAGGGCTGAGATGTGTACGAACTTTCGAGTACTGTCTGGGAAGCTTGATACTGTGATTCATCCAGCGGCGCTTCTGCCACCGACCTGTTCCCCTCGCTATGCCGCTCCACCTCCACGGAGTTCCACCTGGGATACAATGTTGCCGGCTACAAGAATGGTGGATAGCTCCTTTGGCAACGCTACAGTGTTTCCCTCTCTGCTCGTATCGAAGACTTCCTCCGTGACATTGCAGCCTTTGTCTACGGCGCAGTCGACGCCTCAACTGGCTATCCATGTGCATTGTGATCTACAGGCTCTCCTACATGCTCTGCGATGCCTGACTGCTCTGCCGATGATATTTCATGGGGACAGGAGAACTGTTTTTGCTGGGTGGCGTCCATTTTGCTCCTCTCTGCTTTTGTACTACCTAGGGGGGCCATCTTGTTTCTTTGTTCCATCTGAGGCGAACTTCTGCCGGGTGTCATGGCGGAGGGGTCGTCCGCGGTCTGGTCAGGGCTAGGGGCTTATGGGTGATGACTTATGCTGCTCTGTCTGGTGGGGATTCGGTCTGGGACGCCACATCGGCATGTATTGAAGCTGTGCCTCCTCGCAATTTATCCTGTTATTGTTGCTGATTGTGGCAAATTCTCATGTGGGGTGGAGGTGTGCATGTCCTGCTGTATATTTTACTGATGGGGTGATGGTCCATGTGCTGACTCGGTAACCTGGATGTGACTACTTCTGTTCCTTTTTTGATTGTATGCCTTCGAATTTATTGCTCCGCACGGCGTAGGAGTTGCACAGGGCTGGAGAGTCCGGGAGGCTCGATATTGGGTGGGCTCCTCCCCGCATCCCCCCTTTTCTTTGGGAGTGGTAGAATAGTTTACTCTTTCTTCCTCCCTATATTTCAAGTGTTAAAATTCCTTTTTCCTTTCTTCATCTTCCTTCTCTCTTCCCTCTTTTCTTGGTCTATATTTCGGGTTCTTTAATGGGCGACAGACACATTGCCGGGGGGGGGGGGGTAGGCCGTAGCCTCCGCATTGGTGTAAGGTGGGGGGTTAGATTTGGTTTTCCTCATTTCGTTTCTATGGGCCTTATTTTTCTATTTTTCTGCGCTTTCTTAATCTTGTTTCTGTTCTGGGTCCGCGATAGGGGTTAGCGGGGAGTGGGTGGCGCTGTGGGTGGGGCGTAAATGCTGACTGATGCTCTTGTTGTTTTCCTCTGCACCGCCATATTTCCCGGGGGGTTAAATTCCATTGTTGTTGCTGCCTGCTCATGTCGTGAAGCTCATGTACGGACTCAATTCTCCTTCGTTCCTATTCTTCACTGCTTTTATTCTGACCGAAAAAAACTTAAAAAAATTAACCTTCAATGCTCCTTCTCCTCGGCGACATGTTCCATTCTGTGTTATGTCCATTGATAGTTGCTATGTCTCCTGATGCCGCTGGGGAACCGTATTGCTTGCACTTGTGCTCCAAATGTATCGTGGCCGGCCTGACGGTTGTGGGCCCGTATTTGTTCTTTCTTTATGCACAATAAAGGTTTTCAAAAATAAAAAAATAAAAAAAAAGATTGATATCTAGTTCCCGCTCTCAGTGAGCCTCTCTGGGCACACCTCCTGACAGGACAGAGAACGGGGGAGGCGTACCCAGAATGTGGTTGAGCCTGGCTGATCAGGTAACAGCAACAGAAGGAGATAAGGGGGTGAGCAGTTAAGCCGTGCTCAAGACCGGAGGGGCTGTAGGCTTGGAGGCTCGCACACAAAAAAGGAAAGCCAGTAGGTCAGTTAGTCAAGATGCCTCAACTTACGCACCTTACGCCGTGAAGCCTACTGTGTCCTGAGCACCGTCCTCCGTTCAACGTTCTCCGTTCTCCTCTTACACCGGCACCTCCTCGGTTATCCTCAGGGCCCAGGTTTCCCAGTTCCGTGGCCCAGCTCCCAGTTTCCTGGCCCCTCAGCCTCTCAAGTGTCCCCAGGTACCCAGGTATCCAGGAGCGCACGACCACTGGTGTCCTGAAAGGGGCAAGCCCCTGACGTTGTTTTCAGAGTATCCTCAGTAGGTTTAGGATTTGATTGCCAAACTAGGGGGATGAGCAGCAGGAGAGTTCGCTCAGCTCGATCTCACTGCCCACGGATGTCACTCCGCTGCACCTAAACTTGTGGCTCAACTGTGGCTCCTGCCCCTGCCGTGACACAGAGGCACAAGAAGTACAGGGAGGCTGGCAGCCTTAGAGAGCTGAAGCCCCGATTGGAGGGTGGCCGAGGGGGGCCGGCACAGCCTTTTCTATTTGCTTGATGCGCAAAGCGCAGCCAGCAACGGTGACGGCCGACCACAGCCTTCTGCCCTCCTGGCTGGCGTCCTTCCGCTTACCGCTGGCCTGCTACAGGCTACAGGCTGCAGGCCTGCTGCCGCTCGCGGCTCGCACCCACTGTGTCTGTTTTCAAAGCGGTATGCTGGTGTGCTGTATTCTGTTTGGCGTACGGGTAAGGGGATCGTGGAGCTCCTATGGCGACCCGCACCGCTTCTGCCCTGAGCACCGTGCCGGAGTGTGTTATGCGTGTTGTGGCTGTGGGCTGTGAATCGCGGATCGTGGAGCTCCTGCCTCCAGCTGGACCGCCTCGCCGCCTCTGCTGCCTGCTCTCTCACGCCTGACCACCTGCAAAACCTTGACTGGAGCCTGAGATCATTTAAATCACTCTGCTGCCCTTTTGTCTGGGTTTGGGCTAGATAAATACCATATACATACATACATGGATAAGAATCAGCTTCAGCCCTTCAAAATCATCCTTTCAGGTTTAGATATTTCTTTTTTCCTCATTCCCAGCATCAGATTTTCAGCCTGATTCATCAAGCCGAAAAGGGCTCGCAAAAGGGCCAGATTCTGAGAATCTGGCCCTTTGCGAGCGCTATTTTTGCATTTGGGATTCATCATCCCAAATGCAAAAATCGGTAATAGCGATTTCGCTATTTTGCGAAGAATTACATTTAAGGAATCTCTATTAGAGATTCCTTAAATGCAATTCATCATCCATTTTTCAATTGCAAATTCGCAATTTCGGGCCGCTTTTTACCGCGAGGTCAAACCTCGTGGTAAATAGCGAAAACTTAGAAAAATGCTTTTAAAAGCATTTTTCTAAGTTGCATGTTGCACACACACATGTCCTTTGGACATGTGTGTGCGCAACACCTGTTTGTATTTGCATTTAAGGGGTGCTACAGGGTGTCCTTTGGACACCCCTGGCACCCTTTAAATCGCTATCTTATTTGCGATTAGCTAATTGCTAATCGCAAATAAGGAATACTCCCCATTCATTCCTATGGGCCTTTTGGCCCATAGGAATGAATGGGCAGTTATTCCTTATTTGCGATTAGCAATTAGCTAATCGCAAATAAGGAATATGTAGGAATCGCTTTTTATTTTGCGATTCCTACATGAATGCCGTTTTGCAAGTCAGTAATAGCGATTCCTTATGAATCGCTATTACTGACTCGCAAAACGGCCCTTTGATGAATCAGGCTGCTAGTAACAGAAGGATTTGTGGTCTGTTATGTTGGTGGGGCCAGGATCAACAAACAACCACTTGCTATTCGTCCACAGCCCCCTGGACGCCACTAAGGCTTTTGATACACTAGAGTGGCCTTTTCTTTTTAATCTTCTTCCCCGTTTTGGCTTCAGCCTGAACTTCGTGCAAAAGATTCAGCTTCCCTACACACTTCCGACTGCACGCATCAAGGTTATTGTGTAGGTTACCGACCCTATAGCTATCACGAGGAGCACTAGGAAAGGATGCCACCTGTCCTCCATGCTATTTGCCATTGCTATGTTGATTCTGGTGGCGCGCTCACATCAGCATCATACCCAGCAGGACACCGGCTTCTCATCCCTTGCCCTGGTTAACTGTATGTATGCAGACAACGTCACAATATAGATCTGCAAACCACAGGAGAATCTAGCTCCCATAACCAGGTTATCCTTTTCGGCTACTTGCCCGGGGTTCGGGTCAACTGGAGCAAATCTCTTCCCCATCACAGATGCCACTAAGCCGTTCTCAACAGGCTATCCATTCATCTGGGCGAATGGTCCCACTCCCACCAGATAGCTGGCCATTTGGCTGAGCAGAGATATGGACGAGTTGTGGAGGTCCAACTATGGCAAAGTGATGGACTGGCTTGAAACCAAGATAGGCACGTGGCAAACACTCCCCCTATCATTAACCGGGCATATAGCCATTGCAAAAATGATTGCGCTCCCAAAATTTCTATACTTATTTTTAAATATTCCCATTTGAGACAGACCTGGCCTCTCCCTGGCCACTACAGACAGCAGTATTTCTACCACACAGAATCCCTTGAGGCAAGATCGACACAGTGGAATCTGTACGCTGGGCCTGGGATGGACTACGCAAATACACTTGTGCTAAAGTACTCTTTGCACCTTCAATGGAGCTTGCCAGCAACCCCTCATTCCCCCCGTTGCAGACAGCAGGCATAGCTCGCCGAGCAGCAGAGTTAGACATCCGTACCAACGCCGACATTTATCCCAATAACAACTTCCTCACACTCTCTGATGATGCAGCACCACTCGACAAGCTGCTCTATTATTAGATTAGGGCCACATGCAAAAGCGATAACCCTGCCTTTACACTCGCTCCCAGCCCAATTCCGCGCTTTAATATATTCACTCCTCCACTTCCCCACGCAAAAGTGGTCACAAGGCTATTCGCTCTCACACTGGCGGCTGCCCCCATAGATACGAAGCATGCTCGTGACGCATGGGGCACAGACCTGGATGGTGGTTTTCCTCTCCTGCAGTGGCAATACTGCTGTAACCAAACCAAACGTCTCTCACCCCCAACTATCGCTTACAGCGCATTCATTTTAAATATCTACACCGACACGATCGCCCTCCTGTAATGCTGCACAAGATGGTTCTGACGGACACCGACAGATGTGCGCGCTGCTCCCCTCCCGGGGCAGGTTTTGCACACCTGGCCGGGACGTGCCCCAAGGTCTCTGATTTCTGGCTGGAGGTGTGCTCTACAATCAGTGATATCACTCTTGAGCGGATTGCTGTGGCCACCCTACTGTGCCTTCTGGGTCACGTCAGGACATCTCAGACGCTAATCGCAAACTAACTGGAATGCTGCTGGTGATCGCCAAGCGCCGGGTGGCAATTCACTGGGGCCACAAACCGGTGCCATAAGCCAAGCACTGGATAGCCAATGCAGTCCACTTCCAGACGCTCCTAGACGAATTCTGGGACCATGGTCCCTGTGGCAAACTGACCTCCAGATATATGGGACCCTCTCATATCCTACCTTCACCAACTAGCCAACCCAGATGAATCCACTGATGGATCCCCCATTAGTGATGCCCAGACTGCCAAAGACGGTCCTGACCAGACTGACCCTTGACACCTGACTGACTAGCCACACTCTCCACTGCTGTAACATCCACATCTCCCTTTTGATATGTTGTGCCGTGGTACATCCTGTTCAATATTTCTCTAGCTGTGTCAACTATATTCGTGATTGTAACAGATTTTATGCTACCTAATGGAATGGTAACTTGTATCATGCCATAATGTTCAATAAGGTTTTTGGGAGAAAAAAACTTCTAAACTTTAGATATTCTTAATTATATACATGTTGATATTCTCTGTATTTTCTATTCTCAATCATAAATTGAAACTTGATATTTCTTTGGAGATAAAAAACAACTATGGCTGATATAGTAACTGTGACTTACACTCTGTTATAATATATTGTTTGCTAAAGAAAGCTACAGTCAATATTAGGAAACAATGGCCTGTGATTTGTTTACTTTCAATGTAACGAGATGATGAATGTAACATGGAAGCCATTCATTAGTATTGCATATTTCATAATCTATGCTCTTGGTAAATAAATATCATCTGCACTCCTGGTAAATAAATACCGTATTTACTCCGCCTGCCAAATTTAGAGATGGTCACTGGCTTTGTGGACATCTCTATACATTGGCAGGAACTGCCATCATGGCAGTTCCTAATAACAAAGGACAGGTTTGTCAGACTGATCTGTCAAACTTACCCAAAGTTTTTTATGTTTTGAAAAGAAGGAGTTTGTTTTGAACCCAATGACCCCCTCACAAATGATGGTTCCGCTAATGGTTTGCAGATAATTTATTTTTTACCTGTCCCTCACAGCCAGGATATATACCACGATATACCTGGGGGTAACTGACAGTAAAAAAAAGGAGACAAAAACAATTCACTTCCTGGCTGGCTGCCTGACTGGCCGCCGCCTCTCCTCCGTCTTGGCTTCTTGAAAAAATAAAATTGCTATCTGACTATACACTCCAAATAGGGCAGACCGTCTGATGGCTTACCTTCGAAGGCACATACTTGTCAGGCCATCAGAGTAAGTTTTACACCGATGGAGTAAATTTCAGTCCATCAGTGTAAAACCTAGAGACCACCCGGCTCAAAAGTAGGTGGGTGAACCTTGAGTTTGGAAGACCAGGTAATCCCTCACAACAGAGTACCTGTCCGTTGAACCCTAAATTAACCCCATAGACTCACCTAATGGAAATCAGCACTGATCCTGCTGCTCATGGGGAAAAGCTCCATCCCAAACCTTGGTCATCTCACTCATTGACCCTGCCACCCACTGCTTTTTAGTGGGGACATTTCAGATTCACACCCCCAAATCTTACTAAGCTATGTCCCTGTTTGTGATTGCTTCTTCAGTGACACATCAGGTCCTAAAACTGGATTGGTAATCATGTAGGAGAGTGCATTTTTTTTCGGTCTAGCCTGACAGCGCATGTGCTGCCAATTTGAAACCAAACCACTTGTGAAGAAAAAAAGCTTAAAACGGGTAAAGAGCCCGCCCCTTACTTAGCATTGGTTGGCTTTGAGGTCTGTCATTTCTTTACTTCTCACTGGTCAGTTTTCTGCCTTTTTGATGGAGCATGAACCAAGTACTGATTGATTTTTTGCTTGATGTTCTACTGTGCTGCTTGCACAAGGATTGTGGTACTTTAGCTCAAAGCCTTCCCCACAGCCCAGCTGTCTGGTTTTCTAATGACATCTTGGGGTCATTTGGAAAGCTTCCCTCAGAATGCATTCCACCTGTTGTTTACTATTGGCTTTGTGGTTTGTAACTCACATTTGCTTACTTTCTATTTGCTGGATCAATTTATTTTAGGCTGTCCAGCTCAAGTTCAATCCTTCCCTTGCCCAAACCCTATTTATTGTATTCGTCCACCAGTGTTTGATTTCTGAAAACAGGTCTGTAAATCTTGTTCTTATCTTGTCACATTTGCGGTGCATTTAAAGACAGAGGTAAAATGTCAGCCTATCTCCTAGGTAGTTTGGTGTTTACTTTTCTTTCTCTGACTTTCAAGTGAGAGGATTTACGTGACAATCATGCTGGCACCGGGGGAGTGCTTGAGGAATGTTGTACGATATTATATATTTTCTAGCACAAAATAAAATCTCAAAGTCTGTAAATGAACTGTGCAGAAATTTCTGAATTAGAAAAGGTCAAATGAAGTACATTTTTGGTCATTCTGAAGTATGGTGGAAACAAATATTTTAAAACGATGAAAACAATACAATACACAAGGTGATAACATTTCCACACATTATTGTTTCTATGCTGTATACCTTTATCAGTAAAACTGTATGTCTGTGCAAATGTAATGGTGATTTCAATTGAAGATATGTTGTCTGTAATGAAAGTGTGCTACTCTTCTCTGCACCACTCCACTCTACACCAGTTCACTCTACGTCTCTCTACTATACACCACTCTACTCTATGCCAATGCAGTCTACCCCCACACTACTCTACTATGCATTACTGCACTCTGCCTTGTACCACTCCAGTCCACTCTACGCCACTTCATTCTACTCTGCAACATTGCACTCTCTGCCACTTAACTCTACACCGCTCCTATCTGTAGCCACTGCACTCTACTCTGCACCACTCTACACCAATGCACTATACAACACTACGCTCTACACCACTCTACTCTGCACCACTGCACTCTGTGCACTGCACTCTACTCTGAAACAAACCACTGCCCTCTACTGAACTTTGCACCCTTCCACTAGCCACAATCTACCCTGCACCACTCCACGCCACTGCACTCCATGCCAATGCATTCCACACCACTTTTCTCAAAACCAATACACTCCTTGCCACTGACCTCTACACCAATCCACTATGCACTACTGCACTGTACGCCACTATACTATAGTTATTAAAGCTTTCTTTCAGGCTTGTTGTACTGCGCCTGTCACCAGGTATTGATCTTTTATAGGCTCTGATATAATTCTCCGCCCATTCCTTCCACATATTAGGTGATATTGGATCCAGAAGGGAGACTGAGATGGTCAGGGCCATTTCTGCGCCTCTCCAGTACTTCTCTATCTTTCCCATTCTCTCCTGTTTCACTGCTCTACCAATGTAGAATATGCTGTGCACTCTTTTACACCGTACACCTGCTCTTGCATGTTTCCTGCATTTCTGCTGCGCTATCCTGTACCCCAAGAGTACCTCTTCTACGTCTCTGATGAACCTTTCTTCAGTGCCTCACTGGAATATGTCCAGACTTCCGCGACACATGAAGACACTTTCCAACTTTGGATCATAGACACCAGGAACATCTCGAAATTAGTGAAATAGAGCCACTTTCCTCTCATACTCGACATAGTTACTTTCGTAGTGACATAATTTAGTTCTGTGGTACATTACATGCCTATTTTTTATATTACGTACAAATCTGCATTTTGTATTTCTAAGCACGCAATTTGCTTGGGATCACGCAATGTGTAGAAGCAAGGAAGCCAAGATTATAGCGTTTGTTACTTGGGTTAAAGTCTAGATTCAACAACATTCACTCAAATCCTCAACAGCCCAGACAAACAGAATGGCAGAAATAAAACACACTAAAGCAACTAATCTACGCTAACATGGCTTCCTGGCACAGCAGGTTCGTGGAGTCCTATGTCAGGTGGGAGGGGTTCACACACCGTCCACTCTTCTATTTGCTTTCAGGTACTTATAGGACTAATTTATCTCAGATACATGAAAAACTCGAAGAACTAAAAAGCAAAAAATAGTACTGGGGGAGCTGAATACTGAGACGATTGAAATCAGTTCTTCCAGGCTCTGTAAACTCTTCAAACTAGCACAGAAATGTAGAGCATATAAGCTTAAAGGAAACGTAACTGAGGGCTGTAGGTTCAGCGGTATCAGAAGCTGCGGCAGTGAATGGCATTAGGGCAATAATAACATCTGGAGACTCGTTCATATGGCTAGAAATGGACCAATTCAGCAGATTAAGCCAAAACCAACTGTCTGCAAA
Organism: Lissotriton vulgaris; assembly: GCF_964263255.1. Lineage (NCBI taxonomy): Eukaryota > Metazoa > Chordata > Amphibia > Caudata > Salamandridae > Lissotriton > Lissotriton vulgaris. The sequence continues at coordinate 1,582,866,503 of NC_141693.1, forward strand.
GACATTTTGGGCATTGTAATATCCTGCGACAATCCCACTAAGTTTAGGCACATTGCTATCATTAATATTTACCTACACTCCCTCCCAGACAATTTACAGTCTGGCTATGTTGACCAGCTGATTGGCATGCTCGATCAATTACATCCCACCTGTTTCGTACTTTGGTTTTATTTATTGTTCCTTGGATATCTCTATTGAAAATTAAACCTGATTATTCCTGAGCCTTGTTCCGTACATGATTCCGAGTTGCGATACAATGCTGCCTGGCCTCCGGGATGTATGGCTGAATAGGTTTTCCAAAAAAAAAAAAAAAAATACATCCCACCTGGCCTAAAATATTTGCAGGTGATTGTAATTCAACAATTATGATTGGGGAACCATTGTCCTCCTTAATCAGTGATGAGGATGAAGCAGGGGTGTGCCCAACCCCTCCACCCACCATTAATTTTAGGCGGACTAAGGTTGCCAAGCAAATTATTGATTGACATCTTAGTGACACAAGGGCCCAATGCATTGAATGGTCGCACTGCCCCTGACATCCTCCAAACTCACTTTTAAAAGATGCCAAACACAAGCAATATAGATTATATTTTGCCTATCCTGTTTCAGGTTTAAACCTATATTAACAGATAAAATGCCACAGAAAGGAAAATAGCCCTCACCAGTGTAAACACATAAACACTGAAAAAACACCTACGCAACCCCAAACTAAAGGCTATTCAAAGAAAGGAAAAGATGAGTGAAAGAGTCACTTTTATTTCTTCCCAAAGGGGCCAATACAATGTAACTTTGTTATACAAGGCAGCACCAAGAAAGACTGGGCTAACATTATTCTGCTTGAGTTTTGTTTTTTAGGGATGTCACTAAAATATTGTTTCTTCTTCCTTTTGCTTGTTTCAGTGTTGTGGTCTTGGGTCTTAAGAATCAGGGGCTAGAAGCATGTTTTTAGGTCTTATATAATTATATTATAAACTGTAGCGAATCGGGAAATATAATGATATTTGATATTTTGGCTACGTTTGATTATTTCACTGAGAGGTAAAATGGCTGGTTTCATAAGAATCTTTCCCAATATGTACCATCACATTTACCAACAGACAGAGAATGGGTGAAACCCTTTGATACATCAGCCCCCTGTTCTAGTGAATTATTGTTCAGAATTGATAGTAGATGAATGACCAAACACCCCAGGCTTTAAACATTCAATGCAAGGTATAGTGACAGGTATATGTGAAAAAAGTGCTGTAACCAAGCATCTGGGATAGTGGTGAATACATGACACCAGACATGTGGAAAACATGGAACACAGGATCACTTGGAATACTGCTGAAAAAAATTTCTTACCAAGTTCAACAAAGATTGCAGTGATATTGTTTGTATTTGCAGTAATTCACCTACGTATATGAAAAAGTTGTGTGATGACCTCCCAAAATCGATACCTGAGCTGAAGTACTTCCCTGTAAGGGATCTTTGCCACTTGCTAGATGGTATGCTGAAAGCATCTTTACAATCTTCAGAGTTAATGAAGAATGCCATTGACTTTATAGTCCATTCTGGTCCCTGGTTTCATTATAGGCGGGAACTAAAACACAGATATTTCTCTTTTTGTGCTTTGTGTGGGATCAAAGAAAGAGTCATCCTGACTGTGTCATTTAGCTGGTGGTTCTCAGTCCCAGGGCCGTGAATGCTATATTATACATGTTGTGACCGTTTACAGAATGTTTGCATAGTGTAATGCCAAAAGGCAAGAAATGTGAGGATATTTGGTTGCATATTGCTGTGAAAATAAGTACACTCTAGTGTGTTCTTGGATTTTTACAGGAAAAAATGACTTGTGTGGTGGACATAATAAACAAATTGAGTCTGAAGATTCCCTGGTCTACCAAGAGTTAAACTAATTTGTGTGGATGTGGAACATCTCCTTGAGAATAACCTGGGTGACACTTTTAGTGACTTTGGCACAGCAACATGTTCCATGTTAAAATTCCTGCCACTTCGTAAGCAAATAAATTTTGAGGAGCAATTCAGGAAATGTTATTTTACAATGCATGAGAATTGGCTTGCAATGATGCATGGAAATGTCACACCACCACCCATGGCATTTGAAGTCAATGAAGCCTCATTGAAGAACTCTGTACAAGCTCTAGATCAATCAATCAAGGGATTTGTAAAGCGCACCACATACCCGTGAGGGTCTAAAGGCGCTGGGGGGAAGAGGGAGGTGGGAGCCGCTATTGCTTGAAGAGCCAGGTCTTGAGAAGTCTTCTGAAGGTCAGCAGGTCTTGGGTCTGTCGAAGGTTTTTTTAATATTTTTTTAATATTTTTTTTATTGACGTTCAAACTGCTTTTATTGAATGTTATAGATAGTACACTGCTTTCTGTGCCTACAACCCCGAGGCCGTCAGCATTGCATGCATCGGAGCAGCAATAGTATAGCAGGAAGAACACAGCTGTGTAACCGGCATCCCGGGGGCCCGGCAGCGTCAACTCTGTACCATACAGTAAATGTCCGACAGTTAGTACAGAAGACATGCACCATAGTAGGTACCGCAGCAGAACAGGGTTTTTTGTTTTTGTTTATTTGTAGTCCTTTTGAACAGTTCCCAACTTTAGAACAAAACTCAGAGGGTTCACGGCCATACTCAAGAGCAGAATACTGTGACGAATATGTGGTAGTACATGTCAAGGGTCTTCCAAAGCAATGCAATAACACAGTACAGTCACAATGGTACTCGTTTATCTAGAGGTTATAGGTGATGTGCAGCACCACAGATCCAGTAATGAGGGTGTGTGGAATTGCCAGGGCAGTGGGGTGTGCGCGCTAGGCAAGGGTCCGACGGCAACCCCCGTGTGTGTAGCGTCAGTGGACAATCTGCAGGGAAAGCGCCATGCAGGCGAATGGCCAGCGGGGTATCATGTGGGGCAATGTGGGAAGCTGAAAGTGATGTACGCAACTGCAGGTAACGGTCGGATGTCCCAGACGCCTCTGTTTCAGTTAATAACCCACAGACCCTCCCGCAGGGACATCGCCGTCATCCGCCCGAGCAAGCAGATAACCGACCAACGGACTCCAGATATCTTTGGGCTGGCTAGAGATCGGCAGTAGCTCGGTAAAGGTGATGTGTTGTTCCTGACAATAAGTCAAGTCAGTCAGCCACTCTTTGAATTTGGGGGCTCTACCTCTTCCCCAGCGACATGCCACTCGGCGCTTCGCCAGGAGCAAGGCCATGTCCACGGATTTCCTACAGGCTTTAGAGATGTGGACCGTATGCCCAAGTAGTGCAATAATCAGCTCCGCAGCAATGGTTTCCGTGGTCATTGCTGTAAGGGCGTCTGTCACCTTCTGCCAGTATAAGTGGACAGGAGAGCATTCCCAAGCCAGGTGTAGGAAGCCTGCACGCTCAGCGTGACAGCGCTCGCACCGGTCGTCATCGGCCAGGTGAAAACGGTGTTTCTTCACCGGGGTATAATATAATTGGTGCAAGAATTTGTAGTGGATCATCTTGAATCTGCTGCTAGTAGATATTCGGGTCTGTCGAAGGTTGGGGGGAGGGTGTTCCAGGTCTTGGTGGCGAGGTGGGAGAAGGATCTGCAGCCGGTGGTCATTTTCTGGATGTGTGGGACCGTGGCGAGGGCGAGGCTGGCTGAGCGGAGGCTGTGGGTTGGGCTGTAGAAGCTGAGTCGTCCGTTGAGGTATGCTGGTCCGGCGTTGTGTAGGGCTTTGTATGCGTGGATGAGGAGTTTGAAGGTAATCCTCTTGTTGATGGGGAGCTAGTGTAGGCCTCTCAGGTGGGGGGGTGTTGTGGCTGCGTCGGGGGATGTTGAGGACCAGCCGTGCTGAGGCATTCTGGATGCGTTGCAGCCGTCTTAGGAGCTTGGTTGTTGTTCCTGCGTAGAGGGCGTTTCCGTAGTCCAGCCTGCTGGTGACGAGTGCCTGGGTGACGGTTTTTCTCGTTTCGGAGGGGATCCACTTAAAGATCCTGCGGAGCATTCGGAGGGTGTTGAAGCAGGATGCGGAGACGGCGTTGACCTGCTTGGTCATGGAGAGGGTGGAGTCGAGGATGACGCCCAGGTTGCATGCGTGGTTGGTGGGTGCTGGTGCTTTCCCAGTGAGGTAGGGGACCAGGAGTTGTCCCAGGCTGAGGGGGTGGAGCCGAGGATGAGGACCTCCGTCTTGTCAGAATTTAGCTTCAGCCTGCTGTCATCCATTCGGCGACGGCCTTCATTCCCCTGTGGAGGTTGGCTTTGGTGGTGAGAGGGTCTTCGGTGAAGGAGATGATCAGCTGGGTGTCTTCGGCATAGGAGATGATGTTGAGGCTGTGCTGGCGGGCGACGTGGGCGAGTGGAGCCATGTAAATATTGAACAGCGTTGGGCTGAGGGAGGATCCTTGCGGTACCCCGCAGATGATCTCGGTGGTCTTGGAGCGGAAGGGTGGGAGGCGGACGCTCTGGGTTCTGCCGGAGAGGAAGGATGTGGTCCAGGCCAGTGCTTCCTCTTGGATTCCAGCGTTGTGGAGGCGTGCTGTTAGTGTTAGGTGGCAGACCGTGTCGAAGGCGGCTGAGAGGTCCAGGAGGATGAGGGCGGCTGTTTCTCCTTTGTCCATTAGGGTCGTGATGTCGTCGGTGGCGGCGATGAGGGGGATTTCGGTGCTATGGTTGCTGCGGAAGCCGGACTGGGATGGGTCTAGGATGTAGTTGTCTGAGGTATTGGGTCAGTTGTTTGTTGACGATTTTCTCTATGACTTTCGCCAGGAACGGGAGCAGGGAGATGGGCCGGAAATTCTTGAGGTCCTTGGGGTCCGCCTTGGGTTTCTTCAGTAAGGCGTTGATCTTGGCATGCTTCCAGCTTTCCGGGAAGGTTGCTGTCTCAAAGGAGATGTTGATCGTTTTCCGGAGATGGGGGCGATGGCTGTGCTGGCTTTGTTGAAGATGTGGTGTGGGCATGGGTCAGATGGGGATCCGGAGTGGATGGAGTTCATGGTCTTGATGGTGTCTTTGTCGTTGACGTTGGACCAGGTGCTCAGGCGGCTGGTGCGCCTGGTGGTCGTGGGGGTGGTGGGCTTGGCGGTGGATGTGGGGGTCGTGGGGTTGAAGCTGTTGTGGATGCCGGCGATCTTGCGGTGGAAGAAGTTGGCCAGCGAGTCGCACAGGTCCTGAGAGGGGAGAATGTTGTTGGTGTTGGAGCTGGGGTTGGAGAGTTCCTTCACGATGTTGAAGAGCTCTTTGCTGTTGTGTGCGTTGTTGTCTAGGTGGTCCTTGAAGGCGGTCCTCTTGGCGGTCCTGATGAGCTGGTGGTGTCTGCGGGTGGCGTTCTAGTGGGTCGTCTATCTGTTTGGTGTACGTTCGCGGAGCCAGTTCTTTTCCAGATTTTCAACAGGTGCGCTTGGAGGCCTTCGGTGAACCAGGAAGCTTTCTTGCTGGAGTGGTTGGCGGTTGGGGTCCTGAGTGGAGCGAAGGTGTCGGCGCAGTTGTTGATCCACTGTTTGAGGTTGAGGGCGGCGGTGTCGGGTCGGTGGGGTCAGGGGTGGTCTCAGGGCGAGGGAGGTGGTCAGTTGGTCTTCGGTGACCTTGCCCCAGCAGCGGCGTGGCATCTGTTGGGTGTGGTGGTGCGTGGTCGGTTTCCTGAAGGTGAAGTGGACGCATCTGTGGTCGGTCCAGTGGGGTACGGTGGTGTGGTTGAAGGAGACGTGGGGACTTGCGGAGAAGATGAGGTCAAGCGTGTGTCCAGCGGCGTGGGTGGGTGTTGTTATGAGCTGTCTAAGTCCGAGATTGCCGAGGTTGTCGATTAGGGCGGTGGTGTTGGCGTTATTGTTGTCCTCAAGGTGGAAGTTCAGGTCCCCGGGGAGGATGTAGTCCGTAGAGGCGAGGACGTGGGTGCTGATGAGGTCTGCGCTGGATCGCTGAACTGTGGTCGGGTCCGGGTGGTCTGTAGACGAGGGTTCCTCTGAGGGTGGTGTTGGGGTCGGTGTGTATCTGGAAGTGCATGTGCTCGGCGGTGTTGAGGGTGTCGTCAGTGTTGGTCGAGACTCTGATGGTGTTCTTGTGGATGATGGTGATTCCCCTACCCACTCTGTTGGTGCGGTCTCTGCGGGAGATCTTGTAGCCTTCTGGGATGGCGATGGCGACGGCGATGTCTGGTGCTGAGGTGGTGTTCAGCCAGGTCTCCGTCAGAAGGCGACGTCGGGGGCGGTGGAGTCGAGGAGGTCCCAGAGTTCGATGGCGTGTTTGCAAACAGAGCGGGCTTTGAAGAGGATGCATTGGAGGTGGTTGGGATCTTTACTTGACGGTTTGACGGGCTGGATGCTGGTGAGGCTGCAGTTCCGGCAGGAGAAGGGTCATTGGTGCGCTTCGTTGTGGCCTGGTAGCAGGCGTGTTCTCGTACGGGGTTGAGTGCATGGAGGGTGCTGGCATCGTAGTGCAGTCGGGTGCAGGGGTGTCTTTGGGGTCTAGGGGCTTGCCTTTGGCGCGCCCACTGCGCGGCTGCACAGCAGCCGCCATAAGAAGGGGAGGTGGGAGGGAGGAGCAGCTGGGTGGGGGGAGAGGGCCAATGGGGGCGGGGCCGCAGGAGACGTAGCGGCGGGGAGCGGGAGCGGCGAGGGAGTGGGCACAGAGGGGAAAACAAGCACAGGCAAAGGCAGGGAATAAAGTGGCAGAAGCAAATAAGTCACAAAGCAATACGGCGTGGGGAGCGACCTGCCTGGAAAACAGGGTCAAGGGCGCTCTCACTGCTGCGCAGCGGCCGCCACAAGAAGGGGAGATGGGAGGGAGGAGCAGCTGGATGGGGGGGGAGAGCGACCTGCCTGGAAAACAGGGTCAAGGGTCGCTCCTTCCGTAAAGGGGAATTTACTGCTTGATTCAATGAAGTACTGCTTCATTGTTGACCGCTTCAATATCTGAGGGTGTATGCGCCCAGTTCAAGGCGTATGTTGCAGAACCTGTCTCAGAGAATCGTAATCTTCTGGTGCACCAGTATTAACATGGAAAGCTAGGTCAGTGGACAGAGTTAGCAAATTGTGTACTGACTGTTTTGGCGTTGCCAGTCTCAAGTGCCAATGTTGAGAGGGCCTTCTCACAGATAAACGTTTACATGGGAAGGAAAGAGCGAGCGTGCATGACCAAAGAGTCACTAGAGAAGTATTGTATGGTACACTACAATAAGTTTGTTTTGTAAAAATGTATTTGGACCTCATATAGCTTGTATGCACTCTGTCTATACGCATGCACTTAAATCACATGGGGTTGGAATAGTGTATCCTAGCTTACTAGGCAGGTCATTTTTAACAAATTCACATATTCCACTCCATCACATCACTACCTTTGCACCACACATAGTCATTATGAAAGTGCTCCAGCGTAACTCATGAGTCGTAGCACGTCCCAGTCCGTAGAGGGCTGGGAGGACCCCCAGGATGAAGCATGTCACCAAGGGGCAACCCTGGTGAGTGAGGGGACACTAAGAAAAAGAGCAACTTCTCCATTTCTCTCATAGGATACACTATTCCAACCCCATTGAGCGTTGTGGATAGGACTACTAACAGCTAGGCTCTTGATCTCTGTTCCAGAGATCATTTGCGATTTATCTGACCTTGGAGGGCGAGCCTAAGCAATTCCCTCTTTCTCCCCCTTGTTTTGTTGATACTATACGCATGCACTATCAGTGCAGAAAGCAGGCAATATTAAAAGAAAAACAATCCATAAACAACAGAAAAACACTATTTCTGTTGTTTTTAATGGCGTGAAAATGTGTAACCACTGATAATCACTGTTTTTTTAAGGTTTTGAAAACGCTGGGGAAAAAAGGATCAGTATTCATAAAAAATAGAAACTGAAACAGGAAAGCCTTATTATATTTTTCTTGATATTAAACTTTGGCCCTACATAGAGGTGGTGCAAAAAATGGACAGTGACCATGAAGCCACAGATTCAATTTAACCTTTCATAAACACATACCAGAAACAAAACATCTCCACAAACCCTATTACCATTTCAAATATTCGAAGAAATGTAGGATGGGCCACAACTTCTAAAAATGAGGAATTTCAGTGGGATGACCTTAAAGAAACCCTCCAAAAAAGAATATGAGGGCAGTTTGAAACATCATAGCCAATGGGAGCTGATCTATAGATATTCCACCTCGTTAAGTTGCCCAGCTGGAACTGTGGGTGTCATAATTCTCCCAGCTGTACAGAGAGTGGTGTGTTGATGGATTGCTCCTTGGGGATGAGGCCAGAAGCGATAAGAGAGATTCTCAAATTGATGAAAATGAAGAGAAACCTCTGGGATTCAGGTTGGCTGAAACAGAGCAGGCCCTGTGCCAAATGAAGAGGGAGAAAGCGCCAGAACCAGGCAGCGTCCCCGGGGACCTGGATTTGTCTGAACCTGCAATCTGGGTCCCATACATAAATACTCTTTGTAATGCCATCATGAGAGGTTAAGATATTCCCCACTCTTTGCAAGGGGCAACCATCATCAAGAAGGAAATGCAGGATGACCCCACCAACTACAGGCTGCTGTGCTTGATCAGTAATACTCAAAACAATTCTGTAGACCAGTTCTCTTAAGACTTTTGGTATTCATCTCAGACCACCACATCCTTTCATACTATAATGCTGGAAATATATTTGGGCCAGGGCCACTTATACGTGGCCTTCATCGACATGAAGGCCGCCTTTGACCTTGTACCCTAGGAAAACATCTGGAAGGTCCTATGGAATTATGGCATTGCTGGTGACTTACTAAGGATTTTATTAACCATGCACTCAAAAACGTATATGCACAAGTTAAGTGGCATATGGATGGAGACCTTACCCCTAGAATCCAGATTAAGCTTGATGTAAGTCAGGGGTGTGTTCTGGCCTCCTCGCTGTTCAGTATATACATTAAAGGTGTGGTGGAGTGACTGGATAATTGCAATCGTGCACCCCTAAATCTGTGGGCATCAGTATTCCAGTACTCATATTTGCTGATGACACGCTGCTGTTCTCTAGAACTTCTATATGCCTCTTGGACCGGTTTGCCTCTTTCTGCACATCCAGGGGACTTGAGATAAATGCTGCAAAATCTAAATTTAGGGCAATCAAGCCCCACCGTTCTTTTAGGAGTATGATACTGGTAGGAGGGCGTCCCCTTAGAGCAAGTTAAAAGCTTTGACTATCTGGGCATTAGGCTTGCTGAGAGCTATTCTTGGGCGCCACAGATGGAACAAGCATTTACAATGCAATGGTCTCTGCATTATTAAAGGTAGAGCTATTGGCATTGCTCATGACATTTTTTTTCTTTTAAAAAAAAAACATAAATAAATGGTATTGTCATTTGCAATGGCAATAGGTGAGCATTAGAGAGTAGTAGAGAGTATTCGCGGACACAGAGCCACACACACAGAGAGCCACACACACACACAGAGCTACACACACAGAGCCACACACATGTTTAAAGCTATGACATAATTTTTATTTATGTTTTTGTTTTTAAAACATAAATAAATGGCATTGTCATTTACAATGCCAATAGCTTAATTGCTTGCAAATGCGAGACCTATTGCATTTGCACCCACACAGAGCCACACACACAAAGCCACCCACACACACATACAGAGCCACCCACACAGTCATTCACATAGAGCCACCCACACAGAGCTACCCACACACAGCCACCCACATACAGAGCCACCAACCAAAAAAGCTACACACACAGACAGACAGAGCAACCCACACAGAGCCGCCTACCAAAAAAGCTGCACACACAGACAGACAGAGCCACCCACACAGAGCCACCTACCAAAAAAGCTACACATAGACAGAGCCACCTACCAAAAAAGCTACACACACAGACAGACAGAGCCACCCACACAGAGCCACCTACCAAAAAATCTACACACACAGACAGACTGAGCCCAACACACAGACCCCCCCCACACACAGAGCCACACACACACGCAGAGCCACACACACACAGAGCCACACAAACACAGAGCCACACACACAGAGCCAAACACACTCACACAGAGCCACACACAGAGCCACACACACACACACACAGAGCCACACACACACAGAGCCACACACACACAGAGCCACACACACACACAGCCATACACACACACACACAGCCATACACACACACACACAGAGCCACACACACACAGAGCCTCACACACACAGAGCCTATCTTCCATAGGGGGGAGAGGAGCTGTACTCAAGGAAATAGTGCCAAAACAGGACCATGTGCAGTCAACGCCCCCACACTGCTGCTCGGTTAAGTAATGCCCCACTACATTCTCCAGTTCAGAGTACCAGAAGCATTTTCCAAGCACTAAACACCCATGCTTACAGCTCGGCCTTGGCAGACACTTCGTGATTATTTACTACCTGTAAAATGGACAGAAGTTTATATTTTGCTAATCCTCATTTACAGCACTAAGTGGGTTAAAAAAACAGCATTCTAACACAAAAACTTTACACATCACATATTTGCAAAGTCTACACGTACATCTGAATAAACGGGCGTTTGTTAGATAAATGATGGCATTCCTTACATAGTATGGTACCTGTGGTTTGGAGCCAAAAGAGATGATGTATGAAACTTAAAACTGGGAGGTAGGTTAGTAATACACAATAACTCTGCATTACACAACCTGAAAGATACAGCGCATGCGTGTGTATGTTAGCAGTAGTTGTTATTACTATTAGGTGCAGGAAAGGCCTATCTCAGCAGGTCAGATGAAGCCAATAATGTCCTAATTCACGCGCACTACGCATTTCCGGCTGTACGTGAAGGCTGGGCCTTCCGTTTGGTGCCCCGACCTGGCTCTGCAGCATTTGCTCTGCGTCTGGTGATACTTAGAGGTCAGGTGCCACTCCCCATGGGACTTCAAGCTCAGGGCTGGAATGCACGGAAAATGGGAAACAAAACATTTCAATCTCCAACGCACCCCGAGACAAATCACGCATACTCGACTGAACAAATCAATAACACTTCGATTTAAGACGGTGATGCACAGCTTTGCGCCACAGGGGTGTGTGCACGCACACAGCCGCACAAACTCACGATCGGAAAAAGCAACACAAAGAAAAGAGCTGCCATGTTCCCATCCATTACCTCAGAATTAAGTTAGTTATTGCTAATGGCCTTTTTTGGTTACACATTACAGCCGAGTAACCTGGATAACCCAGCAGTAAACAGACTCGAGCAGGACAAGGCTTTAAAAGGCACATGCTGCGAGGGCCACTAAAAGGGATCAAGCTTTATTAATAGGGTTCAATACAATCTCTGTCCTTCTGCAATAAAAGGGCCTCGCAGGCTTCAGGGCCAGAAGCCCTGATAAGCAGCCTCCAAGGAATGCAGGCACTCGCTATGCCATTATTGCTTCAGCAAAGCCTTGAGTTTTGACTTAAAAACTCATTAAAAGACAGGTTTATTGCTGTTTGCCCAGTGTAAAAACGACCCCAATCGCGGTCTTATTTGTTTTTGAACATCTGCCGATGCGTCACTGACATCACATGCTAAAGTAATACCATTTTAAAAGTACAGAACAAAAAATTTCGCTTTTCTCAAAGGTTGATGGAAGCATAAAAATAGCAAATGGCAAAATGTCATGTCTTTAAAGTCAGAACATCCAAAACTTACCTGGAGTGCTGCCATCGGGCGAAGCCGTGAGGGGAACGGCGCTAGTTCACCAGACGCCGGGAGACGCCGGGAAGCAGGCGAACCACTATCCCCAGTAGCCAGTGGGGCGGCAGCGCGCTCGTGACGCGCAGAGAGCGCCCGGAGGCGCCTGTAAAAGGCTGACCCCCCGGGAGCCCAGGGGGGAACATCCAAAACTTACCTGGAGTGCTGCCATCGGGCGAAGCCGTGAGGGGAACGGCGCTAGTTCACCAGACGCCGGGAGACGCCGGGAAGCAGGCGAACCACAATCCCCAGCAGCCAGTGGGGCGGCAGCGCGCTCGTGACGCGCAGAGAGCGCCCGGAGGCGCCTGTAAAAGGCTGACCCCCCGGGAGCCCAGGGGGGATCATCCAAAACTTACCTGGAGTGCTGCCATCGGGCGAAGCCGTGAGGGGAACGGCGCTAGTTCACCAGACGCCGGGAGACGCCGGGAAGCAGGCGAACCACAATCCCCAGCAGCCAGTGGGGCGGCAGCGCGCTCGTGACGCGCAGAGAGCGCCCGGAGGCGCCTGTAAAAGGCTGACCCCCCGGGAGCCCAGGGGGGAACATCCAAAAAACTTACCTGGAGTGCTGCCATCGGGCGAAGCCGTGAGGGGAACGGCGCTAGTTCACCAGACGCCGGGAGACGCCGGGAAGCAGGCGAACCACAATCCCCAGCAGCCAGTGGGGCGGCAGCGCGCTCGTGACGCGCAGAGAGCGCCCGGAGGCGCCTGTAAAAGGCTGACCCCCCGGGAGCCCAGGGGGGAACATCCAAAACTTACCTGGAGTGCTGCCATCGGGCGAAGCCGTGAGGGGAACTGCGCTAGTTCACCAGACGCCAGGAGACGCCGGGAAGCAGGCGAACCACAATCCCCAGCAGCCAGTGGGGCGGCAGCGCGCTCGTGACGCGCAGAGAGCGCCCGGAGGCGCCTGTAAAAGGCTGACACCCCCTCTCGCCCCGCGAGTCGCGCGCGGGAGCGTCCGGGAGAAGCCCGGGACAAGGGGGGGCCGTCTGTGGCCGTCAGGGGCCAGAAGAGGCCGGGCAGGGCCACCCCCCTTGGTTCGAACTGTGAGTACCTACAGGAGAGGTATTGTGGAAAGTTCGTTTTCCCCCATTTGTTTTAAAAACTAATCTTTTGAGACCTTATTGAGTAACCCCAAAAATGTCAGTCCAAAGTACCCTACCAGATAACTATCTATTGAAAGTGGTCTCCAGGATCAACAGTGACAGAAGGAAATCACTGGAGAAAAGTACTGTTTCTGACCCGCCACCGATCCAGTCTGCAGATGTTAACAACTGTAATAATTTAGATAATATTGATAATGAGACGGACGCTGTAGCGGAGCCTGACAATAATAGTATCAATGTTGATCTAACTATGGTCCCAAACAATTCGATAAGAGGGGACGATGACCCATGTGATAAATCTGGGGGGACTCCTCAGCAATCTGGTAGGGCTACCAAGTTTATGCGAGCCTGTAGGAAAACGGCTCCCAAGCGAGGCAGCCACATTACTAGAAAGAATAAAAAAGATACCACTCATATGGAGAATACCGAGGAAATAGGATCTTCGGGACAAGATAAATTTGTTTCCATTAAGCCTGACCAAATTGACCTATTATTGAGTACTATCTACAGTAAATTTAATATGGTGGTAGAGCCTTTGTTAAATAAAATTGGAGAACTACAGGCGGAAGTAGCTAGATTAAGGGGCGCGGTGGACCAGCATGCTGATAAATTGGAAAAGCCTATATTAGATATTAAAAAGCCAGCATGCACAGCTACTGTCTCTACAAAAGATAGGGTGCAGCCACTAACTACAACTAGTGCCCCCCCCCATTATTACCAGGAAATATCCATCTAAAGAGTCACCTGTATCGTTACCTACTATGACCCAGGAGGCGGGTAGATCTTCAAAGCAATCAAATGTTGGGGCGACAAGCTCTACGTCGGGTACTACACATAATGATAGACCTACATTACCAGCTCCTAAGACAGCACCGGCACCAGTGGTATCAGCTCCACCAGATGCCACAGGGGGATCCAATGGGATACCCATACGGATATGTAGGCGGCCAGTTGATCTTCCACCTGATTGTGTACCTTACGTTGTGGTTTTAACTAACGTCCCGATCCTAACCCAGCCCCCAAATGATTACGAGACGGCGGATTCTTTGAGGAATAAAACAATCTCCTGGTTAAATCGTCATTGTGGTTATCCAGTCGGCTACTCTGACCAAATCATCTCTATCAGAAGAGTCAACTGGATCGGTAACACCAAAAAAGCCTGTGGGGGGGATTGTGTGATTATTAATTTTAAGCACCCGCAACATGTTGCGACTGTCTTACTTAGAGCAGCCGCAATCACACAGTCAGAGACAGTAGTAGTCGCTAGACCACTGGGCTACTTTTATAATCATCTAAGCAGGCAACCTCCCGTCAGTTGTAAGGAGAGGGTAATGAGTAATTTTACCTATCCATCTTTGGTAAATAGACCTGCGATACCCAACTTCTGCCCTGGTTTACAAAATGGCTTATTCACCCCACCCATGCATATGGTGAATCCTATGTCAGGGGGGAATATTCGTTAATACACACCCCCAACCCATTTGTATCTTTTGGTCGTACTCCCTTGTTTGATAGTGGAATGGTCTACCAGGTCCCAATTCAGAACAGGTTTCAGTCCCTGAGCTACTTAGACCAAAACGATTGACATGAGATTGACCCGTTACGGGATGCGGTAAATAGTACTTTCAATGAAGAAGTAATTTCGTCTATAGATGGATTGGGCAATGATGTGTGCTTAGACTGTACGCCGATAGGGGGTGATGTCTCAAATTTAATACCTAACATAGAGCTTTTTATGTGTTTTTAAAATATTTAAATATTTTTAAATATTTATTCCATCCCCCTCTGGATATTTTGTATTATGTGTTTTCTTTAATGAAATATGTAATGTTTAATGAATTGTTTGTATTTGTAACTGTATGTGCTTTTATGGACATGTTTTTTAAATGTTCCGAATAAAGCTTTATGAATTAATTAATTAAGTCATAAATCACATACACCCCTTCTCCCCCATCTTTTACAAATAGGCTTGCAGCTTTCTTCGGTTAGTTCTTCCTACCTTGGTTTATTTTTTTAACAAAAATGACCGCCCCCCCATCGCCTTTGACTATCGTTTTCATAGTTAAGCTATTAACCCCGTATGCCCCTCCTTCCTCCCAGACGACATTTCATTTCATGCGGGTGACCCCACGGGGCTCATTCCAGCCCCCTCCATGGTTCAGGGCGGCAGCGGCTCCAGGACCCTCGAATATAAAACATGATAAACTGCTCTCGCAGCCTTGGCTTCTGCTGGCAGAACTGATTGGATCTGTCAGCGGTGGAATTAATTGCCGTTCCCCTTTGAGCGGAAAAAAGGTCTGCGAGGTAATTGATTTACCCTGGGCGACTGTCACTGCTGGAACCGGGACACCGAGCAAGCGGCTTTCCAGACCACTGAAACAAGTGCAATTGTCAACACATTCTGCATTCACCATCTCTCGTGCCCATGGTACCCGGGGCTGGTGGGGGCGTGGGCAGCCAGCCTCCACACCAGCCCTCACGCCTTCTCTTTAATCTGGAGAATATGCACGGCTGCCCTGGACATCCTCGGGGTAAACAGTGCGGACCCCTTTGTGTTCCTGACATTTACAGACACCTTGTGGCGTTGAGTACCCCCTTTTGCTTTTGGCAGCCCCCGGCTAGGGCTCAGTGACAGATTCCTCTGAATAACCCCTTACTTAAAGGGGCGGAGGTAGGGTTGCATTAGTATACCCCCATTCTTACCTCCACAGCTCCCGTGCTTGCACCTTCTATGTATTTACATCTTGGTCTGGCCCCGCAGAATGCTGCGTTGCTCTGAGAACATGGGCAGATCTCGATGTCCGGTAGACTCCAGCACCTCGATGCCGAGCCCTCTGCGCGCTTGTCACCGGTGGCGGGCATAGAACGAGCCCCCCTCCCCCATCTGTGACTTTAAGAACTTCTCTGGTCCCAAAGTACACCTTGTTTTCCTTCACCAGTTCCCAGCTGGGGCTCAGCGGCAGATTCCTGGTACCTCCCACCAGAAATGCCGAAATTAAGAGTCGGTTGTTTAAATCTCAGTCCTCGGCTGGCTCCCTGCTTAGCACACGGGGTGGCAGGGACATTGTTTGACAGAAAAGGCTTTGCAAATACCGTGTGGCCCTTTCAGCGCGGAATCCCTCCGGGAGGGGCCATCAGGGCGCAGTGGCTGCACTCGAAGCTAGAAGTAAAGTCTACCGAGACTGGAGGTCTGCGCCTGGCCAAACACGGCTGCCCTCTACCACGGGACCCAGGCACACTCGGGATAATAGGGGGGTAAGAGAAACACCGACACCTAGACGAGGATAATGAAACGAACTCCGCCATGACACGACCATCTTTCTCGGTCATTTTGGGATTCGGGGACGTGTTTTTCGTTCTCATCCCTTCCCATTGGCTGGAAGGTAAAATCCCATCCAATGGGAGAGGAGAGAAAGAAAGTAAAAAACACACCCCTGAATCCGAAAAAGACGGGGCTTGAAAGGAGTGACGCTCCTCTCCTCCAATGGCTTGCCAGCATTTACGAGGCCAGCCAATGGAGAAGAGGGGCAGGTTCAAGCCCCCTAACTAAAAAACATTAAATCTTCGGACCGAACTGCGCAAGCACAGCCTACGGTCCTCGACCTAAAAAAGCAGGGCTATATTGCAACACAAGGTGGCAGCTGTTGCAAGGAAGTTTAAGGTCCCTTCTAGTGGTAAAGGTCCAATAGTACTAGAAGTTTATACAGGGCAAAAGCCCTTGCTGGGGTTACCTATGGATCCAAGTTATGGGGCAGTGTGGAAACCTCTTCTTTGGTCCTAGCTGAAAACAAATTCATCAGGTCAATGTTTAGCCCGGCCCACAAGCACTCCTTTGATACCCATATTCTTCGATTTAGCATTGAACACGGGTGATTCAGTGGTACTCTTACAGATTTTAAAATACTGAATAAGACCTTGGTCAATAGCGGACTGGCTCCCTATCGGTACGCTTTAATTGAACTAAAAAAAAAAAAAAGTATGTACCTCTTGGCTCAGTAACAGCAAACATCTCTATGCACTTATTAAAACGTAGGAAGTATGGCAGACCGCAATGACAATGGGAAAATATACAGCTAACAAGGTGAAGAAACTTTTCTGGGACTGTATCCTATCCAGGCTATGGAATGATCAAAAAGAGGAGATTCTTACAGCAAACTTCCTTCTTCACAAATGTGTCCCAAGCTTTGAGCACTACCTGAATAGATCAGGCCCAGTAATGCAAAAAAATATGTACATTAGATTCAGAATTGGCTATTTACCCGTGAAAACATTTACAGCTACATGGGCTAAAAACACTATTACATCTGTGCATTGTCCTTTTTAGGTCTCGACCTACCCAACGCGCATGCGTTGCATAGGACAGAGACCTGTAGCCATCGCCACAGCTTTGGGGGCAAAACAGTGCACGTGTTGCATTGCATGCAATGCAACGCGTGCACATCTTGGCGATTTCCTTTCGGGAGCGCGCAGCGCCATATGGTGGCGCCATATGGTTGCACGCTCCCGAAAGGCAATCGCCCATGCCCTCTCCCCCTGCTGCTGCGCGGCCAATGCTTGTTTTTTTTGCAATCGCGCTAGGCTGGCCTCGCTCCTCTCTCTCTTTAAGCTTCTATATCACTCCACTGCCTGTCTCTGCCTCTCTCACTCACCACTACCTGGCTTGCCTCTCACCACTACCTGGCTTGCCTCTCTTTCTGTGACTGCCTGTCTCAGCTTCTCTATCTCTTTGACTGTCTCTCTCTCTCTCTCCTCTACCCCTCCCGTGCGCGCT
Organism: Lissotriton vulgaris; assembly: GCF_964263255.1. Taxonomy (NCBI): domain Eukaryota; kingdom Metazoa; phylum Chordata; class Amphibia; order Caudata; family Salamandridae; genus Lissotriton; species Lissotriton vulgaris. Next base: position 1,582,884,044 of record NC_141693.1, read on the forward strand.
CTCTCCTCTGTGTCTGCTGCCGGTCTGAGGGGCTTTGTAAGATCCACTAAGGTGCTAAAATTATATTTTTTAGGCTGCTTCTGTGAGCTCGGAGCGCGGCGTCTTCCCTGGTAGCGCTGCTATGATACCTCTGTAGTATATTAAACCCCGGCTCCTCTCCAGGGAGGTCTGCCCTGTCAGCTGCTGCTGCACAGAATTAGCGTGCTCCGAAAGGGTTCTGTTCCTAAGTATCAGTGTTCTTGAACTCTACCAGATTGAGGACATTAGTAACAAAAGCGAACAGCGACGAGGTAAGAGTCGCGACACGGAGAACACGCTGTACATGTATTAATGACGCTGATATGAGAGGAACAGCGCAGGCGCCAGCAGAGCAAGCTTCTCTCATAAGGAGTGTGTGCAGCGTGGGTAGAGTCCGTGAAAGCTTCACTGGCTTGCAGAGATCAGGTCGGTGTGATCAGAAACAGTGCAAGGGCCCCTGGCACAACTAATGAAAGCATGGGCAGTAGCGGGCCAAGCTTCCCTCACTTAGAGGGGTACAACTTGGGCAGAAAACTAAACCTCTCTCGCGTGCACAGGTACATCATGGGTAGCAGCAGAGCAAGCTTCACTCGCTCACAGGAAACGGGTACATGCCATCTTTCATCACACACTCTGAACAGCTACAGCTCAACCGACAGCAATAGAGTAGTGCAGATGCCATGCTTCAAACACAGAACAAATGGCAGCAGCAAAAACGCCGTTGCCTCACTTGCGTGGCAGGCCAAGCTTCCTCAAACTCAGTAGGAGCCAGTGGCGTGGCTTAGTCTGTGGCATTCAGGAGGGGGGGGGGGTTAATTTTTCATTTCACAAGCCTCATTATGGTTGTGGCAGGTTCAAAAATGTATATGTACCCCACTATTCCCTGCATGGGCTGAGCCAACAGAGAGGGCTGCCCTGGGCAACCGTTGGCAAATCTGTGCCCTCTCCCCGCATGGACATGGAGGCCAATGGAAGAGAGTTCAGGCCTCTGGGGGTTAAGAGTAAGGTCTGTACAGTCCAGCATAAAGGCCAGAGTGCGTGATGCTGTATGAGTGGTGAGCGGTATGCCGAGAGGGAAGAGGCTGGTTCAGTGAAATCAAGGTAGGTTCACTCCGGAGGAAGGGAATTCCTATATGTAATGTGCACAGTCCTCCTGGCATTATAAATAGGTATTTTATTTACCCTCCTGAGGACCTAGTCAGTGTTTTTGCCACTCTTGTTACAAAGGACCTCGAGAACTCAGTTTGTGTACCAAACTGTAAACCTTGCTTCTTAAACCAGTGCTTAATTTGAGCCTGGTGTACTGGTACTTAACCTTCATTTATGGCAGGTAAGTGACAATAAGTGATTTGCCCAGAATCACAGGATATTGAACCGTCGCCGAGACTCGAACCTGGCTCCCCAGCGCCGAAGTTGGCAGCTCTGGTCATTACGCCACATCCTCTTCTCACTTTCATGGTTAGTAGTTGGCTCTATTTTAGGCCGCGCTAACAGGAGAAATGGGCAGGTGCAAGCTGCCTCCTGACGAGAGCCCCGTAATTTTTGTTTTTACAAATTAACCAATGTTCTTAACATGGAAACAAGGCATTTTAACCTGGCACTTCGATGTGCTCACATGGCTTCAGGAATGTCTTTACACAATGGTCTTAATGACCCTGAGGGCGGGTTTGTGAACCATGTAATAACGTCAGACCTAAAATGGTGAGCTAATCTCAGCTGGTTCAGGAGCTTGCCCCGCCAGTTCAAGCACCTCACAGCCTAATCTTGCATTTCCATCCCTTTAGGTTGTGTTCTCGTCCCCCGAGGTTGGGACGTGCTCACTTTGTTACCACACTGCCCTGAAATACCTTATTCACAGCGAAGAGTGCACTCAACCGAAAATTGACTTTTAGGGCAAAAAATGCCTCAGCCATTCACATACCAGTTTAAGTTCACAGCACAACTGCCAAATATATGCTATTCTATTCATTTGTGATTATATATGAATATTTAAGAAACAACTGGACAGATTTATATCAAACAAAAAATATTTACATTTGGACGAAGGTCTACCTTCATGCCAGGGGTGGTCGATCCAGCAAGCACAGGCTCAAATTAAACACTGCCCATCCCATTTACGTGTAAGTATACTTACACTGCAAATTTCATGGCGATTCGTCAACCCGGATCAAAAGTATCAGTAATCAAAAAAGCGCTTTTCTTTTGGACTAATAGATTTAACCACAACCGTAGTTGTATTCCACGTGCCCCTAGAATGCAATAGAGAAAGAGAGAGTAGCTGCCAATTTTTGCTTCCTTATTGTCCTGTTGGTGGTGGAACGTTCTTGCACACCCATTCCTGGCATGTGACAGACTCATATGGGATGACAGCATGTAACTGACTCTGCCCCGACCCACTTGCCTTCTAGAGGAGAAAGCAAAAGTGACTAAGCTTCTCTTATCCCCTACAGATTTCAGTGTGGTCTGTGCATACATTTCTATAGAATACATTTTCATGAGGATGCTTGTGCATCGCACATGAAAAGACAAAACATGCTGCAGAAATTGATGACTCTTGTTTATATGATCTTGCTTAAAAGAACTGAACGATGCAATCCTTCTAATTGGCTCTCTGCACGGGGCGTGACTTGCAAAGGGTAATGTCTGACATTACAGGGTGAAGTAAAATCAAGACTGGCTGGCTGGAATTCCTCAGCACAAATTGTGCAGGTGGGAAGCAAAGACATGATCTGTCAGAGAGAAGGTAAAATACTCTTCCACCTGTTGATCATTCCCAGAGTACTTCCACCATCTAGAAAGTCCCAGAAAGCTACTTTTCCTGATTCCAGCCTGTGCCCCTGTAAAGTTGTCATGATCCACACAGCCTGCAAACATTTAACTGAAAATCTGCTCTCACTTATAGGGAGCATTTAGCTGTGTGTTGCTGAAAAGACCTATTGAGGACTAAATCAAACACGCATTTGCAATGCAATAGGTCTCGCAGTTACGAGAGTTTGAACTATTGGCATTGTAAATAACAATGCCTTTTATTTATGTTTTTAAAACAAAAATAAAAGGCATTATTTGAAATGTCAATAGCTCAAACTCGCGTAAATGCGAGACCTTTTGCATTGCTAATGCTTGTTATCTGTTGATACCCGAGTCGAAAGAATATATATTTTTTTTGCCCAGGTTATTGGACTCCAAAAAAGAGGTGGATTGCCTTTATCTGTAGACTAATGGGCATTTTACACTATTTGGAGAATGCCAGGCTCATGAGATGTGACACAATGGAGCAAGTTGCCTGTGCTACCTCCAGGTACTTCTACTGGGCTTGGAGAATTTGATTCGTGAAACTCAATAAGAGGCTGGATAGTCCCAAATAGCAATCTACACTACTTTCTATGCTTCCTTCTTTTTACTGACTCATCCAGGAAAGGCAGAGCACACCTTGACTCGCCCAGTGGCTGTTTGAAGAGAATGTACATCCCCAGACCCTGTCACTCCTTCGCCAAACAATCAATCCACAACCCAGAAGAGGAACACATGATGGCTAAGCAAGAAAAGACCTTCTTTCTAAAAGTGGTATTTTCAAACACAGAACATAAAAATCATCTTTACTAAAAGATGCATTTCTACATCCTGAGTTCAGGCATACTAGACTCGATTTCTCAATCTTGTCCCAATGGAAAGATATACTCGTAAAATGTTACCAAGTACTCCCCATTCTATCTTATGGGCCAGATAGCGTTTTAACAGTAAAAAATGAATTACACTGTAGTTCACTATCAGGACATGTCCTACCTTTCACATAAAAGGCATCCTAGGTACCTTGGGCCTACTTTAGGGGTGCCTCACATGTAATAAAAGGGAAAGCTAGGGTTTAGCAAGTGGGTGCACTTGCCAAGTGGACATGGCAGTAAAAACTGCATGCAGACACTGCCGTAACAGGTCTGAGAACCCTTTGCGAGGCTGCTCGTGTGGGTGGCACAATCAGTGCTGCAGGCCCACTAGTAGCATTTGATTTATAGGCCCTGGAACCTCTCAGTGCACTATACTAGGGACTTATCAGTAAATCAAATATGCCAATCATGGTATCATCAATCCATAATACAATTTACAACAGGAGCACTTGTACTTTAACACTGAACAGCAATGAGAAAGTGTGCAGAGAAACTATACCAGCAAAAAAAGAGTCAAAACCAGGAGGTCAGAAAGCAAAAAGACAGGGGTAACATGCCAAAAGATGCCAGATCTAACAATAGATTTCACCTACGTAAAAAAAACAATTGGCTTTGTAAAGGTTTTTGCATAGCAGCGTGGGCTGCTGTGCCAACATGGCTTATGGTAAAGAAAAAGAAAGCACTATGATGCATTCAAAACTTACCACATCATAGCTCTTTTTTCCTTCACTTTAAGCCATGTTGCACAGCAGCTGCCGCTATTATGCAACATGTTAAACAAGCATTTGCGGTGCAATAGGTCTCGCATTAGGAAAGTGTGAGCCATTGGTATTGTAAATGAGATTTTTTAATATGTGTTAGCTTTGAAAATATATACATTAATAGCATTGTTATTCACAAAGCCAATAGCTTACACTTTCCTAATGCGAGTCCTATTGGCTATGGCAAAGCTTGTTGGTAGCAAGCAAGGACAGTGCTGTTGTGGTGCTGAGTGATGCTGTTGTGGTTCTGAGTGATGATGTGGTTGGGCTGAGTGATGTGGAGGTGTATTAGAGTGATGTGGTGGTGTATTAGAGTGATGTGGTGGTGTCCCAGAGTGATGTGGTGGTGTCCCAGAGTGATGTGGTGGTGTCCCAGAGTGATGTGGTGGTGTCCCAGAGTGATGTGGTGGTGTCCCAGAGTGATGTGGTGGTGTCCCAGAGTGATGTGGTGGTGTCCCAGAGTGATGTGGTGGTGTCCCAGAGTGATGTGGTGGTGTCCTAGAGTGATGTGGTGGTGTCCCTGAGTGATGTGGTGGTGTCCCCGAATGATGTGGTGGTGTTCCCGAGTGATGTGGTGGTGTTCCCGAGTGATGTTGTGGTGTCCCTGAGTGATGTGGTGGTGCCCCTGAGTGATGTGGTGGTGCCCCTGAGTGATGTGGTGGTGTCCGTGAGTGATGTGGTGGTGCCCCTGAGTGGTGCTCCTGAGTGATGTGGTGGTGTTTCTGAGTGATGTGGTGGTGTCCCTAAGTGATGTGGTGGTGTCCCTGAGTGATGTGGTGGTGTCCCCGAGTGATGTGGTGGTGTCCCCGAGTGATGTGGTGGTGTCCCCGAGTGATGTGGTGGTGTCCCCGAGTGATGTGGTGGTGTCCCAGAGTGATGTGGTGGTGTCCCAGAGTGATGTGGTGGTGTCCTAGAGTGATGTGGTGGTGTCCTAGAGTGATGTGGTGGTGTCCTAGAGTGATGTGGTGATGTCCTAGAGTGATATGGTGGTGTCCCTGAGTGATGTGGTGGTGTTATGTGGCTTTCGGCAGTGTGAGGCGAGCAGCAGTGAGGCGTGCAGCAGTGTGTGGCATGCAGCATTGTGTGGCGTGCATGTGGTTGGGCTGAGTGATGTGGAGGTGTATTAGAGTGATGTGGTGGTGTATTAGAGTGATGTGGTGGTGTCCCAGAGTGATGTGGTGGTGTCCCCGAGTGATGTGGTGGTGTCCCCGAGTGATGTGGTGGTGTCCCCGAGTGATGTGGTGGTGTCCCCGAGTGATGTGGTGGTGTCCCCGAGTGATGTGGTGGTGTCCCCGAGTGATGTGGTGGTGTCCCAGAGTGATGTGGTGGTGTCCTAGAGTGATGTGGTGGTGTCCTAGAGTGATGTGGTGGTGTCCTAGAGTGATATGGTGGTGTTCCTGAGTGATGTGGTGGTGTTATGTGGCTTTCGGCAGTGTGAGGCGTGCAGCAGTGAGGCGTGCAGCAGTGTGTGGCATGCAGCATTGTGTGGCGTGCAGCAGTGTGTGGCGTGCAGCAGTGTACGGCGTGCAGCAGTGTGAGGTGTGCAGCAGTGTGAGGTGTGCAGCAGTGTGAGGTGTGCAGCAGTGTGAGTCGTGCAGCAGTGTGAGTCGTGCAGCAGTGTGCAGCATGCAGCAGTGGGAGTAATGCAGCAGTGTACAGCGTGCAGCAGTGTGTGGCGTGCAGCAGTGTGAGTAATGCAGCAGTTTGCAGCGTGCAGTAGTGTGAGGCATGCAGCAGTGTGTGGCGTGCAGCAGTGTGAGGCGAGCAGCAGTGGGAGGCGTGCAGCAGTGGGAGGCGTGCCACAGTGTGCAGCATGCATCTGTGAGTAATGCAGCAGTGTGCAGCGTGCAGCAGTGTGATGCGTGCAGCAGTGTGATGCGTGCAGCAGTGTGAGGCATGCAGCAGTGTGAGGCGTGCAGCAGTGTGAGGCGTGCAGCATTGTGTCATGCAGCAGTGTGCAGCATGCAGCACTGTGAGTAATGCATCAGTGTGCAGCAGTGTGAGGTGTGCAGCAGTGTGAGGCATGCAGCAGTGTGAGGCGTGCAGCAGTGTGTGGCGTGCAGCAGTGTGTGGCGTGCAGCAGTGTGTGGCGTGCAGCAGTGTGTGGCGTGCAGCAGTGCGAGGCGTGCAGCAGTGCGAGGCGTGCAGAGGTAGTGAGGTAGAGAGAGAGAGAGGAAGAGAGAGAGGGGGGTAGAGAGAGAGGGGTAGAGAGAGAGGGGTAGAGAGGGAGGGGTAGAGAGAGAGGGGTAGAGAGAGAGGGGTAGAGAGAGAGTTAGAGAGAGGGGTAGAGAGAGAGGTGTAGAGAGAGAGAGTTAGAGAGAGAGAGACAGGTGGAGAGAGAGAGAGAGAGAGGTAGAGAGAGAGCGAGGTAGAGAGGTAGAGAGATATAGAGGTGCAGAGAGGTTGAAATGCAGATGTTCACCCTGGTACAACAGTTCTAAATCTCTGCAGTGTTTTTTGGGCATTTTTAGGGCTCGTCCCTTTTCTATTTCGCAGAAATAGAACAGGGGGAGCTCTTATGTCGCTGATCTGCTTCTTTCCCCAAAGGCTCTCTTCAGGCAGCTGATTGGCTGTCCTCAAGGAGGATTCCCAACAGTTCACTAGCTCGTGGATGAGCTTGCCCGATCCTTCCCCCTGCCAGCAGCATTTGGCACATCAAAGGCTTCACTGCCCGCCCCCGCCGTCACTTATTCACGGCCGCAGGCCGTGCCTCCCTGTGTGTTCGTGTGCAGGAAAAACTGGCTTGGGCGGGCGCCCACAATCACACACACACACTCTCAAAGAGCATCGCGCTTCACACACAGTCACTAACTCACATGAGCAGAAGGCAGCCATAAAGCAAGGTCTGTCATCCATCAATGGCCTGGCTCGAAGAGACACGGGGCCCGCATTTCAAAAGGTAGGCAAACTGAGGCTGACACCAGCCTCTGCCTCAGGCCATGCCAGGCCCAGCCGGCCAATGCGTATTTATTTTATTGTATTTTATTTATTTTATTTATGCCGCCCCCCGCCGTCACTTATTCACGGCCGCAGGCCGTGCCTCCCTGTGTGTTCGTGTGCGGGAAAAACTGGCTTGGGCGGGCGCCCACAATCACACACACACACACTCTCAAAGCGCATCGCGCTTCGCACACAGTCACTAACTCGCATGAGCAGAAAGCAGCCATAAAGCAAGGTCTGGAATCCATCAATGGCCTGGCTCGAAGAGACACGGGGCCCGCATTTCAAAAGGTAGGCAAACTGAGGCCGACACCAGCCTCTGCCTCAGGCCATGCCAGGCCCAGCCGGCCCATGCGTATTTATTTTATTGTATTTTATTTATGCCTGTTTATATAAATTCCCAGCCGGCCCATGCGTATTTATTGTATTGTATTTTATTGATGCCTGTTTATATAAATTCACACAGTTCACGCTCCCTCGTATTTTTCTTTATTTATGCGATGTTATATAGCGCAGACTTTACCTGAAGGTGTCAGAGAAAAGTAACGTCAAGAGAAAGCCTCAAGTCTCCGCTGCCAGAGATTTAATAGGTTGAGAAATGTGATTTTTCTCTGCTTTGACTCCAGTTAAACAAAGTACCAGCAGGAAACCGCTAGCAGCACCGCCCGCCATAGCGGTGAGAATGACACTCCTTCTAATCATACAAACTGTTCTTTACATCAGGCTTTTACCACGGCATGCTCAAAAGAACATTTCTGTAGCCGTTTGTTGTCGCCCATTTGAACCTGGGCTCATTTCATGGATGTTTTAGAATGAAAGGCTCACCTGGATATTCAGCAGTGCGATGTGTAGGCAACAAGCGCTCAACCCACTGAGTTTTAATAGCACATTTATGAAGGGTTTCAATGCTCAGATCTCGCAAACAAGAGACCTGAATAAAAAGGTATTCGAGTTGTATAAACACATTCATCTACGTGGTCAGACTTGCATAAACATAAAACTAGACGTTCTCAGCGTGAAAAATAGCTTTACTTCCTGTGGCGCCCGTGGGCACTCTACAGCCGTTCGTATGTCTTTAGGACGGGCGCCCTGCTGCAGAGTGTCTTTCCCGGCACAGGTCTGTCTCAGCAGCGGCGTTCCACACTCACTGACTGGGCTGAGCAAAGGCAGTGTGTACACTGGGGGTCAAAGGTCACAGTTTCATCATTCTGAGATCAGTGCTATGCAGACTAATCATTTGGGAAATTAGAAAACCTGATATTAAGCATTAGGAAACCGCTTAGCTTAAAGTGTGCAGGATGTAAATGGTAAAAACTGAAGCATTATTCACCGTGGAGCCCGTCATTAAAGATTATTGTCCTTCTCTCGATTTAGGAGTCGAAAATGCACAGTAGGCCAGTGATGGAAATGAAACTATTGACTGACTCAATGGTCAGTAATACTGCTAGATTATGACTGTGGCAGTGTTGTCGCCCTCTTTTTTTCTCCGTCCCTCTCCTCAGTTAGACTTTGTGTCAGGAGAGCTTCTGCTGAGGGCGTGTCCCAATTGTTGTACACCACAGTGGGATCAACTTGATGGCTGTCACGCTCCCAACATTACATTAAATGCATTGATTAAGCGTTGTTGCTTTCTGCTGCAGGCTCATCATTTACGACTATTGAGTGTCAACGCTTAATTAGGGGCCTTAACTAACGATTAGAGCATGCAGTGAGGAAAGTGGAATGAGCAGGTATTGGAGCGCTTCACATGAGCACCAGTTATGTTACACAAGGACACTTTCATTGTGTGGTAGCCGCAGGGAGATAAAGTGATTTGATCAGAATCACAGGATGCTGAGCCTACGCCGAGGCTCCAACTCGGTTTCCCAGCAGCATTTGGCACATCAAAGGCTTCGCTGCCCCACCCCCGCTGTCACTTAGTCACGGCCGAAGGCCTGCCCTCCTCTTGCTGTCTGTAGTTCCTTTCACCCCCGCCGTCGTCCTGCTGTCCGTGGTAACTCTCACTCATTGCTTCTGTTGCATATGTTTAAACTTGCTGTTATATCGGCCCTTTGTAGCACAAGCAACGGATTACAAATGCTATAGGTGTCACATTTCCACAAGTTAACACTATTAGCATTGTAAATGACAAAGTTATTAATTTCCAAAATTTCAAAACAAAAACATAAACAATAAATTTGTCATTTACAATACTAATCCCTCAAACTTTACTAATGCGAGCCCTATTGCATTGCAAATGCTTGTTTTTAAAGTGATTTTCTTTTTTTTACATGATTGTGAACACATTCATGCCTCCCGCCCTGACAACTTTGCCTCGAGTGCACAAAAAGTCGATGTGGGTTAGACAAAGAATGGCAGCTCAGCTTTTCACTTCTTTCAAATGACAACATACTGAGCACGGGTGAATTTGGACAAAGCAAATCAAGTTACTTACTGGTTAGCGCTGAGAAAAAGCAAACTGCGGCATTTGGTGCTATCTTAAAAGCAAGTTATAATCAACCGCCAATGTAGCGAAGAACAACAAGCATTGGGGTTTATTAGTCAAACAAAGATGCAAGCACAGTGTGAGGTTGAGGGGTCAGGATTACAAACGCCACAGGAGAGGGGAGCAATTGGAGTGCGGCGGAAGCATCAAAGGGCTGGGAATGCGTGGGGGGAAGGGGCACAACACGGTGACATGGAGCAATCTGGCGTTGCGCGCATTCAGGCACACATGTACGCAAGCTTGCAACCAGGAAAACCAGGGTAGCACTTTGAAAAGCCCCTTTACAATGTCGAGGTAGCTATCAATAGTGCAGCAAGCGCAGTTGATGGGCCATTCCACAGGAATTCATTGCTGTTTTTTTTCTACTATTAAGGCATGGAATGGGGGATTGCGAGCACCTTGTTTGCATTATGGCACAATGCGCCTTTACTGCCCACCTTCTTTCTCTGTAGCTGGGCAGGGGCGGAATGCAGGCCCTTGCAGCCTATGGGGGGGGGTCCTTCATGACCCCCCTATCCTTCAGAGGGAGGGGCCACAGTTATCCTACTGCCAATAAATAGCTGTGCAATATGCAAGACACAGGGTGCCCTCATCACCTTCTACAGAGCGACTCCATCAATTTTCAGTACACCGTCGACACTGCAGCCGGGAATGGAGCCGAGAGCGGCTGAGAGTCTTGGAACCGGCAAAATGTTTTGTTTAGAGATAGTGGTCATGTGATTTGGGCGACATGACCAGATTGTATCTTCCAAGTACTTAGTGCTGTGCATGTGCATAGGTGCAAACATCACTGTTGAAAGCGGACTTTTATCCATTGCAGTGGTTCCGCCTGTGTCTCCTGTAACGCTGAGCGATATTAATCCTTTTTAGTAAAAATGTCAAATCATTTTCTCGTGTCGCGCATAAAAAAAGAAAACGCTTCCACTGAACCAGTTAGGAATCGAAAGCCTGGAATGGAATTGTGAGATATGAGAGGGTTAAGGAGCCGGAGGAGGGGAGGCAGAGAGAGGGGATATGTGGCTCACCGACAGATGGGCACATCTTTGGAAAAAAAAACAGCCAATCTGCAACTCTCAAGACGGGCTAGGCATGGGGGGAGAACAATAAAGGGAACGGAGGTGGGCTTTTCACTGGGATTGGAAGAGTCAAAACAGCACAGAGATGCAGAATGGCTGGAGGGGAGGAGGAAGGGTAGGGCGAGGTATAGAGAGGTTTAGGACATTGAGAGCAAAAAGAGAAGGACACGAAGAGACAAGAGGCAGCAGACTTTTATCCATTGCTGTGGTTCCGCCTGTGTCTCCTGTAATGCTGAGCGATATTACTCCTGTTTAGTGAAAATGTCGAATAATTTTCTCGTGTCGCGTATAAAAAAGAAAACGCTTCCACTGAACCAGTTAGGAATCTAAAACCTGGAATGGAATTGTGAGATATGAGAGGGTTAAGGAGCCGGAGGAGGGGAGGCTGAGAGAGAGAGAGGGGATGTGCAGCACACCAACAGATGGGCACATCTTTGGAAGAAAAAAAAACAGCCAATCTGCAGCTCTCAAGATGGGCTAGGCATGGGAGGAGAACAATGAAGGGAACAGAGGTGGGCTTTTCACTGGGAGGGGAAAAAATCAAAACCGCACAGAGATACAGAATGGCTGGAGCGGAGGAGGAAGGGTAGGGCGAGGTATAGAGAAGTTTAGGACATTGAGAGCAAAAGGGAGAAGGACACGAAGAGACAAGAGGCCATGGAATAGGGGAGGGACGGAGGTACAGAGCGCGTGAAAGTGCATGGAGGACGATAAGGGAAACAAGCTCTCTGCATTGCTGTGGCGGGGGTGGCGGAGCGGCAGCCTTTGAAGTCTGATGCGAGGCACAGACAAATGGTGGTGTGACGTGGCTGGCGATGGCGTGCACGTGCATAGCTCACATGAATTGTACGCGATCCGCAAGTTTGGTAGAGTTTTCGAACTGCCTACTATATACTCGCCTATCTATCCCTGCGGGATAGAATAGTCGAGACCTAAAGAATTGATGAAGTCAATAGATCTCACATAGACGAGACCTACTGGCTTTGTCAATGCTGGTTGATTTTCCTGTGCAGGTGCATGTCAACGGCATATGCAATAATTCTGTTGAGGAAACATCAGTGATTGACAGGGTGATAATCTGAAAGATCAAAAGGGTTGCAGTTGGATTTTGTTTAGCACAGAGGGACCAGTCCAATCTCTTTACTGGGCAGAGATGATGCCTTGGATGTGCAAGGCACTGGCAACATTCAACAGAAGCCCCAGGGCTTGCAGGGATGATGTCATCTTAATAAGAGGTGTATATGTTTTGAGGAAGTTCGATAGGTCATTATGATTGCATGGTAGAATTAATGGGATGATTGGGTCGTTGTTTTGGTAGTACTCAAGTGTTTTCTGATTTTTTTATGGCACTGAATTTGGAGCAAAATTAGGGTCTGGTGTTGGATTTGAAGGCCTTAATACTGTTATGCTTTTCCTGCTAGCTGTGATGATGGAGGTTGTGTGCTATGTGGTTTTTGCAGGGCTGGCGAATAGTGTGTGTGTGTGTGTGGTGTGTCACAGTGTTAAGGTCTTCTAAGTGAGTGTGGTAAATCATACTGTTATGATCTTGTAAGTGCTGGATTTGATTCCAATATCGCTCTTGCCAGCGGATGTTATACCATGAATTAATGAGAGCCTGGATGTTTAAATCAGTTTAGAAAATGAGGTTTACTCCAGGTTAGCATTGAGGTCTGCAGCATAGTCCAATGTTGCATCTACTTAAGAAAACTAATTAAAAGGACCACCTTGAACACTCTACCGAATTGTAGGCCTAGGGAGATCATCTTCAGAACTCTCATTCGAATAGGGCCATTCAAAGCACTAAAACGTTGCTGTCCCCACACTAATTATTGTGTCCTAGCATTTTGATGCTCAGTTAGCTAAATACTGCACTGACGCGCAGAGCTTCCCAAACTGTGTATCCTAACACAGTACTGTGTTGCCTGCAAATGGTGGGTGTGTCGCGGGATGACACTGGTATTAACGGGCACTTAGCACAGCTGCTGCTAATTAGGCATTCCTTTGAAAGAGTGTCTCGGAGTCTGCCGCAACAGAGCAGACTCCGAGACACTCTGCTCTACGGGGGCCGGACGAATCACAAGAAAGCCTCATTAACAAGTAAAAGGTCTATTAAAGACCTGTGAAGTACCCGGGTGCGGCTATGTGTGTGCCCGGGAACTTGTTGTATATATCGTGGCCTTTGACTGCTCCACAGACTGTGAAGGTTAACCATACCATAGACCCTTTGGGCAATGTGTCCCAAGGTAATGTAATAGAGGAGCCCTGGCACAGCCACAGTGCTCCTGCCGGCCACCCACAAAAAAATCAAACAAGCTATTTAAGTTAATTCTTTACTGTATAGATAATTAAAATGACTAAGCTAAAAACACCCATGCACACTTGTCCTGCCCTCCATAGTAGAATCTATAAGTAACATTAGTCACAGGTAAAGTAGCTTGATGAACGATGACATGGTTGTAACCAACACAATGCATGCACGAACGGTTCCTCATAAATTACATTAAATTCATAGCTTTTTATTTTAAAGAAGCTATATTTGCACTGCATCTTTGTTCACAGCTCCAAGGATTTCGTTACAGGTGTAAAGCTTGCTCCTAACGACCTCCATAAGCTGTAGATCTAAATTTTTACTGTTCGAACAGTATGAAATAGCTTGGTAATAAGATCGTACACCTTGTATAAAAGAGAGTGTGGTGTGGTAAGTACTACATAATTGAAAGTATAAAATAAACGCCTCAGTATTTTGAACTTCCCCTGCAGATAGTAAAGGATGCCGACATCCACACCTGGTAGAGTTTACCCTGTGATGACAAATGTAATCATATCCCAAAGTATTAGATTTTTAAACATACGTGCACTGATGATTTCTCGTAATGCGGCACTTGAGTGCTAATGTGGCATGGTCTTCTCAGAAAAGCCCTTTACATCTTCCTCAAAGCTGGGGTGAGGTGACAGAGGGTGACAGACGGGGAGACAGACAGAGGGAGATAGAGGGAGGGAGACAGAGAGAGGGGGAGACAGAGGGAGGGAGACAAAGAGGGAGAGCGGAAGGGAGACAAGAGAGAGGGAAACCGTGGGAGACAGAGGGAGAGGGAGGGAGACAGAGAGGAAGTGAGACAGAGGGAGGGAGAGAGGGAGTGAGACAGAGGGTAACAGACAGAGGAAGACAGACAGGGGGGGAGGGAGACAGACAGAGGGGGCGAGGGAGACAGATAGAGGTAGACAGAGGGAGGGAGACAGAGCGAGAGGGAAACCATGGGAGACAGAGAGAGAGGGACACAGAGGGAGGGAGTCCAGGGTAGCCAAAGGGAGGGAGAGGGAGACAGAGGGAGACAGACAGCGGGATGGAGCAGAGGGAGGGAGACAGAGGGAGGAAGACAGGGGGAGACAGAGGGAGAGGGAGACAGAGGGAGAGGGAGGGGGACAGAGGGAGAGAGAGAGGGAGTGGGAGAGGGAGGGAGACACAGGGAGGGAGAGGAATGGAGACAGAGGGAGGGAGACAAAGGGACGGAAACAGAAGGAGACAGAGAGCGGTAGACGAAGAGCGGGAGACAGAGGAAGCGAGACAGACCGAGAGAGACAGAGGGAAGTAGACAGACAGAGGAAGAGAGAGGGAGGGAGACAGGAAGGGAGACAGAGAGAGAGAGAGGGAGGGAGACAGAGAGAGAGAGGGAGGGAGACAGAGAGAGAGAGACAGACAGAGACAGACACAGAGACAGAGACTGCGAGGGAGACAGAGTGAGGGAGACCGGGACAGACGGGAACAGACAGAGACAGGGACAGACAGATAGAGGCAGAGACAGGGACAGGGACAGACAGAGACTGAGACAGACCGAGGCAGAGAGGCAGTGAGACAGAGAGGGAGACAGAGAGGGAGACAGAGAGGGAGACGGAGAGGGAGAGCGAGAGAGGGGGAGACAGAGGGTGACAGAGGGAGGGAGACAGAGAGGGAGACAGAGAGAGAGGGAGTCAGAGAGAGAGGGAGTCAGAGAGAGAGGGAGTCAGAGAGAGAGGGAGTCAGAGGGAGGGAGGCAGAGGGAGACAGTCAGGGGGAGACAGAGGAAAGGAGAAGGTGACAGCCAGAGGGAGGGAGACAGAGAGACTGTGACGTTTTATCACTTCCTGTTCATTACCTATGATTATTTTGTGACTCATATTAGAGAGCTTCTAAGCTGCCTGACTGCATTCTGCTCCCTCCATATCTTTGAAAGCAGTTTGTGATGTATCCAATCTACTTTTCTAGCCTATTCGCTCCATGGCAAATAGTCCAGCAAATCAGTCATACTGCTGCATTTTGTTGCTTGTAATTCTGTTGTTGACTGGTCTAGTTTTGCTTTCATGGGGTCCACTTACTTTACTGTGCCTCTGTTCCACCGATTCCCATGTTTCCCCTACCGTTCCACCTTTGGGTAGAGATTAATATGGCTTGGTATGCTAAACCAGACACCGGGACACCATGGTGTTGTGTGTCTTCTCGTCATTTTTTGCACAGGCATATGCCATGGTGACACACCTGAGAGAAAATCCAGAATAGTGTTGTATAAATACATTGCTTAACATTTGAAAATGCCTTTAAAATAGAATGTTTCAAAGCTTTGGGGATTTGTCAAATTAATATAGTTGGTTTTTTGTTTGTTCTGCTATGACGAGAGGGGGGCAAGATTTTAATTTACTAGCCCCTTACTTCTGGTGGATAATTCTAAACATATATTTCTTAGCTTGATAATATTCCTCAGAGGCCAGACAGGATCCGGAAACGTTTCATAACAAGGCTCCTGTGCGCCTCTATGTTGCCTGGTGCTGCTTATAGTAGTCTTTGTGCCACTCCCAGAAGGAACATGCACAAACCTAACCTTGCTTACACACAGTTTTGCCAGTCACTGTCTTTGTTAGAATAGATTCACAATTGCTTTATTAACCTTCCTGCTTTCTCAAATTTGCTTGAAAATGCACCATTTGCCCACTTTTTTTCAAGATTTTCTTGGGGGACAACTGCCTGAACCCTCATTAGGTGGTTCGGGCACGCTCCTGCGCATTACCGTGCCGCAAGATGAACATTGTCTAAAAGGTGTGTCACCAACATGAAAAGTTTGGAAAGCTGTGCTCTAGTCATAAGTAGTGCTGAATAATTACGGCAAACGAACACCACTTAATTCACAGGGTGACTTAGTGTGACTGGAACACAGACGTTGAGTAATTCTTGAATGATCAATATAGCCGATTGGATGGCTGTATCAGGAAGGTCTAGGGTGATGGAGGTTAATGGGAAGGGCAGCATAGTTCAGGGGTGATATAAGGTTAGGCATGGGAGAGAAAGTGAAGTCTCCTTTAATATGGGCCTGCAGCAAGGTGTGTTAATTGGAGTCAGCAGTGTTCAGAAGGTATACAACTGTTCCTGTACAGTGATGGTCTAGGTGTCTGAAAACCATCCTGCCCTCCTTAGGAAGTCATCTCCGCACTCGTAATCACTACAGCCTAAACCATCCCAGCCTTTATTGCATTGCCATAGCAGTCTTGATTACACAGCCACACACAACATATAACAACCACAGAACCACTAATAAACAACTTCACCATCCTTTGCCACACAAATATACAAAGCCTCTATCACACCACCATCCCAGACTGACGCATGCCCACACTAGCCCTCGATACACAATTACGTCAACCCATGTGTTGTAACCTCCTCAGTCCTCCTAAGAAAACCACAGACATTGCAGAAAACCCAGTCCTCAAAATACAACCACTTCTGCCGTTGCCAAACTACCTCACTTGTCCTCTTAACACAACCACCCATACTGTCATCATGCAATTACCTCAAGGAAACTGACCTAGAGGAGATGTACATAGATGGCCATGCTAATACAACATTTCAGGGTCAGGCAGCATAGGCATTTGGGAGGCATGCAAAAGATATTGCGAAGGTGGCACTTACTTGTTGAAGTTGGGGGAGGCAGGGTCACTCCAAACTGAACGACAGTACAAATTGAAGTTTCGGCTCAGAAGCAAACGACCAGGTACAGGACGGACTGGAAAGAGAGGGAATAAGAGTCACTTGATGTAAGAGGTGGTGGCTCCACATTTCTTCTAACACAAGGTGTAGCCCAGTAGGTGCAGGGAGGACTGTCTCAGCCCCAAATATTTCCTCACCTTACTGATTGGATCTCAAAGATCCCTGTAACCCTCTGGTTGCTGGTCACAAAAGCAGTCAGGCTTAATTTAGAGGCAATGTGTAAAACATTTATGCAGCTCACAAACAGCAATAAAGTGAAAACATAACACAAGAAAAAATATCCCACACAAATGTAGAACATATAGAGTACATTTTAATACATTATTTGACAACAAAATGAGATGAGAAAACTCCAATCAGTAGAACCGGAGTTATGATTTTTGAATAGTTTAATGTGAGAACTAGCACCTAAAAGAACAAAGAACAAAGCACCAACTGCAGACATTTAGTTGCGTGAGACTAGGACAAAGTCGAAAGTTATTGCCGACCGCAATGAAGCATGCATCATTACAAGGAATGGATTGGGCCTGGATTGAGCTTACCTTTGGACTAAGAAGACATTTAGTTGAAACATATCTGAGAAGGTAAACTTCAGCTGAACAAGGCTGCAGGCGATCTCAAGCAGGAGGCGTCATTGTCTGGCAGCTGATGGACAAAGTTGCAATGAAGATTTCTACATTTCGACTTAGTCTCTTTTTTGGAAGTTGAAAATCTCCAGAGGGACTAAGCTGTAACCGACAAGAGCTCCTCAAGGCCAGATACCCTTTCTGCGTCGAGCCACTGAACAGGATTTGCTGCTGCGGAGAAGAACATCACAGGAGCTGTGGTGACTCACCCAGGGCGGATCAATGAGCAGGTAGGTTCCGGTCTCCTCTCGGTTCTCAGAGCACCTTTCATCCTTTAGGGCCTCTTCCAAGAATTCAGGACTCGAGAGGCACCACTTGGAGGATTCACTCATGCTGAGTCAAGTTGCGCGTTCAAGATGGTTGGAGCCTTTACTGTTCTTGAGGTTCTGATGAGCAGGGCAGCCAACTAGCCCTAGAAGCCACTCAGTCTGTCTAGGGTTCCAGCAATGATATTGGGTTCAGTCAGCAGGGCAGGCCTCTGAGTCTTAAAGGCAGAATCAGGCAGTAGAGCAGCCCTTCCAGGTGCAGCAAAGCAGTCCTCTGAAGTACACAGCAGAAGGTATTTCGCTGAGAATCCTTCCACAGGTCCAGAAAGCAGTACTTTAAATGGGCCAGTACAAATTCTGCTGTGTACTTCAGAGGACGAGCACATGAGGTTCCGAAAATTGCTGAAAACATGGCTTTTCAGCTAGGTCTTGCCTTTTATAGGATTTCTCCTCTTTTCTCTGGGACTGCCGCATGCGCCATGAGGGATGTACCATGTTACAACGCATACCGTTACAACTACCTACTATTACAACGCGACCATTACAACGCATACCATTACAACGCATAGCGCTTTGAGGTGCTGGATAGTGGTAAGTATAATTTACTATTCTAACTCCAGTCCCCGTGGACACTAGGGAAGGTGTTGGATAGTAAATTATACTTATTCCCTATCCTAGAGCGCCCCCCAGCGCAATGCGTTGTAATGGTATGCGTTGTCAAAGATGCGTTGTAATAGTAGGTAGTTGTAAAAGATGCGTTGTAACGGGTCTATACTGCCATGAGACTCCCTCACGGGATGTGATATGTTCTGCGCAATACAAATTTCCAGACTAGACTAGACTTTCCAGTACTCACCGGTACTGAGTAGCGGCACTTCTCCGTGCTCTCCAATTGAGTACCGGGTCTTCTCCTTTGTGTTAAGAGAGTACCGGTACTCCCAGTCTCTGGGTTATGGGGGCGCGTGACAGTTAATGCCGAGTGTATTCCGGCGCTTTGTTGCGGTTGCAGCCCTGCACTCAGAGCCAGCATTTGTTAAGCTAGTGCGTTGGGCAGAGAGAAATTTGACGCCCTTGCTGATGCTAGAGACTTAAATGAGGCAGCAGGGGGTCTTTTTTGTTGAGTTCAATGTAATTTGTATTTTGTACTTGTAAAGCGCACTAATACCCCAACTGGGGTGTCCTGGCGCTGTAACGCATACCGCTGTGGAACCCTTCCTGGCTTTTCCCTGTGAAATTTCCACTCCTGGGCACCCCCAAGGTGAAGCCAGGCATCCCAGCGCTGTTGGGGCCATTGTGGAGATTAAGCACACTATTGCCCAGAGTTGCAGAGTGGGACCCATGATTAGAATAGGCACCGAGGCGAGAATTATCAGGTCCGAGGAAATTGAGCCCAAGACCCGCCGAGGCGGGAATTGAACCCTGGTCCCGGGCCAGATCTCTGCATCAGGGTCTGCCGCTCTAACCATTGAGCCACACTTCTGAATGGCCAGTCACTGGATGAGCAGTGACTGCCCCCTGAACCCAAATGCCTTGGGACCTCCCCCAGCTCACCTAAATCACCAATAGCTTAGCTGCCTCATGGTGATGGGTCTGTTGGGGGGGGGGGGTGTCAGCAGGGGTGAGACGGTGAAAGGAGCGAGAAGAAAGTGGCAATGAGGTGTTAAAGCATCGCCCAAAAGTCTAATCATAAAGGATTAAAACAACTCTAATCTGTTAAGTCAG
This sequence comes from Lissotriton vulgaris, assembly GCF_964263255.1. Classification (NCBI taxonomy): domain Eukaryota; kingdom Metazoa; phylum Chordata; class Amphibia; order Caudata; family Salamandridae; genus Lissotriton; species Lissotriton vulgaris. The sequence goes on from NC_141693.1 coordinate 1,582,903,613, forward strand.
ACAGAGGCAGGGACATGAACAAGGCGTTTGCAAGATGACGGGGGTTCTGCTGCTGGTATTTGCACAGCTCCTTGTGCTCCTCGGAATACTGGCTCCCTGGGCTACAGGCCGGCCCTGCTCACACCTTGACAGTGCGACAGGACAGGAAGATTTGACAGCTAGAGCTCTCGACTTTAGAACTGTCACGCTGTCAGTTATAGGGAAAGGTTGCAGCACTGGAAATTGGAATACACTTGCCATTGTCTGTCAGAGCGCCTAACGCCCTTCGGCCAAGTTCGGCTCGTATGTGCAGGGCACATTGGTTCATTTTTGGCAGGAGGGCATTACAGTGCTTTGCATGAGAAGCACACGTTCCACATGAACGCATCCTTTTTAGGTCGAGCAGACGTACTCTCAATGCGCGAGCATTGAGAGTGTCTGCTACAGACCTAATGTGGCCCTTATTTAGGAGAGTGGACACGACTCAGACGCGCGCTTTTGCAGTCTCAGTTTTGACCGCGGGAGCGCGCGTCTGAGCGCGCTTGCACAGAGTAACTCACAGCCCCTGCTCACACACAGACACAGCCAGCCCCCACCCCTCTGCATGCACGCACACACACACAGGCGCGCGCGCACACACACACACACATACACACGCTGCCGCCCCCACCCCCCTGCATACACACAGACACGCAAGCACGGAGCCCCACTCACCGGGACACAGCCAGCCCCCACCCCTCTGCATGCACGCACACACAGGCGCGCGCGCGCACACACACACACACACACACATACACACGCTGTAGCCCCACTCACCGGGACTTCTACTCCGCAGGACTCCGACGTCAACGGGCACAGGGACACCGGCACTCCGCTCCTTGGCTTCCCGGGCGGACGCCGGCTGCACGCAGGGCTCTCCTCTCTCTGCACCGGAGCCATGCGCCAGCCACTGCAGCCTGCCTCCTGGGAAGCTCCGGTCGCGTGTCCGGCCCCGCCCCCGTCCCAACAAAGGTTGCCTGGCTTCCTGTTGAAGCCGGGCTGTGGCGGTGAGTTTGCTTGTTTCCTTTTTATTTAGAACTCCATCAGAAAGCATCTGCTTTCCACTAATCTCCCTCATGTTTCTTTCACCAACCAAGCACTCCTTGTTGCTCTGTCTTTACCATGCGCTTCTCCCTCCTCGCATTGCTCTTTCGTCTATATGCTTTTCTGCTCTTGCCCACTGTGTTGCTGTCTCTCCTGCATACTTCTACCCCTGCTCGAGTTGCTCTCTCCCTGGTGTCCTTGCCAACTCCTCTGATGCTCATCTCCAACCCACTCCCTTACTACCCCATACCTTCACCATTCTTTTATAAATACTTTTATTTTCTTTTGCAGCCAGGCAGCAAATGGTTGCCGACCCTCCACAAAATCACTTTCGCATACATACGTCTTTTTTTGTAATTGACCTATCTAAGGAGTACCCGCCATCTTTGATTGATAAAAAAAGAAATCTAAGTAAATAGTGCCCATGCCATTTTATAGGCGCATGTTTCATCACACATACCCTTGTCTAAAGAATGATGCCTCCATCAACATTGGCTGCACTAATATGCCTTTTTTGGAGGAGGGTGATACGAAGCTGCGGCGCAGTGGCTAGAGTTGCTGACTCCAGGTTGTGGGGCTCGCGGTTCGATCCCCGGGGACTGTGGCAGGTCAACATCATGTGGCCATGGACAACAGCTCACTTAATATCCCCAACGGCCTTGAGACCCTTAGGGTGATTAGTTCAAGCTTTACAAATCTTGAAATTTATTAATTTATACAATACAGCACCAGCAAAATACATTCCCAAAGGCAAGACCTGCATGCTTTGCCAGCGCTTATTTCATTCCTATTTTTTCTGGTGCAGATCTAACCTGGAGGGCATAGATTCACTTTACAGTGAGCAACGAACCGACCCAACCCTTTCAGATTGCAGACAGAGTTACAACAATATTTTTTTGAGTTACAGCCTTACGTGAAATGACGAAATACATACACTGTCATATCCATTATATGCATATGTGCATGTCTTTAAACATATGTTTTCACGTTGTTTTAAATAGATAGGTGCTGTCAGGTAGGGAGTATCAGTACTTCAATTTTTTTTAAAGGCGGAGGGTAGGGGTGACTGTACGCCTCAGCAGGATGCTTCCAATGGGAGCGGACCTTTTCCGGAGCAAACAGCCCGGTACTCGGATATTATGAGTGCCAGAACTTCATTATTTCTATTTCAAACACGGGTTTTGAAAGGCAGCAATCTTAGCATGGCCTTCACTCTCTAGAGCAATTTGATGATGCTAGGGTCTCCACGGGCCACTCTGCAGATGCCCAGGGTACACCGGGTCAGCTGTGTTTTAGAACCAACTTGCTTAAAATGAAAAAGGTCAAACTTGAAGCCTTTTTATGCAAAGTGAATTAGTAATATATATATTACGTCTGGATCAAAAAAACGAAAGCACATGGCTGCTAAGTGACATGCAGATTTCCCCTCTTCGAAATCGCCTATGGGGAGGCAACTCCCGTTCTACCCTCTCTGTAACTCACCCCCAAACCCCGTACCTCACACAATTACAGGTCTTCCCGGGGTGGTGGTTGATACCCTCTAGCGCCCTTTTATGAAAATCACACAACAATGCTACCCTCGACGCCTTACCACCCCATCCCAATGTCCAGAAGCCGCAGATCCCTCTGTCTTATGAGCAGAGACACCACCAAATCAAAGCAACTAGACAGTATCAGCTAATCGGTCTGCGACTCATCCGAGACATATTTTGCAGCCCCCTAATGAGAGCACCATAATGTGATTCTAGTCTTTATTGCCCTTTGCCCATACAAGTTCCCAGTTGCTCACATTCTGAGGCAGACTCCTTCTGTGCGCGGCCATCCTACGCCAAAGGTAACTTCAGCCTCTCCCTTGGGGTGATCTGCTCCCTCAAAATATAATTAAAGTTCATTGAACTTGACCAGGTAGACGCTTTCGCACCCACCACTGTCAACAAAATGCGTCTGTCTTCTATTTCTGCAAAGTTCGTCAGCTTTGGCGGCCATATTGAAAAAGGATCGTTCTCTCTTGTTACAATGAGAAACGAGCTATAGGCGTGGAACGGGGAAAAGGAGTGGGGACATTTCGACGCAAATACAAGAATGTCGGCCATCTTGGAACAGGTAAAATTACACGTGAACATTGACAAGAAGACCGGCCTACAGGGCCTTCGAACTATAAGAAATGTTCATTAATAAATGTCCATGCCCCGTCTAATAGATAATAATTTGTAAACATTTTATCCCCTTTTTTTCGTACCTCAAAGGAACAAACAAAAGACTTGTGATGCTATTGTTTAGAGGCCTTTTTAGGTCTCGCAGAGACCTATTGGGGTGAAACCAGAAAGTTAAACCAGGCGGATTGCGAGTGCGGATTTTCAACAGTTCACTTGAAATCACGTGACCACAAGCACGCGCATTTCCCCACATCAAAGCCTCAGCCTCCCTCCCACAGGCTTTCTTCAGCGCGCTTGCCATTTGCCTCCTAACCAGCCTGCCTCGCATAACTGCATCAGACCCGACACCAGGCTGCACACCCCTCACCCCCCAGTCACTTCATCCGCGCCCACTTCACACGCGCTCTGCAGGTCATAAACAGGACCATCTGCTCCACTCCCAGCACTGCATGACCATCTTCAAAGCAAGCTTGTAACACGAGCTGCCCTCAGACGTTCCAAGACACACACTTTTAATGCTTCTGAGGTCGATAACATGAGCCCCGTTGCATTGACACACACTGCCCTCACACACACAAGTTACTGTCACACACACAATGCTCTCAGACACACAGGCACACACAGGCACTGTTCACACACAATGCTCTCAGACACACAAGCTGCTCACACACATAGGCACTGTTCACACACAAGCACTGTTCACACACAGGCACTGTTCACACACACACAGACACAGACACTGCTCACACACACAGATGCAGCTCACACACACAGGCACTTCACACACACACCGGCACTTCACACACACACCGGCACTGCGCACACAACAAACCGGCACTGCGCACACACACCGGCACTGCGCGCACACACACAGCCAAGGGTGCCAGGTAAAATGTATAAATAGGGATGGTTTTAAAAGAAATTTGCACTTGTTGTGCCTTTCTGCCCTCTACATCACTACATCATCACTCAGCGCTACCCCAGCATCCCTCAGCACCACCACATTATCACTCAGCACCACCACATTATCACTCAGCACCACCACATTATCACTCAGCACCACCACATTATCACTCAGCGCCACCACATTATCACTCAGCACCACCACATTATCATTCAGCACCACCACATTATCACTCAGCACCACCACATTATCACTCAGCACCACCTCAGCACCATCACATTATCACTCAGCACCACCACATTATCATTCAGCACCACCACAGCATCATTCAGCACCACCGCAGCATCATTCAGCACCACCACAGCATCACTCAGCACCACCACAGCATCACTCAGCACCACCACAGCATCATTCAGCACCACCACAGCACCACTCAGCACCACCACAGCATCACTCAGCGCCACCTCAGCATCACTCAGCGCCACCTCAGCATCACTCAGCGCCACCTCAGCATCACTCAGCGCCACCTCAGCATCACTCAGCACCACCACAGCACCACTCAGCACCACCACAGCACCACTCAGCACCACCACGCGCCACCCCAGCATCACTCAGCATCACCACAGCACCACCACATCATCACCACATCATCACTCAGCGCTACCGCAGCATCACTCAGCACCACCACATTATCACTCAGCACCACCACAGCACCACTCAGCACCACCACAGCACCACTCAGCACCACCACATTATCACTCAGCACCACCACATTATCACTCAGCACCACCACAGCACCACTCAGCACCACCACGCACCACCACAGCACCACTCAGCACCACCACAGCACCACCCAGCACCACCACATTATCACTCAGCACCACCACAGCACCACTCAGCACCACCACAACACCACTCAGCACCACCACAGCACCACTCAGCACCACCACTCAGCACCACCACTCAGCACCACCACAGCACCACCACAGCACCACCGCAGCACCACTCAGCACCACCACAGCATAACTCAGCGCCACCTCAGCATCACTCAGCGCCACCTCAGCATCACTCAGCACCACCACAGCACCACTCAGCACCACCACGCGCCACCCCAGCATCACTCAGCACCACCACAGCACCACCACATCATCACCACATCATCACTCAGCGCTACCCCAGCATCACTCAGCACCACCACATTATCACTCAGCACCACCACAGCACCACTCAGCACCACCACAGCACCACTCAGCACCACCACAGCACCACTCAGCACTACCACAGCACCACTCATCACCACCACAGCACCACTCAGCACCACCACAGCACCACTCAGCACCACCACATTATCACTCAGCACCACCACATTATCACTCAGCAGCACCACTCAGCACCACCACAGCACCACTCAGCACCACCACAGCACCAACCAGCACCACCACATTATCACTTAGCACCACCACATTATCACTCAGCACCACCACAGCACCACTCAGCACCACCACAACACCACTCAGCACCACCACAGCACCACTCAGCACCACCACAGCACCAACCAGCACCACCACATTATCACTTAGCACCACCACATTATCACTCAGCACCACCACAGCACCACTCAGCACCACCACAACACCACTCAGCACCACAACAGCACCACTCAGCACCACCACAGCACCACTCAGCACCACCACTCAGCACCACCACAGCACCACTCAGCACCACCACAGCGCCACCGCAGCATCACTCAGCACCACCACAGCATCACTCAGCACCACCACAGCATCACTCAGCACCACCACAGCATCACTCAGCATCACTCAGCACCACTCAGCATCACCACAGCATCACTCAGCGCAACCCCAGGTTATAGGTGTGCCATTTGCGAAAGTTATAACTATTGGCATTGTAAAGGACAAAGCTATTAATTTACCTATTTTCAAAACCAACACATAAATAAAAAAAATCGTCATTTACAAGACCAATAGCTCAAACTTTCCTAATGCGAGACCTATTGCATTGCAAATGCTTGTTGCTTTCATGGCACAGCTGAAATCCCAGCGTGGGCTCAACATTGTGTGATCCAGGGCAAATCACTTAAATCTTCTTGTGCCATAAAAAAAACAGGTTGCTTTCGCCTAAAACTTCTGCTTCTCACGTTAATGCCCAAGGGTTAAATTCGCGCTGTATGTAATTACAACAAACACCAATTACACCCTGCAGCTAATGAGCAGAACATGGACAAGAACACTGGGGCACTTTACATTGAAGAAGAAAATGATAGTTTACAAGGCTGCCTCGAAGCCACGCCCCCAGACTCGCCCCTCCCAATAAATTTGGTGAGTACCGGCACTTCTCTTTTTCCATTTAAAGCACTGCCAGAAAGTGTACTGAAGAGTGGATCTGAGGGTCTTATTTTTATATCTGATGCCATTTTTGAAGTAGGGAAAGTTTCTAGAGATTCCCTTTGAAGCGTTTGTCATTTCCTGCCTCCATGCCCTCGGTTCAGCCTGACAGCAGGCACAATGGACTAGTGTGATTAAAAGATCCCAAAGAGTTATCACGTTTACTCAATGGGTACTGAGAGATAATGCTACTCCGTTAAGAATCAAGAAAGGCCAACCCAGCCTTTCCATCCTTCCAAGGTAGGTAAATTAGTAGCTTTTGTTATTTACATCAGTCAGAAATGGATGATCTACGAAGTGAAAAGCTAAAAACATAAGTTATAATGTACTGGACAAAGGGTTTTTGGAGGATCGCAGGCAGGTGAGGGTAAGAAATGACCTCATGGCACCAGGACAAACTTTTCAAGTCACAATGTATAGTTTTTGGTGTGCGGACTAAATTGGTTCTACTTATTGGATCTGAAACCACAACTTCCACAATGCACTGATTTTATAAACATAACCCCACGGATAAAAACAATACCCCTGAGACAGCAAATTATCTAGTAACTCTAATCACAGCATGAAAACTGACAATATTTTATGAAATTAGAGGTGAGTGACACGGAGGGGGGGGGTGAATATATATATATATACTTCCGTCCGCCCACTGCCAGGCCTCGAGGGAATACCTTGGGCGCCTCATCCACTCACCTGCCAGTGCGCGTGAGATCCTGGAGGTGGCCTCCTCCACGGCGGCCTGCAGCCGGGCGGCGGTCTCTGGGCTCAGCCGGGCGCTCTCCGCCGGAACGTACCAGGCCCGGATGCGTATAGGGAGCAGTGGGTCCGGGCTGCTCGCCCGCCGTCCCCTGGGAGGGGGTTCAAGGGTTGGGGCTCGGAGCACGGGGACTGCAGACTGGACATCGTCATGTATGCAGCGAGCCCTACAGGGATGCCCAGCGAGAACAAGGGAACATGCCAGCAAGACTAACCAACCGTGCCGAGGCGTCACCATGGTACCATTGACAACAAGCATTCTTGACCACTTAGCCCATCTGTCGCTTTCATCCCCACATTTACAACTTCCCCTCGCACTCCAACACCATTACATCTCCGCCTTGATTTCGCGCCTGCACCCTGACCCCCTTAATCTGTCCCAATACTCTCACACTCTGACCTCTAACCCTGCATAGTAATTCAGGCGCCTGTGTCCCTGTGCGGAGACCTCGCTACACCCCCAGCCCTGCTTGAACTGACTCCCTTGCTCTCGCCCCCCTGATCAGTAGTTTCTTTCACCCCTCTAACCTTCCGCCTCTGAGTTCACCCTTGCCCTGTGCTGTGATCCTTTCACCTTTGCCCTTGACCCGTGCGCTCGTCACTGTTCAGTCCTGCACTCCATCTTGCCTGCTAGTCCTCCTCCTCCTGTCTCACGTATGATTCCGGTCTCGTATGTTGCACTTCTCCGCTCAGCGCCGTGCGGATTCCTCCGCCCCTTTCATCCTCCAACCCCACCTGGCAGTCCCTCCCCGCTGAGTCTGTGTCCCTCTCTCCCGTTGCCCCGTACTCCCGCCCTCCTTGTGGTTGGCACCTCGGCCCTGCCTATCTCTCCATGGCAGGCTCGCCTGTTCTTTGGTGTCTCTCGGTCTCTTCCCGGGAGTCTCCCCTCTGGCAGCCGCTCTCTCCCTGAGCTCTCCTGGTCTCGGGTCAGCGGACCGGTCTCCCACCTCCTGGAGACATCTCTGGACACACGGCACAGAGGCAGGCGGCGTGAAGACAGGGCCAGGAAGTTAATAATCAAAGGAGTGGTGGGCCTGCGTCAACCCCCCTCAGAGCGATCCTTAGTCATGCAGGAAGTGGGGGTCCATGCTGATCACACCTTTCAACATGACGAGCGGGAACAGGTGCGGCTGAGCCGAATGCCCTGAGCAAGCCTCAAAACCGAGTTTAAAACTCTTTCAAGAGCGCATTTATAAAAGCGTCCAAGGCGCTTCTACACACCGCGGCATATACAAATAAAAACAAACACGGCAATCCAAGCATATGACAGTTATAATAAACGTATACTAACTGTTTCCAGGGCACGGCCAGAAAGAACGACTCGCACACAAACTCGGTCTAAAAAAAAAGCCTTGAGGGACATTTTTATAGTCGCTCTGACCGTCGCAGTTAAGTCTACATAGCGTTCGTGTGAACTTGTCCCCAAACACTGGCATAGATAGATACGTTTCATGCAAATTGTGTGCAAAACACTTTACAGAGAAAGCGTTAGTAAATACAGCAGCCACAACGGTTTCTATAGCACAACCCAGTAAACTACACAAAACGCATTTCACCGATTTAAAGTCTCACGAAATCGGTCCCCCAGATACAGAACATCTAATACTGAAGTACTTAATCCAAATAACGTCATCCACGTAATTTTTAAACAAAACTGAAACCTTAACCTTACAGACAAGTCCTGTCGGTCACTTTACTCACACAGCGCCTGCCATGGGAAGTAGCTTGGGATTGCAGAAGCAGGCACTAGGAGGCTAAGCTGCAGTGCTGGCCCTGCAAACCCAGGGGCAGATTGATCAAACTCTCATGCAGTAAGCCACCTTACCGTTCTGCACTGCGGTAAAGGGCAAGAATGGGATGTATTTAACAGTAGACGGTGCATTCCTGTCTTCTATTTTACAATGTGCTTCCTAGCGCTAATACAGGCACCCTTGTTCTGTGGTGCAAGGGGGCCTCTGCTGCAGACAGGATTGTTTTTGTGCCGGAAGGTGCCCCTTCCTATATAAAAACAATCCTCTATTTCTCCTGGTTAGGCCTCCCCTGGGGATGCGTACAGGGCTCGAGTCGGGGGTACCACGCTGGTGGACGGCGTCCCCCCACTTATATTACCGGAGGGACGCCATCCCCCCTGCCAAACAGCTGGACTTCACTCTTTGGCCTCTCTGAGACGAGGAGCTCAGCACCTTTCGTGACGTCACTTCCGGTCGTGACGTCACTTCCGGTGACAGCGTCCCCCCACTTCTTTTTTTACGACTTGTGCCCTGGATGCGTAGCATTTTGACGCATTCCAAGGTCTACCAGTAATGGTAATTCTGGGAATGCGCCAAAATCCATGAGTGGGCGCCTGGGAACACCCACCCTCCACCCATGGGATGTCTCCTTGAGCGAGAATAACGCAAGGCAGCGACATGAGCTGTTTTACATTACTCTAGATTTATCAAGCGATTCAGGGCTACACAAGGTGAGCCGTGCGTGGCTCGGTAAATCTGGCACAAGGGCATCCTAACACTATGATGAATTTGCCCGCAAGTGCGTTAATGTACCGGCCGCGGAGATGCACGCCTCGTCTGAAAGGAACAGGTCAGACAAGCATTTACAATGCAATTGGTCTCGCCTTTGGGACCTTGTATGTATTTAGCTATGCAGCTCATTAGCCTGGGTGCTGACACATCTACTGTTCTTTAATGTGGAGAGAAATTAAGCACCAAACTGTGTGACATGCCAGGAATGGGAACACATGGAGAGAAATATTGCCTTTTATATAGAAATTGTATAGTCCAAAGCTCTGTTTTTTATTAATATAAAATCGGTGTCTTTGGTGGACATATTACTGAAAATACAAGCTTTGAAAAAATATTATTGTCTATGGGTGCTCATGGAAGACAATTTCTATGGACTGGAATCTAGAGAATGCTAAGATAATTCTGATATTTTACTGACCTCTGCTGGTCATTTTCTATCAAGACAGTTAAATAGAGGCAGTTGAACAGAAAAAAATGTCCCTAAGTGGAAGCAGACAAGTCCTAGTGCTGATCTCCAGAGCCCACAAAGTACCTACACAGATAAGTATATGATAAGTATATACTAAAGTATACACAAGAGGTCTCAAATGCTCGACCTAAAAAACTGACGGCCCATTCGGCTCATTTAGAGTCAGATGCACCATAAATATTCTTTTAAGAAAGCCCCTGTTGGCTCAACCTCCATCAATGGAATACTTCCTCCGATGGCCCAACAGTGTCAAGGTAATTGGGGAAAGGACACCGTCTGCCCTGTATAGGAGAGGAACAAATCAATGGCCCCCACAGACAGGAAAAGAGTCCTGGGGCTTGGGGGTTATTAACTTTTTATTTTCCAAAAACAATATTCAACTTTAGGGGTTTGTTTTTGGAAAAAAAAAAACTTTAAAAAAATGTAAAGGCCATTCATTGTAGGTAACTTTTCAGACATTGACAGGAACCGCTGTGGCGACTGTTATTATGAATGCACCTAGTTGCCTGCAGTTCCAGCAGACAGCTATACATTTGGCAGGTAGAGGGTCCTTGGTAAGGCAGAGGTAATATCTGTCCTCAAAATGCTAAAATCCCTAAATACTGATAGATTACCGCTGCTGAATTAATACACAAACTGAGTAGCTCTTGTCTTGCATCTCAGTAAACCCGCCCTAGAGACTAATGGGGCATGCCATAAATTCCCTTAAGTAGGCCCTGCACGAAGATGACGTCTCATTTAAATTAGTATGCTTGCAAAAGATATTCGAATAAAGGAGTAATGAAATAGAAGTATGCCATCAGCAGTGTATATAACGTACACGCACAAACACACCAATTACCTTAATCATATTTCTCACTTCCAGCTGAGTTTTGCAGCTTGAAACCGCGCATTATTTAAAACGCGCTGTTTTATTTTAGCATTATTAAGTAATATTAGCTCATATGCTGACTAACTGTGTCTTGTAAGAAAACCATTTCCCCTGTGCATCCCAGACCGCATCAGTATTGGATGTTGAAACGTCTGCCATTAACTGGAAGTGATATATATAAACACAGAGCAAAAAAACACAGAAGATGCATTCAGTAAACAGGTAGACTTTAAAGTGATGTAGTTATAGGTTTGCGCGACCCTCACTTTAGTTCATCAATGTATGTCAAATGTATGCTGGGACTTTCTGAGACATGTTAAATATGCCTTACAGAATTAATTGAACTTACATTCTTGCCCCATAAACCAGGAAACATCGGAGTAACTGGCCTTCAATATTTGTTAATTTTCTTGTTTTGGAAAGTTTGCCGCTGATTTCTTTGTAGAAAAAAGTGCAAAGTATGTGAACGCTTATGAACGAATTCTTTGTGAAGAAAGAATCACTTGTCACTGAGAAAGCTAAAGGGCTCATCCTAGTTTAGATTGTGACATTCAGAGTGACAGGTGCACAGCACAACTGACAGGAGTAAATACCTCCACATGTCGAAATGGAGCTGATTGACAAACACATGTGAATTTATACACCCCCCTCCCGTTGGCGCCTATTGTTTCCAGGCCCAATTTACACCAGGCTGGCATGATATTATGTGTGAGTGAGTAAATGGATTTCTGAGTGTAAATTCACGTTTAACACTACAAAACACGAATTTAGACTAGAGTCTAGCTTATAGCCTGAAGTTTCACGTGCAAATGACTTTCTGTTTAGAATCCCCTGGTCCTAAATAATTTGCTATTGCGACGGCAAATGAGTGTTTTACTATGTTCAAGACCTCTATTGTGACTTGGAAAAGTGATTCTGACAAGTTAAAAGGGTTTTTGCGACCCTATCCCAAGCGTAAATAGGAGGGGGCTCTTCAAGATGCATCCACAATTGAATGTATGAATGAATATTTTGTGACTGCATTTTATCCCACACCATTGATCAGTTACCAACACTCGAAGTGGAGTGATAACTGATTCGCAAAGGGGAATCTGTGTTGGAAGGCTTGTTTCTGCCCACAGCAGGCCTTCTTTTCTACATTCACAGCCATTCATGGAGGGTCACAAAATGCCACCCCCACCAATATTCATCAAGCAGCAATTATTTTTCCCCTCTTGGTATATTCTTGAAACTGACTCTGATGTGTCTGGTTAGAATAACAGCTGTATCGCAAAATGAAGGAAAATTTGCCAACCAGTTAAGCAATGTGTAAACCTCTGGGTTGCAAAATGCCCTTACTGCAGTGCGCGCCTCATACCATGGTATCAGCGCTTTTTGAAAACGAGAGTTCTTCTTTGGACACTGGACAGTAGTTGCAGCCAAGAGCCATGCAGGATGTGGCATAATGTTCCCCGGTTTGCTTTAAAGCTCTGGCCTTGATTTACAACTTTTTTCTTAGCCTGACTTCAGCTTGTAAAAAATGTTGCCTGATTTGTAAAGCGTGAAACGCGTAAATGCAGGGAATCTATGTGTTTTTAACCGTGTCTGCTCTCCTGCATCTGACTTTTCCTTGTCAGAACAGTTAATTCGACTGATACCAAACTTCCTACGGTGTTTAGGTGCGTTACATGTTTTGCAAATGGGCGTTATTATCCATAAATCTATTAAAGGCGGATCTTACTCAATATATATGTAATTTCAAGATGGAGGAGCAAGTGACCTTGCCTCTGTCCAGCGACACCCATTATTGTAAAGCAGTAACCTTGCAACTATCCAACGTGCCATGGCTTTAGATTTGTTGGGTCATTAAAGTCAGTCACTTCAACATTTTTCCACTGATGGATTGTACTGGACTTCAAAGTTTACCTTTCAAAATCCCAATTTTCGCAAAGAACCTTGACATTCCATTTTTCGAAAAACAGACCGGTAACTTCCAGCGCAACCAACAGGAGAACACTGCTTTAAATGCCCCATAGATTAGAACATGGCTGCATTCTTTATGTAATCTGCAGGCTCTCCAGGGAAATGAGCTATGGTCAGGTTTCATTTTATTTATTAAAAAAATCAGGGGCGTATGTACAAGGAAACAGCGCATCGCGGCACTGCAGCAAATTTTCCGGCGCAGTGCTGCGCCATTTCCAACAAGCTTGCCTCGTGAGCCACTTGCTGGAGGGAGAGGGAGTTGATTGCAAGTGAAACTGAAGTGGCAGTATCACCAAAGAGCGGCAATCAATTTTAACAGTGGAAATCAGGCATACACTGAACACTAGAAGGTCAAGCAGCCAATTCACTTATAAAGGGAAAGGGTATACCTGGATACTGTTTCAAGCACTACACATATGTATTCTTGTAACGGCTGCTGACTCCTACGTCAGGATACACAGAAAAGGTCAACATATTAGACCATCTCATAAGTCAGTGTATATTTTGCAAATGCTGAAACAATGATTGTGTATATCGGGCATCATGCTACCAGGTGTAAATCGTGTAGAAAGAATTGATACAATAGTAAAGAGCACCTGCTGTCCACTTGTGGTGGGCCATAAAACTTTACACATGAGGCAACCTCCTGTACATGCTGGATCAGAATTTGAACATACTTGCTTTTTCATCATGATACGTGAATATATTATGAAAAGGGGATCCGAACTTCCGCTATGAACTTTGTGTGCTTTCCACAGTGGTGATTACAGATTTACAGATAGTAACTAACGTCAGATTGCAAGACAACCAATCTAGCACATACCACTACAGTATATTGACAAACAGATGCTTTAGTGAATGCAAAACACTTCCCTTGTACAAATATAGTCTCCGATTGAATGCAGCGTTTATAGAACCTGTCCCTTCAACACACATTCACCACCAGCCACGCATGGGAGGCTCCGTACAAAAGAGGGCTGTAAAGGATGCCACTCCCTTGATGATAATGAGGAGATAACCGCAACAGAATTTGGCCAGCCTGTAAATAATGATCACGCCCAGAGCCCTCATTCATGCTCTGGAAGAAAACAGGGTTACTTTAGGTGATGAGTTTGTCAAGAGTTAGGTTATTTTTTTTTAGAGAGTTTTAGTTTCCTCAGTAGGTTCTACAGTGTTGCACTGCTTCACAACTAGGCTAAGGCTCGACATAACCACTTAGTACCAATAAGCAGATAACACTCCACTTTAGGTGAAGTATTTTAGCATCAAGTAATACAACGGCGCCACCTGCTGCACACAACTGATATGACAAATGGAGAGTTTACCCAGCAAAAGCAACAAGCGCGGCCACGCTAATTACTAGCAAATGGCTCTAGCGCGCCACTGCTCGCTCCCAAGGTGGATGCCGTGGCATGCACAAGTTTGTTAAAAGTGCAGACCGATTGCAAAAGGTCATCTCCTAGACCAGCGCATGCGCTGCCTAGGCGAGACCTAATAATGACAAGCATTGGCATAGCCAATAGGTCTCGCCTTTGGAACCTTACAAGTATTTAGTTATGCAGCTCAAATCTTTGGTGCAACAACATGAACTGTTGCATGGTTAAACAATCATAAGGTCCCAAAGGTGAGACCTATTGGCTATGCCAATGCTTGTCATACCATGGTGTCTCACTTTGGGCCCAACCACCTCTGGCCTCAATATGGCATTACCTGATCAGGGTTTCAACCTATATCCCCTCTATGGAAATGTAAAGCAACTGCTAGTGTGGGGGAAACAACAAACACTGTCTTTGAGGCTTCAGGGCAACACTTCAAAGTAAACAAAGACCTCTTGCTCCACTAGCAGGTAAAACTTTGCTTCGTCTGCACACCTGCCATATGGAGAAATGGGCTTCAACAATAAACACTGGTTCTTACTGAACAGTGCTCTGTTCTGGAGATTCTAGCAGGTATTCCAGATATTCTCAGCTGTTGGAAGCCACAAGGAGAAAAAATGCATGCAAGTTTTGGAGGCTCGTGAAAAATGCCATGGGAATTAGACTGCCAGTAGCATAATCCAATATAGCCAAATGAGTATGGGTGGTCTACTTGCAAGGCAGGTTTATAGGTGTAAATGCGCTGCCAGCAGAATTAGATACAGGGAACACAAAAACGGACATCATCTCCCACACATCACAACATTCTTCTGACTGGAAAAAAAAAATCAATCTGGAAATAGTCTGTCACAAAAGTAATTACGGAAGGTCGCATAGATGAAACACCTGACCTTAACGGCTTACCACGGGCCATCTACAAAAATATGCAGTATTGGGCAAAATGTCTGTGTCGGCTTTTCAACCTCGTTCTTCATCAGGTGATCCCCGACAGCTGGCGGGGCTCGTGTCGCACCACAATTTACAAGTACCGGAACACTTCTTCGCCATCTAACTATAGGCTGGTCGACCTGATGTACATTACCCCTGATTTTGTTAATGTTCCACATATGTATTGTATGATGCACATTACCCATGAGAATGTTAATGTTCCACATATGTAATGTATGTGGAACACTAACAGTGTGTTCGCTACACATCACTTAGTGCAGTAGTTAATTAATTACATTTACACCAATGTGGCACTCTGTGAAGCAAGTAAAAGTTACACAGGACTAGGTTATGATATTTACCAAGAAATATGGCAGGCATACACAGAGGTAAATCTGTTTGAAACACACGAGAGTGGTCATGAAAGAAATCTAGCATTCCTGTCCCTGTTGCTTTGCCCCTTCGTGCACATGCGCTGTTTCTAGGGTTTCGACTATAAATGCACATGACGTTTGCTGAGTGTTTTCCTCACAGGACACGGCAATCAGGAAACAAGATAAGGTGTTCTGCTTTTTTCCAAGTAAATAACCTGAAAAATGGTAATATTCTGTAGGGCGCTCGTGTGGACATGACCTCAGCATTTCTGCAATATAATTAAGCAGCTCCTACTTAAAACAAGCACGAGCGCCTCAAGCAAGTAGGGGTGGAGGGAATGCGGCAGAGAGCAGGGACACCCAGCGTTTCCCTTGCGGGAGCGAGCGCGATAAGTGCTACCAAATGGTGCCGCTCGCTCCCGCAAGGGAATCGCCAAACGTGCATGCGTTGCATTCAAAGCAATGCAACGCGTGCACGTTTTTGCCCTCAAAACCGAATCGTTTACAAGAGGTCTTTTTACTATGTAGCGTAAGTGCGCTGCGTAGGCGAGACCTAAAAAAGCATCTGACAGCACCATTCCTCCTTCTCTGGTGCACAGTCGTACTGGTCTGTTGCCAGAGCCTCTGGAATTATGCGGCAGGGTAGGGCCAAATTAAGTGGTAGGGCTGAGGATAATATGTGGCAAGTAAAAAGCAACATTATTTTGTAATTTTTACACTTGCTGACATTGTCTGGGCATTGACTGCACCTCATAAGTGCCGGGTTAACACCCAACTATAGCACTCTGCACGGAATAGGGAGGGGTGGCATGCATGGCATTGACTTTGGCAATGT
The DNA here is from genome assembly GCF_964263255.1 of Lissotriton vulgaris. NCBI lineage: Eukaryota > Metazoa > Chordata > Amphibia > Caudata > Salamandridae > Lissotriton > Lissotriton vulgaris. The sequence continues at coordinate 1,582,920,232 of NC_141693.1, forward strand.
GACACCAGCTACATACCGCATCAGTCAAGTTCCCGTATTTAGAATGCACCTTAAATGTTGATTAAAGAGAAGAAAGTTCTAGTAATACTCAGCACCTGCTGCAGTTCATGGATAATCCCGCAGGGTGGCAGCATAGGCCATGCCAATGCCTAGCCTGAAAGCGGCGCACGGACGCTCAACAATTTATATGGGACCAAAGCCAAGCTAATGCTGAATAAATCCATCATGGACAGTTGCCCAAAACTACTTCAATCCTTCGGGTAAACCGATTGTAAAAATGGCTTGTTTGCTGTACAGTGGTAGATGCTTTATAGCACCAAAAATACCACGTTTTAAATTTATGACACACAGTCATAAAGTGCATTATTTATCCATCATGGTACTTAAAGTTGAGTAAAAACTAGGAGCAGTCGAAATCTGCAGTGCTCGTGTTTGTTATGCAGACAGCACAGATATCCAAGTGTCGGGCAGACTTCTAAATCATCTGCAGATATTGAACATTTTTGAAATTTCCCACAGAATTTCTAGTTTAACCTGAATTTCCTGGTAAAGAGCAAGTGCGCAGAAACGTAACAAAGGAATGTCCAAAGTGAGTGTCCAAAAAGTGGCTTTCTATTACAAACCAGTGACACTGTAAATTTCGGACGAAGGTATTCAGTTATTTTAAAGGGACTACCCAAAGTAGAGATGATAAAAACCCAGTTCAATTTACCCGAGCTGCGTCATTAACAATCACCAACAACAGGCATTCTGGAACGTTGTTTGTTTAATGTCCTTTTTGGTTTTTGAGACATCATTCACCGATGATCAATTTAATAGAAACTCATATGAGTTGACCCTGCAGAGCATAAAGCACAGACCAATAATGTTTCAATGTATTAGATTCCTCAGCATTTAGAGCTTTGAGAATAAATACTTTGAGCCCGATAGACAAAGAAAGTTATAAACTCATAGGTTTACTACCTTACATGGGTGTCGATTTAAGACTTTCCGGACAGTTTGATTACAGTTACGTGTACCTTTCTAATTTCAGGCACTGCTCTTAGAAACATTAATATGACTCTGCAGTGTTCTTTCAGCAGATTATACCTCCTTTCTTTCCTAATAGAAATGCGAAACATTTTTCCTGCGGATTTAGACCGTCTCTAGCAATAATAACCCGTTTGTATTTGAACCTGTTACTTGCAGGATGTATAGTGCTCTCTGCAGCAGGTGGTCGTGTTGATTTTTTGTACAGCCCTCTACACCAGCCAAGAGTCCATTTCAAATGCTTCACATGGCGCAAGCGAAGGAAGAGAAGAAAAGGAAGGCTCGGGAGACAGATGATGGACAAACATTATGGCAGATAGAGAGGGCGGGACATGATGCCATCTCAGCGGGAGGCAGCTTCAAAGCCGAAGGGAACCTTTCTTCACCCTCTGCCAGTGTCAGATTTGTCTAGGGGTCTTTAAGTCTCAACAATGAAGGCTGTGACGCCGAGTATATAGGCGTTGACTGTGGCTTGTGTTACCTATGGGAAGCAGATGAGATCAAACATATAGGACTTCTCCGCCTCTCCCCAAGCTTCCATGGTCATCCCTTTGTATATGGCTGGCTCCCAATGTCCATTGATAACTGAGGGCTGAAGAGCACGTCCTGTCACTGGGCCCTTGCTGGCCATGTGCAGTGGTTATGTCTTGATCAGGGCCTAGTGAGGCCCACAAAGGCTCCGTTCCCCTGCTGAGACGCAGCCTCACGCCTGGGACTGCTGTAAGGAGGGTTGATGCTCTGGGCTCCCTTCTTCACCTCCAACCGCAAACAATTCCATGTGGCCAAGCAAATACTGGACAATGCTTCTTACTTGGAAGATTCCATATACAAAGGAAGATTCTACTTAAAACAACTGCTAAAATGTTGATTATAAAATAACGTTTTGTTAATAATTATTTTATATTATTTTCTAATTACCAAATATATACATTTGAAAGATTTAAAGTAATTTCCATAGAGTATTTAAAATATTAAATTTTCCTAAAATGTATCCTTTTCACAGGTTTACCTTACGGGGATCTTTCCATTGCACTGAACCTCAGCATATTTGTTATTTTTGTTTTTAAGTATATGTTTTATATAGCTGACCAAGTGCAATAAAAAGTGTGGGAGCTGTGATCCTGTGAACAGTTGGTTCAGAGTCAGTAACTGTGGGGACGGGGTCAGGCACGTGGCTAAAAAGAAAAAAATATTCTGTAACTATTCTGTTGGCCTTTGAAACTAGTGTTTTAATGCATTGTTTTGGTAGAAAAGCTCAGCGGGATAGTGCGATCACTTCATACGTCTGTGTGTGTGACTGAAAGGCCATTGGGTGAACTGCAAAATAGTGAAGTGTATTTGTAGTCCTATGATGTCCCAGAATGCTTTAGAAAGCAATATGAAATTATATGTCATTAGTTTAAAGAATGTATTGCATACAGTTTAAAAATGTATGCAACAAGGTAGGTTGCACACTGGATAAACAGGCTGCCACAAAATGTGCAAGATTCAGGGTCCAATTCCCAGAGGTAAATTTACATGGATAAATATACTCACATGGAAATTTACTCTTGCACTAAGGTGTAAATCTACACTTTTGTGCTCTTCACCATTTCCAAGTGTGGGCTTACATGTCATCACTCCCTAAAATGAGGGGCAGAGATATGTAGGAATTTATGAATGTAAAGTTACTACTTATAACTTATCACAAGTAAGTGGATATCACTGCTACTGATATGGTGATCTCCATATAGGAACATATAGGGAAAATGAATAAAGCTTATAGTATTTTAACATATGAATGTGCAATAATTTAAATAAGGTAAATACATTTATTTAAATTATGAATAATATTTCTGAAATATTTTTTTTTAAAACTTCACCCCCAGTAACATTTTTTATTTACTATGCATCATACTCGGTTGAAAGGTTTTAAAGCTTCATTTAATGCTTACATTTTGTTTATTACATTTTAAAATAATAATGTTCTGACATTAATCCCAAAAAAATCTCGGAGCACTCAATAAATCACTGTTGAGGCCGCGGTATCAACTGTACTTTAATTGCTGTATCCAATTTTAGTCCACACATTTGAATCTACAAAATAGCCCAATTGCCTTGCCAACACGTGTTTTGTCTGAGCTTTATCCTGTCACAGCAGACCTCCTCAGTGCTATAACATAAATATAAATGCATTAAAAGCAGTGGAAATTCTAAAATTATGTAGAAAGTCTAATCACCAGGGTTTATGACCCAAAAGGACACCAAACTCGTGCTACCAGTGTCCCAAAAGATGTGAAAGAATAATTAAATTTTTTGGAAATATGACAAATACGATTTGATAAAGAAGAACGGAGAAAGGAAAAGGTATGTCCAAAAGGATAGTTCCCATGCTGTAAAATTCTAGGTGATGGATATATATATCTTATGCCAAGTATATTGTGAATCTGATTACATTACGCAACCAAGAGTGAGTTTACTAGTAAATTGGTAGAGAGCCAATGTCAAGCAATTTAACTGACCTTATTCATGAATTTATTCACATATCAGACATGTTCTGCGTTGTCGAGTATCTCTGCATTCAAATTCCAATAACCGTTATCAAATTGTGTCACTAATACTTTGTCACAAAAAATAACCATGAATTAATTAGTCTGGGGTTCTATCAGGACCTGCCCAGTGGCAATAAAGTGGTATCAAAATGTCTTACCTAAATTACTGTATCCTGAAGTATGGTCCCGTTATGTATCAAACAAAATCTGTAACAAAGATCTATTTGAAATTAAATTTGGAAAACAACTTTTTTCCACAAAGGGAATGATCGGGTGGCTGTTCCTCCTCCAGAGCAACATACAACTAATGAACATTTGAAACATGAACTTTTAGACAATACTATCAATTACACTATAATTGATGAGTGCACCGATGTACATAACCACCATTTCTTGACATTGTTTCTGAGATTAATATATATGTGGTCGCTGGTGGGTAGTTATAAGTAGGGCCTAGTTTCCATAGGAAAAGCATTTGTTTCGCCAATAACTTTGGCGCAGTTTCATGAACTTCATGACATTTTCAAAATTAGTACAACGCTCAGTTCAGCTGCTGTGTTGAAACTTTTGGGCTGATCCCTCATGCGGTGGACAAATGAAAGGGGGCGGGGTCCTAAAATGCATTTTTTCCAATGTTAATTTCCATTGAAATTTTAAACACAACAGTAGCCCGAACTGCTGGACTGTACTACACCAAATTTAGCACAAAGCAAACTCTTGGTCTAGAAAGCTTGCATTTTGTTATTTGGTGTAGATCGGTTCAGTAGTTTTAGAAATATTAACCGAAATCCAAATGTGCATATCTCAGGACTTGGACCCTACGTGTGTCTACTCGTGGAGGATCCACAGACACACGCGCCAAAGTTAGATTCTGATTAGCTGGCTGCACCTTCACAGAAAAATTGCTGCCACCATTTTATTTATCAGGAAAAGGTCCCCGGGGCTTAAAAGTTGCTTCTATAGTGAATAAAGGGGTCGGGTGACAGCTTTCCTGATCCCTTGTGCATGTGAAAAATGAGAAGTAAGCCTGTGTACTGGGTAGTAAAATGCCTGGAATGTTTTTTTGGGCCAAGTGCGAGATCCACAGATGCGTCGTGGGGCTCAGCGCAGCCCCCGTGTGAATCCGCAATGGATTAGCGGAGCTCGTGCCAATGACAAAAAAATATGTAAATATACTTCCACAATTACTCTTACAGCTATACACACACTCTCACACCCACTCACATACCCATACACTCACACTCACACATATACCATACAAACACTCTTACACCGATTCACATACTTATACAGACACTCTCACACTCATACAGACACTCTTTCACCCAGTCATATACCCATACAGGCCCTGTCACACCCACTCATACAGTCACTGTCATCCCCACAGTCACACCCATACAGACACTGTCACACCCACTCACATACTATACAGAGACTCACACACCCACTCACATACCCATACAGACACTCTCACACCCACTCACATAGCTATACAGAGACTCACACAATCATTCATATACCCATACAGACTCTCTCAAACCCACCCACATATCCACACAGAAACTCACACGCCCACACTTGTACAAATACAGACCCTCTCACACTCCGTAACACATACAGACACTCTCACACCTATACAGATACTCACTGCAAAGTTTATATCCATACAGACCTTCACATCCAGTCACACACACAGACAAATAAACACGCTCTCAACCCCTCACATACCCATACAGCCAGTCTCACCCACACTTACACACATATGGACAATCTCACACCGTATTACGTACCCATACAGACACTGACACACCCACTCACATACTCATACAGACATTTTCACATCCACTCACATACTCATATAGACACTTTCACATCCACTCACACACTGAAACAGAGACTCACACCCATACTTATAGCCATACAGTTTCACAGCCACTCACATTCTCATACCGGCACTCTCATATCCACTTGCACAATGATACAGACACACTCACACCTACTTTTATACCTATATACATACCCTAAACCCACTCACAAACCCATACGGACCCTCTTATACTCACTTGCATACCCATACTAACACATTCAGCAAATCTCATGGAAATTATAAACAAGCCTTGGCATAGCCAAAAGGTTTCGCTTTTGGGACCTTATAAGCGTTTAGCCAGAGCTATTGGCTTTGCCTGCGCTACCAGTCTCTGATGTCAGTCTTTTCAAAATTGGCACAGGTGTTCCCACTTGTCTCTGGAGGTGGGTGCACTACCTTTGATGGAGGTTAACCCTGCTGTTGTCACTGTGTTTGGTGAAAGGGAAAGGGCTTAGGTGAAAAATTGTTTTTTATGCTCCTTGCCGGATGAGTTCAGAGCTAAGAGTTGTAGAAATATTGCCAGACATCAATAAAAAATGTAAAATGTCTGATAAGGAGTATCTTTCAAAGTAACACAGGAACAGCCACTCACAGCTTTAAAGGTTTCCACATCACACGCTACTGCCTCTTTGTTGTCTCAACCACCTTGATAGTTGGGAGATAAGTTTAAATAGACAAAAAAGTTGACATTTTTAGTGCCTGTCACTTCTGGTCTTTCAAAAAGATTGACCTTTGGAATTCCTTGCCATGAATAAAGTGCAATTATCAGTTACTATCAAGCGCTGCCTTTGTACCTGCGACAAAACTTTCCATTTTGGAAGTTATCTCACTGTAGGTGTGTCGCAGGGTTTCCGTTCTCTCACAGAACTGTGCACAGAGATCTAGAACCTGGGTGAGCCAGGGTGACCCACAACTCACCTATGTTTCAGAAATCCCCTTACCTAGCTAGCTACAGTGTCGCATCGGTAGTATATACTTCCCAATGTCTTAGACAATCCAGAACATGAACTTAGAATACCTCAGGTATCGTGGAACACATGAACACTCTTTCGTTATATTATCATTCCAAACCGAAACTGGGAGGCAATGAAAACACGTGCAAGTTTGAAATGTTTATTTTTCAATGCAACATTCTCAAACGCAGTATCTTGTATAATATCAACATACATATTATAAAAATCAGAGTCAGCAGCATAGTCACTAATCCATAGTAAGCAAATGGTGATAACATATTATGATGCAAAATCTATAGAATTCTGTATCACCTATATTTCGCGCACCCTAATTAGCATATTATATTATATCTAAGAAGGTCTCATCTGGGCTCTTAGCTGGGCGGACCCATACCTCGAATTCTCAGTAGGAGGAGATCACATCAACAGCTACCAGCTCTCAGCATGTCCAGCATCAAGTGTAACTTCTCATTCCCTGTAACTGTATCTTGAACTCACGTAAAGCCAAAAGTTGGCACAAACATTATTTGTGTTATGACTAACGTAGTGCGAGGATCAGGCCTGCAGCAACCTTGTGTTAGAGTGTGCAGTTCTCAGTGTGCAGACAGTTGTACCAAGTGTTCCAGGCACGACTGATACCAGTACAATAATATATTATTCTCAAATAAATCACATCTTTCGTCTAGGTTAAAAGCTGTAATAACAATTAGGTGTCGTGTGCAAACCGAAGCAGAAAGAAAATATGGCGTTTAAACATTTAATAAGCACATGCTAACTTAACACAATATATAGAAACGTAATAACCATATGACACCCCCCCAATGATCCGAGGACGGTTAAAAGAAAAAATATAAGCCAATACTCTAAGAGAGGCAAGACATGAAAGCAGAGTTCAATGATATCGAGCCAAGCTAAATGTATGTAAATGTATGTAAAATTCAAAAACACAAAATTGTATGTATGAATGCCTATAGTGGCCACACAAAATATAAAAGACGATCATGAGGCCTAATTTCAACTAATAGGCCTAGAACATGTGAAAAAATAGAATGTTCGTATCGAAATTGGCACCATTCAGAATTACTAAAAAGTCACGTGCCATAATGATGGAAGTATTTAGAGTCATTCCTCGTTGAATGAATATGCAAAATAGGTAGCTACAGCTTCCAACATGAAATCACTGCCATCATCCGAAAACAGTTCAGCCATCCAATTAAGCACGGGAAAGAACATACGTGCTCCTCCAGCACCGAATCCTCTAGCAACATCAGAGGACAACTCAGTGGGTTCTCGAGAACGCTCTGTGCCAGAAAATCATGCGCCGCTGCGAATATGTCCCACTGACCCATTAGTCCATGCATCGCTGCCACAGCCATAACCCTTTCGCCAGAATAGACCAACTCGTGAGCCACTACGGGGTACATCAGCTGATCAAAGTTGACGTCAGGAGAAGTCGGTAAACAGAGACACAAATCAATGGCCCAGTCGAAATCACAGCTCAGGCAATGAAACACAGGCTGGACACAGGTAAAATAGGAAAATCTGAAGGATAATCCAAAAGCCGTGCTTAAGGTCGCAAGCGGCAGGGATCCATAATAATCAAGCATCCGGTTGCGAAACTGCATCAGTAGGGGCTGAGCGTTTCCTTGCGCAGGATGGGCATCCATGTTTTATAAAATAAAATATCACCAGAACGCCTGCAGCCAAAGCCAGCAAAACAGGAAATCCGCCAAACAGACTAGCGAATATAGAATGAAAGAACGCAGGGATAATACCAAATACTTTTTCAAATGTAGTCACGAGACCACTGCTAACCATTTTAAAAAAATGAGCGAGGCTCGTTGTGGAGGAGGCATTGAAGATCTGATGAACCAGCTCGCAAAAATGAAACGGCAAATCAGTACTTAAAAGTGCCTGTACTTCTGTGCGTGTGTTTGCTATGTGAAGGACATAAGTTTCACGGGCAGAGCTCAGGGCCACCTGTTTTTGAGACAAAAGGGCTCTTATACGGCCTAAACCATTGAACTCAGCTCTCAAGGTTGGTATTCTTGGCCAAATTAAAACTTCTGAATTTCCATGCGTGGGTGGATACAACACATTCTTGCAGCAAACCACCCTTTCTGACACGGTAACCACATACGCGATACCAGCCTCTAACCCACAACAAAACTCGTTATTCAAAAGCAAATAACTACCGTTGGACAACAACGTGAACGTGGGAACTATTGCAGGAACTGGCGTCCCTTTCAAAACACAGGCCAAATTAGGTTTGTCCTGATTACAAGAACCATGCAGCTGGATGTGTCTGCATATTAGTGAGCGGTCAGGCGACTGTGTACATTCTTCACCATTCAGATTCACTTCATTTCCCTCCTTAAGGCATCTGTAAGTGTACGGTAAAGACCATGTCTCATGGAGGAAAGAGCTGCCTAATGGTTCATATCGCCCAATGGCAATATATTTCATACAATTTGTAAATTTATACAAAGCAAAAGGTAATGTTATAACACCATGAATAAGCCATGTTGCTGCAGTCACTTCAGCCACCGAAAATGGCAGGGATTCCAATTTTTCAATATGTAACATAGAAAATGTTGCATCTCTCATTGACAACATGCGCTGTTTTTCAGTCAGATTAAATGGGGCAAATAATGATGAGACGTTCATAAAAGTCCATGGCACTCGACCAGACTTAAGAGTCTGTAGTGTCCACGCAAACTGCATCACAGAACGCAATTGATTTTGACCATGATATAACACGGACACTTCATCATGTACAATGTCGACAACAGAAGACACAATATTATTTAACGTGTAAATTCGGGAAGAAAGCGTGTTAATGCTGTTATCAACAACTGCAAGCACTTTCTCTAAATTAGCTTGATCAATAGCTCTCAGGCGTTTAGCAGCCTCAACCTGGGTAACTTTCCAAATTTCATTGTAAATCGTATACAGCCATCTTTTAGATCTACCTTTAGCCGGGCCTTTTATAAAATCGTTCAAATCCACATTATCATGTAATTGAGACAGATGTAGTTTAACTGCAGCTAAAGTGGAATGTTGTAACCAATTTTGACACAGCTTCCCCACAGAATAAGTCGTGACAGTATAGTCTTCTTCAAAACGTGGATCGGGCCTGAGTTTTGTGAACCCCTCAGCCAAACCCATATAACGGCGCTGGCAAGAATCAGCACTCTTTTGCCATATCAGCCAACCCTTGGAATCCAAACTGGAAATGTTAAAAGACGAATTGTGTAAAAGAGTTTGCAACTCTTGAATGGAGGAACCAGTGAAATTACCCCAACCTGTATATTAATTTAAATCTGGGATGGTCGGTGTATTTAATTTTTTAGAAGTAGCCAATCCAAAGCATGTTGTCTGGAAAATGGTCGAATTTAAAAACAACATGTGATTCGGGATGAGACATGCACGGTGCAAAGCCTCAGTGCCTTGTACCTGCCAATCTTTGGTACCCCAAACCGATTTAAGGTCAATTGTTCCTTTCCAGAACTCGTAGCCATCTACAGCTAACCTGTCTAAAAAGGACTTCGAATACAGCAATTTTGTATCGGTAAGTCTAACTTTGGAAATGGGCTTTTGTGTCATTTTAAAATAAAATGACTCGGGATTAGACTGATCAAAGTCTGTAAAATAGGTATATTTTTTCAAAAATGTATTGGAACTGCTACTGAATGGAGCAGGGCAATGTTCCCATTGTGTATAATTTACAGCAACCCTCCTGGAATTTGTCTTATGTAAAAAATGATTACCATAGTATTGAAAACAAAACAAATCACCATAATTAATAGAATCTGTATACAGATCCTCAGCATCGAAGGCAGCATAATACTTCAAATCCGAGAATAATGCTTCAACGGCCTGAATATCCCAATCATCAGAACGTATATTTTGTTTAATCACATCTCCCATGTTTACTCTAAGCACATTTGGAACATTAATCACTTCAGTAGGCCCATGTATCTGAAACCTAACCGCATCCCACACAATCCCATCAAGGACAGGCCAAGCAGTAATGTTAACTGTATTTAAGTTTCGTTTCAGTCTGTGCGCAGAATGTGAAGAGGAAAGAGGGGCCAATGTTCCATTAAGGTACCGAATTCCTGTTCTTTCTTTAACGTAGTGACCATCAATCAGGCGGAAAAAATAAAACACAAAACCAATTGACATAAAAAGATAGAATGAAAATAGGATCAACCAAATGTATGTCCAAGGCGGAATTAAAAAATGTTTTTTAAACAATGTGGCATATCTTGCAATGTTTGTGGGTTTCTTTGAAGTTTCCGAAACAGAGTCAAAAGAGAATCTGGACTGGCCTGCCAAACGGGTCTGTAAATCAGGCATCGATAAATCAGCAGGATAAGTGTAGTTTAGCTCATCAATGTTAGTATCAGGAATAGTATTTAATAAAGGACTGGAGATGGCAGGCATCTCGAGGGACACCTCCTGTTCTGTACCAGATGTAATAGCCAGCACAGAGTGCCTCACCATGGAAGGACAGGATACAGCCGGTGTCATGCTATGAAGAATCGGCCACCCTGTGTGTCTTGACATTGTCAATAGAAATAAATCTGTTTTCCTTACGACCTGGAAGTGGTGGTAAAATGACTGTTCTTGTACCCTTCACTCCAAGGACTCGAACTGGTGCTCGATACGAGGGACCAAACTCTTTGTTGTTATCGATCTTCTCTCGAACCAGTTCTCCAACTTGGGGTAGCCAGCCAACTACCGGGATCTGCAACGCATCATCCGATGTGGAGGGCAAATGTTCCTTTGCAAGACTGTCTCTGGTCTTTTGTAGATTCTGTAAAACATTGCAATGTTCATCTACGTCAAAGGCCCCGGCCTGGGCCTTGTAGTCCGGCCCATCAAGGTCAGGTACATACATCTTGATACCAAAGAGCATTTCGTATGGGGTCCGCCCACCCAGAGACCTTCTAGGGAGATTATTAAGCGCACGCTGCACGCCTATGAGGTGGGCTAACCAGTTACTGCCAGTGCCTATAACTCGAGCTGTCAAAGATTGCTTTAAGTCGCGGTTCATTCGTTCTACTACACTATTACCCTCAGGTCTGTAGGGACTCGAAAATTTGACTTGGACCCCCATCGAAACCATAGCATCCTTATACGCCTTAGAGGCAAACGCCGGACCCTGATCCGAATGGAAGGTACCACAGGCAAAAATTCCCACAAAGACTCGCAAATCCTTAATGACAGTACGTGAATCAGCGCTCCGATGCGGCCATACCCACACAAAGCGTGTGCATGAATCAACTGCTACTAAGATATACTTATACGCAGTATCAGAATAAAAATGGACCGCAGTGATCCAAATAAACACATCCAAGTGGTTTATTCGAGATGTACAACTGTGTCTGAGGCGGACGCGCAGCAGTCGAAGGTTTAATCTGCTGGCAAATGTCACATTGAAGAACATATTCACGCGTCTGTTTGTACAGTCCCCGCCACCAGAATCTCTGTTGTAGCTGAGTTACAGTGGCCGAGACGCCCGCATGCGCAGACGCCACACCTTCATGTGCCGCTGTAATCAAAGCAGCTCTGCGATCCGAGTTGGGAACTAAACGCTCGCCAACTTCAGGGATTTTCACATAAGGAACCTTATCGGGACTTAAGTGGTATGTGTGTTTAGAAGGGAATCCCGCAGGATATTTACTTCCCTTCTCCGTTGCAGCTACAGCTGCCAAGATGTCATCATCTATTTTGCTTTTGGACCTCGTGACTGCTGCAACTAAGTATTTTGATACCGCTGACTTCGCTGCTTCATCAGCAAGCGAGTTGCCAACAGCGTGGACCCCCACGCGCTGATGACCGAGAGTATGAATTACAAACACAAGTGACAGCTTCTCTTTAAGTTCCGCCACTCGGACCCAGATCGTTTTATGTTTTATTGTGCTACCTTTGGAGTCACAAAAATCATTCTGAATCCAAAAGAACAAGTTTTCATTGTAAGACTGGACACAGTAGTAAGAATCACTCACGATCAAAGTCGTCACACTAGGATCTGCGTACTCTAATGCAAGCATCAGAGCACGAAGCTCTGCTAATTGTGCGGTGCAGTCACCAAGCGTCTGCGTGTGCACGACACTGGACTTGAACTCATCGTTCACCATGGCACCGACCACAATGGCGCAAGCGGAAACGTAGGCATGTTTAGAGCCATGCGCAACCTGCGCTGAACCATCAGTGTAAATGATGCAATGGAAATCCTCCAACGGCCGCATTGCTAATGGAGCAGGATGAACAAACTCATACTGTAAATATTCCTGTGACCGTAAAGTGGCATCAAAAATAAACGTGACATCCTGGGACGTCAAGGACGCAGCCCATTGAATCCACCGAGGGTGCAAAGCTTTGGAATTAGGTACACTGGCTTTCGTAACCGCCTCTAAGGCAGGACACGGGGTAACAACCAACATGCGCTTTCCTTGTGACAGGGCACGTTCCTTAAGAATTGCCATCTGTACAGCCGTTAAAACTTTCTCCACAGTGGAAAAACGCAATTCAGCCGAAGTGTACAAGTGTGACTTGTAAGCAATAGGTACTGTATCACCTTCATTAAAAGTCAGGTACGTGAAACCCACCGCCCCAGGGATAATCCTTATCACCAGGTTGGTCTGGTTATCACGAGTCTGTATGTATTCAGAAGCGAGCAAATCAGCCTGCAAAGACTGCAGAATGGCCGAATGCTCTGGCAGCCAGCATGATTTGGAAAAAGATGGTTGTATCAAAGCATACAAAGGCTTGATACGCTGGGCATATTCCGGAATGTACGTCCTCCCGAAATTCAGAAAGCCCAGAAGAGATTGTAATTTTTTCAGTGTTGTCGGAGAGCACAATTGTGCGCATTTCTCCAGGAAATGGGGTGCTAAACCCTTCCCTTCATGGTTAAGCTCATAACCAAGAAACAACACAGTGTACTCTGCAATGTGCGATTTTGCAAAGTTAAACTTGTAACCCATGTCAGCAAAGTTACAAATTATGCTATTTAGTCGACACAGATGCTCCCAAAGATCGTCGTCTGTGAGATAAATGTCATCCACATACGAACAAGCAACTGGGTCGAAGCTCTCCAAAAGAGAGACAATGCGTGCGGAAAAAACTCCAGGACTGTTCTTGTAGCCCATTGGGAGTCGTTTAAACATTTTTTGCACACCGGCGCATGTAAAACTGGTCCATTGGGAACTTAGACCGTCTAATCTATGGGCATAAAAACCATTGGAAATGTCAAGCGTGGTTTTGAACCGTTTACGCTCAAGACTATTCACTAACGCAGAGCCGTGCGTATTCTGTACTGCACAGTTACGGCAATGCGAGTTCAAATGCCTATAATCCAAAACCAAACGATATGAGCCGTCCGGCTTGTTCACAGTAAAAAGGGGGTTATTCATCGGTGACACACACGTTTCAATTACACCTTGATATTCCAATTGTTCAAGGATAGCTGCGACTGAAGCTTTCGCTTCACGCCGTATGTGATATTGAGGTTGAGGCTGTGGCTGTGACCGTAAAGGAATCTCATGGCTTGGTGACAATTTATCCCAGCCACATTGATTGCGGTACACAGCCGGCGCAAGCGCCAGAGCCCACTCTTCTGCAAAATGCAGCGCCTCCACCCTCGGCACTGTGTGCGCGAAGCTGGGTAGGATTACCTCCTCCCCTCGCGGAGCTGCGAGAACAAAAGGTGGGGGCCAGTCAGCCTCCAAAAGCAAAATGTCATACGTAGACGAGAGATTTTCCCAAAATACCCCTTTTACAGTTCGCTGCATGTCACTTTCAATTAACAGGACAATTTCAAAAAGTCGTTCAGGGGGAGCAACATGCGTATCTGCTGTTTCAATCACAACAAAAGTGTCAGTCGCTGTCACCTTCAACAGTGGACGGAGGGCCTCTCTCACTATGGTAATCTCTGCTGCGCTGTCTAGCAAGGTCAGAGCCCACGTCAGATTCCGAAGCCGCGTTCTCACTATCTTCGGCATAACGATGCGCGGTCAGGGCAGCGACTTTCTTCGTGGTAAACTGTGGTCTCTTGGGCGTAGAGCCTTCCTGCTGATCTCCACTGGCACTCAGTGTAAGAATCCGGTGTTTATCACCCGGACTCGTATTGGGAAACACAGCTTCCAGCTGGCCGAATTTCTCAGCAAGCCAGAACGGAAAATCGTCCTTTTCCTGGGGCTTCTTACCCATCACGGAATTAACCATGACCGGGTTGATTTTCAGACCAGCATGTTCTGCTCGAAGCTGTGCGCCTCTAGGGGCCGCGTCCTGAACATTACGGCCAATGTAATGAACAAGCGCTCTAATCACTCCCACTGCGACTTCATGAAGCCGCCGCAGATTAGCCACGTTACAAGTGGCACGTTGAGGGTGAGGAGTAAATCCAGCCAAAGCAGGCCAAGAAGTGCCCGGAATGGACAAAGGACCTAACCTCGGAGCGGTTAAAGCGTGCGGTAGGGCGCCACCAAACCAAACTCCATGCTGCCAAGCGTCAATAGGAACCTCCAGTGCTCTGTACGGAGCGTACGCAGCCGGTACATCTGAAGCAGTGTATGTGTGGAACACACCAGAATTAGCGTCCACCGGCGGAAATGTCACCCACGAATAAAACAATTCGTACGGGTAAGCATGTTCCGCACTCACCACCAGAACCACAGCCAAGCCTTCCACAGGAACATCATACATCCGCAAATGGTCACGCACCGCAATGCGACTATGCTGCGGGATGTCCACGGCTTGAGCCATGTTAGCACAGGAACGAGAAAATACAAATTATACTTTGTAGCACAACTGGGTAGTAATTCAAAGAAACCGTTTTATATAGATTCAAGCTTGAAAAGGACCTATTTCAAAAATAGGTAGGTTTTTCCGACACTGCCGTTTTCCGGAAACGGGAATGTAGGCGTTAAGGTTTGAATGATATACTACTCGAGTGTCATGTTATAAGGCCAACCAACGTATGGGCGCCATGTCGCAGGGTTTCCGTTCTCTCACAGAACTGTGCACAGAGATCTAGAACCTGGGTGAGCCAGGGTGACCCACAACTCACCTATGTTTCAGAAATCCCCTTACCTAGCTAGCTACAGTGTCGCATCGGTAGTATATACTTCCCAATGTCTTAGACAATCCAGAACATGAACTTAGAATACCTCAGGTATCGTGGAACACATGAACACTCTTTCGTTATATTATCATTCCAAACCGAAACTGGGAGGCAATGAAAACACGTGCAAGTTTGAAATGTTTATTTTTCAATGCAACATTCTCAAACGCAGTATCTTGTATAATATCAACATACATATTATAAAAATCAGAGTCAGCAGCATAGTCACTAATCCATAGTAAGCAAATGGTGATAACATATTATGATGCAAAATCTATAGAATTCTGTATCACCTATATTTCGCGCACCCTAATTAGCATATTATATTATATCTAAGAAGGTCTCATCTGGGCTCTTAGCTGGGCGGACCCATACCTCGAATTCTCAGTAGGAGGAGATCACATCAACAGCTACCAGCTCTCAGCATGTCCAGCATCAAGTGTAACTTCTCATTCCCTGTAACTGTATCTTGAACTCACGTAAAGCCAAAAGTTGGCACAAACATTATTTGTGTTATGACTAACGTAGTGCGAGGATCAGGCCTGCAGCAACCTTGTGTTAGAGTGTGCAGTTCTCAGTGTGCAGACAGTTGTACCAAGTGTTCCAGGCACGACTGATACCAGTACAATAATATATTATTCTCAAATAAATCACATCTTTCGTCTAGGTTAAAAGCTGTAATAACAATTAGGTGTCGTGTGCAAACCGAAGCAGAAAGAAAATATGGCGTTTAAACATTTAATAAGCACATGCTAACTTAACACAATATATAGAAACGTAATAACCATATGACAGGTGCTGTGTAATTGTGAGGGAAAAAACGAATTGGAAACTCTTTAAAGACACCAGGGGGAAACAGTGTTTTCAGGGCACAGCTTGTGCACAGGCTCTAAGATGCGAGCCAGACCATTGGATTGGCTCTGACTCGGCTATCCGTATAAATGGGTTGACTCGCCCATCTCTAGTTGTTGCTCGGAAATACGAATGTTAAAAGGTTGGCCTTGTGTGACCTTGGTATATCGCTAGAAGCTGATAGATCATGGCGTACTGGCAGATGATTTTTTGTAAAGGCTCCTTTGTATGCATCCTTCCTGCTTTTTATCACGACTACTCTCATGTCTCATTCACAATTGTTTTATTCTTGTTATGTCTTGTGATATTTTTAAAACTTAGACGTGATTTTCACCTGAAGCAAGACAGAAGGAGGTGTGGAAAGAAAGTTTGTGCATCATTCACAAAGTGACCAGTTTCTCTGAAGTCTTGAAATCAGTGACACTTTCAAAACACACCTTTTTACTTGAATGATTTTTGTACAAAACTCAATTACCTGGCTGGAACAACACCCAAAATGCAGGGTATTATGTCGGTTATTGTGCATCCCTTTCTGTATTTAAATTACTTGGCATGTTGCCAAACTCTCAGTAGATTCGGGAATCTGGATTAGAAGGGATAATTCCACTCAGAAAAATTCCTGCGCTACCATAGGCAAGAACGGCGGCACAGCTGCAAAAGCATATACTTGGGGCAGCCACAGGTTCTTGTGCCAGTTCATGACACACTGATTATTCACCAATGAGAAGGAACAAGTATGGGTAGGGGGAGGGGTGAAGGAGAAACATTGAAACCAGTTATAGAGGCATAACTAGTCAATTAAAGTAACGTGCTGATCAAATACAAGCATTTTTGCTAGTACGTGGGTAAACTCACATTTAAAATCTTCTGACCTATGTGTAATGTTGCCTAAGTCCTTGTAAATTCGGAATTTGGTGCCATCCAGCTACTGCTCCTGTGCCCCAGCCACAACCATGATGGGCTGTTTTTGTAGAAGCTAGATTCTCACTGGGAGTGTTTTCCTTCTAGAAGTAGGCTTAACTATTATACTAAAAAGGAGGAGCAGAAATACCGAGATGAAAGGAGAATAAGTGGAGCACAGAGGTGAGCAGAACAGCAGGGGACGTCGCTTCACCCCTATATAACACCAGCATCTTGAATGCTGATGATTAGAAAACTTTCAGAGAGAGAGAGAGAAACCTTTCCAAATCAGGCAGGGAACATGTGCACAGCACGAAAGTGACAGCAAGACAGGCAAGGCAACTGTAATCAAGCGCGGCCACACTAATTACAAACAGATGGCCCCTGTGCGCCGCTGCTCGCTCCCGCAAGGTGGATGCGGTGGCATGCACGAGTTTCTGAAAAGTGCAGACCGATTCCTAAAGGTAATCTCATAGAGTAGCGCATGTGCGCTGCGCTAGGCTCAACCTAAAAAAAAACACACACAGTATATATATGTGTGTGTGTGTGTATACATACACACACACACACACACACACACACCCCTCCCCCCTCAAAAAACTCACTCAGTCACATACCCACTAAGAGACCCACACAGACATTGACAGTTTCAGTCACAAATGCACACACAATCATACATCTAAGTGAATGCTAAATGGTCTGTTTTCTATTGAATGTGTGCAAGGGAAAATCATTAAAAAGGGATTTAAAATGAATGTGAGCAAGTGTTTTAGCTAATACAGTGGCCCTTAAACTAGCTTTTGTGTTTATTGTGTGTACATGGTAACTACACATAAAACAGGATGCAGTCTTTCAAGTTGTTCAGGAACACCCTGTTGCCCTTCTCTGAGAAATGTGCTCCATCAGTTCTGTAGATGCTGTTCATGTCTAACCGTAATGTGTTGTTGTAGATAGAGCCCATGTCATGGTCACTGAGGAATGCAGAAGCAGTTTTATTAACATATTTCCTGGCTTTGTCCATCTGTGGACAGAATTTGTTTGCCCACTACCATTTCTGCCTTTGGCACATATTTGAGAATCCCAAAGCAGTTTGAGGGAAAAGTTTCATTAAATTGACTAAAAATCTCCTTCATTAGTATTTCCAGTCCTACTCCAGTCAGTGTGCCCAGGCCATGGTCACCACAAGGCACACTCATGAGGCCTGAATGTTTTGCAATCTATAATGGTTTCAACCAATGGAAGCAATTGATGTCACTTTAACGCTCTCTGGCCAATCCAAGTAATAGCCACATTGGGCAAAACCAGGCCCCTGTCAATGCCACGCTTTCTAGCACATTCTCTGGCATAAAACATAAATCTATGACCCACAATCCACACTCTAAACCTTTTGATGGAAGGTGCAGTAGCATAAAGGAGAAGGCTGCAGCTGAATGAGACAGATTTGAAAAAACAGGGCGTAAAAAAAGGAGCCTAGCAAGTACATTTAAAAGATCCAATTTAATTGGATGGTGTAAATATGCTACTTTCTAAAACTAGGTAGTGATATTGAGATGAAAGAAGGAAGATATGTAATTGGCTATGGATACATTATCAAAAGGTATCTGTGGTTGGGATATGGCTTTAATTCCAAACACTCAACCATACCCGCTACAGTTGTTTTAGAAGTTAGCATGCTGGCCACCATAGTAACAGAGCTACAGGTGTATGGGGGAAGGGTAAAAAAAAGACTGGAATGTGAAGGAAGAGTGTAAATAGAAGGAATGTTTAATAAGGACTGTTTGGGCACAAATGTGGGCATTAATAACATTTTTTTATTAGTGATATTCTTTAGGAGCCGTTTGAAAAATATATTTCATTTACAATGGGAATCTGCAGATCTGCTCTCTCTGCTCAGTGGGGTCACACTGAGTGCTGTGGCTGATCCGCAGAGAGTCTCAAAACTCTTACCAAATTGGGCTTTCTTTAAAGCAGTGCAAGAAAGGGTTAATAATGTTGACCATTCAGAAGTGGTGTATTACTAGTAAAATATGAAAGCTGTGATTATTCTACAGACTGTGTAGTCTTGAAAGCAAGGTTGAAAAGGTTGTCATTAATGGTTCCCTTGTATGAGAGTGGTGTTGCATTCCTGTGCTTGGTTTTTGTGTGCTTTAATAATAATAATAATAATACTAGTATTTATAAAGCGCGAACAGCTGCCTCAACTAGGAGGCGTCCCGGCGCTGTGAGGGCTCGACAAGAAAGCTAGCTGGGAGTCTGCAACTTATAGATGCTCCGAGAACAGCCACGACTTAAGCTGTCTCCTGAAACTTGTTTCTGATTGGGCCTTTCGCAGCTCAGGAGGTAGGGAATTCCAGAGACGGGTCACGTTGGCTGAAAAGGTCCGGCACACTCAGTAGCACCTGATCATTTGAACGAAGGGAGCGGGACTGTGTATATCTAGGCAGACGGGCTCTCAAATAATTAGGACAGGTGCCGTAGAGGGACCTATATGCCAGAGTAAGAGTTTTACATTTTATTCTACTGGCAATCGGGAGCCAGTGTAAGGCCCGAAGATGGGGAGAAATGTGCTCTTTAAAAGGAATATGTTTAAGCAACCTGGCTGCCGCGTTTTGCACCGTCTGCAGCCTTTGAACCAAGTATTTCGGGAGTCCGCTATACAGGCCATTAGCATAGTCCAATCTCGAGGTGATGGTCGCATGGATCACGGTTTTCCGGCAAGACTCGGGCAAAAGCTTCAGGACTGGGCGGAGATTCCTCATTTTGCTCAGGCAGCAGCCTGTGACCTGATGGATCTGGGGCGCAAAGGAGAGATTTTCATCCCACTTAACTCCCAGATTTTTAGCCCCTTGGGAAGGGGAAGGTGGAGTACCCATCTCAGTTGGCCACCAGAGCTCAGCTGGAGGGTGACTGCCTTTACCAAAGAAGATCACTTCCGTTTTTCCCGGATTCAATTTCAGCTTATTAGTATTCATCCAGGAGGCCACATCCTGAAGGCACCCCTTAAAGTTTGCAAATGCCGCCTCTGTCACCTCAGAGTAGGGAAAAACCAACTGGGTGTCATCCGCATAAGATATTGCGGTGACTCCCCAGTTGGCAATGAGGGAGAAAAGAGGGGCAAGATAAACGTTAAACAAAAGGGGGCTAAGGGCAGATCCTTGCGGGACCCCGCATCGCAGTGGCTTACGCTTTGAGTCACAAGTGCCTAGAGTGACCCTCTGCGTTCGGTTTGACAGGTAGGACTGCATCCAACCGAGTGCCTGATCTTGTAGGCCAATGTCTGCCAAACGTTGGATCCTCCTAGCATGGTCCACCGTATCAAACGCGGCCGAGAGATCCAGGAGCATCAGCAGAGCTGAGTCCCCTGAATCTAACGACCACCTCAGAGAATCAGCCACCTCAATCAACGCCGTCTCCGTGCTGAAGCCGGGTCTAAACCCGGACTGAGTCTCATGCAGGATGTTATTAGATTCAACATGAGCATTCAGCTGGCGATGAATTAGTTTTTCCAGCATTTTCCCGGGAGCTGCCAGCAGAGAGATAGGACGGAGGTTAGTTAAATCCTCCGCATCCCCGTTTGGCTTCTTTTTCAGTGGAAGAAGCGTCGCATGCTTCCAACTCTCCGGAAATTCCCCAGTGTCTATGGAAATATTCCAGATATGTTGAAGCATAGGTGCAGTAGCGTCCGCTAGAGGTGCCCACAATTTAGGCGGACAAGGGTCCTCTGGGGAGCCAGACTTACACCGGGTTATCTCTTGGCTTGCCTCAACTAGCGGGATAGGTTGAAATTTCCTCAAGGAGGCTGGGGGCCGGCCCCCATTCTCTCTATCCTCCTTGGCCGTAGGTTTATGCGGGCCAAAGGAGTCATAGACCATCTGTATTTTATTGTCAAAGTAGATAGAGATCTTATCACAGAGTGCTATGTATTGGGGGATATCCCTTTCGATACAGTGGGGCTTCAGAAAGGATTCAACCAGTTTAAACACTTCTTTACTGGGGTTCTCTGCCTGTTGAATAACGGAGGCATAGTAACTCTTTTTTTCTTTCCTGATATGCTTGTGAAACAGCTTGGTGGCCTCTTTAAATTGTATTTTTGCTAGAGGGCAGTAGTTTAATCTCCATTGTCTTTCGAGCTTCTTACAGGCTCTTTTTTCCGCTCTTAAATCATCAGAGAACCATGGGGCCGTGGGAGAAGTTCTCTGCGCTGTCACCCTTTTTGCTGGTGCTACCGTCTCTACCATGCTGCTAATCCAGTAGTGTAATGCCTGGGCATCCACGCTGGCATTCATGGTACGCTTGGGCGGATCATGGGACAGAATTGGGTTCATGATGGCCGGAGTAAGATTTTTCCATTGCCTCTTCATATAAGAGTGCTTGCTTTTTCTAGATTCTACACTATTTAATACTAGTGTGAATGGTATAAGCCAATGATCTGACCATACTACTGGGAGTGCATCATCCACTACTATGCTTTCTAATGTGGAGAAGATTAAATCCAGCTTTCTGAAGAAGATATTCAAATTGATACTAAGAAACAAAAATATATACCAACAATCCCATTTAAGGGGGGCGTGGCCGAGCGCGGAGCGTGATGGCCGCATAGTCCGCGAGCTCCGCTCGCCACGGCATTTATCCTGTTCATATCCTGCCTTCCCCGGATTGCACAAGCTCGGGCCGAGCTGCTACGGCGTCGGAAGTCGCGGGGATTAGCGGGCGGCAACTCTGGTGTCTGGCCGTGACCGGCAGCCCTTTCTTTGATCCTTTTTGCCTGGTGCCGTGGCGGTGTCCGACTGCTGGCTGAGGGACCGGATGCTGATGCCGGCCGCGGATGCCACTTGAGGACGCGGCTTTGCGGGCCACGAAGCTCATAGCTTGGAGCTGCGGGAGGCGACACTGGACCTACCCAGGCGGACGTGGTGAATAAGCGCTGCCCCAGATACGGACGCACACGCTGGATACTCGATTTCACCGCCTAGTAAGACTGTCCCTTTGTTCTTTATGCTGTGTGTGGGTCGACTGGACGGGCTGGGGTCGCCATTTTGGAATGGGCGCAACGTTGCTGGCATTTGCGGATCTGGGGCAGACCTGTACATCGTTTTTGGACCTCGGAGACGTGGAGGTCGGCACTCCTACACACAGTTTGTGGGTCTGTCCCTGCTACTAAGACTCTGTGCCACACAGCGCTAATACTGCCCGCGCTTCTCATGGGGCATCCTGAGAATGGGTGATCGGTGTACTGGCAAGGTGAAATGGCGGATTGCTCGTAGCAGCTGAGTGTGGCTCCGGCCCCCGTTTGGTGGATCTCAAACCAGCCTTTTGGCTAGGTGGTGCTGTGGGGGCTACTGGCGCTGGCTGGGGAAGAAGATACACAGAGTGCGGGAGAGTTTATACTGGCTAAGCAGGATGGAACCCACGGTTCGAGACCTCCTTGCTGCTCTGGGCTCTTTCCGTCTTGCTTGGGTGGATGGGGCCAGAGACCTTGGACGGCGGCTAGACGCTATTACCACACCGCCGAGGGATGAGGGCTCCGGCGATCCGGGGAAGAGTGGTGTCATAAGCGGATCTCTACCGCCACTGAGTGCAATTGCTACGTGTCAACAGGTGGTTCCGTGGGTGGCCCTGGCTAGTGTTGGTTACGGGTCCAACTCGACTGGCCGCGTGAATGTGACATCGGGGCTTGGTGCTGCAACGCAGGCGGATTGCCTCCATGGACCTGTTCCTCTACCCAGCCACCTTGCGCTGCCCCTAATGTGTCGCAATTTGAGAGATTGGCCCGGAGCCCTGTTTTTGTGCCTACATGTCTGGAAGAGTTCTCTTCTCAGCCCCTTGCTTCTGGGGTCTCTCACGGAATTGACTCTGTTCTGCCTGACTGGTCACCCTGTTCGTCAGAGGCTGTACTCCATTGCAAACTTCCAGTGGCTACGTATTGATGGGAGGGTCAAGTTGGGACAGGGGTGAACTCTTCCTCTATATACCGCAGGACGGATGCCCGGTCACCTATTATGATGTGGACGCTTTGCTAACCTGTACTACGACGCCGCCATTGCTTGTCGACCTGTTGGTCTATTTGTGATCGAGCCTGAGCTACTTTGTGCGAGTGGGGAGGGGCGGGAGTCTGGTTGTGTTGACTTTCCCCCGTCTGTTCCCTTATGTGGGTATTCCTGGGGCGACAGGCACGTTAGTTGGGGGGGAGGGCTAGCCTCTTCGACGTGCAGGGTGGGGGGTTGGGGGATGGGGTTCTTGGGTTTATATGCTCTTACTCTATGGCCTTTTCCTGATCATGTCTTCTCTCTAAATTTCGGGTATTCATTTTGCGGGCGACAGGCACGCTGCCAGGGGGGGGCGGGCCGTAGCCTCTGCAGGGGTGCAGGGTGGGGGGTTGGGGGCTGGGGTTCTTGTTTTGGTTTCCCTTAGTTACTATGGGCCCTTTTTCTTCTTCTTCTTCTTCTGTGTTTTCCTTCCTTCCTGCTTTTCCCTTCCCTGGATCGTTATGCTGGGTTAGCGGGGTGCCTTTCGTTGTTTTCCGCTTGTCGCGGTCCTGCGGGAGGTACTAGGGTTGTTCTATGTTCCTGAGATGGGTATTGACTGGTGTGTTACTAGTACAGTTTTCGTTTATCCTTTTGATAATCCTTAGCACTGGTGTCCTAAGTGTTTGCTGCTTAATTGCTTTGTTCTACGCAATTCCCATTCTGTACTTGTTGCTAGACTATACAGCATTTGATCCTCTATATTCTACAAAATCATAAAAATGAACCTTAATTCCTCCTGTATCTCAGTGGTCGCACTGGTTTTAGTGTAACTTGACATACTTGCTGTTCTTATCGACGTACTACTGAGTTGCCGTACATTTGCTACTGTGCTACATATCGTAGCCGAGGCCGGCCTGGTGGTTGTAGGCCCGTAACTGTTTGCTGACTTTGCACAATAAAGGTTAAAAATAAAAAAAATAAAAAACATTTAACAGGTATGTGAAGTAAGCTGTAGCCTAAAAAACATTTTTGATAAAGAAGGAATGAGTGCAGATAAGGTAGATGAACGTGAGCAGGATATTGAATAAAGTAAAGGGGAATATTAAAAAGAGTTTATGATTAAAATGAAGAAAAGTACGGTGATCATCAAAGGAGAATAACAATTTGATTAGAGTAACAAAACACAGGTGTACACCAATGTAGCCACTTACACAAGCGATGAAACAATAATGGATGCAATAAGACCCCCAGGCATTTCTTCATGTATATTTTGAGACACTCGGATATAGACTGGTATATAGATTGAGACAACCTGGCATACACTGATGCTTACAGTAACATAGCCATGTATAGTCTGATATATACACTAAGATGCATAGACACATCACTACATATACACTAAGACAGACATGCACACACTAATTTATACATTAACATAGTCAGATGCACAATGATGTGTACAGTAACACATCAAGTCAGACACTGATGCTTAAACTGACATAAGTAGGTACATACTAAAGTGTATCCCGATGTACCCAGACAGAAACTGATGCATATATTAACACATCCAGAAATACTGTTACATACAGATATGCATTAAAGTACACTATTATGTATGCAGTAACACACTTTCTCAACCAGGTACATAGTAATGGAGTCAGTGGTACAGTTGAGTACATACAGGTACAGGTACTGACAGAACCAAACCAGACAGAGTGTTGGAGGGAGAAACACACCCCGGTAGAGATTGAAATACCTAGGAAGAAGGCCAGCTACAGAATAATAACAATTCAATTCAAAAGTGCTTTATTCGAGTATTACTCATAAAAGCAGACAAACAAACACATAATAAAATACAATTAAATTACAAGATCGAATATGACTTAAGCACATTACACATTAAAAAGACAATTAGAAATACATTTCATCCTAGTTTATACAATCCAAGGTGCAAAGTTCATAAAAAACAGATTAAAAAAAGCAATCCAATATCACTATTAAAAATCAATATGATTTTTAAAATTATTCATCAGATAAGACACCTCGCGTGGGAACAGAGAATAGATAATCTAGCAGTCTCTGTTCAACTAAGCAGAGAGTAGTTACCCTACTAGCAATCTCTGCCTAATTACCCACGCCCACCCCAAATACTTTGCAGTCGCTATTATAATCCAGATTAAGGAGGTAGATTTTACAATGCGTAGAGCTACCATACTACTATTAGTACCCAGGTTTCTACACATAGGAGCCAACCAAACACGTCTGGGAGCGGAATATGCATAACAGGAGAACAAAAAGTGACCCAACGTTTCCTTTCCTTCCCCACATACTGGGCAAGTAGCTGGACCTCCATCTCTCCATTTTGATGTTAAGTTACGTAGAGGTAGAGAGCCAGCCCTCATTTGGAAAAACAGTTTCCTATCCATGGGTTTCGTTATGAAATCCCAATACATTTCATACGTAGGAAACAGCTTAGCTTCAAGAAAAGCAGTCGTCATAGACCCATTATTATTGCTAAGCAGACTCCTGTTTTCAACCTGTTCCCAGAAAAGATTTTTTATAATTAACTTAGATGGAAAGGATGACCCGGTTGGATCGGACCACAGTTCGTTTAACCCTAGTTCACATAATGCTAATTTTAATGATCTGAACCATCTGATTTTATGAAATCGGTCTGCTTTGATGACATCAGCAAACCCTGCTGCATAATGTGACAACTATGGGGTGGTCCAGATTCTACGCCAATATAGTATCGGACGAAGTTTGCACATTGCCGAGATTTCTTTCCTACCAAGGTCATATCTGAGAGGCAAAAGGGGGCTGCTCTGTGGGGTGCCTGTTAGTTTCCGAAGGAAGTTATTCTCTGATGTCTGTAACTCCTGGAGGTTTTCTTGCCCCCACATCTCTGCCCCATACAATGCTGACCCTATTGCCTTTGCCTCATATATGATCAAGGGAGGTTTAATTGGTTTGGTCAATGATTTACTATGCTCCTTAATGATGGTACCAGCCAATTGTTTGTGTATTAATACTGCAATGTTTAAATGTTGGTTCCATCTATCATCATTAGAAATGTGAATCCCCAGGTAAGTAAAAGAATTTACTACTTCGAGGTAACGCCCACTCATGGATATTTTAGATTTAAAATTTCTACAAGGATTAAAAACCATGAGTTTTGTTTTAGCTGCGTTTACCTCCAAGCCGTGGTCACTACAAAATTTGTCAAAAATTACCAGTGCCTTTTGCAGACCGCTAGGGGATTTCGATAAAATTAAGGTGTCGTCTGCGAACATTAAAATAGGAACTTTTACACCTGCAAGGGAGGGAGCATCCACAGGCTGGGATTGCATGCGGGAAACA
Source organism: Lissotriton vulgaris (assembly GCF_964263255.1). Lineage (NCBI taxonomy): Eukaryota > Metazoa > Chordata > Amphibia > Caudata > Salamandridae > Lissotriton > Lissotriton vulgaris. The sequence continues at coordinate 1,582,946,826 of NC_141693.1, forward strand.
ATTCCATTAATAAAAAGTGTAAACAATGTTGGTGCCATTGAACAACCCTGTCGAACCCCACGCTCAACAGGAAAATCGACAGTGTCGTTACCGTAGCCACCCCATTGAATTTTAGCATAAATGCCCTCATGGAGTCTCATGATCAAGGTCAGAATGGTCATTGGGACCCCCAGAGCTGCCAGCACCTCCCACAATTTTGCCCTCGGCACCAGGTCGAATGCAGCCCGTAGGTCAACAAAGGCTGCGTAAAGACTGCATCCACCCAGTACCACGGTCCTCCACTGTATCAATTGAAAACGGAAGACCTGGTCCACAGTGCTGGTTGCTCTGCGAAACCCAGCCTGAAAAGGAGATAAAACATTCTGCTCCTCTGCCCAATCAAGCAAGTTGTTAATGATTACACGCCCTACAACCTTTTGAACCGTGTCAATTAAGCTGATTGGGCGGTAATTGCAAGGTTGGGCACGGTCTCCCTTTTTATATACTGGGATAATAACAGCACCCCGCCAGGATACCGGAATTTCAGCGCCCCTAGCAATGTGATTTAGTAAAAGGCAGATGTATTTACTCCACCTATCGGTGTCATTTAAAAAGACATCCGCAGGGACTCCGTCAATACCCGGGGCTCGGCCACTGTGAACAGATTTCAGGGCAGAAAGTACTTCACTCTGAACAAAGATGTCATCATCTGCGAACAGGTAAGTAGGGCAGGAGCTGTTAACAAACTGGTCCCTGGAAGAGTACTGCTCGCTGAAAAATTTAACCCATGCATCATGAGAGACATTATTATTGGGAGCTTCTGGAGACCTATTGTGACCCCATTTGACAATATGCCAAAATAGTCTAGAGTGTTTGCGATCACTTGCACATTTCAGCTTCTGCCAGTGGGCTTCGTCCCATTCTCTTTTTGCCCTAGCAATGCAGTTTTTATAGTGCTTCCTGGCAGATCGAATCTCACCCAAGTTGTTACTTTTGATCGCAGCTCCTAGATTGAGTCTTGCCGCCCTACAAACTTGATTATACCACTTTGCTGCTTTGTATGGGCAGACCCTCTTATTTTGTACAGGTTTTAAGAAAAAACTTTTAACTTCGTTAAAAAGAGTCGTGTGTGCTTTAGTGATATCTTCATATCCCTGTGAAGACCCAACTACACTCTCCAGTGCCGTAATGGCCTTGTCTGTCGCTGCTCCTATTTTTTCGAGGACCTGCTGATCTGTCTTGACACCTGACCACCTTAACCTACGCATATTATTAGATGGAATAATCGTCGGGAGCACAAGGTGGTCACAAGGGGTTGGTGCTATTTCATTAAATGTCCACCAATTATGTGAAACACATAGAGGGTCGTGGTCGCTTTCTGGCCTAGCTGTTACTACCATGTCACTGAGAGATGACCATATAGATATGCTACAAATGACATAGTCAATGCGACTTTTATTTCGCCCATTATTAAAAGTCATGGCAGGGACACGATCTGATTTAGTGCGACCGTTCAGGGCTCGTAGCCCATGCTCCAGACACATTGCATTTAAGCCTAGTATGTCAGCCGTCCAGCGAGTTATCGGTGGAGTATCTAATGTGGGGATGTCCCAAAGCTTATCTTCCTCTGCTCCGAGAGGAGAGTCACCAGTGATGAGAGGTTCAAAAGTGCGATTTAAATCGCCTGCAATTAGAATGTTTTTCCCTGCAGAATGTGTCTCAAGAAGATTAAAAAGACTCAAAAGAACCTCTGATTTACATTTGTTTCCACCTCTAACATAGATATTGTAAATATCTATGGAGATGGATAGATCGCTGGTCAATCTGATGAGCTGAATATCTTTTTGGTCAAGCTCCACACATTTTACAACAGTTTTTAGAGACTGCCTGATCCATATGGTAAGACCCCCCATCGGCCGCCCTTTAGGGCCCTTAGTAGCAGGAACATGAAAATGTATATACCCCAAGGCAAAGATAGGGTCACATGCCCAAGTCTCTTGAAAGATGCAAAGATCGTACTTATTAATAAATCCAAACCAGTCAGCACAATCCAACTTGGAACATAGTCCAGCCACATTCCAAGACAAAAAAATCCCTGAGTTAGATATCATAAGAGAACAAGGGTTTGTAATAGTCTCATGTGTCATCCTACCCCCAGTGTCCTGAGTAATAATATTTTCATTGGATGGGCCTGCTAAATCATCAAAGGGATACCCCTGAGTACAATCTTTAGTTGAATTGCTGACCGCACCAATAATTCTTTCGTCACAGACAATCAAAGGCATAGAGTTACAAATAGGTGGTTGTCAATCACAAGCATTCAGGTTAGATAATGCAGAGAAACGATTTTCCAACCCCAAGCCCCAGTCCACCGAAGCAACATCCTTCCTCCCCCTCTTAGTCACAATGTTCCATTTGGTTCTCAAGATACTTGAATTTGGGCCACTTCCCTTTCTTGGATAGAAGAAGTCCAGAGTCAATGGAACAATTGAGGTTGATCTCCGTTGTGGTGGTAAGATGTTGGGTAAGATGTTAGGCAAAACCCCTGGGTCAGAAAAGTGAAGGACAACACACTCCCCCTTAAACTTTTTCACCCTGTCCCCAATCCACTGAACCCTTCTCGCATTTACGAGCTCATCAGAGAGTTGCTGCTTTCCCCATGGAGAAATTACCATGTTGTTGGTCAACCATGATAGAGATTTATTTATTAAGGAAGATGTTGTTTCGCGCTCACCTTGGGCCAAGGGAGGAACATTAGCAAGAACAAGAACCAATGGGGAAGCTTCAACTACAAGCTCAAAAGTCCCTTTTTCAGTGATTGGGTCAACAGCAACAGGAACTGGGATGGAGGCATTAGGAGCATCACCAGGGAAAATACTCTTGGGTGCCATTTGAGGGTTTGATATAGGGGTAGGGATAAATCCACTGTTAACTACAGTGACTGATTTGCTCAGAGTAGCCTCAATCCTGGCGGAAACATTTTCCGGGAGTTTACCTATCTCACCCAAGGTTTTTTCTAGTAGACCTTCTAGTCGGTTGACCTCAGAGGTTAACTTATCTATTTTACTGACCAGAGGTTTAACCACGCCTTTAATTTTGGTATCAATCAGAGCCAGTAGTTTATTAAATTGGGCATTTGAAAGTGTAACATAAGCCTCGTTAGTCAGATCAGGCTCCTCTTCCTCAGAATGTTTCCTCGGGAGGTTTGCTACTTTGTTCTTGGCTGACCTTAGACCCTCCCGTTTCCCCGGGACTAAAATGGGAGCTGGAGGGGAGATTGAGGGCTCGTTACTAGTGGATATCTCTATCAGAGCTTCATTAACGCTAAGGTCTTCAATTCCAGCAACAGTACCACTAGGCTGAATGATAATAGTATCAGGAAGAGAATCGAGTATTTCACCACTTGAGCTACTATTAATCTGAAGCCCAAAGGGATCATCTGACTCAGTATCAATAAGGGGAGATTGGGTGGATGAGTCTATTCCCAAGGATGTTCTCCTATCACTATTGATTCTTTCTACAACATGTACAAGATAGTTCTCAATTGAGTTATTAGGAGTAACTAACTTTTTCGGAGGCATATTTCTCTATGCACACAGCCACAATTGAAAACACGAAAAAGAATAACCAGAGTGTGAAATGAACTGAAGCTACGTTTGCAACACAACAAACCAAGAGACCAGGCCCAACCCAACCTTGGCCAATCTCGGACGGCCTCAGACGGCCCGCCCTTTGTCCGGGCTTTGTCCGGGCGTCCCGCTCGCGTCCCGTGAGACGGGGGTAACGCGCTATTTCAGCGCCTCCTGGCGCCTGATGACGCGGCGTGCGCCGCTCGGGATGCTGGGGATTGTGGTTCTGTTTCCCCCCTCACACCGCGCTCCACTCGGCAACCTGACTCGAAGGTGACAAATGAGTCGGCTGCGGGAGGCGGGAGGGCGAGCTGCAGAGGGCAAAGGTCTCCAACGTTCTTCTCTGTGGCAAAGCGAGTGGCAGCAAGGACCGGCACAATCACTGTAAGAATAATAACAGTATTAGAGACCCAGGTATATAGTGAGACACACAATAATAGACTGAGTCAAACAGTAATACATGCACTAATACACACATTGATACATACACTAATATACTCAGCTTATTACTAATACCTATGACCAAGAGACATAGATGGAAACACAGTTAGATGTCCATACTGTCAAAACAGACAAATAAGAAAAGGAAATTATCACTTGTATAACTATTTACAGTATTACATATTTACAATGAGTATATTAGAATACACTAGCTACTCAGTCAATTAGTAATAACGTCACTTAATGTAGTTGTTAGTTTATTCTTTACATTTTGTCAGATATCCACTTTTATTTAAAGAAGAATTACAATGCCTGACAAGAGACAAATAAGAAAGAAACAGAGGAAACAGTATTACCAACTTCAAACTCAGAGAGAAAAAGAAAATATGACAGAGAATATCCAGAGGAAAAAATCAAAATTGGTAAAAGTACTAAGCAGTTTCTGAAAACATATGTCATAATATGCAGAATGAGGGAAAAGTCTTATTGAAAAACAAAATTTCTAAGTCAACAAAAAAAAAGCAAGGAGTGCATGTTTAATAAAGTAGGAAATGTAAGAAAACAAGGAGTTTGATATGAAGACAGAAACAGTGTGAAAAGCTGGCTTGGCATATGGTGTACACTTATGCAAGTGGGCAACTTGCACCAATCCAGACAACCCTTATGGTAATTTTAGTGGTCTTAGACAACCCAAGAAAGCTCTTTAAGTGGTAGCTGTGGAGAGCAACCTTCAGGCTTAGCCCAGAAGGAGTGTAAAGCAGCTTGTTTTACCAGAACATAATCCTGTCGGTATGGTTTAAGTGAAAAAGAACCACACAGTGTATTTATAAAAATATGTATTTATTATAAGACACTCACTAACACATACAGATATCTCCTAGCTGGAGATATACACAATGCACACAATACTTTTCAATAGAAACAGGTATGTAGTATAAAATGCACTGTGGTCCCCAGTGGGAGTCCAAACCATATACTAAAATAGTGGTTTGCGAACCATGTCTCGAGTTCAGACTATACCCAGAAGATGTAGAAGTGCCGGCGACCCAAAGAACCACCCAAGGTAAGTAACCAGGAGCCCCAAGGAGGCCATGTGCAAAGTGGGAACACGACTGCGGGACCAATGCAAGTCAATGGGTAAGTCGCGGTTGCAATTTTAAAGAAGAAGGACCCTTGGAAGAACGAAGATTGGAGAGCCACCCCACCTGTGGATACCCGAAGAACCAGGATACCTACACCAGGGAAGCCGGGTGCATAGGTGTGAAATGGCGGCGGAAACCGCCATCGGACCCTATGACTTTAGGAAGATGCTGCTGCTGGAGAAGGTGAAAGTGTCCAGTGGAACCCAAAGGTGGATTCAAGATGTGAAGAACAGAGTCTATGCCACTCAGGAGTGGCCAGGAGGCACAAAAAACAATTTCCCACCGATGTCCCATGTCGAGTGTTGCAGGGAAGCTGACGGTGACCTTGAAACTGCAGCTGTGCGGACCAGGCAATACTGTGGTTGACCAGGAGCTGGATACGAGCTGTCCCACATCGGCTGTCGAGAGTTGAGGGGTCGGAGTCCGTCGGGAGCACCAACAAGCTTTGGCAACTGCAACCAGCGTGGAAGTTGAAGAAGGTGCAATGTCGGGACCAGCATGGTCTAGGAAAGGAGGGGAGTCAGGACAGGCCCTGGGCAATTGGGGGAGCCTAAAGAATTAAAAAACGACCCTCAAGAGGAACCACAGGCTGAAGGCACTGGAGTCACGAGATGACCTCAAGCAGCTCACCAAAGATGCGAGCTCACGATGCACGTGATGTGGTGAGGATGAAGATCTTGATCACTGAAGATGCTTGAGGTTGGGGATACTTGGAGCCCGAAGATTTTGGTGGAAAGAAGCTTACAAGCTTTTGCAACTGCAAGTCGATGCAGTGCACAGGGGTTCCGTTCCTGCAGCTCCGTAGAGGGATTTTGTAAGTGGTGCTAGCTCTAATTTACACATCCTGCAATGGCAGGCCTGCAGTTACACATTGAGTGATTCCTCCATGGGTTGCATAATACATGCTACAGCCCATGGGGGACCTATGCCCTGGGTACCTTTGTGCCATAGACTGATAAGGTTACGCCAGTGTCCAATCTGGGATGTACCTAAGTACTTACCAAACCAATTTAGGGGAAAAAGCACTGAGACTGGGGTTCTGATTAGCGGGATCCCAATCAGACTAGTCAGAAACAGCATTACATCAAGGAAAAAATGGGGGTAACCATAAAAGCAGATTCTACTTTCCTACAGTTTAAGGAGTTACACGCTAAAATGTTTCATAGTAGAGTAATGCAGAATTTGCTACAGAGGATAAAGATATATAAGAGAAGAAATGCTGCACTGAAGCAAAAGCAACATATTGAGTGTTGTTGGGAAAATATTTGCTCTGAAAAGGAAACTATCTAAATATTAAATAGAATGAGGACACTCGACAGAACAGTATTTTGTATGAAGAAAATAACTCTTAAAAAAAGGCTTATTAATAAAAGTAATTTTTGAACACACTAGTGCATAAAGTTGATACAAGTGGACATTGTTATGAGGTAAAAGATGGTACTCCGGTTACAAAAGAGGAGATGGTTTCTAGGACTGTAGAGGAGCTGATAGCTAAAGAGGTGCAAGGAAGGCATGGACAGGCCTCTGTCTATGAATGGAATTGTAGTAGTATTTGCAGTGTTCGTCTGGAATAATACATTGATCGAGAAATTTCCTACGTGAGTTTTCATGCAGAAGTGTGGAAAAGAATATTGCAATTTTGGTGAGGAAGTATACAAATATGCATGGATGTTCACTGGCATGTCTATCTAGAAAAGTTAGCATAAGCATCTTTCATCGTTTCAGAATGTTAACTGTTCACCACTCTACAATGCAACATTTGGCTTGGAGAAATGACTATGTGAAAACTCCTGCCTTATGTTTTAGGAGAGATGAATGAAAGTCTATTGCATGGTACAGTAGCAGAGGTACAAAACGTTTGTGAAGATGTTCAGTTTTGTGAAATGAAGAGTTGGTTAGTGGATGTGTAAAGGAACATGAGACAGGCATTAGTACTGATATTTTTACACAAGAGATTGTAAAGTTTCTTCTGAGACTCCAAACTGGGGGGCATATTTACAATGCCCCGGCAGCTCTTTTTTTACGCCGAGGCACAGTGTGCCGGCCCATATTTACAAGGCAACACAAAGCCACCCTGAGTGGGTTTTCATGGCCTTTGTAAATATGGAGTGAGGCAATGCATTACTCTGCGTGGATGGAGCGTTCCATGGGTGTTGCTGTGGTTGTTCCCATGCAACACCCATAGTTTTTGACACTGCCCCAGATTTACAACATAACGTAAATCTGAGTCAGCACCAAAATGAACGCCTTCCCAAAGCAGGTGCAAAGAGGAGAAATGTTTACACTTCTCGTTTTTTACTCTATCCATATGTCCTGCATTCTGCAGCACACATAGAATGAGGGTACATCCTTTGATTGTTTTTGTGAAGAAAGACGCCTCTTCCTGCACAAAACAATCATTCAACAACACAGACACCATTGCACCATGGTGCATGGGTGCCTGCATTGGAGCATGGCTGCAGTTTGTGCACCGGCGCTGGCAGAAAGGACAGCAATGCGTCATATCTTGTAGAAATGGCACATTCTTGCCCTTTTCCTTTGATGTAGGGCAGCGCAGATACAAGGTAAAATATTGTAAATATGCCTCAGAAAGGCCTTAAAGGAAAAGTTGTCTACTTACCTATAGATTTTAAATAGAATTTTGAAACTGTAGGGGCAGAGAGAGATAGAGATGAATCACTTATCATTCTAGTAAATGATGTGCTTATCAAGAATAAAAAAATCTGGCAAGAGTTAGTAGATGTTAGTAAAGTTAAAAAAGTGACAGTATACAGGATACAAATAATATTGATTATGAAAATGTTGCTGTTGTGCGAGGTGTAACATATTTGGAGGATGAAACATTACCATCAAGCGGACAGATTGAAAAAGTGGATCGATTCAGATCGGAAGAGATTTATGAACACCACAGTATTCATCCCCTGCATTCTAAAGAAGTAATTAGTGATGCTATTGATCTCTTTCAAATGAAACAAGCAAAAGGAGTTCCCATGAGTGTGTGGGAGAAAAGTTTAGAAGCTCACTGTTTTCCACAACTGTTTCTCACTGGAGCAGGTGGCTGCTTTGATGGCCACCCATACAGACAGCAGCAGCTGAATACCCGTCAACCAGATAATACTCAGGGGATCCAAGATTTTGCCAGTGTATTTCCCACATATTCTATCTTCTGTTTGAGAGTGACTTGTCTGGACTTCATATGTTGTAAACCACATACTAAACTCAGAGTTAATCTTCAAAATCTCTCGGCAAAGGAATTTGTTGACAAAGTTCATGGGAAGAATGAGAAGTTAGAATACTACTTGTTTAATTTGATGACTTGTCAATGTGGCACCTACGAATTGCCATTATGGAGATCCGATTCGGAACCCACGTTTCCGACCTACTGATTACGATTTTCGGAAACCGGTCGGTTGTTCTGACTCAGTTCCGCTCGGCATTCGAAGAAACCGAGTCAGTCGGAGCTGACTCGTAGGGTTCTACAGACAGCATTTCTGACCAACACATTACAATGTCGGATTCGGACAGCCTTTCCAAATTGGTCTGTCTGACACGGATCAGCTGTCGGAATCCGACTTTGGGGGTCTGTAGCAGGCCGACCTTCACCTGGAGTCCTCAAGTTAGGGCCCGTTTGGGTACCCATGGGGCCCCTTCTTTAGAACCATGAATAGCATGGCATGCACCAAGGGGTGCCTGCCACAGGGTGCAGGGTTTCCGTCACCACCCCTTTTTTCAATGGGAGCCTGTGTTGTCGGTCGGAACACATGCTCCCATTGAAGTCAAAGGGAGTTTCACCGAACGGTGTTTGGAAACATCGGAGTCTGTTGGTTGGACTCCCCAAATCCGATTCAGTCAGAAACAATACCAAGAAGGGGTCGGTCAGAATGCTTTCCGACTGACATTGTAATGAGGCCCTCCGTTGTGCTGAGTATGCATGGGATGACTTGCTTGAATTTTCAAGAGAAGCAAACTCAAACATTAAGGATATCAATGTGAAGACAGCAGGAGACCTTTGCTCGTTGGATCCAGATAATGATTGTAGATATTTTAACCACAGGTTTCAAGCCATGCTGTCTTTCTTCTGCAATACATTGAAGAAGGGAATCCATAGTCTGTTTAATGCCAGTACTTCAGGAGTGCTCCAATTTTAAAGAGCAGTTACTAAAGCTGGAGAATGAAGAAATTTTGTAACTGACAGCTTTCGACACTAGGAAGTGATTGTACTGGCAAGTGGAAAACTACAAGCAAAATTAGATTCATTGGAGAAATCTATAACCAAGACTGCAGATTTAGAAATGTGTTTACACATGTGCTAAAACTGTGTAATTTTGCAGTGTAATTTAAATGTTGAGAAAGGATTAGTAAATGGAGCATTGGGTAAGGTTATTAATTTCTCGAATTTTCCAAAGAGGGATAATGTTGAATTTTTAGCCATAAAATTTGATCAGATTGATGTCATGAAGCAGATTGGTCGATATGATATATGTTTTCTGCTTCTGAAAGACTTATAAGCCCAACAGCAGTAGTTTCCACTCTCTCTAGTGTATGCAGTAACTGCCCATAAATCACAAGGTTTAATTGTTGATGCAGCTTTTATTAATATTGGAAGTATTGTATTTAAAGAAGGTATGTCATGTAGCATTGTCGCGAGTTAGAACTTTGTCTAGCTTGTTTTCATTGATTTTGATGACAAGAAAGTTAGTGCAGATGCAAGTTGTGGCAGAGAGTACAATCGGTTAACCTCCTCATTTAGGACTGTATCCCATTCATGAAAAACGTATAAGCTGTGCAAAGCAGAAGCTCACAAAAGAATCTAGGGATGTTGCTGAAAAAAAGGAAAAGAAGGGGAATGAGGAAGGTGTTAAGAAAAAAAACCTGGACATTGAGGGAGATATTGTAGGTTACCTGTTGTCAAACCCTTCTGATATCCACTGCTGTGCAAATGTTGTTCTCAAAGTAGTCTTTCACTTACCACATCTTATCAACACAATTCAACAGAAACCAAAAAGAGATTATATGCTGTACTGTGTTGTTTGATGTAACGGTTACATAGTGATAGGACTGTAATACATTATGCTTCAGGCATTCAAGATCTAATAGATATATGCAGTAGATCAGTAGTATTTACTAAAAACACTCATCAAGATGCACAGGAGTTTATAATGGTCATGCTTGAAGTTTTAGAAGAAGAAGTAAATGTTGAAGACATATTTGGACTGAGTTACACATGGAACCATGAATGTGTATATTGCTCTTTTACGTCTGCCACTCAGATCAATTCTGAGCGATTTTTGTACTCAACGTTACTGGATTAGAAAAGTGTGTCCTTCAATAGATTGATCAGAAAGGCTGACCAAAATATGACCTATTGAAATTGTAGATCAGATGTAACGTCTACATTGCATATATTGCGGAAGTGGGAAATATATTATATTAATGCTTCAACAATGCAGAGCAGATTGCTCAAAATTGGAAACTGAAATTACAAACTGCAAAGCTGCACACATTTCAATTTCTGGAGGAGCTTAAGCTACCATACTATACTGTTTACTTAAAAATGGTAATTGGAAGGACAGAATGCAATGATAGCAAGCTTACATTCATATAAAAACTGCCTTTCAAACTTCAAAAATTCAAGCTTTTGTTTCTACAACCAAAGTTCTAATCAGGATTTGTGTTCACAATGTCTGTTCTATGCAGATCATCAGTGTTTAAAGCATCATTTGGTCTTCAAAAGAAACTCATAAATTCAAGTGTGCTTTCATCTATCACTACTAACGGACCACTTGTAATATCATAACTTTTTTTTAAAGATACGTTTTTTTAGATTAGTTAAGTTCCTATATGCAGTACTGTTTTTTTATTTTTTATAATCCATATGATTGTTTTTTGTTTATGGTGTGCAAGTATGAAAGCTGGGAACAGCAGAAGAGGGAACATGAAATGCTTTAATGAAATGTGAAATACCAATACAGCATAAGAAATGTCTACTGTTTTGTTTATAATATGAACTTATGCATTTCAGAAATTAAAAGTTTGTGTATGATTTTGTAAAATGAAATACTAACTTAGATTTATGTTTCTTTTCTTTTTATACAGATACCACCATCTATTTGGAATAGTGTAATCTCCTAATTAGTTCTTTCTTTGTTGTTCAAAAAACCTATATTGTCAAGGTACACACCAAAGGAGGTGGTGCTACAGCCACTTAGGCATCCAGACAAACACTGATGCAGCCACACACCAGTTCATGTACTCACACAGCCACATGCACACCCATACAGCCACTTCTACACCCTCCCACTCACCCATACAGTCAGACACTGACACACCCATTCACTCAGTCATACAGGTACTAATACACACACTTGGTCACCTATACAGTGACTGACACAACCTCTCACTCACCCATACAGCCACTCACTCACCCATATAACCACTGACACAGCTACTCACTCATTCATACAGCTACTTACACACCCATTCAGTCACCCATCTTCCATTAACACACACACACACTCACTCACCTGTATACCACTTGTGCACTCACTCACCCACACAAGCACTTGACACAGACATTCAGACACTTACACACCCACTCAGTAACCCATACAGCCACTCACACACCCAGGCACCCACTGAGGCATACCCTGACACACCAGGCACACACTCATTCATAAGTTGATACTACCATGCATACAGTGACACATACACTGACACTCCCAGTCACAGACTGACACATATACTGAGACACCCAGGAACACACTCATTCATACACCAATACATTAATTACTCACACTAATTGATTCACTGACACATCCATGCACATACTGACACATACACTGAAACAGCCAGGCACACACTGAGACACCTAGGTACACACTCATTCATACACTGACACACTCAGGCATGCACTGGCACATTCACTGACAAACACAGGCACACACACATTCATTCACTGACCTATCCATGCACTCACTGATGCACACACTGACACACCCAGGCACACATTCATTCAGAAACTGACACTTCCAGGCACACACTGACTCGTATACTGATATGCCCAGGAACACACTCATTCATGCACTGACATACCCAGGCACACATTGACCCATTTACTGACACACTCAGGCACACAGTCATTCAAAACATGACACATTAAGGCACACACTGACGCATACACTGACACATCCAGGGACATACTGAAGCATGCAGTAACACACACAGACACATACTGATGCATACACTGACACACCCAGGTACACACTCATTCATACACTCATATACCCAGGCTCACACTCATGCATACACTGAGATACCCAGGGACACACTCATTCATACACTCACACACCTAAGCACACACTGATGAACACACTGACACACTCAGGCATACACAGATGCGTACACTGACAGACCCAGGCATACACAGATCTTTACACTGACACACCCAGGCACAAACCCATTCATACCCAGACACTCCCAGGTGCACACATATACAGCATATTTACAATAAATGAATAAAAGCAGAATCACTGCTGTTTTTATTCTTGAGGTAGTTCTAAAAAGAACCTTTTTTTACCTGTTTTATTTTTTTAAACAAATGTACCCAAAACAACATGGTACAGAACTGTAGTGAAACTACTAGAATGAAGACTAATACATTTTCTACCTCAAAAGTAGAGCTCAAAGATTTAGATGGTATAGTAAAAATAGAGGATTAGCAGGGAGGATTGTAAACTGCATGTAAATATTCAGCTACAGATGTAGTAAAGCCAAATGGCAGCGCAAATTGTGGGTGGTCATGTGTCCCAAATTAGGACAGTCAGCTGCCACTGTTATTGTAGCTGAAGTTGAAGCTGCTGGTAGAGTCACCAAAGATATGGAATCACAAGCACTAGCTTCTTTTTTTCAAAGCATTCTGTGGTATGACTTCTCACGAATGGCATTCAGGTGCTTCCACATTGAAGACGCCCCGTGACTGTATGTTCTACTTGTTCTGTGGGACAGCGCCTTCCTACAGATGGTACACTTCACTATCTTCGCTGAGGCTTTCTTTTCGCCCGAATGATTGTGAAGAACCTCCATACCTCACTCTGCTTTTTGAGAGGTGGTACGACAAGCTCTTCCTCCTCCTCCAGAAGAACAGAATCATCTTCCTGTGCAGATGATGTTGCTGCAGCTATTGGTGCAGATCACTAATTATCACAAAGTATAAACTCCAAAAACACCAGATATCAGTCTGTATGTCCTGCTCCTTCATTTTTTAAATAGAAATTACACATCCTGGATGGCGTTTAATTCATAATGAAGTGTGGTGTCTATGTGGCAAATGAAATGAGCATGTTTTGCCATGTAATCGTGCGAATCTGACATTCCTGAGGCCACAAAAAATGTAAACCGAGTGAGTAATTGTGCAATAACAAATATTTTCTAAAGTTGTTACCCTCAAATATATCTGCACTAATTGTAAATACCAAAATAGTGAACTGTATATAACAAATTTTACTTTTAAAATTATCAACAAATACGCGGATACATTCGATGACGTGATCACAATATGACTGCGAGAAAACCATGGACATAAAAAATTGTGGAAAAAATATATTATAAAATTACTACATATTTCTGTACCATTAATCTAGAAACTTTACGATAGTCTTTTAAATAAAAAAACATTTAAATAATATGTTTTGTAAATAAAAACTGTACAAAATAAAATACAAACAGAAAAACTATTTTAAATAAGCAAAAAACCTAAATTTCTAAGAAATGAAAACTATATAAAAATATAATATTTTCTTAACATTTAGATATAAGCAATAAAACTCCTCCCCCCAAAAAAATCATAGTAATAAGTAACTAACTTAGAAAGGCTTGAATTTGTCTCAGGAAACTACCAGTTGAATAGTCAATAAACTTTAGACATATTTTTTTTAAAACCTTGGAAATTCACTGAAAAACCCAAGGTTACAGGGACATTATAGTTAGGCTCAAATTTCACTTGTACAAAACCAGAGAAATTCAGCAGTTATAGTTACCTGAGCTAACCATAACTTACGACCCTGCAATGCACTGCTTATGACCTCACATATTACATCACTCATGATATATATATATCTATATATACATATATTAGTGCAATTTCTCCTCCAAGAAACCACTACAAGGACCCTCACTGTGGTGGCCCCTCTGCGTCCAGTGGGTCCATAACTACATCATCAGTATGAATGCAGACAATGCAGCACCCTCACAGTAGTGCTCAAAGTGAAAGTTTATTCATGCTGTAACGGCTGGCACCAACCGTGCTTCAGCCAGAAGCATTTATCGCGGGTATCCACCATAGAAAACAACTCTTAATTTAAAGTGTACACCAGCAATACATATGGGTTGGGTGTAATGTTTCAAGAGTGGCATTCCATCCAAATTTCGCCAGTTGCTGTATTGTGGATTTTTCCCCGTGAGGCTCCAGAAATGCCAGTAAGATTTGGCATTCCCAAGCATCATTTTCTAACACGGTGGTCAAGGTCAGAGGGCTGCTTCTCAAATAGATTTGCTGTCACTTGTGTAGATTTTCTACTTCAGTGGCAGCAAAATCAATTTGAATGGCTGCGTACTCTTGCACAGTGCATGGTGCAATTTGCACTGATTCTTCAGTGCTACTTGTGCTAAATTGTAGCACAACTGCATATTTCCATCCATTAGCAGAACTCCACAGAATTTTGCCCCCTCTACAATGCACAACAGACAAAGAACAAGAAAATGGGAAAAATACAATGCTGATTACAACCATCATATTGGAAAATTAACAAGTCACATACATCTCAAAATAAACAATTAAAAATACAATAATATGCACGGCATTGTTCATATCAAGAAGATTTAAAAATTGCAAAGTATAACCAAAATAATGATCACTGAAAATCTACACACAACTGTAATAGTCATAGGTACTTAATGTAAATATGCAAATATGCAATGTAACCATTGCCTACTGTGAGTGCACTGTGTTGACTGTATTCTTGCCACCGTTTTTCCTGATATTGATGTAAGTCAAAATAATAATTTTATAGGACATTATTTCCTATGTGCTTACTTTTCCGTTGTGTGTGCTTGGGTGTTTGTACCCTGCCCCTCCCTAAACTTATCCTTACTTTTCCCTAAATCGCTCCTATTTTCTATACGATAGTCCCCATTTTCCTTCCCCTGCCCCTCTCAGAATTACTAAGAAGTAGTAAACTTATATGTGTAGTTATCTTCTTATAGAAAAAACCTGAGATTGAATTTTGTAGTATGTAAGTAGTACTACTACTTTACATACTACAAAATGCAGTTAATGAATCTGGCATTCAGTGCTAAGTGTTTATTGTGCTTTCAAAAATATTGTTAGTAATACGCAAACTGTACGTGGTGCAGTTTTTTATAGGTTTCCATTTGAAGCCGTACAGGCACCTCTCAAAAAGATTAACATGTAGTCACCATGAAGCTTCAAAGAACAAGTTACCTTCCTTCGTTAATAATGTATCTGGTAGAGACATATGTTAGTTGTAGATTCCTTACCTTAAAATTTCCCCCAGGCATCAGTCTTGATCTGGAGATTTTTTCTTCAGCAGCAACCCTGTGCATTGTTAGGTGGCGTTGATTGGCTTCATGTCGGTCATGGGCGCTGGGATGACATTGCGGGACCTACATAGATGCTGCCCATGCGAGCTGATGTCAGTTCTTAACACGACTTTCCACGCCAGAAGCGCAGAGCCATGAAAGACACTGACCACTGGTGCATCACAACTAGGGCCCTTTAGGGAAGTCCCTATCCCTAGAAATCAGTTCGCAGAGCATGGAGGATGTGCGGGCAGTAAGGAATCTACAACTAACATATGTCCCTACCAGATACATCATTGCCGAAGTTAAGTAACTTGTTCATATGATAGAGTATGTTAGTTGTAGATTCCTTCCTTGCTGCCTGACAGATGTCAAGGACTTTAACTCCACGTACTAATAGCGTGGTTGCCGCCGTTGCTCTGGGGAATGAGCATGCAATCCCACAAGAGGGCCCTTTTTCGCCAAAGTATATTTTGATGCAGAGGACAACCCATCGGGAGATGGTCTGTTTTTGAACTGCCTGACCTTTCTTAGCACCCACATAGCCAATGAAGAGTTGATCATCCACCAGAAATCTTTTGTGGGATCAATATAAAAAGACACTGTACATTTTGGGTCTAGACGGTGGAGTCTCTCCTTCTCCTTGGTGGGATGCGGAGTGAATAAAAGGTAGGCAGAGTGATAGATTGCCCCACATGAAAAGACGTAATGATCTTAGGAAGGAATGAAGGCTTGGTCTGGAGCACCACTTTATCCAGATAGATAGTCACAGAGTCACACAAACTGTCCATGCTCTGTGTGACCACGGACGTGGGAGCGTCCTTGCGGGTCGGGGAGCCAGCGGGCAGGCCAGTCCACCCTTAGGTAGACTTAGAAGTGGGCTTAAAAGGGGGCTTAGAAGATAAAGTCTGCAGCTCAAGCGAGCTGCAGGCTTTATCTTCTAAGTGAGCACCCTGTGAGCAGATGCGATGTCAACAAGAAAGGCAGTTTAGAGAGTCAGCAACCAGAGGGGACAGGTATGAAGAGGCTCGAAGGGAGTGTCTTTACAAAAATTGCTGTGCTGTTCCTAGAGAAGGAAAGGAAATGGTACAGTCTGTGATGCGGATGATTAAGGCAGGGTGACGGGGAGGGAACCCTGGGAATCCATTTTGTTGGATTTAATGCCCTCACACACCCTTTCAGGTGTCATGCTTCATCATTTGGGCCTGCTCCTTGTTGGGTCGGCGGTGCAATACCCAACGGGCAACACCTCATAGAGGGGCTCTTTGGCGGAGATCTTTTTCCAACAGCCATATGGATGAAGTACGGGTATGGGGCCAGAACTAAAGGGTAGACGTGGGGTAGTGAGTTTAAAATAAAGCTAGTGGTACCGGGAATAATTTATTCAGAAGGGCCACTGCTTTAGTTAAAAACGATTTTCTAGAGGAGAGTGATGGAAAGTAATGTTTCCAGCTATCATCTAGAATTTATTGTAGTCTGGTTAACATGTTTCTTGCTACTGTACGGTTGACTAGCGAGTCTTCAGGACCCAGGAGACTATTTAGCAAGTATCTAATGGTGCAAATAACTGTCTACACTAATACCCTAGAGTGTGGTGTATGTATGCTCATGTGGCTACCACACTAGTGGGTGAAGGGAGAAACAATACTATATTACCCTTCTTCTAGTTGTGACTGTCAATACCTGTTAAAGAAAGAGGGAGAGCATATCACAAACAGATTGACAACAAATGCATCAGTGACTGTAATCCTTGTGCGGTTCGCATGCCAGTGGGACTCAGGCGTGTCACAACACCATTGCACAAGTGTACCAAGCACTCTCAGATGTGAAAATTCAGTGAGAGTGGCATGTGAATATCTAAAAATAGAAATAAAAAAACCAAATTGGTATGGATAACTCGCAGATATTCAAAACTCACCTAAAGTTAAAAACAGTCAGACAACAACAGTGTCCAGCGGGTAAAGCTTCAGGTAGATCTTCCACCGCAAGGCTATGTATAGGGAAAGATCTTAGTGCCTTGCGAATGATATTTACAGTGACTGGGTGGTGTTTACAATCTCAGTTCAATGGTGTAAACTCCAACAGTATTATACCTTAAAACACTACTGGAATCCATAATTGTATAGTATAATGAGGAGCCCACATAGTAAGGTGTTTATAGGTGTTAGAGGAATTTATGGTCTAGACCTCACATTTAGTTAACGCTAGTATACGCTGTCCGTAAATATCAGACTAGTGTAAGTCTGGAGCTGTAAAGTGAGCACCGCTTATCATAAATGGTTATCAGACAACTACAAGCTCC
Source organism: Lissotriton vulgaris (assembly GCF_964263255.1). NCBI lineage: Eukaryota > Metazoa > Chordata > Amphibia > Caudata > Salamandridae > Lissotriton > Lissotriton vulgaris. Next base: position 1,582,964,915 of record NC_141693.1, read on the forward strand.
CAGAATGCCAAACTACCCAAACATACGGTGCCAAGTTGAGTAAATGCGTGGTGACATCGGGGTCGCATCTGACATCGTGTACTGTATTAGTGTGGGGTATCATGCTTTTCGTGCTGATATGCCATTCAGAATAATATCAGGACAAAACTTGCCGGGAAAATGGGCACATTCATATATGTTACCGTTAATGTATTTAGGCGGTAAGCGGAGCACGTCCCTGAGTGGAGGGTTAACTGGTAGTAACAGAGCCGCTCAACTGTATAATCTGTAAGGCCAACTCAGTCTCTCTTTGTGGGAGGGATAAAAACTCCAGCGAAAATTAAAGCGGAAATGTCAATACTAATGTAAGAATTAGAAAACCGCTTAAGCAACAAACAATTCATGGGTTTTACCGTAACTGTAGTTACGCGTGGTTAGAGGACCTCCTCTCTGGTTGTGAACCGCTAGAACTTAAGCAATGCGGGACCTAAGTATATCCTCGTATGTGCTATCGTTAATGTATTTTAGCGCGGTTAGGGGAGAACTCTCTGGTTAGAGACCGCAACAACTTTGACACTGCGTGACCTCAATCTCTCCTTGTGTGAGGGATCTAGCAATACCGCCGTATCACAATCGGAATTAGTTCTCTTACTTGGTCATTCCTGAGCTTCGCTGTACGCACCTACCCTTCGCCACTGGAACCGGGTGGAGGAGGTGGGAAGGGTCAGTTCCGGTTTTAAGGAGTATGTGGCAAGGACCTGATTGGTACACTAACATGGGGGCCATTTTGTAGTGTTGTGTAAGGTAAACAGAAAGTCTAGATCGAGCCCAGGGTCACCTATCTGTTTCGTAAGTGGATAATATAAGTGTGGCTCAACTCCCTATATAGCACATTTCAAGGATTGGAGAACGTAATAAACGTATTTACACCCAAATAATTTCAAACTCAAAGTTATTATGGTGGTCAATGATAAACGCCAGGATGTACATTTAAAGGAGTGGAGAACTTAGTAAATGTATTTACACCCAAATAATTCCAAGCACAAGGTAGTTACATGTTGGCCAGAGATAGACGCCAGGGAAGGCATTGCGTCGGCCATCTTGGAGTGGTCGGTTCATTAAGTTCTTAATGCTAAGGCAGAATGTAAGAAAGGTTCTCAGCTCCTCGTGGGTGTCTCTTTAGAAGTGTTATATCATGCTTATTCAGGGAAAGATACTCCGGTGAGCGTGAGTAGGGGGGAAGGAGGAGGTACTGGTTAGTAGAGATCAGCAAATTATTTAGATGCTAGTCCAGGGGATATCTTCATTTAAACCATTACTGTCAGAAGATAATCTATGGATCCAACATTGTTCTTTGTAGGATAGGCCTTCTTTGGATATCTTCTGGCTTGCCTCCAGGATAAGCCATTGAAGGGAGTCAGGGGTGTGATTCATTTCTAGGAAGTGCCTACACATTTTGGTATTGCTTTTCTTGCACCTGAAATTGCTGCGGTGTTCAGATGTTCTAGTTTTCATATTACGTGTCGTCATGCCAATGTAATAATAATTACAAGGGCATATGATCAAGTAAATACAATTTGTGCTGTTACAGTTAGTGTGCCTCTCATTTCCCACTTTTAAGATTCAGTCAGGGTAATACTTTTGTATTTCTTAGTGAATGGGCATGCCGCACAGACACCACATGGATAATGGCCTGTAACTGGTGGCAGATTCCATAGTGTTACTTGGCGATTGGATTCGTTTGTGTTCTTGGGTCTGGTATGTATCAGGATGTTTTTTATATTTTTTGACCTCTTAAAGCCAAACCTTGGTTGGTCTATATTCAGAGTTCCAGTATTGAGTATGGACCAATGGCGTTTCACAATTCTTCTCAGCTGGTTAGACGCTGGTGTGAAGGTTGTCACACAGGTCATGGGTTGGACAGCTAGGGGGTTCTTTTCTTTTGGTTCGAATAGGCCCTCCCTGTTATTGTTCTGTGCTCTTTTCCTAAATTTTTTGATTTCTCTGTTAGGGTTCCCTCTCTCTCTTAGATTCCTAGACAGAATAGCAGAGTCAGTCTTGCAATTGGCCATTGTGCTACAATTACGTCGTATTCTTAGGAATTGCCCAAATGGAAGGTTGGATCGCAGGGCTTTAGGGTGGTGGCTGGTATAATGTAGCAGACTATTCCGGTCTGTGCTCTTTTTAAATAAAGTGGTACAGAGGGATCCCCCTTTGATACTTATTTTCAAGTCAAGGAATGCTATGTGACTTTTGGAGGCCGTCATTGTGAAATTAAGGTATGGATTGATGTTATTAATCCACCCGAAAAATTTGTGTAAGAGTCTTCGTTGCCTGACCAAAAGATCAGGATGTCCTCTATGTAACGTTTCCATAGCTTTATATTCCTGTGGCAAGGGTTTGTCAAGGATGATATGTGACTCTCTTCAAAACTAGCCATGTAAAGGCATGCTACATTTATAGCTACCATACTCCCCATGCAAGTTCCCTGTATCTGATGGTAATAGGTGCCTTTAAATTCGAAATAGTTCTTGGTGAGGACTTTATCTGCGCATTCCATAACAAAGGCAATGGGCGTTGCAGATGTCCATTCAGTTTTTTCAAGTACCGTCTCAATAACACCTAGGGAGGCCCTCTGGGGGATGTTAGTGTAGAGGGCCTCGACGTCTAGGGTTATCAGGAAATTGATAGATTGGGCCCCATCATAGTCCTGCAATAGGCGTAGTAGATCTGTTGTGTCCTGGATGTAAGAAGGGATTTGCTTCACCAGGGGCTGCAGAAAATGGTCACAGAACTCCGATAGAGGTTCTAACACAGAGTCAATGCCTGAAACGATAGGTCGACCTGGGACCGGTGTGACCCCTTTGTGTATTCTGGGCAACGTATAAAAATACGGAACCCTAGGGTTCTTTTTCACTAGAAAATCCGCCTCCTTTTTACTCAACCAGCCGTGACATTCTGCTGATTCTACCATACTCACGATGGACATTGTGAGGCGTTCTGTGGGATTCTGTGTGATAGCCTTATAGTATCTTGTGTCATCAAGTTGTCTTTGGCACTCTATATCGTAGTCCACAGTATCCATTATTACTGTCGCGCCCCCTTTGTCAGCTTGTTTGATAGTTAAGGAGGGGTTGCAGGCTAGTGTGTCCAGGATGTTTCTTTCTTCCATGGACATGTTGTTTTGTGTGGAAAAATTAGATAAGTTGTTGACATCTCTTAGAACCGCTTGCTCAAAAGTGAGCACCTCACTCGGTACCATGCCGCTATGGGGGGTAAAGGTGGAAGGGTTGTGTAACCCAGAGTCATCAATGGGTTCTTGGGGTTTACCATCGAAGAAGGCGTGCAATCTTATTTTTCTGAAGAATTTTTGCAATTCAACAGTTTGAAGAAAGTTGTCGGTTCTGGGAGTTGGTACAAATCCGTGCCCTTTTTGTAAGACCCTCTCTTGTTCATTGGTTAACTGGTGTGAAGAGAGGTTAACTACAAGACGCATTTCTTGCTCGTTTTGCTCTTGGTGTCCAGTCCTTGGGGTGTCGTGTCTTCCCACTGAACCCGTTTGTCGGTTGAGTTCCCCTTCTTTCGCCCTCGCCCTCTCGAAGGGAGTGCACATAAAGGTGAGAACCAGATTTAAGTCCCATTGGGGTATTAAAAAAGGAGATGGGGGAAACAGATGAGTAAGGCCCATAAAGAATCTGTTAACAATAGGAGACTTGAATAAAGAAGGCTAATTTGTCAGCCGAAGAAAAGAAGAGATGGCTGAAAGATATCCTTTAAGAGTGCCCAAGGCAGAACTCTGCTGGGCCAAAGAAAGTAAATACAAGATAACCTCTGAAGGAGGAGCAGTAAGGGGATCAACAGCCTTTGCTGGGCACCATGCCACAAATTTGTTCCATCTACAGGTGTATACCGTTTTAGTGGAGAGATGCCTGGCTGCCGAGATAACATCACAGACTTCGGGTGGAAGGTTGAAAGCTGTCAACTGCTGCTGCTCGATTTCCACTCAAGGAGGTGGAGACTGGACAGGTTTGGTTGAAAAACCCTCCCCTGCTGCTGCGACAGTAGATCCTCTTGAAGGGGTAGTCTGATCGGAGGATCAATGCCCATGCTCAGAAGGTCGGGGTACCAGACTCTTCGTGCCCAGTCCCAAGCTACAAGAATGACTTGAGCCCGGGCTTGCTTGATCTTCTTGAGCACTTTGGGCAGAAGAGGTACAAGTGGAAAGGCATACAGGAGGCCGAAGCACCACTTGACAAAAAACATCGCCTAGCGAGCGCTAGCTTGGAAACTCCAAAGTCGAAAACTGCTGACATTGCCCCTTCTCTTCAGAGGTGAACAGATGTAACCAAGACTCTCCCCACAGCTGAAAGAGACCTTGCGCCACCTCCGGATGGAGAACCATTCATGATGCACTAGACACAGACGGCTGAGTTTGTCCACCCTGACGTTCAGAGAGCCCACCAGGTGTTAAACGACCAAGGCTATGTCCTGATGTTCCAGTCACATCCAGAGGTGGAGAGCCTCTTTACAAAAGGTCCAGAAGCCCAACCGCCCTGTTTGTTGAAGAACCACATGGCGGTGGTGTTGTCAGTGAACACATGCACCACTTTCCCCCTGACAGAGGAAAGGAATGCTTTCAGTGCCAGTTTGATCGCCCGGAGCTCCAAAAGTCTGAAATGGAGGCTGGACTCTGCCGGATACCAGCAGCCTCTGATCTCCACCTCCTCCAGGTTGCCTCCCCATGCCAGAACTGGTGTATTCGTCACCACTGTTAGATCTGGTTAGGGAAGGGAGAGGGATGTAACTTGGACCCAAACTTGGTTCGTGAGCCACCACTGCAGTTGGTGCGCGGTTCCCTCTGACATCTGGAAGTAGTCAGAGAGATTCCCCTGATGCTGTGCCCACTGGAAATTCAGGTCCTACTGTAGAGCCCGCATATGCCATCTGGCATGATCCACCAACAGGATGCAGAAGGCCATGAGGCCCAGCAGCCTCAGAGTAATTCTCACCAAAATCCGGGATGAAGGCTGAACATCGATATCATAGCTTGAATATCCCGTAATTGCTATTTGGGAGGATAGGCCCGAAATTGCACGGAGTGCAGAACTGCCCCGATGAAAAGGAGCATCGTCGGGGAAGCCAGGTGTGACTTTGGCACAATGATAGTGAACCCCAGCGAATGGCGAAGGTCTGCTGTAATCTCGATGTGGGAGGTAACAGCCTGGGGCAAGCCCGCCTTCAACAACCAATCGTCAAGATAGGGGAATACTGGAACACCTGATCTTTGCAGATGAGCTGTGAACACCACCATCACCAATATGAACACCCATGGGGCACTGGTAAGGCCAAGTGGGAGCATGGTGAACTGAAAGTGCTGGTGGTCCAACATGAACCGGAGGTAACGTCTGTGGGCCAGCAGGATGGGGATATGAAAATAAGCGTTCTGCAAGTCCAACGCCAAAGGCTAGTCTCCTGGGTCGAGTACAGACAGAACTTGGGCGAGGTGAGCAATTTGAACTTCTCCTTCTGGAGGAAGCAGTTAAGGGCCCCTTAGTTAGGAAGCTGGCCTTTTCCTTCTTGGGTATTACAAAGTAGCGAGAATAATAACCATGGCCTACTTCTGGCACAGGGACCCTATCTATAGCTCCCTTGGCCAAGAGAGCCAATACGTCCTGGCAGAGAAGTGCCAAATGATCCTCTGTCAAGGTGTCATGGACATAGGGGTATTCTCTAAGGGGAGGGAGTAGCCCCTTGGGAATATTTGCAGAACCCACCTGTCCGACATGATGGATTGCCAGTGGAGAAGGTGATGGCAGATCGTGCCTCCAAGTGGCCATTGATGAGCCTGAAAAGTCAGACAGAGAAGGTTTGGAGGCTGAGGCAGGGGGGAAAGGATGGACTAGCTCATCCGCTGGCTCCCTGAACCGCAAGGACGCAGTGTCCCGTGGCCACGCAGAGGCTGGACAGCTTGCGTGACTCTGTGGCTGGGCTAGACAGGACATGGCTGGGCACCCCTTCTGTAGCCACGAAAGAAAAGAAAGGCAGACTGAGATGGACGTGAGGTAGCCATGAGGACCAAGGATCTAGGCGTAGCTCAAGAATCCTTGATGGGCTCAAGCTCTGAGTCTGCCTTGTCGTCAAAAAGGTGAGTGACATCAAAGGACATGTTCATCAAAGAAGACTGGACATCCCCTGAGAAGCCAGAAGTCCTCAACCAGGCATAGTGTCTAACAGTGAAGTAGTGTGGCTCACTGGTTAGAGGCGGCAGACCCGAGAGCAGAGGACGGCCCGGGACCAGGGTTCGATTCCCGGGTTCGATTCCCGGCGCGGCAGGTTTCTGGACCAGGGTCAGCGGACTCGATAATTCTCTCGCCTCGGTGCCCACTCTGATCAGCGATCACACTCGGCAACTCTGGGCATTAGCTTGCCTCATCTTCACTAACGGCCCCACCAGACCGCCGGGGATGCCTGGTCTCACCCTGGAGATACCCATTAAGGGACCATCTTTCAGGGAAGCCAGGAAGGGTTTCGCAGCGGTCGAAGCGCCTTGGGACCCTACGGGTAAGTAGTGCGCTATATAAATGCCAATACATACACATACCGACGTGGCAATTGTTCAGCCCAGTGAGTCGGTGCTATGCATTCCACATCGTATGGTGAATTTGGCTGCATCCCTACCGTCAGCCACTGCTTGAGAGAGAAAGGCCCAGGCCTCCTCCAGGCACTGAGGCAGACCCTGCGCAACCATATTCCTGATAGTATGGGGCAACACCTTCATCAAAAGGAAGACCCTCTGGAAGACTTATCATTTGGGTTCGTGTATCCTTGCAAATCGAGATTACCTCCCTAGACATTGATTCCCAAGACATACTGGGTCTAAAGTATAGAGATAAAGAAGAAAAAGTTACATATCTCTTTAATGTTTACAATAGACCATCGCCCTCACAGGGTGTATCGAATGTTATCAAACAGCTCGACTGTGCTTTAGATACATTATCAAAAACCACAGGTGATGGACAGAATGCAGAACAATGTCATACATTCATCCCAGTACAGAGATCTGGGCCTAAATCCATCGTTTTTTTGCACTCCACACCACCCCAGTTCAGACATGGCCATATGTAAATCAGTCTGACCCTGTGCCTCATGGGAACAGTCCAGCTCGAACTGCCAAGCCATGCCTTCCCTCGACCGGAAACAAGCTTCCGAGGACCGGTTTCTGGCATTCCAGCCATCTTTAGCCGGGCTTGCTTGAATCCAGTGGTGTGGAGTGCATGGGACTCACGTCTGAGCATACCCATCCCACTCAGGGTGACAAATGCAAAAACCACAGGTGATAGACAGAATGCAGAACAATGTCATACATTCACCCCAGTACAGAGATCTGGGCCTAAATCCATCGTTTTTTTGCACTCCACACCACCCCAGTTCAGACATGGCCATATGCAAATCAGTCTGACCCTGTGCCTCATGGGAACAGTCCAGCCCGAACTACCAAGCCATGCCTTCCCTGGACCGGAAACAAGCTTCCGAGGACCGGTTTCTGGCATTAGATACATTAGGCCATAGCCCAAGGGTATTTATTGCCGGTGATTTCAACTGTAATTTTTGAGCCGGTGCATGGTTTTGGTGATCTGATGGAGCTACAGGATCAAGCATACACCATTCCATCCCTGGCTAGTGAAAAACAGGTCAAATTCACTGCAGCAGTGACTCAGCTCTTAGGACTAACCTTGGCTCACAATCTTAGATCCTGCAATGGTCGCCTTCCTTCTGACAGACCTAAGGCCCACACGTTTTGTAGAGGGAATTCGCAAAGTTATATAGATTATATGATAGTGTCACTAAGTTGTTGGAGCTTCTTGCGTGACCTTAAAATAATCACTAGAACAGAGAGTAATCATTTACCCTTGTCCCTGAGGGCTTCCCCAGAACTCTTTTCTATAGCGAATTCCGTAAAAGATAATTACGGCACTCTAGATGACCAGATAATGTTAAATGGGAACGATCGTGCTATAAAATGGCCCAACATCTTAGGGGATGAAGGGGCACTGATCAATATCTATTTAGTTTTCTCAGAAACATTACTATATCTGACCTACATGGTAGGTTGGTAGAAGGTCTCGGTCCCATACTAAGTAAAGCAACCCAAAGCAAGAGGGGAAAGGCAACTGATAGGGTCAGTCATGGAAAACCTTGGTACTCTAAGGAATGTCGTATAGCAAAGTCAGAGCTAATAGTAGCAATAAAAAGGAAGGACTTATCTAAAATAAAGACACTAAGGTGTGCATATAATCAAATAATTGATGCCGCCAAAAGAGCCTGGGATGAGGCGATATGGGAAGGTCTTATTAGAGCAGCCAAGACAAAGGACCAGGCAGGGTTTTGGAACCTAATGACGAAAGGTAATAGGGCTGGTAGCAAACAGAGAGATTTATTCCTGGATGAGGATACCTGGGTCAATCACTTCTCCAAGCTCTACTCTGAATCAAAAAATGAATCCAATACTAATAATTCAGAGTTGACGGGTGATATGATTGAGTCAGCGAAGGCAGCTAATTTACATTTCACATCAAAAGAAACAAACTATGTTGTTGGAACATTAAAATCTGGGAAAGCGCCGGGAATAGACAAAATCCCTGCAGACCTTTTAAAACACGATCTGACAACTTGGTTCCCTTATATGAATGGTTTATGTAACGCCATAGCAAACTTTGACCCAATACCGAAATCATGGAGGGGGACGGAGATCGTCACAATTTTTAAAAAGGGGAATAGACTGGATCCGGCGAACTACCTCCCGATCAGTCTTATAGATATTCCACAGGAAATATTTGCAAGACACATCTTGTTACGTCTATCGTCCTGGATCGAAGAGGTGGACTTGCTAACAAAATATCAAGCAGGGTTCAGGAAAAAGATTAGTACGATCGACCAGGTCTTTAGGTTTTTATGCCTGTGTTGGAAATATATTAAGGTTAGACACATTACATTGTATGTAGCATTCGTGGATCTAAGAGCTGCTTTCGATTTGGTTCCTAGAAACAGTCTCTGGATCCACTTAAGAAACCTTGGAGTGCCCATCGAACTGTTAGTACAAATAATTAGAATACATGAAAATAATTTTGCAAAAGTAAGATGGGGGCCCCGGGGAGAACTCACTAGAGAAATCCCAGTGAAGCGTGGGGTGCGACAAGGTTGTGTGCTTGCGCCAACCTTATTCTCCCTCTACGTAAATGACATTCCCTCCTTCCTCGAAGGAAGCAAAAGTGATTCACCTAAGCTAGGTGGGGAGGCAATTCCTGCATTACTCTTTGCAGACGATACTATTCTAATTTCACAAACTACTGGTGGACTCCAAAATCTGATAAATACTTTCCACTTATACTGTATTAAAATGGGTCTTGAGATTAACCCGAGCAAAACAAAATATATGTCTATTAACCCAAGTAAAATCTTCAAAAAAAAGTTGGAAATTCAAGGTGAAAGATTAGAATATGTGAACAGTTTTAATTACTTAGGTATCACGTTAGATTCCAAAATGTCGTGGAAACCTCAATTAGAAAAAACTAAATTAATCTTGCTCCAAAATTCTATGCCAATATTAAAGAAACACGGAGGGGGTACCTCGAAGGCTGTATCACCTGCCATTGAGGTCTACAAATGTAAGGCACAATCCGCAGCCCTCTATGGGGAAGAACTTTGGGGCCCGCATTGTAAAGATAACTAAGAAGTGGGTGAGAATGACTTTGTGCGAAGGTCACTATCGTTGCCAAGAAGAACACCATTGGTACCTATTATTTTGGACATCAACGTAAAGCGCACTGACAGCTTAGCAGCGCTACGCCCCCTCATGTACTGGATAAGGATCTGGACCACCGACGAGCTTATCCACTACAGACTGGGCCTACAACAGCTAATGCCCTTTGGTAATGTAAAGGATATCCCTTGCTTCAAACACATTGCCACCTGGTTTAAAAAATAGGACTACTAACTTATTGGGAAAAACCAGAGGAGCTAAGGAAATCCTGTAGCAAAATAGCAGAGCGTCGATTTTGGGACTATCAACGCGAAACTTTACTACTGGATGCCAGTTTAGGACCCTTATCCATAAGGTTCCTCAAGTTCAAAGATGAGCCCAAATTTGAATCTTTTTTAGATGAGGTTTATCCCCCGGTGGCAAAGTCATTATACCTCAAATTTAGATATGGGGTCCTACAGATCAACGTTAAAAAATCTAAATGGGCAACAAGACTCCTGAGAAAGACTCAGACAAATGCAGTTACATTGGTCAAGGAAAATGTTACACACATTTTATTTTCCTGCCCGGCGTACAAAATCCAGAAGGAAAGATGGATCAAACCCTTTGTAATACCCTCAAAGTAAGACACTATAGGGAGGCAGAACGAATTTTCCTATCAGACACTGCACGATTGATAGTATTTTGTGTGTCTAGATTTCTTATGCGTGTAATGTTCTACAGAGCCAAAAATGGCTTGAAACTGTAACTTTAGTAGACCATTATGCAAGCAGTTAGAGGATAATATGTAGACTGACTTAATATCTTAAGACAACACAGGTTTTTAATATATAATTGGCGTGCAGTAACAACGATTGGTTGTTTTAATAGTAATTTTTCTTTTTTTTAATTTTGTCTGAATAGTAATAGTTTTAACTACAATGGGGTGTATGAACTAAAAATGTAGTATATCCCCGCTTATCTAATTCTTCCTTTTTTTAAAAAATATATTTTTTATTTTTCAATTTACGCTCATTTTAAACATTATACATTATTCATCATTAATTAAATTTTCATTAATTCATGTCAATCACAGATATACAGATATACAGTATCCAATACATTTCGCTATCTTATTTAAAATTATATACAAAGACGACCTTACCCCTCCCAATTTCAACTCCACTTTCAACCTAATCCCTCCTTCCATCTCCTTATAGGATCCCATATTCTCAAACCCATCATTTTCCCTCTCCTTCCTTTTCGGGCATATATATTCTTCTCCATGTTATATGATGCTAATAAATTAGCGAGCCAGCTTTGCATTGTCAGCGGGTTATTATCCAGCCAGGCCCTAGCTATTATTAGTCTATATACCGCCATTGCCACAAATATAAATTCCCGCTGTACACCATCATTATCCCTGCCAACCCCTAATAATATCCAAGACGGGGTAAGCTTAATTCGGATCCCTAATGCTCTACCCAGAAACCCCTCAATGTCTCTAAGCAACGTATGGAGTTGCGGACAGGTGGCAAATATATGTATATTATCAGCTTCAGCGGCATTACATCTCGAACAGGTAGTTCCCGTGGTACCTCCCTATTGTGCATCCTGGCTGGAGTAAAATAAAGTGAATATATGGTTTTGTAGTGCTGAGATTGAAGGGGGGATGCACACAATATTGTTCGACCTAAATCTATTGATTCCTGAAACCAGCCTATTTCCCCACCTGTTTTCTCCGCCCACCTATTGCTGTATTTTTCTAAATCATTGGTTTTCTCCTTTACCAGGCTTGCATAAAAAGACTGAATCGGTTGATCCCCTGCTATTCTTGTTTTTTACAAAATGTCATTCTTATTAAATCCTGCTGTTCCTCCTTGTTTATTGACTAGAAAACTCCTGATCTGGAGGTACTTAAAAAATCTCTATAGCTCAGATCATATTTATTTCTAAGATCCATAAATTGCACCATCCCCTCCGATTTCAGAATATCTCCAATTTGTGCAATACCTCTTTCTGCCCAGTCCAACATAATTTGATCTCAAAATATTTCCAGAGGGAATGACCTGTTTTTATACAGTCTAACATACCGATTATATCTCCCCAGTTTGGACTTTTTTCAGAAAAACATTCCATACTTTAACACCAGCCAAAATTGTCTTGAACCTCGTCCTTTTGAAATATCCATAGTCTATGCAATTTAAAAAACAGTTTCTGACATCCAACCCTACTACCGCTGTATATATTTTTGTGGAAAAGCTATTAACTCTTGGATCACAATCATTTCCGCCTATCAACCCCTGCATATATTGCATGGTGGCTGCCATATAATAGAGTCTGAAATCCGGGGCACCCTACCCGCCCCTCTCTCTAGGTAGGGTCATAAACCTATTAGCCCTGCGTGTCTTAGCCTGTGCCCAGATGAACCTATTACAAATGGCCTCCAGAGTGTTAAACCAACTGGCCTAAAAAAACAAAGGGATCGATCTAAAAAAATAAAGAAACTTGGGAAGGATTATCATTTTAATTACATTGGTACACCCCACCAGTGATAAATGCAGATCATTCATCCTCTCCAAATCTGCTTTTACTTGTGTCATTAAAGGGGTCATATTATTTCCCACCACCCAATCCAAATTTGCTGATATTGCCACCCCTAAGTATATTGCTGAGTCAACAACCCTATCATCATTACAGTCCAAGTAGCTGTTCTCAATGATCTGTGTTTTACTTCTATTCAAACTGTATCTGGAAAACTGTCCAAAACACTGAGCCTCCATTTCCGTCGCCCTGATTGCATCTATGGGATTGGGTGTCAAAATAGCTACATCATCCATGTACGCCAGTGTTTTTACCCTACAACTATTTATGCTCATTGCCAGTATGCCTGGATTTCTTTCTAATTTACGCAGATAAAGAGCTCCTGGGGTAGGGATCACCGTAACCGGTTTAAATCCCAGGAATAGCCCGAAGACGAGCCAACCCCCTTGCAGAATTCGAAAAGATGAGGAGGCGAAGAATAAGCAACTAAAACAGTGTAACGGGCAGTGTAACGGGCGCATAGGAAAGACCGGTCAGCAAACAACGGACACCGGACACACACTGACCTGGAAGAAAGAGAACCTCCGGAGGCGGACTGCTCAGAAATGATGCTTGGTGGAAGCTGGACGAAGCCTGCTTAAAATGCCAGCAAGCCAGCCCCAATAGTAACGAGGCGGCAACGGAGACCCATCTGCGCGAGAGGAAGCGAACCAACGGGTCGGATACTTCAGCAATCAACTCCGAAGCCGCGATCAGAGGAAAGATGCGAGGCGGCAACTGAAGCAAGGGCCTGTGGAGGTTCCCGCACTCTGCGGTGAGGAGGAAGCGGGAAAGCGGGACCTTTCATGTTATTTTTATAAAAATAATCTCAAAGAGTAAACAACCCGGGAGCCAAATACCGCCCTGCCTGACCTTAAAATGGCGCCCAAACCGGACATGAAAAACAATAACCTGGTTAAGGCGAAATAAGCGCGCGATTAATCAAGGCTAGGGCTTTCAATTTCATTACTAATCATGAAAGGTAACATCCGGAACAGCGCAAATCTAGTACCCCCTGGAAATAACAATAACGAAAGAAAATAATAGTCGAATTGTGAAGAGGGACTCACTCGAAGTAGTGGAAAGAGAGAAAGTCTTCTCTGCTCAATGAAGGAAGAAGTGGAAAGAGAGAAAGTCTTCTCTGCCCAATGAGGAGAGCAGTGGAAAGAGAGAAAGTCTTCTCTGCTAAATTGAAGAACCAGCTCGTCAGCAGCCATCTTACAATGTCTGTTTACTTTATTGCTCAACCCAGAGACATTACAACTAAGTGATAACGAGAGAACTAAGAAATCTCCAAGTGCTACCACCAGGAATTACAAAGACAATAAGATAATCGAAAGCAAACGGAGGTGAAAGTGGAAATTGCATCCACCACTACACAACAAAATTTCTATCCATATACGCCTAGATTCGGAAAGAGAGCACAAAACTGGAACAAAGCATCACCAGTAGCCACTATACCCGGAGACAAGCTGAGGAAAGAGACACTTGAAGACCTGCTACACAGTGCTAAGATGAGCGGGCGATACCTAGAGACGGTAGGCTCGAAAGCTCAGATTATAAAATACCCACCTAATCTATCCAAAAATGCAGCCAAAAAATTTAAGCACGACACCTTGAGAAAAAATCACGACATACTATTTACGGACCTATATTTCAATATAACCAAAGGTACATCAATGAATGACCTCATATTCCACACGAACAAAACAACAACTTGGCGCAATGCCTTCTCAAGGATGCTTACCATAAAAACGACCACAAACATCCCACATGGCACAAAAATGATGACCTCACCATCACACAGATGTAGAGCAGAACTAAGTATCACCATATATAAATCGGGTATTGTGCTGATTCAAGCAGCAAACCGAGAACTGGAGAAATTTGCCAAGATATTCCAAATAATGAAAGATTCTTTAGAAGACCCAAGACACCAACTACTCCAGACCCCACCAGAAGACATTCCCGTCACCAATGATAACATCAGAGGAGACATTAGAATCAGGGAACACCATGCTCAAAGCTCTGAACGAGAAATTAGACCTGAGATGGTAATGTCCAAGCCTGAGAACACGACAGAAAGAACGGAGAGGTTTAGCAAACGCGCGAATAAGGACAAGGACCAGCCCCAAAGAGAAGAACAGCCCTCGCGCAGGAACGAAGAGACCCCCCAGGATGAGCATACATCGGACTCGAGAAGAATGCCCCAGGACGACCAGGAAGCGGACAAGGGAGAAGGAGTATACCCCCCTACACCCCCCTCGAGTACAATTCCAACGTCATGCAGACTATCACCCTCAAACGCACTCACAACAACACAGAACGGAGCGAACAATGACGACATCTCTAACAGGATCGGAAGGGCCAATCAAACATGGGTTACAAAGGGAAAGGAGGTTGAACTAAGAACAGATCCAAAAAAGAGAAGAACAAAATACAAATCCCGGATAAATAGATCTGTCTACCCTAAGAAATCACATCAGAACAAGAAAGATAGTAATATGCTCCAGAAACTAATAAACAAGATGGCACAAATCACTATAAATACCTCACAGGCAATTGAAAAAATCGAGGAGTTGACGGCGAGCATTCACGCCAAGGTCACGCACATCCAAAACGTCGTAAATTGTTCACAGAAAAAGAATAACGAAACGGTCTGGCAGCTGAAACATAATGACAACCGACCGAATAGGGCAAAACCATTATCAAAAGAGGAAACTCTGGCCTTAACCCGATCGTATGAAATACTGGACCACGAGAGAGAGGAAAGAATCAAAACAGTTCCACTCGACCCTAACAGAACATCGAGAAAGAATGATAGAACATCTAACCCCCACAATCTACAACAGATACAGTTCACAGCAACAGAGAATAAGATTGGCGACCTTAGCAACAAAGAAAAACCTCTGACATGTCTACTACTCAACTGTCGGTCGGCAACCAAACATTCCTCGGACATAGCCGACCTCATCATTAACAAGGATATTGATATAGCAGTCCTTACTGAAACATGGCTTACGGAATCCTCATCCCCTTCCATGGATCTCCTAGTACCACCCCAATACAACATTGTGAGACTTGATAGACCCATAAAGTTAGGAGGAGGTATAGCCTGCATTCACAGATCTGATATTGAGGTCAAACAAATCCTAACCGACCCTCTAGAATCCAGCGAATACCTAGGTCTTAATATAAGAACAACTAACAACCAAAGATGCAACCTGCACTCTTTTTACCATCCACCAGGAGACAGCGCAAAGTTTACAGAGGAACTAATGGAGATCATAACGACCAACTCCAACGACGGCGCTAACAACATATTTCTTGGTGATTTCAACTTACATTGGGAGGACCACAACGACAAACTGGTCAAATCGCTGAAAGACTTCCTTGATGAACTGAACCTTACTCAACTATGCACACATCCCACTCACTCGAAAGGAGCGACGTTAGACTGGATTATCTCACGAAACAAAGAGACATCAATCCTCTCTATAACACCATGCGACTGGTCGGATCATCATGCCATAACATTCGTGATACCTATAATGGTAAAAGGCATGACCAGACAACCCCTCAAGACCAAAAAATGGGTTAGAGACACAAGAGATGCAAACTTAAAGCTACTAGTTGAAAGCTGTGAAAGAGACCTAAAACCGCATAACAACCTGCATAATGTGAACGAGCTGACCGACCACTACATAACAACGGTCGAAAATATTGTCAACAACACCATGCCCCTAAAACTGAAAAATATCTCGGAGAAGACAAAAAATCCATGGTTTAATGAATCACTAAATGAAGAAAGGCGCAAATTGAGAATAGCCGAAAGAAAATGGAGACAACACCCTTCATCCCCAGAGCTGAAAGCACTCAGAAAAATTAGAAGCCAATATAACAAAAAGATCATCAACTCAAAACAAGAATTCATACGGTCAGAACTGGACAGTGCCAAAAACAGACCACGGAAACTCTTTGAAATCCTAAAGCAACAATCAAACAAACTAGCCAAATCAGTCCATGAGAACTCCAAAACACCGCTAAACTGTGAAGAATTTTCTACATTTTTCACAGAGAAGGCGAAATCGCTAGAAGTAGAGCTCAAAAACGCAGTGGCAAACCTTCCCATAGATCCAATGCCTACGAGAGATACTGCTACGACAACGGAGAGTATCATGACAAAAAACGAGGCAAGGTGGGATACGTTCGAACTTTATGACCAGCACAGTATCGCCAAAACGCTTTCCGAAATAAAGCCAAACAACCACTACCAAGACCCAGTACCTGCAAAATGTGTAAAAGAAATCAATCACGTTTTGGTTCCAATATGGACTGAAATTATAAATGCTTCACTATCACAAGGAGTCCTCCCAGACTGCCTGAAAACAGGTCAAGTTGCTCCCATAATCAAAAAACCCTCAGCAGATAGATCAGACCCAAACAACTTTCGCCCAGTGACCAACATCCCGCTACTGGCCAAACTAATTGAGAAATGCGTTCAGAACCAACTAAGCCGACACATCACCAAGTTCTCATTGCTCGATGAATGCCAATCAGGATTCAGAGCAGGGCACAGCACTGAAACAGCGATCCTCCATATTGTCGATGATGCTCTACAGGCACTTGACCAAAACAAAGCATGTCTACTGATTCTCCTAGATCTGTCCTCAGCCTTCGACACGGTAAATCACGAAGCTCTATTGACCAGGTTACGGGACAGGATGGGTCTGTCAGGAAATGTGCTGGAATGGTTTATCTCTTTTCTACAGAACAGGACACAGCGATTCCTGGTCAACCAGTCTATCTCACCTCCATGCCCTATTTCAATTGGAGTCCCTCAAGGATCATCATTATCCCCAGATCTGTTTAACCTTTACGTCGAACCGCTCACAGAAATTCTCCAAAAATCACAGATATCCTATCACATGTATGCAGACGACACGCAAATATACTTAAAGATCTCCTCCCTAAAAGACATGGAGATAATGAACGAGACTCTAAAAATGGCTCTACAATGGCTAACCACCAACCAGCTGAAGTTGAACGCTCACAAAACAGAGTTTCTACTAATCGCACCAGCTAGGAGCCATACGGAAATAAAGGAATGGACGAAAGTAGTGACTGCGCTAAACTGCACCCCAACACTAATCAAGTCAGCGAAATTGCTAGGAATCACTCTTGATGAGAATCTGGACATGAAAGCCCATATCAACTCAATGGCTAAAAATGCCCGGTTCCACCTGAACTACTTAAGAAAATTGAAACCATTCATCTCAGAAGCGGATCTCAAATTAGCAATCCAATCCTTAGTTATCTCGAGGATTGAATATGGCTGCACCACCTTAGCAGGACTACCAAAATTGTCCACAGCGCCATTGAAAGCATGCCTAAACGCGGCGGCAAGAATTATCACCGGATCAAGAAAATACGATCACATATCGCCACACTTGAAAGCTTTAAGCTGGTTACCCTATGAAGCGAGAATCCAAATGAAGATGGCATGTATCACCCATAAAGTGCTACACCACAACACCCCAAGATACCTAGCGAAGAAAATCCAGCTATCGGGAGGCAATCGACCAGCGAGGAGTACTGAGGAATTCCTACTACGGCCAGCACTTTTCCACAAGAAAAAAACCTATGACAGAGCGTTCTCAGGATCTGCCCCCAGAATATGGAACTCACTCCCTCCTAACATCAGGAAGATCCAAAATGTGGCATCATTTAAGCGAGAAGTGAAGAGCTTTCTGTTGAAGAAATACACTACCTAGAATAGAACATTCACGATCTGATAATGACCTATCAGACTTGCTTATTCATTTTACTTAAGAAAGTAATACACTCACCATTGACTTTCAACGCTAACTGCACACATGATATTGTATATTTATCATCTACCTCATATTTGTTGTCCGTATAATCTGTCGTATATATATGTCTTTCTCATATGCCTTCTATGTTAAGCGCTCTGATACCCACGGGTCTTGTTCGCGCTATACAAAACTTTATAATAAATAAATAAATAAATAAATAGGGGAGATGATGGACAAACCTGCCTGGTCCCCCTACTAATTCTAACAGTTGCCGAATGTCCCCTAGTAACTCTAATCTTGGCCATTGGATTTTTATAAAGAGTTTGTATAGCTCTTATAAAGCCTTCCCCTATGTCACTCCACCTCATGACTGACCATAAAAACCCCCAGGAGACCCTATCAAACGCTTTCTCAGCATCTAAAAATAGCCCTGCCATAGGGTCTCCTAGGGTACTTGCTGCGTCAAACATGGTTATTACTTGTCTTATATGCTGTGTTGTTCCTTTTCCCGGGATGAATCCATGTTGGGAGGGACAAACCAGACTTTCTACAACCGTTGATAATCTTTTAGCCAACATTTTGGAATATATCTTTACATCCGAGTTCATCAGAGTAATCGGCCGGTATGAGCCTGGAGCGGTTACCGGTTTCCCTTTCTTTGCAATTACTATAATGTCGACCCCTCCCCAGGACTCAGGTATCGACTCACCCTTGCCAATAGCATGATATTAAACATATCCCCCATAAGGATTGTTTGAAATGTCTAGAAAAACTCCAACGGTATCTGGTCCAGACCTGCAGCCTTCCCCGAAGGTAGGCTGCCTAGCGCCGTAACAAACTCCTCTAACTGAAATGTAGCTTCTAGTTGAGCCTTATCCTCCAATAAAAGCTTTGAGGGGAGTATCTCACTCAGATATCCTTCTATATCCTCCACACCCGCCGTATTATCTGCATCATAAAGATCTGAATAGAATTGCCTGAATACTTCCCTTATCTGATCTGATTCTTGAACCATGTTTCCCCGTGCATCTATGATCTCCTTAATATCCGCTGCCGCTCCTCTCTGCCTAGTCTGAACAGCTAAGATATGTCCCACCCGTTCACTGAGCTCATAAACGCTCTCCTTTTTGGCCAGATATTTTTCAACTGTTTTCTTGGCAATCCCTTCCAGCGCCTCTGCCCTGAGTACTATACCCTTAAGCAATATCTGATCTAGCGGGGAATGCTGTCTAATAGCCAATGCTAGCTCTTCTTCAGCTCTCAAGATGCTTCTACGCATCTCTTCTGCCTTCAACTTCTCCCTCCTCTGTTTTGAGAAAACATAACTCATTGTCTCCCCTCTAACCCCAGCCTTAAAGGTATCCCACACTACTCCTGGGCATGCTGTCTCTCTATTTATATCCCAAAAGCTCTTAATCCAATTTGCCATGGTTGCTCTATATTCCTGATCCTGCAGCAGGGCCCTTTCAAACGTCCATTGTATCTCTTTCCTTTGAGCTTGACCCAGTTTAACTGTTAGTACTAACGGGCAGTGATCCGATATAATGCATGGGTGCTTTTCTATTTCTGACCCTGTTACCAAACTGTTTGAAATTAAAAAATAATCCGGCCTAACTAAGACCTGATGGGGAGCTGAAAAAAAGGTACTGCCATCCAAATTTGGGTGCCATTTTATCCATGGATCCTCCAAAGCATTATTGAACACCATCTCTGACAAAGCTCTATGTTTTTTTTCTTCCTACCTAGATATTGGCTCCCAGGTTGCAAAAATGAGCTCACTGGGTCATGAAGATTAAAGTCACCACAGCATATAATTGGTTCAGGCCATTGTGCCAGCTCCCCATCCAAGTACTGAAAGACATACGGGTCATCCTCAGTGGAGCCATAAACTGAGACCAGGGTAATTGTCTCCCCTTTAAAGACAAGTTCCAGCAGTACCCACCTCCCCCATTGATCTTCTTTTTTTCTTTTCACCTCTGTGTCTTTATTTCTACCCAACACTACCACCCCTCTAGTTTTTGTCCCTTGGTTAGTTTTTTCTAAAACTACAAACCCCAGCTGTTCCATAAGATATGCCTTATTACCTTCTATGTGCGTCTCTTGTAGACAAACCAGGTCCAATTTCAGAGTATTCAATAGTGCAGCCACTCTAAGTCTTTTATTTATATCGTTCAATCCGCATACATTTATTGAGGCTATTCTACATGCCATTGGGGTTGATTCTGTAACCAATAAGTACCCCTGCTAGTCTGCATGATAGAGAATATGAATTTTGATACCATACATTTCTTTCTGTATCCTGTATATCTTGTACATATGTTACCATATTTCCTGTCCAAGTGTGCTGTGCCAAACTTAAATCACAAAACCTTTGTGAACCTTTTCTACCCCCCCTCCGCCCTCCCCCGCCCTTCCCCCTCTTCTCCCCCCCACCCCACTACCTCCCACCCCCTTACAGGCAAATAGGTCATGAGACCTATGTGTGGCTGCATCAAATTGTGCAAGTCGCTTCCCTCCTCTGCTTCATTCCGACTAACGCTATTCTGTGTTGTTTCATTTTAAGTTTTTCCCCAAAATCACACAAGCAGAATTGAAAGATAACCAAAAATACTCAAGCCCTTCAGCTAATATCAAGGATTCGTCATCCCTACCCCTGAACCAGCTTTCTGATTCTTAATCTGATCTAAAAATTGCTGGGCTTTGATCTCTGATGGAAACATCCAGGCCTTCCCTTTTACCACTACCTTAAGTCTTGAAGGATAGAGAAGATATGCTTCTGCCCCTAGGGCCTGAAAGGGTGCTATCATTTGCCTCATTTTCCATCTGCGCTCAACAGTGGTGTGACAAAAGTGGGGCCTAGTGAAAAACGTGACACCCTCAAATGATCACCTACTATCCGGCCTTGCTTTGTCCATGACTCTTGCCTTAACAAAAAATTCCCTATGTTGACAAGGATCGCCCTAGGTAATGCACCCTGACCTCCTGTAGCCTGCCCTTTTTTTAACACAAAGGGGAACCGATGTGCCCTCTGCACCTCCATATCCCATTGCCACTGGGATTCTGGAAAGGCCCCTTTTAACAGGTCTACAACAAACTGCCTTACATCCTACCCTTCTGTCCCTTCTGCTACACCCAAAATTCTGATATTGTTCCGTCTCTGTCTACCCTCAAAATCCTCCATCTTCCAGAGCAGGTCTTCCGCCATCTTTTCATGTTCAGTTTTAAATGATTGCCAGCTCCCAACATCATCCTCCAATTTTCCTGTGCGCTCTTCAACCTCGGTTACTCTGCCCACTACTTCTTTACACAATTTATACAATTTATTAACTTTCCTAAGAGATCCTTGAATGTTCTTAGTGTCCTGCCTTGCTCTGCGGCTATCTGCCCTTGCTTCAGTTTGCATCTGCTTAAGAGTGGTGAATAGAATTTCAAAAGAGTCACTTCGAGGGGGGCCTCCAGCTGCGCCGTTATCCTGATATTCCTGTTAAGTAGCCGAATAGTCCCATTCTAAACGTCTTTCAGGTTGTGATGGAGAACATTCTTTTCCATTGCGTGGAGTCTTTTCCAGAAGTATCTGAGCCTGAATCTGAACCCTCCTCCTCCTCCTCCTCCTCCTCCTCTGGGCTTCCTGAATTTATGGATTCAGATTCTGTGTCTTCATTCACAGAAAAAAAGCACTCCCCCTCTATTGAAGCACCTTCACCCAATTCTTTTATATTTCTTTTATATTTCTAACTCCGGTTCTCCCCCGATTACTTTTGCCAGTTAAGCTCTCCCTGCTGCCCCAAGTACTGTTTGTCTGCTTTATTTGTTTCTGGGCGTTCATCTCAGCCTCCATTAAGAGCAGGGCCCCCAGCATATCCGTATTCCCATGGTCTATATCCCCCAGAGTCTCGTGGTTACCTCGTATCACTGGTTGTATCGCCTTGGATGTTAATCGGATATATGACGGTACAACGCATACCGTCACAACGCATACCTTTACAACGCGGCCGTGACAACGCAAGTCGTTACCACGACTTGCGTTGGGGGGGCCCGGATTTCGAATAGTTTAATTTACTATTCTAACACCAGTCCCCGTGGACCCTAGGGAAGGTGTTAGGATAGTAAATTAACTATTTTTAGACCTTGAGCGCCCTCCAGCGCAAGTCGTGGTAACGACTTGCGTTGTCGCAGCCGCGGTGTAAAGGTACCGCGTTGTGAAAACATCGTTGTAAACGATGTTTACCATGTTAATCCTGCCGCACAAGCCTCTGGCGCTTCCTCCATCTGCGAGCCATTACCCTCGACAACCTGCTGCCCGGGTGTCCGCTCTGCTTCTGCGCCTCGCTCAGAATCCAAGCGTTGCCTAGCAACCTGGCTCTCCGCGTTCAGCGTTGCTTCCGTAGCGTCCTCGAGGACGTGACCATCGGCCGCCGGCTGCTACTGTGCACCTTCGGGCTGCCCGGGGACCTTCGTGGAAAACACTTCGTTCAAGGTAGGTTGCCGCATCGCTGATTCTTTAGGTTTCGGGGCATCTACTCCTTTGACTACTGTATCTGCTCTGCCCGCTTTTTGTTGATTCCGAAGTTCCGCAGCGTTCACCAATGCGCCTCCCGTTGTCTCTGCTGTCTTGCCGCGCAGCTCAATCTTTCTTTTTGCTGCGGGAGCCGGGACAGCCGGTACCTTTCGTATTGCCCCCATAGACTTCCCAGCTTTTCCAGTACCTGCATCAATGCTTGGTGTGACCATGACGACTGCCTTCTTCGCCGCTGATAAATCCGACATTTCTTTTCTTTTATCTGGCTTAGCAGATGGAAAGGGCATCTTGTGGGCCAACCCTAGATTCTTCTCGTTGTCCACTCCGCCAGTCCAGCGTACCAGTTTCTCTCTCAGCCAGCCCCAGTTTAGTCCAACCCTGGGAAGTTGCTTTATTAGCCGAATGTATTCCTTTAGTCCTTGCTGCCACCAGTATTCACCAGTATTCACCAGCCATCTAGCCATCTAGAGTCCACAGTGTTTAGGCATTCCAGATGAGCATAATCGGGAGAGGGAAGTGGTGCGACTTCTCATCACAACTCCTCAGCGGCCATCTTGCCCTTATCTAATTTTTCCTGATGTAAATATTTTATATTTTTTTATTCCTTTTTAACGATTTTAGAAATTATTGATGAATTGTGTAAACCTTTCCCCCATCCATGATATAGGGCCTAGTTAGTTATCAAAAATAATTTTTGCTGTGAAGATTAAATTGTAATGTGATGTACTTTTATTATGCACTTTGAAGGTTTAGAAAAAGAAAAAAAAAACGAAATAAAGTTTTGAATTGAATTGAATTGATAGTATGGAAGTAGCGGCCCAAGAGACATGCGGTATTGACCCACTGCAATGCCAAGCTGGAGGAAGGGAACCTTTTCTGCCCAAGCTGGTCCAGCTTCTTGGATTCCTTATCTGGGGGAGCAAAAGGGAATTCGGCTTTTGATGAAGAGGTTTGTACTACCAAGCTCTCAGGTAAGGGGTGTTTGGTCAGGAACGCTGGGTCACCAGGAGTGGGGCGGTTGAGCGGGCAATCGTCCTAGCCACAGGACCCCCTGAGCCGGGCTTGGACAAAGTGCCCAGGAGGAGGTCCATGAGGGCTTCATTTACTGGCAAAAGGTATTCAGAAGAGGAAGCTGCAGGCTGAAGCACCTCTGTCCGGAGGTTAGTCCAGACTGCCACAGAAGGGCGCTTGAGGCCGAGGACATTGGCTGCCCTCCTCACCACCACATCATAGGAAGCTCCCTCCTCCATAGCCACGGTAGGGGGGAGAAAGCAGGCCAGTGTCAGGGGAAGTGTCCAGACCACTGGCATCACCTATGTCCATTCTCCAGTCTGGTTCCTCAAGCTGGTCAGTTAAAGGGTCCAACAGTGCCTCCCAGTCCTCTTCCTCACCTTCTTGCCCAAAAGGAACTCCAGGAATGAACACAGGGATAAAAGTCCCTTCCGGCGTCGGAATTGACATTGATCTGGCTCCGTGTCCACTTTGGGGATGAGGATGGGGTCGGCCCTGACTTCCGGCATGGTCGACGACAGGAGTATTGTTGTTGGGATCGATATCTGGGAAGGTCGAGTAATATCAACCGGCGTTGATCTGGATCCAGGCCTGGATCCACGGGATACCTCTGGACCCCCGCCAGAGCTGCCAGCGTCAAAGTCCCAGGGCCCCTGACTGCTACTCGGTGCCTGAAGGCACGCCGGTTGAGCCAGGCTAACCAAATATGAAGTACAAGACCTTATTGAACTTTTGGATTTGGACAGGAGATGCTCCAGCTCCCAGAAAAGGAGGGAGGCGTAGAGCCATCACAGAAGTAGGCTCCAGACACTAAGCCTTCAAGCGACGACACTTGGGATCCTGTGTCGCGTCGGCCGGCCGACAGGGAGAAGTCGAAGAACGCCTGTGCTTCTTGGACTTCTTGTGTTTCCCTGACGTACCCGAAGATCTCCCCGATGACTTCAAGTGAGAAGAGTGTGGGCTCCCTGACCATTCTCGAGACCTTCCCCCCTGGAACAAGAACGAGAACTGGAGCGACGCGGAGCCGAGCGCCGGGCCTCCAGTAGATTTGGAGACCACTCCCGTAAAGCCTTCGGGTTTATGGCCCGGCACTCAGAACACGACTTCAGGTTATGGTCGCACTCCAAACACCAAAGGCTCACGAGGTGCGGATCCGTCATGGACATCATCAGGTGGCAAGAACTGCAGGGCTTGAAGCCGGTCATTTGCTGGGACATCCTCGACGCACCTGGAGTCTACAACGCAAAAAAGACATCGACAATAGTAGAAACAAGTTAGCCTAAAAGGTGCTAGGGGTATCTCTCTCCGTATCTGTGCTAGGATGGCGTGGAAAAAGAAATAACAAATGTCAGCGTGCATAGGCAACGTCTATTTAGGTCTCGCAAGGCCATCCTGATGATGGACGCGGAGTCGACTAATGCCACCTAACGACTCACAGGACAAAAAAAATCTCCAAATCCAGACTGACGCCTGGGGGAAATTCTAAGTTAAGGAATCTACAACTATCATGTTAATTAGATTAAAGCCTATACTGTATCCTGAGCTGGCTTTACATTTGCTGATTAATCAACTGCACACATTTACATTTCTTTCAGGTAACAGGCTTGAGGGAAGACGTGTTTCTTCTTTTGTTATCTGTCTTTCCTTTTGATACACAGTATAGAAGACCACCATCCTTTACTCAGTATGAGGCACCTCAAGGTCAGCATTAATGGTTCAATGGCTTAATGCAAATTCATGGGCCTCCCTCGGAGAATGCAGTGAGGGGCCTTTAGAATCACATGTCTCAGACCTTATGAAGGCTAGGGGTCTCCTGAAGTCTGGTACCACCTGTTGAATCACAGTGGACTGTGTTATGTCCCAGAAACGGTTGTTTTTAACAAAAAGTATGGGAACTGTTTCAGTAAAATTGAAAAGCTTTGAGTGTTGTTCCCAGTAGATACCACCCCCTTTGACCTCAGGCTAGCCTACCACCTGGGGCTGAGTTCAGACAATCGCAGAGTGTACATTTCAGTCTGGTGTTGGGCGTGTTATTGATGCACAGGTTGGGGTTTGGCCCCGTGGGGACAAGGGCAGGCACTGTGTCCCCCTGAACTGTGAGAAGGCTTTCATGGAATGGATTCGTCTTGATGGACCTTCTCCAAATCACAGGGGCTAAGTAGTGATGCAAGGAGGAGTCTACAGCGCACCTGAGCATATCGACCTCAGCAGCTGGGGATTCAAGCAACAGGAAGCTGCAGCTCCCCAACAAAACCGAACAGTGCAGACCCAGTGCAGCAGAAATATGGTGGTTATCCTGCCTCCTCCACCAAGTATTTCAACAGCAGACATGTAGAACGATCAACATCTTTGTAGCTGAGGGTTGGGCACCGAGGCATCAAAAACAGCCTAAGCTGGAGTAGCCTCAAAAGAGGATCTCCTATTATTAGTGCACTGTCAAAGCTCACACCCTCTCAGCTCCGCTGCAGCACTGCTCTCTACCTAGTGGCATCCTTTCCTTACTGCTGGAGGATGTTGTGTAGTGTCGGACACGTTGGAAGCGACGCATAGCAAACAACATCACATTCTCATGGAACGTAAACACTGACTGGTGTCTAATCCATTACAGTAGTGAGTCTTTCAGGGGTTAGGGCGGGAGGGGTTGATTTTCCAGAGGGTATCAAGTGACAGACTGGGAGAAAGAGAAGGGCGGCCGGCTGTTGGGTCTGGCAGCACAAGTATCTGCAGAGGACTCCTGAGGGCTTACATTAAAATCCAGAAGCTCTTCAATCCTTGAGGACAATTTACAATGTTAGCCACTGAGCATGAAGAAATTGGAGAGTTTCCAAGGATGGTGTACCAGTTTCTCCCGGCAGTAATCACGGACAACTTTGTATCAATTATTAAGGAAGGCTGAGAGTCACAAGTGGGAACACCCTTGTGGGGACCTCTGGAGCAAATAAGTATCTGGTCTGCTTGGCAGAGTGGGGATGGTTTTTCACGTCTTTTATGGTCTCTGTTGGCTTTCATGCTTCTCTTTGAGTTGAATTTTGCAATTCTATACAGTCAGTTATGATGTAAGGTATCATTAACCGTACTTTATAATCAAACAAATGTTTGGCAGGCAAGACACCGATGGTTCTATGCGACATGTCTCAATAGTCTCTTAGGGTTTGCCATTGTACTTCTGATACAGGAACTCTTGTGGACTTTGTAACCTAGAATGACTGTTTCAAAGTATCCATGCATCACTCCTCTATGCCAATGGCTTTAGGTCATAGCTGAGTGATTTTACAATGATGTGAACCTAGACGAGCAGGTCAGCCCTTCAATTCCCCGATGTTGACATGGGTCCAACTGCCAGACTTTCCAACAGCTGGAGTGCCCAAGGAGAAACAAGGAGCAACCTTTGTGGAGTGCAAGTATTACAATTTCAACAAAAGTGACTGGGACACCAGTAACTTCAGGAACACTCATCTATGGCATCCAAGAAGTGTGGTCCGATGGTAATGGGTCATAAAGAATCAACAGTGACGACTTCCCAGATTCCCAAGGGCAATTCAGACATAAGTAGTGGTTCTGATAGGCTGTCTCTACTCAGGCTATGTTTGAACATAGCGCCAACTCAACGCACCCGGGATTGTTTCTATCCGTAATAGAAACCGTTCAATCGTCAGCAAAGGCACTAAACTGGCAATCGGACAAAATGGACGTTCAAATAGATCTAATGAACACCATAGCTCATTATATTGCAGGGATTGATACCAAACTGGACAAATAACTTGATAATAACAGCCCAATCAAAGTACACACTGGAACAAAGCCCCTGTTCCTGTGGCCCAATCATAGACAAACTAAGCCTCCTTCCCAATCTTATTGAACAAATACTGGCTTTCAAAGAATCAGGCTCGCTTCCCCCCAAAGTTAAATGAGCTGACAATAATACACAATGTTCTCCCCCCAAAAAATCAGATAAAGAAAAGGAAAAAGGGAAGAATCTTCGAAAAGCAAGGCCAACGTCAAATATATTATTCGCAAACAATCAAATTACATTAACCAGACGTAAAAAAAACGGGAAAGGAAAGCAAGGAATAAACAAACAGCAGGGAACACGGAGGAAGGGGTGAGGATGTTCCCCATATTCACTACAGCTAAAAGTAAGGGTCATAAATTAAATATGGCAAGTATATCTGAAGATCGGCGGACTTATTGCTCATATCACCAAAAAAACAGCCTCTTTCAAAAAAAGAGGGCATGATCTACTCACAAAGGAAGAAAGCCACCATTCCACGTACAATGCAGTAGAGTCCATAGGTGACATAAGGGACAGAGATGTAAGCCCGAGGCCGAGTGCGGGTTAAGCCACACAGAAAGAACATACACAAAACCAACAGAACAAGTCTCGTATAGACGGCGTCACGACAAAAAGTACCCGCAAAGGTACCGCACGCTCCCCCCAAATAAGTGGACAAACAGGGTGCCCACACAGCCCCGTGACAAGCCCACAACATAAAAAGGTAGGGTCAAATATAAAATCTACATTGACTGGGCCTAAATTCGATGTTAATCTGGTAAAGTGGCCCAAAGGGACAACACGTTCAGCTCATGGCAGAGAAAAATCAAACCCCAGACAAAGCAAGATACAAGGCATGGCACGAGGGACCAATGACCAAGGCCAGCTTGATAATGTACGCAACAGCCAAGAGGAATTAACTAAAACTGCCAATGGCATTAAAAATCGGAAACTTCCGGTAGGGGATAAAAGAGCTCACCCCCTACCGCTGATATAAAGATCCTACTACATCATGGAGGCCGAAGGGGGCGTGGCTTGGGCGCCGATGGCGGTGGTCGCCTGAGAGCTCGGCTCCGGGACTGTGCCCGGAATTATCCTGTAAATCGGAGGCCGTGGGGCACCCTAACCCCCGCAAACTGTTGATCGGATCGACTGGGACCTGCCGGGGACTTCGGTGCAGCCCATACATGAGGTGACCCGACGGAAAATCGAAGTTTGTGGATCCGCGGAGTGCGACCCAACATGGCGCCCGGACCTCATTGTCCCCTTGGACGGGACCATTGAACTGGAGGAACATCGCTAGCCACAGCGTACCCTCCACCTTTTCGCTTCCCTGCGATATGAGGAGCTGGGTACAGATCTGATTGGACTCAGGCAACAGGGAACGCGCCTGGAGGGTCGGATGCCCTCACTATAGTGGACCTCGGCACACGGACGCCTGGAGGCCCTGCCTGCGGTACTGCCCCCCTGGACCGCACCTGGCTGCATTTCCCCGATCGACCCACTCCCATGGGAGGCACTGCCCCTAGGCGCCACAAAGTCTCCGGTGGTGTTGGTGGCCCTCGCTCCGGGTCCTCATCAGCTAGGCGGGCCTGCCCGACCTGGCGCCAACTGTCTCCGCCTCCTCCTCAGTGCCCTCCGACGACTTGGTGGTGGCGCGGGCCGAAGCTGTGGAGGTCCAACAGGCCCTGGAGACGGAGATCGCCGACCCCCGACCCGAAGACCAATAACCGGGAGAGACATAGCCGAAGCCCGCACTTGGTGGCGCCTCTGGCTGGATCCACACAGCGTGATTCCTGCGACATGGGGAAACCAAGGGGAGCCAAGGGGACTACCCCAGCCGCATCAGATTCAGAGACCCCGGACAAAGAGGAACGTAAAGATCCGGAGAGTTCTGGTGGCGCACCACTGCAACAACAATTTGACCGTGTCTTGGAGGTGATTGCGACCACACGCTCGGCCCTCCAGCAGGACATTGCCCAGGTGGCGACGAGTCTGGGCCTCCTTAGAGCGGATCATGGCAAACTTTCGGATAGGGTCAAGGAAGTAGAAGGCTCGGTGGAAACTTTGGAGCCAGCGCAGCGCACCCTGGCCGCGACAATGAAGGATGCCCTATCCCGGATTACTGCTCTGGAGCAACGAGCGGAAGAGGCGGAAGGCCGTAACAGGCGCAACAACATTCGAGTGGTGGGCCTGCCAGAGAAGATTGAGGATGGTGACATGGTGGCCTACTTAGAAGCCTGGCTCCGAGACACAGTGGCTCCGGAGGGTCTATCCTCTTTCTACACCCTGGAGCGAGCACATAGAGTTCCAGCGAGGCCGCCGCAACAGGGCCGTGCCCCGCGACCGGTGGTAGCACGGTTATTGCACTTTCGGGACAGAGACCTCATCCTTAATGCCGCCAGACATAATGGCCCATTCAAGGTGGAGAACAGCCAGGTGAACATCTTCCCGGACTACACCTATGAGACCCAACGCAGGCGGTTCTCATTCTTGGCAGTCAAACGCGAGCTCCGGAGCGAGGGCATCCAATACTCGCTCCTATTTCCCGCGCGGCTCCGCATAATTGTCGATGACAAAACTCAATTCTTTGATACCCCGGAGGAGGTCTGTAACTGGCTTGAACTTTATAGAGCCGGGAAGGATGGCTTTGGCTCTTCATCTCAGCTAGTGGTGGAGCCGGGACGGCGATCCAAGAGAATTCGGAGTCGCCGTGGCCGATCGGGAGGACCCTCAACTGCGGAGACATCGACGGAGCGGAAGGGAGTGTTGGAGGTGTTATCAGCGTTGTCTGGCTCACGGGACGGCACCATCGAAGAGGAAGCGGACCCTGGTGACGAGGGGGAACCAACGGACTCGGAGGAGTCAGTGACTGATAGCGTCCACACGCCGGTGATTACACCGAAATCGGTTGAGGACCTTCTGGATGGACAGGGTTGACGGGGTGAGCTGCAATCGTTTGGGTGGGGGCCCGGAGTGGGGGTGGCGGGTACCGACGATTGATCATGATTCCCGGGGAGGTGGGGGTGGGGTGCCTTGCTCGTGCCCTGAGGGTTACCAGTACTGTTTTGGGCTAGCTTTAGTCCTGGTAGCCAGAGTATCGAGGGCCCACTGCCAACGCCCAGCCCGCACTTGGCCCTTAAGGCCTTCCTACGGTGGCGACCGCAGGATTAGTCGGGGACAGGGTTTTTTTTGAGGATATGGTTTGGATGGGAACTAGATGGTGCTATTTGGGTCCTGTTCTGGGGAGGGTGGGTAAGGGATTTGATCGAGTTGGGGTTGTTGAGTTTTGGTTGGGAAAAATGGCCGCCATCAGTGCTGGGTTGCTTGTTCTTTGCTGGGATCCGGATGGGGAGACTTTGCACGAACAATATGGGACAATGGCTGATGTTGCTAATGTGAAATGTATTACTTGGAATGTGCGGGGGCTTCACACCATGTCTAGACGTCACAAAGTACACGCTTATTTAGTGCGTAGAGGGGTACAAATGGCGCTGTTGCAGGAGACCCATCTGAACAAGGCGGAAGGGGCGGCGCTGCAGCGTAGGTGGAGAGGGCAGGTCTTTTGCACGTCGTACTCCGCGTATGCCAGGGGGGCGCTGATTTGGATTAGAGCTGGGGTTCCCTTCCAGGTCACGAAATCGGTGGTGGACCCGGAGGGGCGCTATGTGGCCATTTCGGGCACTCTGGGGGGGAGGGACCTGAACGTTTGCTGTGTTTACGCACCCAATATGGACCAAGTTGCCTCCTTTTCCAGGTTATCGGGCTCGTTGGCCCACTTCTTCTCCGGGCCCCTCTTGCTCGGTGGAGATTTCAACTCAGTAGTGGATGTGGAGACTGATCGATCGCATCCGCCTCTCCCTGACTCTCCGGTTCGCCGTGTGGCTAAAGGTCGTGGGGACTGGCAGATGCACTGGGGTCTGACGGATATTCGGAGGGCGCAGCACCCTGCCGCAAGAGATTATTCCTACTTCTCGAGACTGCACGAGCTACACGTTAGACTAGACGGATTTCTTGGCTCAGCTGAACTGGTTTCAGCGGCGGTCCGGTCTGAGTATTTAACCAGGACCATCTCAGATCATAACCCCCTCCTGCTGGACCTTCGCTGGCTTCCTGGGGTGCCTGCGGTGCCCACCTGGAAGTTACGTCCCGAGATCCTTGAGGACAGTGTCTTCAAAATGGACCTAGGAGATAAGATCTCGGAATATTTCGCTTCCAACAGGGGCACTGCGAGCTCGAGGGCGCTAGAATGGGATGCTTTTAAGGTGGTGGTGAGGGGTTATTGCATCTCTAAAAAGGTAGGCATAAGACGGGTTATCCTTGACGACTTAGCTACTGCGGACCGGAAGCTTCGTGAGTTGGAGCTCCGCCGCCCCGGGCATCCTGAACTCCAGGAGAGCACGGTAGAGGCGAAGGAAGCGGTGGCGGCGGAGGTTCAACGGCTGCGCTGTTTCGACTACAAGGCCTATACGGTTAGGTCCCTTGCAGAGGGGGATAGGTCGAGCGCACTGCTAGCATGGCTGGCTAACCCCACGCGCCAGACCTCACTGACGATGTCCATGCGCATGGCAGACGGGACCGAAGTGCACACTCAGCCTGAGATCCTGAGCTGCTACCTACGCTACTACGAACGCTTGTATCGCAGTCGCTCTGCCAGAGACCCTGATTTGCTTGATGATTATCTACGACCCCTGGAGCTCCCGATGGTGGAGCCTGACGTGGCGAAAACCCTGGGGTCAGACATTGAACTGGGGGAGATCCGCAGTGCCATTAAAAAGATGGCGAGGAATAAGACCCCGGGCCTAGATGGCCTTCCTATTGAATTTTATGCAGCTTATGTTGACCTCCTAGCACCAAGGTTATTGATAGTATACAGAGAGGCGAAGAGACTTGGTCGGCTCCCCGGCTCGATGTGCGAGGCCTTAGTGGTGCCCCTTCTCAAGCCGGGAAGGGACTCGTCCGATCCGGCGTCCTACCGTCCTTTATCAATGCTAACGGTCGACTATAAAATACTGAGCAGCATCTTGGCTTCGAGGCTGCTGGGTCACATGGGCTCTCTGGTACACGAAGACCAGGCTGGATTCATCCCCAAGCGAAACACGACCATGAACATCCGTAGGTTGTTCCGCTTGTTGGGAGAACCGCTCGTGGACGCCCCGTGCCCGGTGGTCCTATCGGTGGACTTAGAGAAGGCCTTTGACAGCCTCGAATGGGACTACCTGCGCACGGTGTTGCTGCGATTCGGCCTCGTCGAGGGTTTCATCAGATGGACAACGGTCCTATACGCCTCGGCATCGGCCAGGGTTTGGGCAGGCCCGCTGGTTTCCTCACAATACCCGGTGGAGAGGGGCACGAGACAGGGTTGTTCGTTATCCCCGCTTCTCTTTGCGTTGGCGGTGGAGCCACTGGCTCTGCTACTCCGATCGGGAACCCATTATAATGGCCTGCGGACACCCTCGGGCCCACATTACATCTCGCTCTACGCCGATGACCTGTTGCTCTTCCTTGAGGACACGGTTACTGCCCTGCAGGAGGCTGCGACGGCGCTCACGGCGTTTGGGGAGGTCTCGGGCCTTCGAGTGAACTGGGCTAAGACCTGTCTCTTCCCGGTTCGCAGAGGCACGCCTAGCCCTGTTGTCGGTGGAGAGATTAGATGGGAACCTGACTGCTTTAAATACCTGGGGGTGTACGTTTACCATGAACCAGCTGACCTCCTGGATGGGAATATTGCTCGCAGCACCCGAGCGCTACGGGGTAATATGGATTTCTGGGCGACGCTACCGCTCTCGGTGGCGGGGCGGATTGCTTTGCTCAAAATGGTGGCGCTCCCCCGGTTGCTGTATTATTTCCGAACGCTACCGATCTGGGTCCCGCCGGCCACATTTAGACTCTTACTGTCGATGATAGTCGGATTCCTCTGGGGCTCGGGCCGCCGAAGAGTGGCCCTCAAGACCCTGATGAGACCGAAAGACGAGGGTGGGCTTGCGGTACCGGACTTCGAAAAATACTACCTAGCGGCGCAACTACAGACCCTCACCCAGGAGATAGCCAGGGAATTCCGGGGCCCGGAGGACAGGAGGGGCACGGGGATGGCCAGAAATGTTCTCTCCTTCATAGCGCTGCGACAGCGGCTGGCTTTACAGGACTTATCGATGGAGGAGAAGACCATTCGCCTGTGCTGGAACCGGGTCCATGCCCGGGGCCAACTGCGAATACCGTATGCGCCCGAAATACCTTTGGGCATGCTGACGGCTCTGCCCCATGGCGGTGATTGGTTGCGGTTAGCGGACTGGGAAGACGCGGGCCTACAATTGGTAGGGGACCTCTATGAGGACGGGGCGCTTTTGCCCTTTCAGGAGCTCATTGACCGCTTCGAGGTTCCTCGCGGTGACTTTCTGTTGCACTCGGCCCTGGTCCGAGCGATCCAGGCACACTGGAAGCACGGGCAAGAGGAACCCCCTACATTTCCGGTGTGCCAATACGTCATGATGTCTGCGGGTACGGTAAAGGCGGTCACTTGCCTCTACGGCAGACTAATCAATGAGGGGCTGACCCCCCTCACCACTTTGAGAACCCGTTGGGAGGAGGACATAGGTAAGGAGATCCCGGAGACGACCTGGTCCCAACTCATGCGACGAGCCTGGAAGGGCACACGTCACGCCCGATTTCAACTGGTCCATTACTATATACTTCACAGGGCATATCTGACCCCGGCGAAAATCAAACAGTATTTTGCTACGGACACTGCGGACTGCCCCAGGTGCCAGGCGCCGGAGGCAGACCTCCTCCAAATGTGGTCCTGCCTGGGATTGTCCTTATACTGGACGGAAGTGGGGAAGACCCTGGAGGAGGTAACAGGGAGGTCATTATTGGTTGATGCGGCAGTGGGACTCCTCCACTGGTTTCCACATACCCCCAAAAACAAAATTACTAGCAAATTCATTGATTTGGGGCTTCTCCTTGCAAAACGAGAGGTGACCAGGAACTGGAAGGCACGGGTCGGTCCGACGGGAGGCCGATGGCACAGCGAACTCTTGAAATGGGCAGCGGGAGAAAGCACGCTGAGATATCAGTTAGCTAGGAGACAGCATAACGAGAAGGCGCAGGAGGCAGCGCTGGAATGGGAGACATTGGTACAGGCCCTAAGGGATTATTGCGCCCCCAGCGACTCCGAAAGTGAGGAAGCAGCTCGCCCCGAGTCCCGATAGGCGATTACACCTTTTAGATCTGTTACTCTCCTCATGGGTCCTCTCACCAATCCTACTGCGGTTGTTGCCGTGCACTGATGGCGGGGTGGGGCGGGGGTTAATTCGGTTTATAGTGTTTTGGGGGAGGGGTTTTCTTTTGGTTTTGTGGGCTTGTTTAGAAAAGCAGATGACGGACGATGGATCATCCGGACCAGCTTCAACTTCCTGTTGAGCCCCCCTTGAATTATGCCGCCCAACCATTGGGCTATGGGCTGAATGGCTGTGTACATATTGCTGGGGGACGGAGGGTTACATTTCACTGACTTTGTTTGATTTATAATGCTGGTCAAGTATGTAACAATTTGCTAATTCCTGCAATAAAAATATATTTAAAAAAAAAAAAAATCATGGAGGCCGAAGTGTAACTATAAATAACAAGGAGGAAGCCAGTCCTGTGGGAGGGGCAGAGGCGGACTACACGAGAGACTCCCCCACTGACTCTAACACAAACGGGGAACCGGGGAGAGAGATCAATCAGCCCAAATGGCCACTGACATTTCAACATCCTGAATCATGCAATAAACAGGCAAGTAGTATGCATGTAATAGAAACATCTTTCTCAGCGGGGCCTCATTACGGAACTAGAAGGGACCACAGACCTGAACCAGAACTAAATGCCGGAAGTTGGACTAGTAAGGACGACCAACATCTTAAACTGTTGCTTTTTACTACAGAATTTGAAATACAGGGGATGCATGACATCCTCAACAGGGGCAATATATTTAAACTCTACGCCAACATTCAAGGGCTACAACACCTAAGCACAGCGGATTTACAGTTGAATTCTGTAAACAAGAAAATAACAACACACTGAAACAAACACTTACAACATGGCGAACAGAGGAGATTACACAGTTAATATTGTCCTCAAGAAAAATATTCGGCAGATAAGGCTCTCAAGACCGGCAAAACCACGCTATCCAGACCCATTAAGGGAACCATTGGTTATGGAGGGCAAAACGAAAGGCACGCCAGCCAAAAAAGAGCAGGTTCACTCAGTACTACAGAACGCAAAAGGGAACAGTCCACCACCGGCAAAACATCTTTCGACCAACTTAGGTAAACAAGTAAATACCAAAGATGATGTCGATTACCGGCGCTGGGTAACTGGAACACTGAACAAAGAGAAATACAACTGACCCTGCCAAAAACCATCTAAGGATAACAGCCAAGACATCTTCCATCTATTATTATGGAATATAGCCGGTGCCAGGAAATGGCTGGAAGACGGTTTGCCCCTCCACAATTAGGCATCATGTAACATCATCGCCCTCCAAGAAACATGGGCAGCAGAGGGTCTACCACTTGTTGGATACACGCACTTTAGCACCCCAGCAGAAAAAAACATCAAATATGGCCGCCCATCAGTCTACATTGCGATGGACATTAACATCAGATCAGAACAAATAGGCCGCACAGGCCAAACATGCAATTAATAAAACTGTCTGTCCAGGCCGAGCGACCCCTGTATTACTAGTGAACTCCTATGTACCTCCCTATGTGAAACAGAAACAAGTCCAGTCAAAGCAACAATCCCTCCTGGAAAGTCATCTTAACAGGTGACTTCAACTCCAATTTAATCCATACACCAGATGAGGACGAAAAGCTAGCTGCAGACAACGAATTCTGGAACGTGACACCACAATACCAACTCAAAACAGAGCGTCATGATCCAGCTGGACAACAACTGGTAACAACCTTAGAATATCTTGGCCTACAGTTCCTTAATGGTAGAACTCCAGGCGATAATCCGCCACAATATACCTATCTGGGAGGCTCGACCACATCAAGACTAGACTACATAGCAGTCTCACTTCCATTATGCCCCTTTGGTCAGCAATTTTCAATATAATTTACATCAAAAAGTGACCACTCATACCAGAATATCTACTTCAATCTAAAGTTCACCAAAAATCATAACACTAAGATATTTGTAGAAAGTTATTTTTCTACTAACCTAAAACGATTGAATTGGACAACGACCAACATTGTAGATCTTCAGGTAAGAGTTCAGGGAATAAAAATAGGAAGTGAGACCACTATAGGTAATCAGATCCAAAAATGGGAAAGCTTCACGGAAGAGTTAACAACAATTATGTCCACTTCTCATAAAAAAATACGGGCCCCAAACCACAATATCTCACTTCCAAAAAGTCTGGTTAAACTCAAACTAGAAATTAGGAAAAATGCAAGAGCACTAAAAAAGACAACTATGTCATCTAAACACTGGGCCCAAAGACAAAGTCTCAAGAAAAAATATAAAAAGGCAAAGTGGGAATACAAAAGAACACTGAAGGATGACTGCTCGGCAAAATTACTATCCACGGCAAAGAATACCAACTCAAGTGCATTTTGGAGAATCATCAATGGACTAAACCATCCTGCAAACCCAAAAACATCAAGGGGTCGATTCTGATTCAGGAAACTAATCCGTATGACAATTCGTATTCGTAGCTGTTTCAGTACGAATCGTAGTAATCCGTCCGAATCGCGTAGTACGATCCGTTGGCTCGAAATACGTATGAATCGTCGTGAACCGTACGAAAGTCTAAGGTGAGTCCGTATGACATAGACCGGCATAGTAAACCATACTAATCGTAAACATACCATACGACCCGCCAAGTACGATCCGGACTGGGGTATGGAGACGCGATTCGTACGGATACGTCGGGTATGAGCAATTTGTACAGAGATCTACACTGTTGCATAAGCCCCGTACCCCTAAATTCAAGGGGAGTACGCAGGGGGTGTACGCACCATACACGTACGACCTTGGGGGGTACGGACCGTACCCCTACACACCATACACCTACATTCATGGGGGGTACGCACAGGGACATACGCACCGTACACCTGTAATCCAGGGGTCTACGCACCGTACCCCTGCAATGATGGGGTGTACGCACTGTACATAGGGGGGTCCGTTCCGTACGCATTTCGAGCCAAAATCTGCTATTCTGGATGTTTTAAACTCCCGTAGCAAAAGCGTCGTACAGAGTGCTGTCGACACGAATCGTACTTGCTGGGTCGGAAAAAGCTGCTCCGAACCGTACGGACGTCCCATACTGCTTGTTCTGAATATGATTCGTATGGATCATTGAGTCGTATGGTCTTTGGTACGAATCGTACGGAGAACTGCATTGGGTACACATCGTACTACATCGTACGTACGGGTATGGTTCTCCGTTTGATTCGTACGGGGAAAAGGCTCGGTACAATGATTCGGATGGGATTTTCCCAAATCGGAATCTGCCCCCAAATGTCCAAGAAGCGTACTGGATTGCACTATTAATAAAGAGATTCTCGGATGTAATACCTCCAAAACATCTAGAGTGGGGTCAGAGAACGCAAGATCTACCAAATACAAGCTATGAACAACAAATTAACAACAAGAAGGCTTCACAAAGAATAAATAGCTCCATAACCCGTGGTCAACATATAACTCCCTGCACAGATGTAGCATATCCGAATGAAGAATGCAAAGTAACTCAACCCCCAGATATGGGTCAACGGTCATCATGGTCCTATCAAGAAGATACTCAATCAAAGAAGAGCAATGAGACAGCAGACACCCTCGGACACCCAGGCGTCTGAGAGGAAGACATAAGAAGAACTCTTAGGGAGAGCCGCAGCAGTGGAGCTCCAGGCCCGAACAGCATCCCCCCAATAGTTTTTAAATCTGACCCGGAGTGGTAGATTAAAAAAACTATTCGACGAGGTAGAAAGTAAAGACCAAAATCCATCTAGCTGGCAAGGCTCAATAATTTCACCTCTCTTCAAAGGAGGAGACAGAACATCCCCAGCAAACTACAAACTGATCGCTCTCCTGGATGTAGATTCGAAGTATTATGCATCATTACTCCTTGAAGATATGATCAGCTGGCCTGACAGCATAAAGAGAATCCCGCCTAATCAAACAGGTTTCAGGAAAGGGAGCGGGACAATGACAAATCTCTTATCACTCTCACTGTTAGCCGACAAATATTTACGAAGGAAACAGCAGCTGCATCTCTGTTTCATTGACCTAAAGGCGACCTTCGACAGCGTAGATCGAAATATCTTATGGGGGAACCTGCACAGTTAGAATATTCCGGACAAAACACTCAGAGGAATCCTGCTCCTATATTCCAACACATGGATGGAAGTAAAATTGGGGGACGGAGCACAGCTATCAAGAAAAATCAAGACCAGCAAAGGGCTTAAGCAAGGCTGTGTTCTGCCCCCACATCTCTTCAACCTTTTTATGGCAGACCTTGCGCCAAGTCTCAACAAGATTTCATCCCATCCACCCAAATTAGGCTCCTTACCTCTAACCCATTTATCCTACACGGACGATGTCGTATTGATGAGTCTAACTAAGATCGGCCTTCAAAGGTCACTTGAGGGATTTGCAGAATTTATAACCAATAACAACCTGGAGATAAACACCACAAAAAGCAAAACAATGCTCATCACCATATGACGGACAGTCAATCAACATACCCAATTGGAGGGAAAAAAGATAGAAGCAGTGCCTCATTATAAGTACTTGGGCTTTTATTTTGACAATCAACTCAATCACCAGCAGCAAAAAGCCTACATTGCACAGAGAGCAACGCCTTATCGTTCGCCTTTAGGTCTCTAACGAAAAAGCTCAAGGGGCCATTATACAAACCACTACTGGCAACAATGAAAGCTAAGGTGCTCCCTAAGCTGTCATACGGCAGCATAGCCCTCCATGGGAAAGACGCAGATCTGCTGAATAAAGTACAGACGGCCATCTACAAATCAACCTTCCAAATCAACCAGGGTGCTTCACCAGCGCAGACCAGATTAGAATTTGGAGTACTAAAGGAAACACTGGGAAAGAAGTATGCAACCATCAAGTATTGGTATAGTTTGAAACAGAATATAGCAGCTTCAGAACTGCATAAGGCCTTGTGGGATGAAATAAAAACTGACGCAAAGTCCCCATATAATCAATTCCTAAACAACGCTTTAACAGACACCTGCACAAGAAATCTCTGGGAAACTAATCTGCCCTACTCGGCCTTTAAGCAAGCCATAAATAAATCAGCAAAATCCCATTCACTTCTAGTTAACAAAATCACTTTTAGCGCCAGAAAACACGTCTGGATGGTTATATCCAAATATAAAACACTTACTCCAGCTCCATATTTAACAATTACATTTCCGGCCCACAGAAAACAACAGCTAATGGCGCTACGCTTGGGAAAATTTCCATCTACCATGGACCAGCCAACCTGGGTCCATGGTGGACCTACAGACTGCAGACTATGTGGGAGCAATAAGGAGGACTTCATACATCTTGTCTGCATTTGCCCGAATTTATCTCATGCACAAGGCATCTTCCTAAAAAAATCCATGAACGACCGAGGTATAAGAACGTGCAGATCGGCGATCATGGCAACCCTTAATCCAACTGACACTCGTTTGAATTGCCTACTAACAAAGTTCCTTCTGGCTCATGCACATGCTCTGAAATGTAACCTGATGCCCTGCCTAGAAAAGGGAAATAGGACGGCTAACTCTGCGGCAGAGGGCTTTCCCGAACATAACACAGAATAGTACTAGAACATCGGGAGACATATTTTACGTGGACTAACAAATGGTTTTGATCAATTTTAAACTCGTATATTGTGTATATTAAAATGTCTAAATTTTAATAGAAAATATTTGCACTAGAAACAGAAAGTTTTATGATTTAAGGAAACAGAATGTAGACAAGCACCAAGAGTTTCATTTGTAGCACTTGATTTTATGAAATGTATTGTTATGGTTTTAATTAACTGAAACAATAAACTTTTTTCACTTTCACTTTCGCTATGGCAGACATCACACCACACCAGTATCTTCTTGACAAGCTTGTTAAGGAAACAGAACTAAGCTATTTGTGGAAGTAGCCTTCTAGAATCAACAATGCCTTATACCAGTTCCATAATTTATTTCTGAAGGGTCAGAGGGATGACTAGACACGTGCCTCTCACGATCAGCCCTCTTTTGTGTCAGTCGAACTCTCTCTACACGTTGAAAAACACTATGTATGAGAAACTGAGGAAAGAAGGATAGGGGAAGGGAGGAACACTCTAATGACCCTGCGGAGTGCTTGGGGCTCTGTCTCTTACTATGTAGTTGTCCGCCACCAATGGTGAGACACAGTACATTTTTGTTATGAGGGGACATTGATAGTAAGCTTATTATAGGCATTATGCTAAGTAGCTGAAAGTTGTCATCACTGTAGGCTAAGGGTAGCATGTCACCACAGCCTGACTGAACACTCTTAATAGCAGAGGCAGGGAAGATGAGCAGATGGTACCAGCAGGGTACCAGGAATAGGTGTGTAGTGTTAAAGGCAAGAGCTGCATTGGCTAAGCAGGATATAAAAAAAATAGTGGAATGGAACAACAAAAACAAAAAAGATGAAGGCGAAGGCTAAGGGAAGGCCCTGTGCTGACTGATTTGAAAGGGTAGTAAACCCAACACATGCGCAATTGCCAGACAATGTGCTAACAGTTGTTCTAGGTTAAATACTGTCTCCCCCACTTTGCCATCCTGAATTGGGAAGTCACCCTACTTTCCTAAAGAACAGGCACTCTGATGGAAGGGAAAGGCTGTTAGCATTGCTGGCACCTCTGGCATCACGTTATGGGTCGCCACCATTTCCAAGTCCCTTTCTCCTGTCTGTGAAGTCTGGTAGGTTCACAAACAGTGAGCCCTCCTTACAATCTTCTCAAACTCTCTTCATTCTTGGAGTCCATCAGCTCAGAGAATGCACAGAGAGTTGGGTCATCCACTCTGGTCTTCACAATGTCTGCCTGGGCCAATGCTAATCGGCAGGTGTATTTGAAAAGGTATCACAGATATTCTTCATATCACATGTGGGCGGTACGGTTGTCCTCTTCCTGTAAATATTTTTTAAAAATCAAGGGAGTTTGGGAAGGTTGTTCCCCAGAAACTAAACAAAAAAAGTTTAAACAAAGCATTGGCAAAGCCAATGGGTCTTCCCTTTTGGCATTGCCAATACAAACCTATTGGCTTTGCCACTGCTTTTGCCGATGCAGTTCAGAGTTCAATGATATGCAGCATTCGCAACAAAAAATAAATAATAATGATGTATATATACACATGCGTCAGCATACATGTAAGTGTATGCATTATGATGCTGCAGCAACCATAGTGTAATGACATATGCATGAACATGCATCACCATGCAATGCCTCAATCATTTCTTGTTTTTTAATTCACTGCTGCAAAATGGCGAATTCTCATCTTGGACCAGTGAATTATAAATACAGAAACAAAAATGCACAAATGTGGATTTACAAAAAAAAGCAGGATGATAGTGAATTGCAGGTGCTGAACTCTCTTAAAAGTAAAACAAAACATTACAAAATGGGATGAGGAAAGTTGAGGGAGCAACTGAAGAGTTAGAGGGTGTCTGGGAAGCTATTAAATGATGCCACCAACGAGTTATGTTGGTGACCAAGGTGAGGTGGAGGCACGGCCGGACTGGGAAAAACAACCGGCCCTGGCAAAGTTCTCGGCCGGCCCCCCTCCCCACTGGGAGGGGGGGGTTGAAGGTGTCGCCGAGCTCTTTGCCGGGTCTGGTTTTCGGCAGATTTTGTTACAATGCCGATTTTGCAGTGAGAGAGCGCAATTTGAGTAAAATGTAGAAGTGCACCATATTGACCAGTAAGATGCACGAATTTAGTTAAAGCATATAAGAGTGTCGAAGATATAGAATGCACATACTCACGAGTGTTTAATCAATATAGAATGCATATTTTAGAGTGTGAAGCTAATGTAGTAATGTTTAGAAATGTTAGAATGCTATTAGATTCTATGTTATGTGGCTGTTGCAGAAGAGAATGTAATGCTGCTAAACGTAGAAATGTGCAGGCCTCATGGCAATGTATGAAGAACGAAAACGTGCCTTTACATTTTCACATAAAATGGATTATTACTATTCAAATTATTATTGATCATAGATTGAAATTACGTTTTATAGAAGTGTTTCATATAATCAGAGTGTAATAAGTTAGAATACTGTTTTTAGAATGAGAAACAAGGGTTCATAGAATGCACAGGCCCGTTTCATGTAATTTAGTAGGCCTGGAAAGATAAAGTTGTTTCTTTGATCTGCATGTGCTAGTTAAAATCGGGTCTTGTTAAGTATAAATTGCAGACCACGTTCGAAGTTTTACGACTTGGGAGATAAGCTGGAGGTCGGAATTTGGGGCCCAATTCATGGGTGTCTGCTTGCAGGTGTGAGGGGGTTCCAATCAAGAGAGTGATGAATAGAGCTCTGTTCTGGGAGACAGGCACAGGCCTGGAGGAGGCTTCAGGAATTTCCTGGGGGGTACCGGCGTGCCGAGAAGAGCCTGAGAAGCAAGGTCAAAGCTAACAGGAAGACCAGAGGAGTATCAGTATGGAAAAAGCCAGAACCGACACCACGTGAGAGGTGTACGTGAGGGGCGTCTCTGAGGGGCGTTTCAACTGTAATTGTGATTTTGTAGTAAGGACAGCACCCTTGGGTGGAGTTAGAGCAGATGGCCTGAGGAACCTTAGAGAGCGGATGGGTAGGCAGAGAGGGCACAACTGCGATGCACAGATTTACAACAGAGACTAAGGGAAAGGGAGTGTACTTCTTTGGAAGTCACCACGGCTGACACCTTTTTAGGTTAAGATCCTGCTAAGTAGGGATGTCACTTAGTCCAGTGTAGGGATAGTCTAATCTGAATGTTTTTCCCTTTTGTAAATGACGCTCAAGTTACAACTTGTGTCTATTCTTGCAAACCTGCTGATCTTTGAATTAGTCTTGGTGATATTTTTCTGTCGCCTAAGATCGTTTAGAGAATTCATGTTTGTATTGGTGCCAGTATATCTCTTGAACCTTATATTGAGATGTTTGTATCTCCAGTTATCTTTGGCTTTATAGTAAAACTTTAAAACTTATTCGTGGTAAGTGGTTCTTCAGAGTTGTGTAAATTATTGGATAGATTAACCTGGTAGTGGATTGCTTTTACTCTATGACAGGCAACAAAGGTTCAGTCGACCTAAGTGGGGATTTAGATCTAGAGTAATCAGATAAGAGATCGAAAATCCCGCCGTCCCAGTTGGTAGCAGTTTAGGATGGTTGCCTTCTAGAGGAAGGTGATCTAGACTAGGTTAAGATTACCCCGAGGCCCCTAGAGATCGAGAGATGATCAGCAGAAGAATCACCTGCCGAAGAAGGTGCTGACGGTGCGAGAGAAAAGCAGCAGAGTCGGTCGAGAGTGAGTATAATAAGGGTCATGCGTTGTCAGATTGCGGTGTTTTGTGTTGTATTTGTGTTGTAATGTCATGCGGAGTTGAATGCCTGTAGTGTGATTGAGGTAGGGTTGTGAGCGCGCGCAACCTGGTGAAAATCTTAAGTTCAGAGAAGAGCTTAAGTGGTTCGGGTGTATCGGACATCCAGAGTAATTGTCGACCATTGTGAAGGGGGTCATGAGGTACCATTGATCGCCCGCAGGACCGAGATAGGGGGGACGCAAGAGTGAGTGTATGGGTAACGGACGCTGGTCGGAAGTTACCGTGTGTAAGTAACCTATCAGTTAAGACGACTGTCTGGACGTTCGCGGAAAGACATTTCGTCAGTTAAGGTGACAATTACAGTTAGACTGTGGACGTACAGTCAAGAAAAGTGATCGCTTGGTCGGAAGTAATAATTTTTCAGA
Source organism: Lissotriton vulgaris (assembly GCF_964263255.1). Taxonomy (NCBI): domain Eukaryota; kingdom Metazoa; phylum Chordata; class Amphibia; order Caudata; family Salamandridae; genus Lissotriton; species Lissotriton vulgaris. The sequence goes on from NC_141693.1 coordinate 1,583,009,297, forward strand.
GTATGAATGGGACGCATGCATGACCGGGAGATGAGCTGAGAAAGGAGGGGAACTGCTGCGAGAGGGAGACGAGTGACGTCAGAGAGAGCCGCGCTGTGATGGGCCGGTCGACGCAAACTGCGCTGTGATAGGCCGGTTGACGCAAACCGCGCTGTGATAGGCCAGTTGGCAAGAACCGCGCTGAGATTGGTGGATTGTCATCAGGAAGTAAACAAACGCAGGAAATTAAGGAAAATTGTATATTTTGAACATGAAGTGTTTTAAATGCCTGAGAGCAATCTTTAAGAGAGAAAGGAGAGAATCTTATGACGGGGAAGAGGCCCCGCCAGAGGGTACACCAGCTCATTATATGGCTACGAATGTTGGGTTGCATACCATACTGTGGATTTCTATTTGGAATAAGATTACAGAAGGGAACGAGGAACTGACTTTTCCGAAATACGGAACGTTTAGATAAGAAGTGTTGCACCAGTTAAAAGCAGTTATGTCCTCAATGAGGCCTCTGCCCAGACCAACACAGTTTGAAGCCCTTAATGCGTGGATTAGGGCGGCGCACGACAGGAACCAGAACAGGCGTCAAGAAAGAGTGAGACGATCGGTAAGGGCAGTGCAAGACGCCAAATGGGATGAGGAAGCCAAGAAATGGAGAGTGCAGACTATTGAAGTAGATAAATTGTACCCAGTGATAGAGGTTACAGGAGACAAAAGAACACCAGAGGAGGATGATGAGAGCGAGACAGAGGATAGTCTGATAAATAGGTTGTTGATAGAGAGACCGCCTCCGTACAATAGAGAGATGGAAGGTGCCGAGCTCCCAAGGGAAGATAGGGTTGGCAAAGAGGAGTATAGACCACTCCCTATAGCGGATTGGGAACCTACCAAAGGTGAGGAAACACCTCAACCTAGTCCAGTACAGAGAGTAGTCGGAAGATTTGTGGTACAAAAGGTGCCAGAAACGGAGCGTGCTAAGTCCTATCAATTGCCAGATGCTCTTCAAGTACCCGTTACCATAGGTCCTATAATATCGATTTATGACCCAGAAGAAGCACGAGAGGAGGAACAGGTACGACTAGCCAGAGACAGAGCAGAAATGGAAAGAAGGAACAATATGACTAGGCTGTGGGGTTTTAGGTTTAAACCTATAATAACTGATAAAACCCCACTGAAAGAAAAATAGCCTTCACCGGTGAAAACATATAAACACTGTAAAAACACCTGCACAACCACAAACTAAATGCCATTCAAATAAAAGAAAAATAGAGTGAAAGAGTCATTTTTTTCTTCCTGAAAGGGTCAATACAATGTAACTTTGTTACACAATCTAGTAGTAAGAAAGACTGGCTAACATTATTCTGCTTGAGTTTTGTTCTTTAGGGATGCCACTAAAATATTGTTTCTTCTTCCTTTTACTTTTTTCAGTTTTGCGGCCTTTGGTCTAAAGATGCAGGGTTTAGTTTTATGTTTGAGGTCTAGTTTAATTATTTTATAAACTGTAGAGAATCAGGAAATGTCAAACTCATATTTGGTATTTTGGCTGAATTTGATTCTTTCACTGATAGGTAAAATGGCTGGTTTCATAAAAATCTTTCCTAATATGTGTCATCACATTTACCCACAGAGAATGGGGAAAAACCCTTAATACATCAGACCATAGTTTCTAGTGGGTCAGTATTGATAGTAGGTGAATTGCCAATACCTCAGGCTTTAAACATTCAATGCAAGGTATAGTGACAAGTATATATATCACCAAGCATCTGGGATAGTGGTGAAAACATGACACCAGACTTTTGGGAAACATGGAACGCAGTGTCACTTGTAATGCTCTGCAAAAATTTGCTCTCCAAGTTCAACAAAGATTGGAGTGATGTTGTTTGTATTTGCAGTGATTCAGCTACGTTTATAAAAAAGGTTGTGTGATGACCTGTCAAAATTGATACCCGAGCTGAAGTGATTCCCTGTAGGAGATCCTTGCCACTTGTTAGATGGTATGCTGAAAGCATCTTTACAATCTTTAGAGGTACAGGAACTAAAATGCAAATATTTATCAAAGTCAAAAAAGTCAAAGTCAAAAAGATTTTATTTGTATTGGTACTCGACAGAGGACCACAAATATAAAATATGTAATAAAATAAAACAAGAAAAGGAACAGGAAAATGAATACATCACAGGTTAATATAAAAACAACATAGTTTTAAAAAATTTGTAGAAATTATAACATACAAATTCGTTCGGAGGCAATTTGCCCACTGTTAATAGTTCTTTTTCCTTTGTTAACCTGCAGGTTCGATATATAGGATCAATATATGAAGCACGAGCTGCTACTACTTTAGAAATAGGGCAAACAAATAATAGATGCTCCACGGTCTGCTCGCCTCCTTGACATAACGAACAGAGATAGGGAGTTTCCCCAGCTGACCATTTAGATTTATACGATTGGACAGGTAAGATCCCTATTCGTAACATCAAGATCACCCTCCTTGCACTATGAGTTAGGGAAAACATGATGTAAGGCTGAATGTGTTTATACTCTGTAAGTTCAATAAATGATTTAAATGTTTTTAGTTTTTTGCTATGCGCATAGTCCAGATAAAAACTCAACCTAGGAGTAAAACATTTAAGAAAAAGTTTTAGTTGCGATACAGACCAGGTGAGTAATATATCTGTAGTAATTTCAGCCATTTTAAGTGCAGCTGACATATTCACTGAAAAAGTTTGCTTAGCTGCTTCTGTATCAAAGGTTTCCTTTTGGAGCAGAAATCTAAGTGTTCCCTCCTTTGCATGGAGGAGATTATAGGCCCACCTAATAATGTTTGCCACAGCCGTGGCATAAGCACTTGTTATTGCAAATTCTAACCTTAGAACCTGTACTGGTGTTGAAACTGGGACCTTCATCATTCTTTTCAGAATTTTTCCCTCTTGGCGATCGATGAATCCCCATTGTTTTATAGGGATATATTCCGTAGCATAAGAGAGGACTGCAGGGATTTTCACTTTATATATTTTTAGTAATGATGCAAAATGTCTGCTCCCCGTGGCACTATAGAGTTTAGTAAGTGCTCCGGCATGTATATCCGATTTCTTTGTTAATTTATCTATATGCTTTAAATTTGTTAGGTTCTTTGAGAGAATCCTGCCAAGATATGTATATTCTTTTTCTTCATCGATTTTTTCACCTCCAAGCCTCCAGTTGTATTTAACACTTTTTTCTTCCCCGAAAAGGCTACAACTTTTGTTTTCTTTACATTCGGAATTAAGAAATTTTTGTTTGAATATTGAAACAAAATATCGAGAGAATTTTGCAAACCGAATGGTGTAAGATCAAACATTACTATATCGTCCGCATAGAGCAACGAATGAATACTTTGTTTGTTTATTTTTGGAGGCAAGCTTGAGCCTTGCTGTAACTGCTTTGGCAGGTCACTAAGATATAGCGAGAATAACATAGGGGCTAGTAGACAGCCCTGTTTGAGACCATTCTCTGTATTTATTACTTTCGTTAAACCTTTTTCGCCCCCCATTTGGACTTGACACCACGTTGTAGTATGAAGGCTTATTATTACCTGCAGCAAATGTTCGTTAATCCCAAAACACCTCAGTTTATTCCATAAAGTGGGTCGATCAACACGATCCAATGCGGTCGAATAATCTATAAATGCCATATAGACCATCTGTTTTCTTCGTGTCACATATTTATCAAGAATAACCTGAATTATTGCAATATTGTCCGTGACAGAGTGCTTAGGTCTGAAACCAGCCTGAAACATCGGTATCAGACCCAGCGAAAAAGCCCAGTTTTTTAGTTGCATTAAAACTTCAGCAGCGAAAATGTTTCCAGTCGCATCCATCAATGCTATTTGACGGTAGTTCCCTGCTACCGTTTTGCAACCTTTTTTATAAATAGGGATGATAATGCTCCCCTGCCATGACTTTGGTACTGCTCCAGTGGTCAAGATGTAGTTGAATAGTGGGGTTAACAAAAAACTCCATTCCTTAGGATTCATCTGTATGGCCTTGATAGGAATCTGGTCAGGGCCAAAGGCACCTGTACTTCTTGCCTTTTGAATGTGAGTTTCTACCATTATTGTTGTTGTTTTAGGAATTGATGTTTTTAGTTTTTCTTTAACATTATCTGTACAGTTTTCTTCTAGTTTGACCGTGTTTGATTTATAGAGATCTGTCAGATAAATTTCCCACTCTTTCGAAGGAACCGGTACTGCTAGTAATTTCTTTTTTGTTCCTGTTATTTTTGCTATTAGTGACCAATAAGTTCTCTGGTTTGGTTCTTTTGCAGCAATTTGTAAATCGACCCAGTTGCGATCTTGAAAGGTTTTTTTCTTACTTATTTTTTCTCTTCTCAATTGATTTTTCAGTTTGTTTATTTCTTTCTTTTTGGTAGGAGAAGAGTGTAGATATTGAGCTCGTATCAAATTATTTAGTTTTTTCCTTGTCTGGGTATTCCGGATTTTATTTGAATTTTTCTTCATTTTATTACCAGTATTTCCTTGACGATTCATTTTTATTAGTACCTTTTTAAGTTCGGTAAGCATACTCTCAAAGTTTTCTATAAGATCTTCAGAGTACTGTTTCTTCAAAAAATGTTTATGCTTAACCAGTATTGATATTTTGTCCATAGAAGATGGATTCCAAAAGATACGTCTTTGGTCGCTATTTACCAGAGTTTCATTTCTATAAAGGATCATGTGTCCTTCTGCTGCAGACTGAGCCGACCAATTGGTACGTAGTTGCAACATGGCGTGATCGCTGTCTAATGAGAAGTTAGAGTGGAGATGAGAAATGGTTTCAAATAAATCTTTGCCACAGATGATATAATCTATTATCGATGGACTCCCGTTTCCCTGTCTTGTATATGATGCCGGGATGTCTCCTTCAATGTTCCCATTCAAAATTACCCCATTTATGTTAGATAGCGCTGATAGCATTATTTTCCCTTGTAGTGTAGTTCCTAGTTTCCCACTAGGCCCTGCGCATTGGAATAACATAAACAGTAGTATCGACGTGGAACTGGCTATATTCCAGGCCTCCACTGACTATGCTAAACTTAATTGGGTTGTGTTACCAACTAGCTCAGAGGTCACTGGAAACTTTCTTCTCTGCATAGGAAGTGATCAGCTTCCTTGGCACAGACAAGAAGGGATTCAGTTTTCCAACAACCGTGCAACATGACAACTTTGCTCCTCAGATCAAGAGTCGATCTCTAGGGTCGTGTGAAACAATAGACATAGATTTCACTCAGTCAGTCTAGTGCAGTTTACTTTCACAATATGTAGAGAATAGAGAGACGGGCGTTTATCAATAAAGGGTTAACATTTATTGAACAGTCTTTCTTCTCATACAAGAGAAATGTATTGCCACAATTGCAATAACTGTTATTATAAAAAGTACGTACAGTAAGATAAGAATTGCGAAATAGAACTGTAAAAGCATTGATATGGTTTCTTAGCCATACAATGGTTTAAAAGTAATAAAACATATATACAGTCATATATACATTAGGCTAACATACTCAACTGGTGCTTCTAACTAAGCCTACCCCGGTGTGCCTGAGCTAAGCCTAACACGTGAGAAGGGGGAGTAAGTAAGTAGCTTAAGTTAAGTTGGTTTTGCCAAGGTTTGTTTCAAGAATTCTCTTCTAAGGGTTTAGTCAACACCATACCTCTGAATAGAATGATGGAGGATTGGTATCTCCTTCAGGGGTCTCTCTCGATATCCCAGTCACCCGCGAGGGTAAACCGGAAGCGCCGGGACTGGATTTCTCTGCACGAGAAAGGCAGCGGCTTCTCTCAGCGCGTCGAGGAAGGAGGGGTGACAGCGTCCGCGGGCAGCTGGGCTGGATGTCTTCGCAGAGGACGGCTGCATGGCTCCTCAAGCGTACTGAACCACAGTTCGCGCTGTAGCGGCGATAATGATAATCAGTAGCTTCACCACCACAGGATAGCAGGCTGCAGCGACAGAGTGCTAGTTTTTACCAACACTGGTCATGCAGGCAGCTGGCATCAGCAACAGGCAACGCTCATTGCTTAAGGCAACGTTGGTAATATTTATACCTGACAGGTGCCGGGTTTGACGCAAGTTTGCTGGACATAAGACGTCAATTAAAGATGTCACTAGGAAGTGATAGTTATCAGTTGCTCATTAGAGTTCCATTACTAATCAAAACATAGCAAGCGGGGATTTCCAGGTTTGCTAAGTTTTTATCTTGTTGAAGAACTCGGAGTGTTATCTAGGAATATCAGATAGTGACTGCTGCTTTGTCATTGCACTAATTGGTCGCAAAGGAAGTAGCAGAGAGTCATGCTGGAATGTGGCTCTGTGGCTCTGCTCGTGTGAGGCCAGAGATGACTTTTCAGAAAATCGCACTTGAACGGTTATGCCAATATAGGGAATAAAGGGCTTTATAGCCGAATAGGGGCATAAGGTCACAGTATCGATCAGGAACCTAGATAAGCACATGACACCCTCTTTTATTAGAGCGAATGTCTCTTGGGAATTGTGGAGTAAAAGATTCCAGGCTTTCCTCTTCAAAGATTCTTCCCCACTTTTTTATTTCGGGATTAGAGATTTTCCCATTGAAGTCACCCATGATCATAAAAAGTGGAAACATATGGGCTTCTATTGTTTGTTGGATGATTTCCAGGGTATCTTCGAATAAGGTGTCGTACTTTCTTCCGGGGGGGGGCATATATAATAAATAGCAGCATTGCTCTTCGTGGGCTCTTATTATAGATATTTAGAGAAAGTTTAATACATTGCACATTGACACTGTTGGTCTCAACTATCTCTTGTTCCCATGTATAATCCTCTCTCATTAGAATAGCCAATCCTCCTTTGGCATGGCCCCGATTAGTAGCTTCTGCAGATATATTATAAACATAGTACCCTTTTTGAGAAAAGGGTTCTATTGCCCAGGTTTCTTGTAAGGTCAGAATATCAGGCTGGTTATTAACCCCTTCGAGGCTGATGACGAGCTGGGCTCGTCATGGTGGAGCCTCCTCAAACACTGATGACGAGCCCAGCTCGTCATGAACAATGGGTTTTTTAAAAAGTCAGCATACCAGCAGAATAAGTGCAGCGCGCATGTGGTTAAGGACTTCCTTCATTTTATTTATTGTTCTCCCTGCGATATTCCACGATATAAGCTTTAGACCTTGGTTAAACAGGATACTTCAATTGACTAGAACTTTTATTGCAGTTCAGCATCCCCGATAACCAGGTCCACGACTTCTCGTTATCAATGTCAGTAGCTTTGTTCTCATTTGGTTCCAAGTGCCACACTTCCCTTTCCCCTTTATTCAAACGAATTTTCAGGATCGCTTCTCCCTGTTGCAGATCTCTAAAATAGGTAGCCCCTGAGTCTTTGTACGTCAAGGAACATCTAGGACCATTGTTTGGAGGTGGATTAGAAATTAGTTGCATGTTGTTGTTTGTTGTTTTATAATTTTTATTTCCTTTGAGCTCAACCTTCTCAATTACATCATATCCAAATCTGTGTATTATTTCTTTTTCCTTAAGTATAATCCCAGGTATTACGGGAGACCAAAAGGAAACCGTTGCGATTTTATTATGACCACTTTTGGGGAAAGTCACTAGGTCTATTTCACTGCTTGTCAATAATTGAAGAGACTTTATGTTTTGCAAGAGGTTGAGTATCCTGCCTCTATTAAGTGGTGTATTATCGGGGGGGAAAAGATCTTCAAATTGAAGTGCTTTTGAATGAATATTAATGCTGCATTCGTTGTCCTTCTTATTGCTTCTATTGACATCGATACTTTCCTGTCTTGTCTTTATAACTGTCCTGGTTGGGAGATATTCATCCGCCCTTGGGTTCAATGATGGCTTTGTATCTGTACATTTTCCTTTGGGGGATTCTCCTTTTTTACTTGTATATGGTGTACTTTTTTCATCGTTTTTCTCCTGCAAATCTTTTTGGGGTATATTGATTTTTTGGAATTTAAGCTTACGGGTTTTCTTTTTATGAATCCTTCTAAGAGGTTTTTTCCTCCTTTTGTTTTTTCCCTTTTCCTCAGTTTCCTTGGTTTTATCTGTTGTTATTTCTCCTATTAGAGTTTCTGACTTAGTTTTTGTACAAGAGTCTTTGTCTTCCTTTACTAAGTCTTTGTCTTATATGTCCTTTTTTCTTTGTTTGTTAAAAATAGGAAATTGCTTTTGGTTTTTTTGCGATTTTTCTCTAAAAAGTTTTTTTTTAAAAGAATAGAGCGTAGATTCGTTGAAAGATTTCGTTTTTTTCGTTTTGTAAGTTTCTATGAAATCTCCTTCTGATGTCTGAGTGGAAGAGTGACAAATATTTTGTTTATGATCATTTTCCTTTCGTTTAGTGGTATCTTTTGATGGATTTTCTGTTATTTTTGAGGACTTTTTTTTTCTTTTCTCTTCTACTAGAAATTTTAAAATGCCAATTTTGACATCCAAAGTTTGATCTGAGTTTTCGAGGATGTTTCCTAAAAAGGAGAGAACGGATTCTAATATTGCCTGTAGTGAGAAAAGAGCCTTAGATAGAGGTATTGTCGATGTATCGAGATTTTTGTTTTTGGTTAGGAAAGGGTCCAAAAAAGAATCTTGTTCTTGTGCAGGTGTTTTTTTTGTTTCAATATTTAATAACTTTATTTCGGGGCTTTTTTCTTCTACTTTGTGTTTGAATATACTTGAATCTTCTGATTTTTGTAGGCTCCCATTGCTCTTTATAGGAGATGATATTAAATTCGGACTATTTTGTTCTGACTTGTGATTGAGTATATTTAGGTCCTCTGTTTTATATAAGGTCTCATAGCCTTTTATAGGAGTCGATGATTTCAAGAGGATAGAGTTGCAGTCTTTTAGTTGTTGGTCATTCAGTGAGTGAATAGACTTGTTAATGGGCGCCATGTCACTTACGTTATGAAGCAGATGGGGGGAATCAGATAAATTCGTTAATTCCCCTGAACTCCCGAGTGGTTTATTTTCAGTGATAGATGTTATTTTATCAGGTACCTTTTTTGATGGAAGGGTAGAAAAATATTCCTTGATAGTCGGGGTTAACGTAATGTGACCAGGTTTTATCGCTTTATCTGTAGATTTCCTGACTGCTTCTTCAGTTCCCATGCGCTTCAAAAAGATTGTACGCGAACGTAATTTTCTTAGACCCATTTGTCTTTCCTAATACAACTTTTATAATAACTTTGGTAATAAGATCTCGAAGATTCGCGTTCCAGTATGGTGTAAAAGTCAGGACGATACTCTAGCCACTTATACCAGAAAAAAGGAGAATATTACCTATTTTCTTGACAAATTGTTTCCGCGATGTTTTTGGGCGATGTTGTTAGTGGGGTGGCCCGTCCCATCCTCGGTCGTCCCCGGACGGCCTCAGACGGCCCGCCCTTTGCCCGGGCTTCGCCCGGCGCCCTCCCGCGCGCTCCCGCGCTGCGGGGGTGGTACTTCCTCTTTGTAGCTGTACAGAGGTCACCGAGGGGGCGGTGCCGGCAGGGAGAGCAGCCCAGCTGGAGACGGGCGCGCGGGGACTCCTGGTCTGTGGAGTCCGCCGCTCTGTGCTCGCAGCCCTGCCGGTCCAGTCAGGTGAAGGGAGGCCCCTTGATGAATGCTATCAGCTGCTGCAAGCCGCGAAGCGGGACCCGCGGAGCGGGTCCGGCGAGAGGTAACGGCTGCAGCTAGCTGTACTGCAGGTGCCCAGAGCAAGGCTCAGCGATAGAGCTCTGTGAAGGTCTCAGCGTAGAATAACGAAGATTTCAGCGTTAGTAGCAAATATTTATCATTTTGTGCTTTATGTGGCATCAAAGAAAGAGTCATCCCAACTGTGTCCCTAGCTGATGGTTCTCAGCCCAAGGGGCTATAAATGCTGAGAGGGACTTTTCACAGAAGTTTACATGGGAAGGAAAGGCGAGCGCACATGACCCAAAGACTCACTGAAGAAGTATTGTATGGTGTACTACAATAAGATTAATTTGCAAAATTCTATTTGGACATCATATACACTATACGTACACTGTCTATATACCATGTTATTTCAGTGCAGAAAGCAAGCAATATTAAAAGCAAAACGTTCCATAAACTCCGGAAAAACACTTTTTCTGTTGTTTTTAGTGGAGTGAAAATGTGTAACAACTGATAACAACAGTTTTTTAAGATATTGAAAACACTGAAAAAACCCCACCATAATTTACCCAAAATAGAAACTGAAAACAGGAAAGCCTAAATATGACAAATGCCCGAAGGCAGTTGCCAGGACCAAGAGATCGGAGCACACCATTAACTTCAGCAGTGGATCCCACAATAGACCAGGGGGGTCAGAGAGGACCGATGGATCTGAGAGGACCACGGCCGAAGTCCTTTAAGGAGTTGAGGGCTGACTTGAGAGAGTGGGATGCTAACACAGGAACCCAGATTAACAGGTCAGGAGCGGAAGCTGAATGGGGAAGTCGAGGCGATGGAACATTGTCTCACTGTGGGGCTAGTGAAAGCGGTCAGGAGTGTGATGGCAAAAGTCAGGAGAGTAGAGGAGCTACATGTCATTTCCATAGTGGAAATGGACAGGAGCAAGAAGATAGAGGTACAGAGTGTGGAAGGGCGTCTCGTCTCATTTACAATGAGGGAGACCGAAGGACGCAAGAGTACAGGGATAGCTTTAAGTGCACCCACCATACACCTGGTGATAATGTACAGCATTGGAATCGCGGAAACATGGGAAGCCACGAGGCGCCTCGCCATGTGTTAAGCGATCATAGGCAAGAGCGGGATCGCGGGAACATGGGGAGCTGCGAAGGGTCTTACCATGTGTTGAGTGATACTAGACAGCAGGGGAATTGCGAAAGCATGGGGAATAATGGAGAGTCTTATCATGCATCTAGAGTAACCAAGCAGAATGGGCAATGTGGGTCTGTGGGGAATATCGCACTGTTTCCCACACACCAAGAGGGGATGGAACTGCGTGGGACCTGGAGAGATGGGAACATGGGAGGACTCCCCATAACTCGCCTGAGCCCAGGCGTAGGGCTCGGAGCTGGGATGGGAGAGATGTCAATGGACTCTCTAGAGATAACACACTGAAAGCTGAGATAAAGGCAAGAAGGCTCGATGTAACCAGTTTAAAATCTGACCTGGATGAGATAATAGATGGTACGTTGCCTTTGGAAAGGATTGACATGTACGAGCAAGATGAAGTGCTGTTTATAGCAAAGGATATTACTCGGAAGGCGAGAGCAGTACACGAGAAATTATCTGAATTGGCAGACAAGTATATGGTAGACTTGTCGAGAACAAAGGCACTACAGGGTAACCATAGGTTGCATTATTCAGATCAGGACCTTGATGAGAGGAGGACAATTGGATTAAAAACACACATAAGGGAACTGATCACAGGAATAAGGACATGGAGAGATCTGGATAAATGGGAAGAAAGGTGGTCCAAGAAAGGGACTGTCAGGCGGAGCACAATTGTGATGTCCCCGGAGGGAGGGCTACAGAGGATGGAAGCATACCCTTTGCGAGAAATAGTGAATGGGAGTTATGTACATGTGCCCTGGAGTAGGGGAGATTTAGCTGCATTTACCAATTCATTTCCTAAGCTGAGAGAGAATCCCGTAGAGTAGTATAAGCAGGTAGAGAGATTTGTGAAAATCTCTAAGGTACTGTGGATTGATTTGAACACCTTGTTTGATATTGTGGTCCCAGGAGACTTGTGGACAGCATGCAAGGTCAGTGTCGAATGGCCCACATCAGAACCAGAGAGAGATGCCCATACTAATGGACCGTCAGAAAGACTAATGGAAAAATATGAAAGGGTAATGACATGGCTGAAAGAGAAGGTGCCACCGCAGGACATAGATTGGGTGAAAATAGACCGAACTAGACAGGAACCCAAGGAGACAGTCCATGAATATTATGAGCGATTGCTGAAAACGTTCAAACAATACAGTGGACTAGATGTAATGGATCCCAAAGACATAGGACAGTTTGTGTCGAAATTCGTTTTGGGATTGAGACCTGATATTTGTTTGATGATTCAGCAACATTTAATTTGCTGGCAGAACAAACCATTAGATGAGATCTTGAGATACGCAAGGTATTGCAGTGATGAAATAGATTCAAAAGCAAAAAAACTTAAGGAGAAGCTGATGTTGGTTCAGATGCAGTCGGCTGGAAAGGGTGGACAGCAGCAACAGGGAACAGGGACCATGGGAAGGAGATCAAATAATCAGAATAGGGACAACGAGGAAAATCCGAGACCTAGAGTAGACCTGGCTACCTTGAAAAGGACGACAAAGTGTCACCAGTGTCACCAGGTGGGACATTGGAAACGCGAGTGTCCCTACAATCCTGAAAATGGAGAACTGGAAATAGAGGAGGAAGAAGTTCAGACCATTCCAGTAAAGGGGATGACAGTACCCAAGGGCAAGGTGGTCAAAGGGGGGACTTTGGCTCCTCGAGCCCAGTTCCCTCAACCACCCAAGATTGCGACAGGGGGAAAGACCTATAGACAGATGCCTCTTTTGGTAGGAGGAAAAGAGTGTTACTATGTTGATCCATTAACTGGACAGCGGGTGAGTAGAGAGGAGGACTGTACCCTCGGGCAGTTCTAGAGGTAGACCAAAGGGGACCGTTTGTTGAGGCTGAGGTGGCAGGGTGTCCTACGACCTTCTTGGTGGATACTGGGGCCACTCGATCAACTCTGAGATCAGCAGTGGTTCCGGACCTACCAATGTCGGGGGAAACCATTCCAGTGGTAGGAGTCGCGAATAGGAGAATGACTAGCCCTTTGACAGAACCAGTGCTAGTGAGAATAGGAAAATACAGCAATGAACATCAGTTTGTAGTATGCGATTCTAGCCCTGTGTGTCTGTTAGGAAGAGATTTATTGTGCAAACTAAACTGCACAATATACTGCACGCCTCAGGGAGTAGAGGTACAGACTAACGACGATGATGCCACCTTTAAGTTTGCAAATTCAAAGGTATGCATAGAACTGTATCCTACCTTGACGGTGGAAGAGCTCCCTTGGGACTTAAGGGATACTGTGTCATCTGAAGTGTGGGATTTCACTGGAGAAGAGATAGGACTGATTAAAGGAGTGGAACCAGTGAAAATCATGATAAAACCAAATGTTGAATATCCAAGAACGCCTCAATACAAATTGACTCCGGAGACGATTGCAGGAATAAAGCCCGTGATTGACTCCATGATTAAGCAGGGAATACTGAAGGAAATCGTGGGTAGTCCTTGTAACTCCCCGATTATGGGTTTGCAGAAACCTAGTGGGAAATTCAGGATAGTTCAGGACCTCCGAAAGATTAATAACATAGTTGTTTCATGTTGTCCAGTGGTACCGAATCCATCAGTGATATTGTTTCAGATACCATTCCAAGCTGAGTGGTTCACAGTGATCGACCTTTGCCAGGCCTTCTTTTCAATTCCATTAGATGAGGAGAGCCAGTTTCTTTTCGCATTTAAGCTGGAAAATCGCGTATTAACATGGTGTCGTATCCCACAGGGGATACAGAAAGCCCATCGATTTTTAACCAGCTGCTGAAGAAAAATCTTGAAAGTCTAGTACTACCACAGAACTCGGTTCTAGTTCAGTACATAGACGACCTACTTGTTGCTTCAGAAACAGAGGAAGCTTGTAAAATAGACACCATCACCTTGCTGAATCATTTAGCTGAGAATGGACACAAGGTGTCTCCGAGCAAATTACAGTACTGTCTGACAGAAGTACAGTACTTGGGTCACCGAATTGAAAAAGGGAAACGGAAGGTGTTGAGGTTCCGTGACAATTGTAAGTGGTGTTTTCGACTCACTCGAATATGGTCGAGTTTGGTATCTATGAACCGCAAATGACGAGTTTAGTGGGTGTACGCGTTTTCGCTATGCTAACCTAAACCGTTCGTCTGTTTCGTGGGTTTCTTCGTCTGAACCCACGGGTTCCATTTTAGATACGGCATCCATTTTGTTTCTTGCCCTCAAGTAGCCAGCGAACGGACACTGTCCGCTTCGTGACCCTGGGATTCCCAAACTCTTGCGTAAGACACGTGTTCCTTTGAGGGTATCTTTATGACGAGGGGGATGACACTGCAAAGGCAGATGGCCCCGCTCGAGGCTCATCTTGCCGTGCCGGTCTATTGTCTCAGCTGTGCATTCATTAGGCACGTCTCCTTTGATCCTGCAATCGTGTTTCCGATATCACCCCCTTACACTCTTTTCAATCTGTTGACTATCTTTGTCTTCCTCTGCACCTGTTTCTGACTCTTCCTTAACTCGTTTACAGCCGGAATAGAATGCACTAATGGTGGGAAGATGTACTTTTACAGTTGGGAACCGGCGCTGCTACTGTAATTATGTTCCGGACCCTGAATACATGAAAGCGACCCCCTATGAAATTTACTGTGGGAACTAGGTTGTAACCATTTGTTTGCCATGTTGTTCTATGACGAAAAACTGTATAAAAGGAGCGATCCGCAGATGCAATTTGAAGCAGTCTCCTAGAACCTACATGCTATGTACTTCTTGTGACTTCTGTGTTCCCTGCAGTAAATAAACCTCGATCTTTGACGCCGAAGGAAGTGTCCCGTGTCTCTGTCATTTGTACGCCGGAACAGGTAACCCACGAAGGTTTCAGGTGTTGTCCCCTGGCACCGCTGGGTCTTAGAAAAACCCAGTCCTTCAGTGTCACCAGACAGGATAGAGGCGATCATGAAAATGAATTCGCCCACGACACAAAGAGAGGTCAGGATGTTCCTAGGAATGGCTGGTTATTGCCGACAGTGGATAGCTAACTTTTCCCTGAAAGCAAAGCCCTTGCAAAAACTGACGCACAAGGAGGTGAGTGATCCGGTACCATGGGACAAGGATTGTTTGATGTCATTCCTACAGCTGAGAGAGGACTTGTGTCGTGCTCCTGCTTTGGGAATGCCAGACTATGAAAAACCATTTCTACTTTACTGTTGTGAGAGAGAAGGTTGTGCTTTGTCAGTCCTAGCACAAATTCATGGAAATGCCCGTAGACCAGTTGCATACTTCTCGGCTACTTTAGACCCAGTAGCCGCAGCGTTGCCCGGATGTCTCAAATCCGTTGCTGCAACGGGTGTCAGCATTGAGAGGTGTGAGAGTATAGTGATGGGACACCAATTAGTGGTGTATGTACCTCATTCTGTGGAATTGTTAATGACCAGGACCAAGACACGATTTACAAAAGGGGGTGGTGATGAACAGAGTGTCTGAATTGAGCAGACCACTCTTACCCAGTCCAAAGATCAGGGCTTGATCCATCACCGTTATTTATCTCACTGCCCCATCCCAGCTCAGAACCTGGCTATATGCAAATCAGTCTGTCCCTGGCCCAGTGCATCATGGGAACAGGGCAGACTAAACTACCAAGCCAATTCTTTACCAGAAAGGAGACAAGCTACCGGGGACCGGTTTCTGGCATTTCAGCCGTCTTCGGCCCGGCTTGCTTGAATCCTGATGGAGCAGTGAGAAAGGGACTCATGTCTGAGTATACCCTGCCACACCTATAGTGGCCAAAATCGATTTACAAAAGGGGGTGGTGATGAACAGAGTGTCTGAATTGAGCAGACCACTCTTACCCAGTCCAAAGATCAGGGCTTGATCCATCACCGTTATTTATCTCACTGCCCCATCCCAGCTCAGAACCTGGCTATATGCAAATCAGTCTGTCCCTGGCCCAGTGCATCATGGGAACAGGGCAGACTAAACTACCAAGCCAATTCTTTACCAGAAAGGAGACAAGCTACCGGGGACCGGTTTCTGGCATTTCAGCCGTCTTCGGCCCGGCTTGCTTGAATCCTGATGGAGCAGTGAGAAAGGGACTCATGTCTGAGTATACCCTGCCACACCTATAGTGGCCAAAATCGATTTACAAAAGGGGGTGGTGATGAACAGAGTGTCTGAATTGAGCAGACCACTCTTACCCAGTCCAAAGATCAGGGCTTGATCCATCACCGTTATTTATCTCACTGCCCCATCCCAGCTCAGAACCTGGCTATATGCAAATCAGTCTGTCCCTGGCCCAGTGCATCATGGGAACAGGGCAGACTAAACTACCAAGCCAATTCTTTACCAGAAAGGAGACAAGCTACCGGGGACCGGTTTCTGGCATTTCAGCCGTCTTCGGCCCGGCTTGCTTGAATCCTGATGGAGCAGTGAGAAAGGGACTCATGTCTGAGTATACCCTGCCACACCTATAGTGGCCAAAATCGATTTACAAAAGGGGGTGGTGATGAACAGAGTGTCTGAATTGAGCAGACCACTCTTACCCAGTCCAAAGATCAGGGCTTGATCCATCACCGTTATTTATCTCACTGCCCCATCCCAGCTCAGAACCTGGCTATATGCAAATCAGTCTGTCCCTGGCCCAGTGCATCATGGGAACAGGGCAGACTAAACTACCAAGCCAATTCTTTACCAGAAAGGAGACAAGCTACCGGGGACCGGTTTCTGGCATTTCAGCCGTCTTCGGCCCGGCTTGCTTGAATCCTGATGGAGCAGTGAGAAAGGGACTCATGTCTGAGTATACCCTGCCACACCTATAGTGGCCAAAATCGATTTACAAAAGGGGGTGGTGATGAACAGAGTGTCTGAATTGAGCAGACCACTCTTACCCAGGACCTAGACACAGCACTTGACCAATAATAGGCTCACGCGCTACGAGCAAGTTATTCTTGCTGCGGAGAACGTGACCCTTAAGAGGTGCTCTGTTTTGAATCCTGCTACTTTGATGCCGCTTCCTAATGATATAGAAGACGAAGAATGTGAAGATCACGATTGCATTGATGTAACTGAACTATGCACCAAACCGAGACCAGATATTGTGGATGAGCCGTTGACCGACCCTGATGAAATTTTCTTTGTTGATGGCTCATGTGTAAGAGACAATATTGGTCAGTTGAGAGCAGCTTATGCTGTTTGCACCATTACTGGAGTTGTGGAAGCCGCTTGCCTGGAAGGAGTACACTCCGCTCAGGTAGCTGAAATTTTTGCATTGACACGTGCCTGTTTAGCTGGTAGCAAAATTCGAGTCACCATTTACACCGATAGCCAATATGGTTTCGGGGTAGTTCATGACTATGGGCAATTGTGGTCTCAGAGAGGTTACATGACCTCCTCAGGTTCACCTATTCGAAATGGGGAGTTTGTGTGACTATTGTTAGAAGCATTACAAGGTCCGGCAGCAATTGCCGTTGTCAATGTGTAGCCCATACCAAAGGTACTGATTTTGTATCTCAAGGAAACAGATACGCTGATGAGGTCGCACGCTACTGCGCGGAGCAAGGATACTCTTTCACTGAAGTGGAAGTGGGCGGGACGCAGGAAAAGACAGAGTTAACTATGATGCTAGAAACAGTAGACACCTGGGATGATTTAAAAGGCATACAAGAGAACGCATCAGATTTTGAGAAAAAGACATGGGAAACTGTAGGTTGTGTAAAAAGTGAAATGGATTTGTGGATTTCAGCAGATGGAAGGGCAGTGTTACCAAATGAATTAGTGAGTCCAATGGCACGTCAGATACACGGTCCACTACATCTAGGAAGAGATGCCATGTTGCAGGTATTTAAGCAGACTTGGTATAATCCCAAGTTTAGAGTAGCTGCAGAAGCAGTGTGTCAGAGGTGTGTAACATGTCAGCAATTGAATGTAGGGAAAAGGACACCAGTTACATTGAGTCACATTGGGAGATCTGGTGGGTCTTTCAACCGGATGCAATTAGACTTTATTGAGATGCCAAAATGCAACCGCCTCAGGTATGTTCTGGTGGTTGTATGCATATTTTCCAGATGGGTCGAGGCATACCCTACACGCAGGTGTGACACCCTCAAAGTAGCAAAGTTATTGCTTAGAGAGTTAATACCACGCTTCGGGGTGCCGGCCTCTTTGGAATCAGATAGAGGAACACATTTCAACAGTGAAGTTGTGAAGATGCTCTGCTCCGCATTAAATATTGATCAGAAATTGCACTGTAGCTATCGACCAGAGGCTTCGGGAATCGTGGGGCAGATTAATGGGACGATAAAGTCCCGAATTGCCAAAGTGAGTTCATCGACATCCTTAAGCTGGCCTGATGCTCTGCCATTGGTACTCATGAGTATACGTAGTACACCAGACAGGAGAACAGGTCTCTCTCCACATGAGGTTCTAATGGGGAGGGCAATGAGACTGCCATCAGTTCCAACTGCAGCTTTGCTGAATATCACAGATGATCTGATCCTGGACTATTGCAAGGGACTTTCTGATGTCATTCATTCTGTGTCTCTTCAGGTGCGGGCTGCTGAAATTCCATCGTCCAAAGACCTGTGCCACGACTTGTACCCTGGTGATTGGGTCGTGGTGAAGAAGCACGTCAGGAAGAATTGCCTGGATGTGCGCTGGAGAGGACCCTACCAGATAATCTTGACAATGAATACTGCTGTTAAGTGCGGAGGGCTGCCAAACTGGATACACGCCTCCCATACACGAAGAGTTCCAGCACCCCTGGAAGAAACAGCTCCTCTCACTGATGAAAATCCAGCTGTGGACGAAGAATCGATAGAGGGGACCAGCCAAGCTGTGGGGGTGTCGGAGGAAGCTGGGAGCGTGTCAGATCAAGTGGAAGAAGGACAGGACGACAGTGAAACTGACGTTGCCACAGAAGGAGAAAGTTGCTGTGAGTACGGCTCAGACACTGATCAAACCACAAGTGATCAAGAGTCGAGTGTGAGGACAAGAAATAGGAGAACAAGGTGTGGAGAAGCTAGTTGGCCTGAAAGGAAGAAGAGGCCGAGCTTGAAGTCAACTCCAGGAAGAACCCTTGCTCCTATATCCGAAGACTCAGATCCGGACGAAGGTGCACAGGATCAAGACACGGAGGGACCAAGAAGATCAAGGAGGGTGCGTGTGCCCTGCAGGAGATACGCCACTCCTGAGTGGACCTACCTGGCAGCAGATGTCTTGTGCATGGAGATCCGGGAGGGTGAGGGAAGTGACAGTGACCAGCACTGATCCAATCATAACGTTGGAAGTGGCGTTGTTGGTACCTGGAGTAGAAGCTGAAGGGTTGCTGACACTCACTATTCCCAATCCTCCTTATCTGAGCAGAATAAGAGAACTGATTTTAAACAGAGTAGAATTTCCGACTTTTGGTACAACGGCATCAGCACTCGAGGAGACCATTCTCCGCTTAGAACTGTTAGAATACGTGATTAGAACTGCTGGAAGGCGGGTGATTGTAGACACCTAAAGACTTTGTAAATAAACGAGATTGAGAAGATAACCTAGCGCCAAGTGGAAGAAGAAGAAATTTAGGGACTCTTCCATTTAGTTGACGGAGAAGGGCTAGGGTTGTCTGTTGCTATAGTTCAAAGGACTGATTTTGCAGAAAGGATTGTCAGCTTCCAGGTGTAGTTCGAAAAGACTGAACAAGCAAAGGAGACTGTTGAAGGTACAAAGAGAAAAGACTTTGTGTTGAAAAAGAAAACTAAACCTACACTGTCTTGAAACCATGGAGGCCGGCAACCCGAACCGCAAAGCAAAGTGCATAATAGGCACACTTTTAGCGGGAGTAATTCTCCTTATAGTTCTAGTAGTTACTGTATCATATATAGTGGGACATGAAAATGAAGCGAAAGAAGCAACAGAAGCAAAGGTTGTGGTAACATCGAAACCTACTACTGGGGGTAAAAAGGGGGACAAAGCAGTGAAGGATAAGGCTTTACTAGCAGCAGAAGCTCCTAGGTTGCACATAGATGAGTCACAGGGAAACTTTAAGTCAAATGCCTATGCTAAGTTACTGTACGAGTACATTGACGCCATGGAGGCAAAGGACTGCTACGTCTGCATGCAATTGCCAGCCTCTGTAGACAAAGGTATTAGGTATCATCATCTTCCATTGACATATGGAATTACATGTAGTTTATTGCTTAGTATATTTTATGGACGTGATAGCTTTGAGTACTATTTTTCACATTTTGATGCTGTATTACCAGAAGTCCCGGCTTACAAGCATATGAATAAATGGGACTATTATAAGAGTGAGGATCGATTAGGGAAGTTTTTCATTCCTTGGAAAACTTTAGATACTTCACATGCCCGAAGAAATAATCTGACCTGCAAGGTATCAGAAATTGAGAAAAAGTTTATAGGGCAGGTGGATGACCGTTACAGAAGGCAGAAGATTCTAAAGGCTTCAGGCCAGTGGAAAACAGATTGGACCGAGGAAGAAAAGACACACAAAAGGAAGGGTAGTAATGGTCCAATAGCTTTAGATCGAGAACAAAGAGGGAAATTGTGTATATACAGGGGTAAAACCTACTATGAAAATGTGTTCGTGGGAGAAGTAAGTTGTGAACATGCCTTCCAATTAGAATATTACACGAAAGATTTCTTGAAGGGAATGCAGGTGATCCCGAATGTATATTTTGTCTGTGGAAGAAATGCCTACGTGAAACTACCGGACAATTGGTACGGATCATGTTATTTAGCAATTGTCTTCCCCAAAATATATCACGCTAAGGATCTAGAGATCATAGAGGGAAAAACTCAAGCCAGAGGTAGAAGGGATGTAGGCGATGCTGAGGTAGTGGGAGACGTATTTGGTACTATGTTCCCTCTTCTAGGGTTAATACTGAATGATGTCTAGATCAGGAGATTGGCAACAGTTGTGGATAGATTATCCGCCAGTACTGCTAGATCGTTAATGCTGGTGGAGGGAGAGATGCAATCGATAAGGGCAATGGTTGTCCAGAACCGACTTGCTCTAGACGTTCTGTTAGCCAAAGAGGGCGGAGTCTGTAAGGCTTTGAAGGTCCAGGAATGTTGCACTTACATTCCAGACAATTCAAAACCCCTTGAGAAGTACATGCAGAACATCACTGAAATCCATCAGGAAATTGAGGATCTGTCAAAAGTGAATGTGTGGGAGAAAGTGGGTCACGGAATTGGTAAAGTTGGAGGTTGGTTTGCCAATCTAGGGAAAAGCTTCATTTGGTACATACTGAAACCTATCATCATAATAGTGATTTGTGTAATCACACTGTGGGAATTAGTGAGGCTGTACCAATGATATAGGTCAAATAGGTTGCAAAGATCCATGAGAGAGCAGGAGCAGAGATTAGCTGCGATGCAGGATAACCAATACAGGAGTCTGAGAGCTCTAGAAATGATAAAGCGAGGGAGCATTGCAACGAGTTCTGTTTGATTCCATTCATTCCTTCGGGGATGGTGTTGTGAGGGTGATGACCTCTAAAGGTCATCAAAGGGGGGAACTGAGAGAGCGCAATTTGAATAAAATGTAGAAGTGCACCATATTTACCAGTAAGATGCACAAATTTAGTTAAAGCATATAAGAGTGTCGAAGATATAGAATGCACATACTCACGAGTGTTTAATCAATATAGAATGCATATTTTAGAGTGTGAAGCTAATGTAGTAATGTTTAGAAATGTTAAAATGCTATTAGATTCCATGTTATGTGGCTGTTGCAGAAGAGAATGTAATGCTGCTAAACGTAGAAATGTGCAGGCCTCATGGCAATGTATGAAGAACGAAAACGTGCCTTTACATTTTCACATAAGATGGATTATTACTATTCAAATTATTATTGATCATAGATTGAAATTACGTTTTATAGAAGTGTTTCATATAATCAGAGTGTAATAAGTTAGAATACTGTTTTTAGAATGAGAAACAAGGGTTCATAGAATGCACAGGCCCGTTTCATGTAATTTAGTAGGCCTGGAAAGATAAAGTCGTTTCTTTGATCTGCATGTGCTAGTTAAAATCGGGTCTTGTTAAGTATAAATTGCAGACCACGTTCGAAGTTTTACGGCTTGGGAGATAAGCTGGAGGTCGGAATTTGGGGCCCAATTCATGGGTGTCTGCTTGCAGGTGTGAGGGGGTTTCAATCAAGAGAGTGATGAATAGAGCTCTGTTCTGGGAGACAGGCACAGGCCTGGAGGAGGCTTCAGGAATTTCGTGGGGGGTACCGGCGTGCCGAGAAGAGCCTGAGAAGCAAGGTCAAAGCTAACAGGAAGACCAGAGGAGTATCAGTATGGAAAAAGCCAGAACCGACACCACGTGAGAGGTGTACGTGAGGGGCGTCTCTGAGGGGCGTTTCAACTGTAATTGTGATTTTGTAGTAGGGACAGCACCCTTGGGTGGAGTTAGAGCAGATGGCCTGAGGAACCTTAGAGAGCGGATGGGTAGGCAGAGAGGGCACAACTGCGATGCACAGATTTACAACAGAGACTAAGGGAAAGTGAGTGTACTTCTTTGGAAGTCACCACGGCTGACACCGTTTTAGGTTAAGATCTTGCTAAGTAGGGATGTCACTTAGTCCAGTGTAGGGACAGTCTAATCTGAATTTTTTTCCCTTTTGTAAATGACGCTCAAGTTACAACTTGTGTCTATTCTTGCGAACCTGCTGATCTTTGAATTAGTCTTAGTGATATTTTTCTGTCGCCTAAGATCGTTTAGAGAATTCATGTTTGTATTGGTGCCAGTATATCTCTTGAACCTTATATTGAGATGTTTGTATCTCCAGTTATCTTTGGCTTTATAATAAAACTTTAAAACTTATTCGTGGTAAGTGGTTCTTCAGAGTTGTGTAAATTATTGGATTGATTAACCTGGTAGTGGATTGCTTTTACTCTATGACAGGCAACAAAGGTTCAGTCGACCTAAGTGGGGATTTAGATCTAGAGTAATCAGATAAGAGATCGAAAATCCCGCCGTCTCAGCAGCTATGCTACAAAAACAGCCCCTAGGGGCCCAAAACCGGCCCCCACCCGTGCGGCGCACCCGGGGATTGCCCAGGGCCCGCTATGGCCAGTCCGGGCCTGGGTGGAGGAGCAAGTGACGGGGGTGTTTTAGTTAAAAAAGGTGGGGCAATTGGACATGCTGGGTGTAGGGGAGCAGCACATACACTGCAAGAGGAGCAGGAGAGGGAAGTAGCACACAGGAGAGAGGAGGAGACCAAGAAAACACATGCACTCTCATGTTCTTTCCTGAAAGTAAACCACTGGGAGTAACATTCATTATGTAACCATGCATTTTCTCTCATAAGGTGGTCTTTAAATCCATGTTTCGTCTTTCCTGCATTCTGTAAATCACTGCTAATCTATGGCCAGGGCTATTTATCTACATATGTAGGCTTCTTAAATCAGAATATACTAAACATCTCAAGAATTTATTTTGGCAACTTCTCAGACAAGGACAACACTAATAGGGAGAGGTTGCTCTCGATAGGAACAGGGAAAGTCAGGAGGAGGAGTTTAGGACACACAAAGGAGTGCCAGAAAACCTGGAAGGAGAAATACAGGACTATAGCAGATGTCTGGAACAGAGTGGGATCTAAAGAATGGTCTAGAACTAGGTTATGGTATTTTAATGATATTTTTAAAATGCAGCGGTTACCCGGGGGTGTCCTGACACGAGTTACAACTCCTTAGGGCAAGAAACGGAAGGACAGAGTATTTATTTAGCAAAGAGCTAGGTGTTTAGGCCCTGAAAGTTAGGAGATCCGTGGCATTTCTCAGGTGAAAAGCCAAATCGTTCCAGGCTTTTGCCGCACAGAGGGAAAGACCTCTACCACCCCACAAAGCTTTTTTGTGTGTGGTACTGAGGCCAGATTGGCACTCACAGAGCGCTTTGTTCTTTTCGGTACCAAGTGAACTGTTGTTTGAGATGGTCTGGCCCTATTCCTTGAAGCGCTTTAAAAACCAAGCAGAGGAATTTAAAAAGCACTTGATTCTTTACCGGGAGCCAGTGCAGTTTTTTTATTTCCTTGGATATGGGAGAGAACCTGGATGTGTCAGTAAGTAGTCTAGCGACTGCATCCCGCAGCAGTTAAAGCTTATTCATGAATCTTTGTTGAATATTTAAGTAAAGACTGTTGCAATAGTCCAGCCTCGACATTGCCAGAGCCGTGACCACTGTTTACCGGCTACCCAGCGGCAAGAACGGCAGCATTTTCCTGACTGTTCTAACCACATAAGCTGTTTTTGATGCCACTGAATTTTTCTTGGTCACCAAAGGTAAGTCCCTCATCCACTATTACTCCCACGTTTTTAACCTTTTTTTGAAGGCCTAGAGATAGTGCCAACGGAGTCCGGCCACCAGTTAGGTATCCAGAAGTTGGTATCATTGCCAAACAGTATCCCTTTGGTTTTGCCTGTATTGAGTTTTAGGCAATTATCTCCCATCCAACTCCCCACTGATACCATACAATCTTGAAAGCGTTTATCCAATCCCCCCTCCTGGCCAGGTAGCAGCAACACCACAATTTGGGTGTCATCAGCATACCAAGTGAGACCGAATCCAAATGCACTGATAATGGGGGCCAATGAAGAAACGTACAAATTAAAAAGCGTAGGACTCAAGGAGGACCCTTGTGATACCCCACAGGGCAATTCCAAAGTTTTAGACTGGTATTCGCCCAGAGCAACCGCTTGTCCTCTGTCTACAAGATAAGATCTTAGAAGACCCCAAGCTTTCGATTGAATTCCACAAACCTTTAGATGGTCCATCAGGATGTCATGATGTACTGTATCAAAGGCGGCAGACAGATCCAATAAGATCAGAGCTGCTCTGCCACCCTGATCAACGGCTTCTCTGATCTCCTCTGTGGCCATAATGAGAGCGGATTTGGTACTATGTCCCTGTCTAAAGCCATATTGCGAGGGATCCAAGGATTGTGCCTCAGCTAAGAAGATACTTAGTTTTGTACAGCTAACACACAAGTAAATAGCTGATTGAGCCCAACCAGCAAACGTATTTAATGTAGGAATAACAACAAATAAAATCTGTTCAGAAAATCAATCTTCTTTTACAGATGTTCTTAGTTCGTAAAATGGATACAGGTACAGCTAGCCGACATGTGTTTCGTCGCCATAAAATCATTTTTTTGCGACTTTTTCAAGGCTTTAACAACGTTCTCTTGTGACTTATGGGATTCAGTACCAGCCAGAAGGATCCATATGTCTCGTAACCAGAATAAATATTCCAGGGATGCGAACGGTAAAGTAACCAAAAGTATAGGTCACTTAAAAACGGCACCAATGTCTTTTGATTTAAAAATGGGTGCTAAGAAGATGGTCGTCTCTCGAAGTATGCGTAATAACCACCTTGTAATTTAATTTGATCGGCGCTTTCACGGGTACATGTGGTCAAAAAAGGCTTCTTGTACGTCGTCAGCAATGCAGGCTCTAATAGATATTCCAAAATTCTCTGGTAACGTTCACAGTACTAAGGAACCGTCCTTCTCTCAGTAGTAATTCCAACTGAGAAGGACGGTTCGTTAGTACTAACGAAAGTGGGGCTAGACCCGGGCTATACACGGCGGAATGAACGTTACCAGAGAATTTTTATGGCGACAAAACACGTGTCGGCTGGCTGTACCTGTATCCATGTTACGAACTAAGAACATCTGTAAAAGAAGATTGATTTGTTGAACAGATTTTATTTGTTGCAATTTCTACATTAAATAAGTTTGCTGGTTGGGCTCAATCAGCTATTTACTTGTGTGTTAGCTGTGCTCTGTCTTTCTTATTGAATTGTTGAAACACTCTGATTTTTCCGTTTGTATTAAGTGATACTGTGGGTGGCACGGTATCAGACATAGAGCACGCTCGTAACAGTATTTTGTTTGTAATTACATTGTTGCCAACATTAAGACAGAGGTGCTGGTTGTTGTTAGGCTTACCACATTGCCACTGTTGCTTTTCTAATATACTTAGTTGTGTATTCATGATTTTTTCAATCAGTTTTGCTGGGAGTGGAAGACGGGAAATAGGGCGAAAATCATTTGGGTCCAGGCTGGGCTTTTTTAAAAGAGGCAATATCGAGGCCAACTTCCAGCATGTAGGGAACTGCCCTGTTGCAAACATGCCATTAAAGATTGATGACAAAGTTGAAGCAATCGGAACAGTGGCCAATTTGGCCACCGCGACGGGGCATGGATCAAAGGGCTACCCCAATTTGGGTGCCATGAGGAGCTCTAGAATATCTTCAGGGGACACCAGCCGGAATTTGTCAAAGGTAGACATTGGAACCCTCGTGGGCTTGAGGTCCTCCCTAGCCATGTTCATCCCGACAGTGCTTGAACCACTGAAAGCCAAAAAGATGGATTCCACTTTGGTCAGGAAGAACTTGCCGATACCTTCACAAAGTTCCTGGGTTGGTTGAACTTTCAGTGGATTTAGGGAGGCCAGGCTAGAAACAGTTCTAAACAATTCTTTTGCAGAAATCATTGCTAAATCGATACGGGTAGCGTAGAACTTTTGCTTAGCAGAGAAAATGAGTTGTTTATAATTCTGCAGGCTGGATTTATATATATTTTTCTCTGTTTCCTTATAGCCTTTCCTCCAGCTCCCCTCAAGCCATTTGCAAATGAGTTTTTGATTTCTCAAATTCTCTGTAAACCATGGAGCAGAGGGTTGTGATCTTTTGGGGCAATGAGTTTTACTGGGGCTATTTTATCACAAGCTTGATCCAGCCAATTTGTGTAAACCATTTTAGTCTCTTCCACTCCCAATGGCAATTGACCTGCCGTGGAGGTCACAAGCTCCTGCAAAATAGTCCCCTCAATTTTATTCCAGGCCCTGATTACTATTCGACCTTTTGGACATTGTCCACTTGCATGCTGCCCCGTCAGAGTCAACTCAAATTGGACGGCCGCATGATCAGACCACACAAGGCTATGACCTGCCACATCGGTGGGACCCGTTACCTGCTGCCTCAGGTTGGCACTATTCATCATGTCAATCAGAGTCATAGTGTCAGTAAGTGCCTCCAAATTAAAATTAAAATCTCCCATGATTGTATAGGCATCTGTGCATAGGCCATCTTCCAGTAGGTTCCCTAGTTAGGCTAAGAAGGAGTTCCTAGTTCCCGGTGGTCGGTACAATAAACTACCTTTAAAAGCATGTTGGTGAGATAGGCTGAGATTAAAAAACTAGGCTTCACACGCTTCGTTTGCGGCAGGCTGAAAAGCTACCTTAATCGAGCCATGGTAGATCACAGCCAGTCCCCCCGCTTTCCTGAGAGGTCTATCTAAAGTGTAGCATAAAAATCCTGAAGGGGTGGCTTTCACTATGTCAGGGCCAGAGGAATGATCAGTCCACGTCTCTGTGATAAAGGCAATCTTTATGTCCCTCTATTTGCCTTGCGCATTCCAAGCTGTGCTTAACCAAGGACCTTGCATTAAGCAAGATGAATTTAAATACTTGCGTATTGCAGCCGACAGTCCCTGCCCTTTTATCATCCATTGATGCGATAGGCTGATATAAAATCTTGGGTATGGTTATTTTATAGTTAGGATATACCCCTGGGAGAAGAGCAGGCCGTGAGTCAACATTGAGACAACAACAGTCCCTGTCCTTACCCGCCCCAATTAATTCAAGCAGGGTTGATTTTCCATAACTACGGGTGGGAGGCTTAACTGACATAAAACTACCAAGGGTCCTGGTGCTGAGCGCGGGCCGAGCAAGGGCGGGCGAAGACGGGCTTGCCTTTGGCACGCCAGTGGCATGCCAGCTGCACACATCCGCTGCACACTCGTACCAGCATATCTTTTTAAATCAAAGTCAGGGAAAAGCCTACACTGCTGACCAACGTCCCCCACAAGATGGCGGCATAGCGAGTCTAAGCCAGTACAGCCCCACAGTTCTGACCCCCTCAAGCAGCCTAACAGGTAAATTGAAACTGTTAAAACGAGAATCAATTCAGCAATGTGCAAAAGAGCTTTTCTAAAATACGAGTGCCACACTAAAAAATCACAAGTGTGCAAAATGAGCTAAAGTGCCTCCATGTTCTCCTGGCTCACGCCTTAGGAGATATAATGCTGCACGCTCGCGCCTGCATATCCTTTTATTATTAAAGTTTTATTGAAAACAACAGTGATCTGCTTGTACAATTTACATTCTTGATTTCACCTCTTTACATACAGTCGGTAACATTTTTAACATTGGCTCACATATGTCTCTATTGCTACTACTTGTCCTCGTCTGAGTCACTGTCATCTTCTGGGGGCGCGCAGATTGTTTCCTCTATATATGTTCCATTTACCCCATACTCTTCCTTATTTTTTGGGGCATTTCCTATTAATAAATGTGGCCTTTTCCGCTACCATAACCATATCATTACACCATTGCATTAACGTCGGTACAGTCTCTACTCCCCACTTTTGCGCTATGTTCCGTTTAGCTATTATTATGCCTGTCGTTGCCCATTGGCGTTCGGCGTGGGTAAGATCTGTCGGTCCCCATATATTAACAAGACAGCATTTAGGCTCTAGCGGGACATGCTTCTCGGTGACCTCTGTGATGGTCCTCACCACTGTCTCCCAATATGGTACGAGTTTCCCATAAGGTGTGGTAAAAGGTACCTACATCTCCGCACTTTCGCAAGCAACAAGGGTCAGGAGTCCTCCCCATCTTGTGTAAAACAACTCTTTGTGTAATAGGTCCTATGTAATATTTTTAACTGCGCCGGGCGAAGTCTAGAGGAGATTGCCACCTCATTAGGCGATGCTATCACTTCTCGCC
This sequence comes from Lissotriton vulgaris, assembly GCF_964263255.1. NCBI lineage: Eukaryota > Metazoa > Chordata > Amphibia > Caudata > Salamandridae > Lissotriton > Lissotriton vulgaris. The sequence goes on from NC_141693.1 coordinate 1,583,037,856, forward strand.
AGTCAGGGTCATCCATGTCTCCCACCTCTGATTGCCAGGATTCCCTGAGCCGGACAAGTGGATCTGCCCGGTTATTGATGACTTTTCTATATGTTAGTGAAGTCGCTCATTTATGCAGATAGTCAATGAGCAGCTGGTCCTCTAAAGGCGATGATTCCGAGAGTGTCTGCAGAAGGTAGGGCTGCCTCTATTGCATGTTTAATTTGTATATACCTGAACTGTTCGCTCGGGCCATTGTTTACATCTCTTGCAAATAGGCAATGCCTACTACCTCTCCATTACGCCAGAGGTCCCCTAGCTGGGAGATGCCAATCAGATCCCATTTTTGAAACCCTTTACTGTTACCCAATGTTCTTAATCGGCTTGTGTCCCATAAGGGTGTGTGTTGTGTTAGTCTGCCTGACCAGCCCAGGTGTCTGTTAACTGTGTGCCATATGCAGATAGTATTCTTTGCTGTACCCATAAGGTCACGGGCCTTTCGATTGTTATAAAGTGCTCTATTAACACCTCCTTTCCCTAGGGTTATTCTGTCCAGGTAGTAGGTAGGGTCCGTGTCTGGCACGTGCAGCCATTGATTGATTACTCTGAGTTGTGAGGCCCAGTAGTATGCTTTTATATCCGGCAGGACTAACTCGCTGCCATACCAACTTCGCACCAGTTTATTTGCGGCCACTCTGGCTGGTTTGCTATCCCACCGAAGAGCAGCGACCTCTGAGTTCACTGCTTTAAAGTATGTGTCAGGGACTGGATATGGCATATTGTGTAGGGCATACAGAAATATGGGCAGGGCCCTAATTTTAAAGAGGTCTGCTCTATCCAGTAGGGTGAGTGGTAGTGCCTTCCGATATTTAATGTCACGTTTCAGTTTTTGCAAAGGGGCTTGTAGGTTGAGAGCAAAAAAATGTGTCTTGATTCAATGTTACATGTATGCCAAGGTATTTAAAGCTCTCCGTGACTATCTGGACCTTACAGTCCTTTGGAAGACGCAGGGGTGTTCCGTGTAGGATGTATAGTATGGACTTATCCCAGTTAATGGCATATCCAGGTACTGAACCAAACACTGCGCAGATATTGAGTAGCGCATAGCAGGATTGTGTGGGTGAGGTGATATATAGTAATACATTGTCGGCGTGAAGGGAGATAAGATCCTCCCATTCCTCCCTCCATTTTAAACCTCGAATCACGGGGTTCCACCTTATCCAAGCCGCCAATTGTTCTAGGACCAGTGCAAATAGCAAGGGCGACAATGGACAGCCCTGTCTCGTCCCTCTACCCAGGGTGATTTCCTTCGATATGTGTCCATTAGCAACTACGTGCACTACAGGGTTGGTGTAATGTAGAGTAAATGTATCCAGTACCAAAATTTCAGTCTGAACCCCAAGTTTAGGAGGACCGCGAATAATAAAGCCCATTCCACCGAATCAAAGGCCATCTTCGCGTCCAGAGAGAGGAACGTGGCATCTTCCAGTATAGTGTGTTTTCTGCCCAGCATACCATGTAGGCGTCTGAGGTCCAGGGCTGTGTTTCTGCCGGGCATAAAGTCGGATTCATCCGGGTGGATCAGTTTGACGAGATGGGTTGTAAGTCTAAGCGCCAACGTTTTGGCTAGTATTTTCCCTTCCACATTAATTAAGGAGATCGGGCGATATGATGTGCATTTCTCCACTGGTTTACCCAGCTTATGTATGGCCACAATAGTTGCCATCCGTTGCTCTCTAGGGAGTGTCCCTATGTCACGACTTGTTTCAAACATGCTTCATAAGTATGGGGCTATCTTGTCTGCTGTGTATTTATATAATTCTATTGGAATGCCATTCGGACCGGTGGCCTTGCCAGATTGCATTTTAGTGATGGTTATCTTGAGTTTGTCTACCGTAATGTTTGCTTCTTAACTTTCGGTTTCTTGAGGTGAGAGCCGTGGCATATGAATATCTTTAAGGAAGGCAAGTGCATCCTGTACAGTGGTAGCATTCGTGGACGTGTAGACTTGCTCATAGTGTTGTGCTAGTGCATTAACTATGAGTTGTGGGTCTGATGTAAGTTCTCCCTCGTGTGTTTTAATCTGTGCTATCCATCTATGCGCTCGTTCCCTCTTGTCTAACCAGGCAAGGAGCTTGCCTGCTTTGTCTCCAGATTCATAGATGCGATGTTGGGTGGCTTGCATAAATGACTTGGTGTCAGTCCAGAGATATTCCTTGGATTCTTGTATTTTCATGCGTAATGTGTGAGTTGTCTCATCCATGGGGCCAGCTGCATGTTGGAAATTTAAGTGTTCTACTTCTTGCTCCAGGGTCTCTATTGCATGTTTTGTTCTCCCTTTTATGTCCCTCAATGAGAGAGGTAGCATGACCCCTTATCACTGTTTTGAAAGCCTCCCACATCATTGATTTGGAGGAGACTGACGCTTTGTTTTCTTGGAAGTATTGCGTGGTTGCAGTGACTAAAGCTTTCCTGATCTTAGAATTCAGGAAGAATACTGGATAGATGAGGTACATACGATTTTGAATAACACAGTGTGCCCTTATTTCTGCTCTGACCGGAGAGTGATCTGAAATTCCTCTGGGTAAGTGTGTGGCTGTCCCTAGCCTGCCTAAACTGTCTACTGCTATGAGTATGTAATCTATACGGGAGAGGCTATTATGAGCTCCTAAGTAAAATGTATATTGTCTCTCATATGGGTTAGGCCATGTGCTTCTAAAAATTCGGCCTGGGTCGAACTGATACGATGTTGTGGGTGGATAGGTGTACGGTCTAATGCGTCATTTACGATCATGTCACGCCCCCTAGTACCAAATCCTCATCTGGCAGCATTAGGAGGAATTTATCCAGATCTTGAAGGGTGGGGAATTGCAGAGCAGGCCGGATATAAACAGATACAAAGTTGATCATACGCCCCTCCCATTGGATCGAGATTGCCGTAAAGCGGCCTTTGTCATCTTTAAAAGTACGATGGATAATAAGGGGAAATCGTTTTCGTATCAGAATCCCTACCCCCAGGGATCCTGTGGTGAATTCTGAATGTGTCACCGATTGAAACCCCCATCTGTCAAGGGCCCTACGCATGGAGCCCATCAAGTGTGTCTCCTGAAGCATCACAACTGCCGGTGATATGCGTTTTAGATATTGTAGCACTAGTCCCCGTTTTATCTTGTCCCTCAGTCCATTGACATTCCAAAAAAGGAAGGACAGCGTTGGCAGTGTGGTGTGTTGTGTCATTGAGCCAGACAATGTCATTGGGTATGTTAGTAGTCTTGACATGTCGAACAGCGAAGGTCATTGTGAACCCAGTTCCAAAGTGACCGTAAGTCGAAAGTGCAGATCGATAACCATTAAAACATTAACATGAAAGACATTCCTACCATGGAAATAAACATTTGTCAAAAGTGTCCCCCCTCCCTTACCCAGCCAGAACCCATCCACCATCCCTGCATCCCTGCCTACTAGGTTCAGAACTACCCACCACCCCAATAGCAGAGTGCCTATGATCGCCAAAATAAAATAAAACATTGAACGTAGGGTCGCACAGTGTTAGCGCCTAATATTCTCTTTCTCCTGGGTCCGCAACAATGCCCAAATCGCATCACAGGTCCATAATAGTCCTTAAATTATCGTCTCTACTTTGATACTGAATCAATGCACCCCAAGTTTGCTCCGAGGGAGCCGCTGTGGCTATACAATTGGGATCACACATAGGGCAATAAATGAGATATCTACAAACCATTGTAGTCCATTCACTCCTTCATTCTCCGGCACGTGCTGTATCGCTGCCAGGGCTGCCGGACCGGGAACTCATAGATCTTGATGGGGAATGCAGTCTGTCTCCGTGCCAGTAAGAGTCTCTGGGACGATATTCGGGTTTCTACTGTCTGTCTCTTCTCTACGGCATTGGGGCACAGCAGGACCTTCCTCGAGCCAACGCTGTGCTTCTTCTGGCATTGTAAAGAACCAGGATTTGTCTGCATCAAGTACTTTCAGCTTAGATGGGAAGAACATCATATAATTAAGTCCTTTGTCCCTAAAAGTCTGTTTGATTCCTTCAAAGGAGCGTTGGTCTAGCTGCACTTTCAGAGTAAGGTCCGGGAACAATCGGACCATCGCATTATCATAGGGAAGGTCGCCCTTCATCCTAGCTGCTTGAAGGATTGCATCCTGATCATGAAAGTTCAAGATACAAGCTATGATAGTGCGAGTCTGCGTACCAGGCCTAGGCTTCGGGATTGGGGCTCTGTGTGCCCTCTCAATAGAGAACAATGGGGAAAATCTCTTGGGCTTGAGGTGATTTAGGATAAGGTCTTCTAGGAAGAGGTCCATGCTGGGCCCCTCTGCTCCTTCAGGTACCCTCACCACCCGTATGTTGTTGTAACAGGCTCGGCCTTTCTGATCATCCAGGTGTAGTGCCATTTCTTTATGCTGGTGAATTAATTTTTGAACCTTTTTCTCCAATTCACGTGTTGCGGTCTGCAGTTCTCCCACATTTTCTTCCGTGGCCGTGACTCTTTCAGAAGTTTTCCGCATATCCACCCGCATAAGGTTCATTTCAATCGTGACCTTATACATTTTTGTCTCTAAGTTGGTTCCGACTGCTTGTATCGCTGCCATTATTGAGCCTAGGGATGGCTCCGCGGGTGTGGCTTCCTCATTCACCCCATTGTCGGCTGCAAGCTGTTGCGGCACTGTATATTTCTCCATCTTGTTGACTTGGATAGATGCAGTATTGCCTTTTGGTTTCGTCATTGTGTTGCGAGATAGTGAATCCAGATGCTGCATTTTTTGCAGGGAATGCTACGGTACCACAGGCCAGCAGTTGTTGTGGGCTAGGATGTTCGTTTGTATCGATGATTCCGATTTGTCTTGGGATGGTGAGACCTCAATCTACCGGAAGCGTTTGCCTGGTGGTTTGATCATTCACTCATGAGCGAGCACAGGGGGGGGAGGGGAGGAGGGGGTCAGCAGATCCAGTCCAGCCTGTACTTCTGTTAGAGGCCTACTGGGCCATGCTCTTGTTAATTCCTCCCCCTCGCTATCTTCCGGTGCTATGTCTCAGTCACTGATCCAGAGTAACCGAGTCCAGACGCTTTTGACTGGAGGCCTGATTCCTAATTCCCATCAGTGAATTCAACCACTCCTTCATTCAGGCAGGACCTCTGTCTTTCTTACGGTGATATTGCAGCATGCAGGAGCGGGCGCTTATAATGCCAGTGGTGGGAGAAAGACAGTACCCTCCCAGGCCCTCTCAGGCCCTACACGTCCCCCCGCTGCAGAGCGTGCGTCGGCAGCATTGTGGCCGGCGATTACCCTCCAAATGTCTCTCTATGGGCCCCAGCTCCTGCCAATGTTGTTCCTCCATTATGCTGAGTTCAGGGTTGTATCCTCTATTCAGGCTTTTACTGCCGCATTCCCAATGTGGGACTCAGGGTTTTGGCTCTTTTCGCGCTTTTTGCGTGGAGGAGCCCACTGGCAATTCCCCCCCGGGTCTCACCGCACTGGCTGCTATAATTGCTGTATCTGGGCAGCGTCCTCACGGGTCCTTCATGAGTTGCGATGCAAGCTCCGATGGTAGGCCACAAGCCGTGGATCCACAGCCTGTGAGCCTCGCTGTTGGTTTCGTGACTCCGCCCCCTGCCGCCAAGGCCGGATCTCCGCTGTGCAGTCTGTGATCGGCCCGGATTAATGGCTATCTTAGACGGCGGGAGCCGCGAAAACAATCCAGCTGCTGCTCCGCACCTTCAGCAGCTGTTTTTCACTTGTGTTGCCTTCGGGGTTGCGGATTACTGCCGGGTTTCATGGGTAACGTCACGGACCTTGACGGAGCTCAAAAGCTATGCCGCCATCACAGTCAGCGCCAAGCCACGCCCCCAGCATATCCTTTTAAATCAAAGTCAGAGGAAAGCCTAGTCCATTAACCGACGTCCCCCACAAGATTGCGGCCCCTCTTTGCTTAGTTAGTCCGAGCCAGTACAGCTGCACAGTTCTGATCCCCTCAAGCAGCCTAACAGGTAAACTGAACAAGTTAAAAATTCAGCAACACCTGTAGAAGACAAACCAGGACAGACAACGTATTTACAGTGCAGCATATGGAAGTGTAAATATTGAGTATAAAATATCACCATGCAGTCTAAAATATCGTGGTATGGAAATATCACCAGTAAGAATACTGATGGAAAGAATATCGATTTAAGGTAAGTAATAATGATATTTCAAATATCAAAGTTATTAATATAGTTTGCAAAAATATACTTGTTTAAAATCTTGTTTTTTTATATATTGTTATGTATTTTAGTATATATTTTATATGTATATGATGTACTTTTTTGTATAATTATTGTTTATGTTTTCTAATATATTTGATACATTTTTAGGGCCTGATTAATTGGGAGCCTTTGTTCCGACCGAATGCATAGGCTCCCATTGAAGAAAGGAGTAACGCCTAACTTGCATCATACTCGGTCGTTCGGAAACCTTTCCGATTTGGGGCCTGATTTCGATTCCGCTAGTAAAGCCCTCTGTACGACTCAGATCTGTAGGGCTTTACGACAAGTTTGTGCAACTAGAGTCTGAAAGAGCGAGTACTATGCATTTGTATGCTTACGGACTCGGTTCGCTCAGACTCCAGTTGAACCTGTATACTGGACGCATGCACAGGATCCCATAGCAAAAAGGGGTGGGTGGGTGGGGAAAAGCTTACACCCTGTGGCGGGCACCCCATGGTTCCCACCACACTGTGCATTCATGGGAACCCCACGGGTCTGAATCAGAGGGCCAGAAAAGAATGTTTCCGACAGCTTTTTCGATCCAGACAAAGCAAATCGCGAAGGCTGTCCGAATCATGCATTTTACTTGCTCGCTTGTAGTCCAAAGTAAGGGTGGGTGGAATTTGCGTAATCGCGTTACGCAAATCTCAGCAAAACTGTAAAAAATCTCAGCGAACACGCAGAAATTCCGCGAACATGCGGAATTGCTTGTTCGCAATGCTTTTTTACTGTTCGCAATCGCTGTTTGCGTGCTCGGGGGGAAATATCTTGTGAGAACGCATTTGAGAACACAGACAAGCAAAACATTTTGTGAAGTCGCGGAACGCAGAATTTTGGGCAATTTCGCGTTCTCCGCAGAACGCGAAATTACACAAATTCTGCAAATTCCGCAAGCGGAACGGAATTTACCACCCAGGCCTATTTACAACCCCCTTGTGCCTCTTTTACACTGCTGTTGCAGCAATTTTGTGATGCAACGCTTGTGCAAAAGATGCGCAATGGTGTGTGGTATTTACAATGTGACGCATCTGAGAGGTGCATCTTATTCTAAATCCCTGTACCAGAAGGAGACATTCCTGAGCGCAGAGGGGGGTCCCAGTGCAGGAACCCTCTTAAAAGTGGCTGAGTGAAATCTACAAGATTTCACTTAGGGCTAGATGTAGGTAAATTAGATTTACCGATTCTAAAATACCGAATTTTACTGATTCGGTATTTTAGAATCGGTAAATCTGATGTAGATAATAATTCGGTATTTTTTACCGAATCGTTAAGATTCGGTATTTACCGATTCGGTAAATACCGAATCGGTATTTGCTATTGAATCCTATGGGCCATGAAGCCCATAGGATTCAATAGCAAATACCGATTCGGTATTTACCGAATCGGTAAAAATACCGACTTGCCAAGGGGGACAGGGTGTCATTTTGACACCCTGTTACACCCCTGTTTCTGGCTTGTGTGCCATGTGACACACATACCTATGGGCATGTATGTGTGTCACATGGCACAGGTGTATATGCAAAGATGTGCATGTACACAAGAATTTGTTATTTACCATGCAATTGTATTACATGGTAAATAACGAATTCTAAAGGCCCTGTAGCACTGTTAGAAGTGCTACCTACATACAGATTCGGTAATTTTACCGATCGGTGAATTAACAGAATCGGTCAAATTTACTGATTCTGTAATTTTACAGAATCGGTAATTTTACCGATTCGGTAAAATTACCAATTCGGTAAAATTACCGAATCTGTGGGATTTTCAATGCCCTACATACCAATGTCAAAATACCGGTCGGAAACGGCCAAAAATCTGTATTTTCGCCGTTTCCGACCGGTATTTTGACACCTACATCGGGCCCCAAGTCACTTTTGGGCCCATGCTGTGCCATAACCCTGCACCTCCTTGAAGCAGGCGTATGGATTGACACAGTATTGTGAGCATAGGTCTCCCAGAGCATTGCTGGATCTGCGTTGCGTTTCTGAATGGCTCACTTCAATGCTGTATGGCTCACTACAATACTGAAACAGCAGTGACAGAGTGTTTGGAGGGAGTGTAAGGATACATATTGGGTAATTAAAGTTTTAAAAGACAAGTTTTCAGGTCCAAAGAAGAGTACTTGCATAGTAAATAGGAGTTTGAAGCAGTCCATGCCCTAAGGCCTACTGCATGAGTACTAGGGTACTGACTGAATAATTACACTTCTGCAAGGAGAGTGTCTAGCTGAATATATAACTGCTTCACTTTTAGCACAGTGTATAGATAAGCACATACTGCTGTATGGCTCACTACAATACTGAAACAGCAGTGTCAGAGTGTTTAGTGGCACTGTAAGGATACAGACTGGGCAATTGAAGGTTTAAAAGACAAGTTTGCAGGTGCATAGAAGAGTCCATGCATAGTCTATAGGGGTTTGAAGCAGTCCATGCCCTAAGGCCTACTTTGCTGCATGAGTACTAGGGTACTGACTGAATTATTACAGTTCTGCAAGGAGAGTGTGGAGCTGAATGTATAACTGCTTCACTTTAAGCACAGTGTATAGATAAGCACATACTGCTGTATGGCTCACTACAATACTGAAACAGCAGTGGCAGAGTGTTTGGAGGGAGTGTAAGGATACAGACTGGCCAATTGAAGCTTTAAAAGACACGTTTGCAGGTGTACAGAAGAGTGCATGCATAGTAAATAGGGGTTTGAAGCAGTCGATGCCCTAGGGCCTATTTTACTGCATGAGTACTTGGGTACTGACTGAATAATTACACTTCTGCAAGGAGAATGTCTACCTGAATGTATAATTACTTCACTTTTAGCACAGTGCATAGATAAACACATACTGCTGAATGCCTCACTACAATACTGAAACAGCAGTGTCGGAGTGTTTAGTGGAACTGGAAGGATACAGACTGGGCAATTGAAGGTTTAAAAGACAAGTTTGCAGGTGCATAGAAGAGTGCATGCATAGTCTATAGGGGTTTGAAGATGGTCATGCTCTAAGGCCTACTTTGCTGCATGAGTACTTAGGTACTGACTGAATGATTACAGTTCTGCAAGGAGAGTGTCTGGCTGAATATATAACTGCTTCACTTTTAGCACAGTGTATAGATAAGCACATACTGCTGTATGGCTCACTAAAATACTGAAACAGCAGTGGCAGAGTGTTTGGAGGGAGTGTAAGGATACATCCTGGGCAATTGAAAGTTTAAAAGACAAGTTTGCAGGTGCATGCATAGTAAATAGGGGTTTGAAGCAGTCCATGCCCTAGGGCCTACTTTACTGCATGAGTACTTGGGTACGGATTGAATAATTACACTTCATCAAGGAGAGTGTCTAGCTGAATGTATAACTGCTTTACTTTTAGCACAGTGCATAGATAAGAACATACTGCTGAATGTCTCACTACAATAATGAAACAGCAGTGTCAGAGTGTTTAGTGGCACTGTTAGGATACAGACTGGGCAATTGAAGGTTTAAAAGACAAGTTTGCAGGTGCATAGAAGAGTCCATGCATAGTCTATAGGGGTTTGAAGCGGTCCATGCCTTAAGGCCTACTTTGCTGCATGAGTACGTAGGTACTGACTGAATAATTACACTTCTGCAAGGAGAGTGTCGAGCTGAATGTATAACTGCTTCACTTTTAGCACAGTGTATAGATAAGCACATACTGCTGTATGGCTCACTACAATACTGAAACAGCAGTGGCAGAGTGTTTAGAGGGAGTGTAACTATACAAACTGGCCAATTGAAGGTTTAAGAGACAAGTTTTCAGGTGCATAGAAGAGTGCATGCATAGTCTATAGGGGTTTGAAGCAGTCCATGCTCTAAGGCCTACTTTGCTGCATGACTACTAGGGTAGTGACTGAATGATTACAGTTCTGCAAGGAGAGTGTCTGGCTGAATGTATAACTGCTTCACTTTTAGCACAGTGTATAGATAAGCACATACTGCTGTATGGCTCACTACAATACTGAAACAGCAGTGTCAGAGTGTTTGGAGGGAGTGTAAGGATACAGACTGGCCAATTGAAGGTTTAAAAGACAAGTTTGCAGGTGCATAGAAGAGTGCATGCATAGTCTATAGGGGTTTGAAGCAGTCCATGCCCTAAGGCCTACTTTGCTGCATGACTACTTGGGTACTGATTGCATGATTACAGTTCTGCAAGAAGAGTGTCGAGCTGAATGTATAACTGCTTCACTTTTAGCACAGTGTATAGATAAGCACATACTGCTGTATGGCTCAATAAAATACTGAACCAGCAGTTGCAGAATGTTTGGAGGAAGTGTAAGGATACTGACTGGGTAATTAAAGGTTTAAAAGACAAGTTTGCAGGTGCATAGAAGCGTGCATGCATAGTAAATAGGGGGTTGAAGCAGTCCATGCCCTAAGGCCTACTTTACTGCATGAGTACTTGGGTATTGACTGAATAATTACACTTCTGTAAGGAGAGTGTCTAGCTGCATGTATAACTGCTTCACCTTTAGCAAAGTGCATAGATAAGCACATACTGCTGTATGCCTCACTAAAATACTGAAACAGCAGTGTTGGAGTGTTTAGTGGAATTGGAAGGATACAGAATGGGCAATTGAAGGTTTAAAAGACAAGTTTTCAGGTGCATAGAAGAGTGCATGCATAGTCTATAGGGGTTTGAAGCAGTCCAAGCCCTAAGATCTACTTTGCTGCATGACTACTTGGGTACTGGATGAATGATTACAGTTCTGCAAGGAGAGTGTCTGGCTGAATGTATAACTGCTTCACTTTTAGCACAGTGCATAGATAGGCACATACTGCTGTATGGCTCACTACAATACTGAAACAGCAGTGTCAGAGTGTTTAGTGGCACTGTAAGGATACAGACTGGGCAATTGAAGGTTTAAAAGACACGTTTGCAGGTGTACAGAAGAGTGCATGCATAGTAAATAGGGGTTTGAAGCAGTCCATGCCCTAAGGCCTACTTTACTGCATGAGTACTTGGGTACTGATTGAATAATTACACTTCATCAAGGAGAGTGTCTAGCTGAATGCATAACTGCTTTACTTTTAGCACAGTGCATAGATAAGGACATACTGCTGAATGGCTCACTACAATAATGAAACAGCAGTGTCAGAGTGTTTAGTGGAACTGTTAGGATACAGGCTGGGCAATTGAAGGTTTAAAAGACAAGTTTGCAGGTGCATAGAAGAGTGCATGCATAGTCTATAGGGGTTTGAAGCGGTCCATGCTCTAAGGCCTACTTTGCTGCATGAGTACGTAGGTACTGACTGAATGATTACAGTTCTGCAAGGAGAGTGTCGAGCTGAATGTATAACTGCTTCACTTTAGCACAGTATATAGATAAGCACATACTGCTGTATGGCTTACTACAATACTGAAACAGCAGTGGCAGAGCGTTTGGAGGGAGTATAAGGATACAGACTGGCCAATTGAAGGTTTAAGAGACAAGGTTTCAGGTGCATAGAAGAGTGCATGCATAGGCTATAGGGGTTTGAAGCAGTCCATGCTCTAAGGCCTACTTTGCTGCATGACTACTAGGGTACTGACTGAATGATTACAGTTCTGCAAGGAGAGTGTCTGGCTGAATGTATAACTGCTTCACTTTTAGCACAGTGTATCGATAAGCACATACTGCTGTATGGCTCACTGCAATACTGAAACAGCAGTGGCAGAGTGTTTGGAGGAAGTGTAAGGATACAGACTGGGTAATGAAAGGTTTAAACAACAAGTTTTCAGGTGCATAGAAGAGTACATGCATAGTAAATAGGTGTTTGAAGCAGTCCATGCCCTAAGGCTTACTTAACTGCATGAGTACTTGGGTACTGACTGAATAATTACACTTCTGCAAGGAGAGTGTCTAGCTGAATGAATAACTGCTTCACTTTTAGCACAGTGCATAGATAAGCACATACTGCTGAATGCCTCACTACAATACTGAAACAGCAGTGACAGAGTGTTTAGTGGAAGTGTAAGGATACAGAATTTAAGGTATAAAAGACAAGTATGCAGGTAGATACAAAACTTCATGCATAGTGCTTAGGGATTTCAAGCAATCCATTTTCTGAGACCCACTTTGCATATTTTGAATCAATAGAATATTGTAAAGAGTGTGTAAGTGAATCTATAAGTGCTTCAATTTTAGTACAGTGAATGCATTAGTAGATAGTGTTCAAAACTTTATTATTATTAAACAATAAATTTATTCTCCTAACATCTCATAATTTAACAGAGCTTCTAAAAGAAGTTCATCAGCTATTTCATTGACATAATTTTGCTGGTTAGCTATTTGAGAATTTATATCTTCGAAAAATTCGATGTCATCCAATGCTTCCACAAAATCAGCATCAAAGCTTTCGTCTTGGAAATCACAGCTCATATGTGCAGCACTAATTTCTTGTTCTTCACTCTCGCTGCCTGTGAGAGGTGCGTTTAGTTCTTCTATGAGAGTGTTGGCAATTTCCAAAGTGTCCTTGGTATTGTTCTGTTCTCTTCCCATAATTAATCTGTTATGTTGTAGGTCCTTGTACAAAAACATAAACACTTCATTTTATCAGTTTTCTTAATACATAATACAAAACTAGCTTTATCAACCTCTTTGGCCTTAAAAAAATATTATATAAATACCATTGTATAACAACATTCCAACATTAGACTTTTAGTACTTAATAAGGTTATATAAATATAATTACTCCTAAGGATATCCTATTCTTAAGTTTTCTTAAATTTTGAAACCAGTTACTCCTTATGACTATAGGAAAAGACTCAGGCTGTTATAGTAAAATGCAGTACTAAAAAATGTAGAATATGTCTATTCACCTTATCCGTTCCAAACTAGTAAATGTGTTTTAGTAAAATGCAAGGAATACTGTTGTTTGTCCAGAATAGCACTGTGTATCTCTGTGTATTTAGGTACCATTATCACACTAGTTTTTGAATACTTCATGTGTTTTCACACACATATTAATTCTTAAAGACCAATCCAGTACTCACCTTTTAACATAATTAGAATGTAGTGATTCCTTATATAAGTTGAAAATACTCAGAGCAACAGGTATATAACACCACTTCAACACAAAGTATTGTGTATGATGAGGACATATTTACATAGAGAAGAAAACTTCACGCAGTAACTTACCCTGTCCTTCTAAATATGAAAGAATATTTGAAAACACTCTCTGTGACATATTTTATGTAGAACAATTTAATATCTTTTAATCCAAAAACTCTCTGGTCTCTACTAGTCAAACATGTCTTTCTATTCAATACCATACTGGTACGTTGCAGAAAGCTGTTCTGAAGCCATGCTCTATTTTAAAAATCTTTATAATAAAAGTCTCTGTCATTTTTTAATTATATGTTCAAAGATAGTAGGTCCTCAGATACACTCAGTATATATGTTAACTTTCTCAAATGTCGTTAAAAGATACAAACCATCTTTGCACAGATATGTACTACATCCATCTCTTGTTCCTTCAGCTCTGTAGAAGCACATACCATTGACCATTTTTTTATAGTTACTTATACTTACCTTAAAAATAATAAATAATAAAAAAAAGTATATATTATAAATTTAGCATCTGTGGAAGACAAGAAAAAATACAGTTACAATATATATTTTACACAAAATAATTTGTAAAGCATTTCATTTGCCTTTTTTTTTACTGTTTTCAGAATATATTGAATTTCACTAGAAACAGTGAGTTCAATAGTACTCATCACATAACAGCGGGAAAAAAAAGAAAATCAGTAAGATTATCTTTAAAAAAACATTCAACATTCTCAATAACAATCTAAAAAATAGAAATACAACATATGTTAAATGTTTTTTTCTAAGAGCAATTTCTTATGTAAATATGAGACATCTCAAACAATCATAAAAAAAACATTATGATTAATTTTCATACACTGTAAATATTGTTACTTACAAATATATGCTGACAAAATATACAACAAAAAGTCCTTAATGGTTTTAGATACTTTTCCTCATGGTCAAATAGTATGTGTCAAATCCTTAATTTGGAAGTTGTTTATTAGTAATCCTCAGTGTCCGCCTCCCAGCCTTCTGATCCAAAACCAGCAACATCATTTGTGGCGTCCCCCAGGGCTCATCCCTCAGCCTGACGCTATTCAACATCTACATGGCCACCCTCACACAAGTGGCCCGCCATCACAACCTCAACATCATCTCCTTCGCCGACGACACCCAGCTCATCCTCTCCCTCACCAAGGAGCCACATACCTCCAAAAGCAACCTCCACGAGGGAATGAAAGCCGTCGTCAACTGCATAAGGATCAGCTCTCTAAACCTGAGCTCGGACAAGACAGAAGTAATCTTTCTCGGACCCATCCCCTCAGCCTGGGACGACTCCTGGTGGCCGACTACACTGTGAACAGTACCAACACCTACCGACCATGAACACAACCTAGGATTCATCCTCAACTCCTCCCTCTCCATGTGTAAGCAAGTCTACACCATCTCCTCGTACTGCTACAACACCCTCCACATGCTCCACAACATTTACAAGTGGATCCTAACCGAAAGAAGAAGAACAGTGACACAGGCCCTCATCAGCAGCAGACTAGACTATGGCAACACACTCTACACAGGAATTCCAGCTAAACAAAACACCTACAACGACTACAACAAATCCAAAACACCTCCGCCAGACTGATCATCAATGTCCCCTGCTGCAGCCACATCACCCACCACCTGATACACCTACACTGCCTCAACGTCAACAAGATGATCATCTTCAAGCTCCTCACCCTCACTCACAAAGTACTCTACAACACCATACCAGCCTACCTTAACAGCAGTAATCCTGAAAGGCCAAATTTTGTTCATAAAATTTTGACTTTAAAAATATGAGGTAAGAATTTGGTAACTCTTTAGGCAAACGTTGTGTAAAAACCAATTGACTATCATTACAACGTATCAAACCTTTCGGACATTTTAAATAAACAGTGTAATGTCCAGATATGTAGAAGGACCATCATAAAAAATAATTGCTACAGCTACAAAAGTTCTTCCTGGTATTGATACTTGAGTAGCTACAAAATTGTTAATTAAAGTTTCCAATTTTCTTCCATCAGCTCTACAACGTTGCTGCATTAAAATTACATACTGTCCATATCTTTGTATAACTAATCTTGATGCCATTTGTGATTTACATTGGCTACACTCCATGTTTTGACTTGCTCCTCTAACTAGATTGTTAAAAGACACTGATTCACAGTCTGGTAAAGACAAATATATAAATCTTTCAGTGTCTATGTTAGTGCTACATGTAAACAAACAATTTTCACAGTCATGTTGCCATTTATAAGAAAGGCCATAAAGGTTTTCAATATCTATACCTTCATCTTCCAATACAACAAGCATATACATTAGAAATTCCTGACAATCTTGCTGAATGTTTTGTGTAAATTGAGTAGAACCAGTACATATGTCCAAAACATTTCGAATATCAGAAACACTTTGTATTTTACTTTTATCACTACTACATTTCTCATAAACAGAATACAGCAACAAACAAAATCTTTTTTCCCGATTTTCAACAATTTGCTGTTGCAAACTTTCAAGAAAAAAACAACATTAACAACTACATTAGCATAACAGTTGACACCAGAACTATTTTCAAACTGATAGCCAACAATCTCTTCAACAGTGTCCTTTTTCTTTTTGCTTGCAATCACAACTTCATCTTGTTTTTTTTCTTTCTCTACAGCTTCACTACAGATATTCTCATATCTTCTTTTTCTACCTACCACTAAGTATGGGCGTAAAATCCGCTCCGCTCGCGGATTTTGCGGATTTTCGGGAAATTCGCAATCCGCGAGATTCGCGGATTTCCCGCAAAATCCGCTAAATTCGCACGCAGCGGATTTTTTTTCTGGGTGATACAATTTTTGCGGCGCGCGGCGTTCACTTACCGTCATTCAGCATTTGCCGAGTTGTTTTTCTCGATATTTTGCGAGTGCTGCGCCATTTTGGATCTTGCTGCGGGATCCCGCGAGAATTTGGCGAGCGCGATTCCGTAATCGCGGCTTGCCAACTTGCGCAGCGAGAGTTTGTCAACGCGAGTACAGCGTGATCACGTATTGCGGTACTTTGCAATTGCGAGCTTGGAGATGCGGCGAGCAGCAACAATCTCGCACGCGCGAAAATATAAAATTTGCAATTCTGCACAAGAGATCCACCAGCAAGCAGCATAAACCTTCTGGAAATGATGATTTTTATCTGAATAACTCCTCAGGTTGACATTTGCCTGCACTTTTTTGCGAGGAGTCCATTTTGGGGAGGGGAGGGGGTGGGAGGAAGGAAGTGCCCCACAGTCTTCAACTTTTTGTTCCTGTCCAGCAGGCTCCTCCCAGTGCTTTGTCCATCTCCTGGTCACTTTTCATTTGGATCTGGAGCTGGAAGGATTACTTTTTGTGGATGCTGCTGGATATTTGGATTTGAGGCCTTTTTGACTTTCTTTGGATCACTTTTGGATTAGAAATTTCACAAGTAAGTTTGTTTGGGGCATTACAGTTGCTGCAACTACAATTTTGGAATTTTCGATTTTTGGGCTGTTTTGGGGCCTTTTGCCCAGGGGTACTCAGTGGTGGGTGCACTGAGTCTTTCTGTGGGGTGTTTTGAATTTAAACATCATGGAAGGGCTGGATGGCTTGGGGTTGTGCTGATTTTTCTGTGATTTTCGTTTTTTTGGCCTGTTGTGACCGTTTCACCCGGGGTAGTGAGTGGTGCATGGGCCTAGTCTTTCTGTGGGGTGTCTTGAACTGAAACATCATGGAGGGCATGGATGGAATGGGATTGTGCTGATTTTTCAGTGATTTTCGTTTTTTGGGGCTGTACTTGTGGCCTTTTCACCAGGGGTATTGAGTCTTGCATGGGCCTAGTCTTTCTGTGGGGTGTCTTGAACTTAAACATCATGGAGGGCATGGATGGAATGGGATTGTGCTGATTTTTCTGTGTTTTTCGATTTTTGGAAGTGTTCATGGGGAGGGACAGGCCATGTGGCTGGGGGCCATTTTGAGTGCTGCTACAGGCCCTGACCATGTGCTGGGAGGCAAGTGGCCATTTTGAATGCAGGCATTGTTGTTAGGCCTGCAACCATTTTGCCTACTTTTCAACCTTTATGCCCAGGGGTAGTGAGTCTTGCATGGGCCTAGTCTTTCTGTGGGGTGTCTTGAATTTAAACATCATGGAGGGCATGGATGGAATGGGATTGTGCAGATTTTTCAGTGATTTTCGTTTTTGGGGGCTGTACTTGTGGCCTTTTCACTAGGGGTATTTGAGTCTAGCATGGGCCTAGTCTTTCTGTGGGGTGTCTTGAACTTAAACATCATGGAGGGGGAAACATCACTTACAACGCAAGCATTACAACGCACTACCATTACATCGCAACCATTACAACGCAAACCATTACAACGCATTGCGCTGGGGGGCGCTCTAGGATAGGGAATATATTGAATTTACTATCCAACACCTTCCCTACTATCCACGGGGACTGGAGTTGGAATAGTAAATTAAATAATTCACTATCCAGCGCCTAAAAGCACTATGCGTTGTAATGGTATGCGATGTAAAAACCCCGTTGTAACAGCAGGCGTTGTAATAGCCTGCGTTGTAACGTCATAGATCCCATGGAGGGCATGGATGGAATGGGATTGTGCTGATTTTTCAGTGATTTTCGTTTTTTGGGGCTGTACTTGTGGCCTTTTCACCAGGGGTATTGAGTCTTGCATGGGCCTAGTCTTTCTGTGGGGTGTCTTGAACTTAAATATCATGGAGGGCATGGATGGAATGGGATTGTGCTGATTTTTCAGTGATTTTCGATTTTTGGGGGTGTTCATGGGGAGGGACAGGCCATGTGGCTGGGGGCCATTTTGAGTGCTGCTACAGGCCCTGACCATGTGCGGGGAGGCAAGTGGCCATTTTGAATGCAGGCATTGTTGTTAGGCCTGCAACCATTTTGCCTACTTTTCAACCTTTATGCCCAGGGGTAGTGAGTCTTGCATGGGCCTAGTCTTTCTGTGGGTTGTCTTGAATTTAAACATCATGGAGGGCATGGATGGAATGGGATTGTGCTGATTTTTCAGTGATTTTCGTTTTTTGGGGCTGTACTTGTAGCCTTTTCACCAGGGGTATTGAGTCTAGCATGGGCCTAGTCTTTTTGTGGGGTGTCTTGAACTTAAACATCATGGAGGGCATGGATGGAATGGGATTGTGCTGATTTGTCAGTGATTTTCGATTTTTGGGGGTGTTCATGGGGAGGGACAGGCCATGTGGCTGGGGGCCATTTTGAGTGCTGCTACAGGCCCTGACCATGTGGAGGGAGGCAAGTGGCCATTTTGAATGTAGGCATTGTTGTTAGGCCTGCAACCATTTTGCCTACTTTTCAACCTTTATGCCCAGGGGTAGTGAGTCTTGCAAGGGCCTAGTCTTTCTGTGGGTTGTCTTGAATTTAAACATCATGGAGGGCATGGATGGAATGGGATTGTGCTGATTTGTCAGTGATTTTCGTTTTTTGGGGCTGTACTTGTGGCCTTTTCACCAGGGGTATTGAGTCTTGCATGGGCCTAGTCTTTCTGTGGGGTGTTTTGAACTTAAACATCATGGAGGGCATGGATGGAATGGGATTGTGCTGATTAAGCAGTGTTTTTCGATTTTTGGGGGTGTTCATGGGGAGGGACAGGCCATGTGGCTGGGGGCCATTTTGAGTGCTGCTACAGGCCCTGGCCATGTGCTGGGAGGCAAGTGGCCATTTTGAATGTAGGCATTGTTGTTAGGCCTGCAACCATTTTGCCTACTTTTCAACCTTTATGCCCAGGGGTAGTGAGTCTTGCATGGGCCTAGTCTTTCTGTGGGTTGTCTTGAATTTAAACATCATGGAGGGCATGGATGGAATGGGATTGTGCAGATTTTTTAGTGATTTTCGTTTTTGGGGGCTGTACTTGTGGCCTTTTCACCAGGGGTATTTGAGTCTAGCATGGGCCTAGTCTTTCTGTGGGGTGTCTTGAACTTAAACATCATGGAGGGCATGGATGGAATGGGATTGTGCTGATTTTTCAGTGATTTTCGTTTTTTGGGGCTGTACTTGTGGCCTTTTCACCAGGGGTATTGAGTCTTGCATGGGCCTAGTCTTTCTGTGGGGTGTCTTGAACTTAAACATCATGGAGGGCATGGATGGAATGGGATTGTGCTGATTTTTCAGTGATTTTCGATTTTTGGGGGTGTTCATGGGGAGGGACAGGCCATGTGGCTGGGGGCCATTTTGAGTGCTGCTACAGTCCCTGGCCATGTGCTGGGAGGCAAGTGGCCATTTTGAATGTAGGCATTGTTGTTAGGCCTGCAACCATTTTGCCTACTTTTCAACCTTTATGCACAGGGGTAGTGAGTCTTGCATGGGCCTAGTCTTTCTGTGGGTTGTCTTGAATTTAAACATTATGGAGGGCATGGATGGAATGGGATTGTGCTGATGTTTCAGTAATTATCGTTTTTGGGGGCTGTACTTGTGGCCTTTTCACCAGGGGTATTGAGTCTAGCATGGGCCTAGTCTTTTTGTTGGGTGTCTTGACCTTAAACATCATGGATGGCATGGATGGAATGGGATTGTGCTGATTTTGCAGTGTTTTTCGATTTTTGGGGGTGTTCATGGGGAGGGACAGGCCATGTGGCTGGGGGCCATTTTGAGTGCTGCTACAGGCCCTGGCCATGTGCTGGGAGGCAAGTAGCCATTTTGAATGTAGGCATTGTTGTTAGGCCTGCAACCATTTTGCCTACTTTTCAACCTTTATGCCCAGGGGTAGTGAGTCTTGCATGGGCTTAGTCTTTCTGTGGGGTGTCTTGAATTTAAACATCATGGAGGGCATGGATGGAATGGGATTGTGCTGATTTTTCAGTGATTTTCGTTTTTGGGGGCTGTACTTGTGGCCTTTTCACCAGGGGTATTGAGTCTAGCATGGGCCTAGTCTTTTTGTTGGGTGTCTTGAACTTAAACATCATGGATGGCATGGATGGAATGGGATTGTGCTGATTTTGCAGTGTTTTTCGATTTTTGGGGGTGTTCATGGGGAGGGACAGGCCATGTGGCTGGGGGCCATTTTGAGTGCTGCTACAGTTCCTGGCCATGTGCTGGGAGCCAAGTAGCCATTTTGAATGTAGGCATTGTTGTTAGGCCTGCAACCATTTTGCCTACTTTTCAACCTTTATGCCCAGGGGTAGTGAGTCTTGCATGGGCCTAGTCTTTCTGTGGGGTGTCTTGAATTTAAACATCATGGAGGGCATGGATGGAATGGGATTGTGCTGATTTTTCAGTGATTTTCGTTTTTGGGGGCTGTACTTGTGGCCTTTTCACCAGGGGTATTTGAGTCTAGCATGGGCCTAGTCTTTCTGTGGGGTGTCTTGAACTTAAACATCATGGAGGGCATGGATGGAATGGGATTGTGCTGATTTTTCTGTTTTTTTTTCTCGATTTTTTGGGGGTGTATAACTGAACTGATGTTCTTCTGTCTTCCATTGTTTTTAGGTGCACAAGACTCAAGAGAACCACCAGTGCCAGGAAGAAGTCCTGCAGAGGTGTGTGTGTGCAGCATAACGTCACGCGACGTCACGTCTGGCCTCAGACAACTCTACAATTCGTGCAACTGCGGCCTGCTGTCTGACCTGCTCTGAAGAAGATGGCCCCAAAAAAAGGTCTCCGTAGCTCCTCTAGCAAGAAAGTTGCTAGTAAGGAGCAGAAGAAGCAAGTTACCAAGGAGGCTGGTGTGCCAACCGCCACGTTTTTTGGGAGCAAAAAAAAAGTACGCCTGCAGCAGCAGGATCTGCTGGGGACCAAGCTGGGAGCAGCACCCCTGCTCCATTGGGTTCAGTGCCTCCACCACCACACCAACTTAAGTCAAAGCCCTTGAGTGCTTCAGAGGCAGTCAGTGTACTTCTCCAATCACCATCGACCAGTGATGTTGGCTCATCGCAAGAAAGTAGCAGCAATCAACACAGGTTGTTGTAACTCATCTGACAAGTGTTGAACAACCACAGCCGCAACAACAACATGTGCAAGTAGTACAAGCCCAAGTACATGTGGAAGGAGAGGCAGCGCAAGGAGATGCGCAAGCAGAGGTGCATGGAGGGTCACAAGTGCCCACAATAGTTGTTCCTCCCGAAGTAGGGGCACATCAGGAAATTGACAATCAGACCGAGGTATCATTTGAGGAAGCCACTCCTCCTGATGATCATTCATTGTCTTCCACATCCCTAGCAAGGAAAAGATCAAGGGGGGTGTCTACATCTTCTTCAAGCCCACCTCCTACTGATGATCTGGATGACGATTGGGTACCACCACGGCAGCCTGAGAGTGAGGCACACCATGATCTGACAAAGATACCTAAGCGTAAAAGGAAGGTCGTCGAAAAACTCATAGCTATGGAGTGTGATGAGGCTCAACAAGAAGTGACGCATACTGCTGCTGATGAAGCCCTTCACGACGACGATCCAGTCATCATAATGGTCACTGCAGCCCCAGCGGGCATGCAGCAAAGAGACATTTTGACCCTATCCCGAGAAGCTGCTGAGCGTGATGATGATGTCGACGAGGAGTCAATGGAAACACAACAATCATTGGATTTGGAGTTAACTAGTACGCCAACACCTACCGCTTCCATATTTCTTCCTCGCAAGAAGGGACTTCCATCCACCTCGACCTCAATTAGTGGTGGTGAAAGTGCAAAACGTACTGAAGTTCGGCAATCCACATCCTCCACTTCATCTGGCATTAGCAGCAGGACCACCACCACCAGTATCGCCGCCTCCTCCGGCCCCCAAAGACATTTCAAGTCTCCAGTTTGGGAC
This sequence comes from Lissotriton vulgaris, assembly GCF_964263255.1. NCBI lineage: Eukaryota > Metazoa > Chordata > Amphibia > Caudata > Salamandridae > Lissotriton > Lissotriton vulgaris. The sequence continues at coordinate 1,583,059,952 of NC_141693.1, forward strand.
TTCTTTAGTGTTTGCCCAAGAATGGAAAACGTAGCCATTTGTAGCATGTGTAAGCTTCGAGTTAGTCGTGGTAAGTTTGAATTTGAATTTGAATTTAAAATATTTCTATAGCGCGGCGTTCACCAGACGGTTTCTTGGCGCTTTTGGGAACATGGACTGCAGAAGCAGAGGGATAGACAGAAATCGATTCAGAATTGAATTCACAGTGGAAAAGCTTGGCTGAACAAAAAAGTCTTCAAGCCCTTACGAAAGAAAGAATAATCTTTGGCCAGACGTAAATGGGCAGGAAGGGAGTTCCAAAAGGTGGGTGCCAGAAATGAGAATTTGGACCCACCCCATTTTTTCCTCTTAAAACGGGGAACCTGTAGGAGAGCTTGGGACGAGGACCGGAGCTCCCTAGTGGGAACATAATCCTTCAACAGGGCGGAGATAAAAACAGGGGCAGTTCCCTGGCGTGACTGAAAGACCATACAGCCCATCTTAAAAAGAGAGCGCTGCCGGACAGGCAGCCAGTGTAGAGCCTTTAGAAGTGGCGTGGAGTGATGAGAGCGGGAGAGGCCATAGACTAGCCGAGCCGCCTGATTCTGCACTAGCTGGAGTTTTCTTAGACTGTAGGCCGGGATGCCGTTGTATAGGGCATTGGCATAGTCCAACCGGGAGATCACAAGGGCAGACATGATTAGTTTTAGTGCCAGAGGGGAAAAGAAACGAGAGACAGTGCGGATAGTGCGGAGAGTGAAAAAACAAGAAGAGACGACAGAGCTAACTTGTGAATGAAGAGTGAGGAGGTTATTCATTCTTATGCCAAGGGTCTTGACGGTAGGGGAGGGAGTGGGAGAGGGACCAAAGGAAGAGGGCCAAAAGGAAGAAGTCCAGGGACTGGAGGAGCCACCCGTGAGAACCAGCTCGGTCTTATCTGGGTTCAACTTCAAATGGTTGTGGCTCATCCAATCCCTGATGAAAATCATAACAGTTTGAAAATTAGAGATAGAATGAGGAGAGGAAGAAAGATCAAAGACGAGCTGGAGGTCATCTGCATAATTATATACAGTGACCTCCAGCTGCTGGAGTGCAAAGATGAGAGGGTAGATATACAGATTAAACAAAAGAGGGGAAAGAGAGGAGCCCTGGGGAACACCACAGGTGATCTTAAGGGGAGTTGATGTGAAATCCCCGAGCCGGACTGCCTGGGTGCGGTCCCGCAGGAAGGGCGAAAGTTTGGTACCAACTATGGTGCCGGAGGCCAGAGAGGTCATCTTAGGAGAGCGCACCCTGTCCAATGGTTTGCGCACCTAGAGGCGGTCAAGGAAGCCCGAATTGCACGTAATGAAAACGTTGATTTTTCATCTGATGATGACGAGGAGGAAGAAGACGATTCAAACACTTCACTTACACCCAGTACCCCTGTCAGCAGCACACCCCACGTGAGCCACACTAAGAGTGTGGGAGAGAGTGAGACATCAATGCGGAAAAGTTCATCAGCGAGCGTAACTGGGTCGAAGATATCATCATCATCCCGTAAATCCTTGGTCCAGGGCAACATTAAAAAGATGTTGTTTACAGAAGCGCAATATGAACGCAACCACCCACTGACGCGTCTGTATAACACTAAGCTGGCTAAAATGCTAGCTCTGGACCTTCTCCCTTTTTCTTTTGTAGAAGGGGTTGGTTTTCTAGAATTAGTGGCAGCGCTCTGCCCTAAATGGAAGGTTCCTAGCCGGTTCTATTTTGCCCGAGTTGCGGTTCCAGCACTACATGAAGATGTTCTGAAGGTGATTGGGGCAGCTTTGCAGAAGAGTGCTGTTCACACTATACATCTGACAACAGACATGTGGACCAGTGGCGCAGGCGCTGATTACATGTGCATCACTGCACACTGGGTCTCTTTTTCAGGGGCTAAAGCAAAGCTAAACGCAGGTGTTGACGCGTACATTGTTTTTAAAGCTGCTCGGAAACATGCAACACTAGCCATGTTTGGTTTGGAGAAACGTCACACAGCAGAAAACATTTTGGATGTCTTTAACACAAAGGTCCTTAAGTGGCTGTCCCCCAAAAAAACGCCATTTTGGTTATGTTTCCACGGACAATGGCGCCAATATAGTTAAGGCCATGAGGCTGGGTGACTATTTCAGAGTGCCGTGTTTGGCGCACTGTATAAACCTGGTTGTCCAAAAATTCTTGGGTAATAAAGGCAGTGCAGCGTACAGAGTATTGGACACCTGCCGAAAAATGTGCAACCATTTCAGCCATTCTTTTAAGGCCCGGAAGCCGCTGAGGAGCCTGCTATATCAACGTCAAATGCCAGTGAAAGCACTCATCCAGGAGGTGGTAACACATTGGAACTCAACCTTCTACATGCTTGAGCATCTGTATGAGCAGTATACGGTACTCGATCAATATTTCTTAACAGAGGGTACAGCTCAGGAGGACCTGAGGATGGGTGCGGCGCAATGGAACATAGTTCAAAGCCTGACACGCATGCTTCGTCCTTTTGAGTTCTTCACGCGTGCAGTCAGCAAGGAGGACTGTAATTTGGGAAAAGCTATCCCATTGTTGTACATGCTGGAGCACCAACTGAAGGAGGTGTGTTCTGTGTTTGAAAAAGATGTAAAAAACCAAGACTCTTTTGTTCTGGCTGAGAAATTATTAGAGCTCCTACAAGGTGATGAACGTCTTAAAATGATCCACTCAGAAGAGCATTACATTTGTGCTACTATTCTGGATCCACGCTACAAAAAGGCGCTGGCAGGCCAAGCATTCTTTCCTTTTGATGATGAACATGTTCCAAAGTACAAACGTTGGCTAGCCTTGTCAGCCAAGAGGTTTGAAAGAGAACGGCAGAAAATTGAAGGAAATGGCAGTACATCAGCAGGCCATCCCCAGTCAAAGCAACCCACTTCTGCACCTGTGGCTGTGGCACAAGTGACCTCTCAGCCGTTAAAGACACCGGCAACCGGATCATCTGCACCAGACACAACAGAAACATTGGAGGCTGAATAGGATTGGCTAGCTCGGCTTGGGTTTGGTTCTCAAAAGGTCAGAGGCACAGCAACAGCTAAGCAAAGTGGAGGAACCTTGGATAAGGACCTTGAGTCGATGGTGAAGGACTATCTGAATGACTCAACAGAGGTCTATGTTAATGCTGACCCATTGGCGTATTGGCATGGGAAAAAAGAATTGTGGCCACAGCTCACCAACCTGGCTTTAAACTACTTGTCTTGCCCACTCGCAAGCGTGTCTTCTGAACGTGTTTTCAGTGCTGCTGGTGGCATTGTAACTTCCAAACGGAGCCGCCTCTCGCCCAAAAATGTGGAGAGGTTAACAATGATCAAGATGAATCAGCACCTCATACCACCAGATTTCAGAGTACGAGAAAGCGCGCCGGATGAAGACGAGGTGGCCAGCAACATAGATGAGGGAATTTCTACTCTGTCAGGTGACACTGAGCTCACCCTGCCTGAATTCACAGAGTATGATGACGAAGCCTTATTCTTATTCCTGGACCGTGATACCGAGCCCTGAAAATGAGACAACAAATCAATAACTTTCTTTTTCGTCCTTATTCACTTTTATTCCTGTGTGTCTGTCTTTCTTTGTTGTGCACAGTTAATATATTTCAAACTTTAATCAGATAATCACAAAAACAAGCCCATCAGCAGAACTGTCTTCACTGGTTTGCTAATTGATTTGAAGGTGCCGCAGTCTGCATTCCTCAGGTTCACAAGTTCAGAAGAACATGCTCCTCTATCCTCCTCCTCCAGACTCCTATTTCCATCAAAGCAGAGGGCTGGTTTACGCCCAATGAAGAAAGACTCAGCACTTGTGGGGGTGTTGTTCTACCTCTTTGCAGGTGAGTTGACGGCTCTGGGACCATTGTTGGGAAGCTCTAATACCGGATAAAAGTGGTTTGGACCAAATACGAGGCGCAAATTTTTTAGTGTTTTTGCTGACTTGCTTGCCTTTGAGGTGCTCTTAGGGGGGTTCCGTCTGTTTGTGGGTGAGTTTCGGGGTCTGTCAGCACTGCTGGGACACTAATCTTGATTGCATTTGCTTTTCAGGAAATCCATGGTGGCAAACCGGACCTATGGCCTAGCTACGCAGCGCGTTTGGACCGAAGGCCGAGAAATATTGCAAGTATGAGATTTTGCTTTTGGCCTGTTTGGGGGTGTTATGCTTTTTGGCGGGTGGGTTGGCGGGTCTTGGGGCATTCCTGGGAAGGTCTAATACCGGTTAGAAGTGGTTGTGACAAAATCCTCGCGGAAAAGCCTTTTGGCACTTTTTGTAACTTAGGGTTCGTTAGGGTTAGCCCTAGCAGCAGGATTGCATGTGTTTCGGAGTGTTCTAGATTTTTGCAACTGAGTTCTGGGGTCTTAGAGCACTCGTGAGAATGTGTAATTTTGGTTGCAAGTCATTTGAAGAAAATCCATGGTGGGAAAGGGGGGATTTGGCATAGTTAAAGAAAGCCTTTGCCACTATTCTTAACTTAGGGTCTGTTAGGGTTAGCAGTATTTCTATTGCATGTGTTTGGGTGGGGGGGTTTTCGAGTCTTGGAGCGATGCTGGCTATGGATACTTTTGCTTGGTTGCTTGCAAGTGGTTTGAATGCAATCCACAGTGGGTAAGGGGGTACTTGGGCCTACTTTTACTTTCAAAGTACGTTTTGTCACCAGTTTTCTGCTAGGCCTCGTTTTTTGAGATTTGATTGGGGGTCTTCTACATTTTTGCGACTGGCTTTAGTAAGGGTCTGGGTGGGAGCACTGCTGGGAAGATCTAATTTTGTTCCAAAACACAGTTTACAGTACACCTAGCTTGAGGGGAAAGATCCGCTACATTAATTTGCCCATACTTATGTATCCTTCAAAAGGTGACTCAGACAGAGTACGCACTTTTAAAAATATTGTACTGTCTACTAGGAAAATCAAAGTGTGACTTTTTGCACTCCACAGCCTACATACCTTATATTTATTTATCAGTGGTGTTGTAATATTATATCACTTCCTGTTTTTCGTTGAATAATTACAGGCCGGGTTTCAGTCTGTGCAATGGGGAAAAAAGGATGGAGTCAGGCTTCACATTAGCGAGCCACAATTCAGCATCAGGCAGGCAGTGGACAGGGTGTCTTCTGGTCACCAACATTGAAGGACGAAGCGTCAGCTGCAATGGAGGAGTGCCGCTAATGAGAGGAATTTTTTTCTGCATGCAACTTACTTACCAAATTCAATAGGACAACTACAACAACATACAGATACAGTATCCTTTGTCTTTTTCTCTGACTGTGACTGCATTTCTTGGATCTCTCTCTGCTTCTAAATTGATCCCTTAACACATCACTTAGTCCACTCCACTATCACATCTGCACCATACATAGTCATTTGTAAGTGCTCCTACGTAATTCGCAAGTCGCAGCACGCCCCAGCCCGTAGAGGCCCCAGCCTCTACGGCACTGTCATCCCTCCCCTCACTCAGGAATCCTTTCTGTCGATTCTTCCCAAAGTTAAATCTGGGTCACCGGCGGATGTCTGCCCTGCTCGCATCCTACAGCAAATCTATTCTAGCTGCCCTGATCCCCCGATTGCCTTCCTCAACAGCGCCTTGGCACAGGGTGTGGTGCCCCCGGTACTAAAAGCAGCCACCATAGTACCCCTGCTGAAGAAACCCGGCTCGGACCCTTCTATCTCGTCCAACTTTCGCCCCATCTCCCTGCTGCCCTTTCTGGGCAAGGTGATGGAACGCCATGTTACCGCGGCTCTGAGCACCCACATTGAGGCGAATGGGGGGCTGGCTTCTCGTCAGGCAGGATTCCGCCCCAGGCACTCAACAGAATCGGTCGTAGTCGCCGTCCTAGACAACCTCAGAAAGGGCATGGATGACAACAACCACCAGGCACTGGTCCTCCTCGATCTTTCCGCCGCCTTTGACACGGTGGACCATACCATCCTACTCACCCGTGTCAAGGCGGCTGGCATCGGGGGATCAGCCCTTGTCTGGCTCTCCTCCTTTCTGAGGGACCGCACCCAGGCGGTCCGTCTAGGCGACTTCACCTCCACTCCCCTCCCTGTCACTTGTGGTGTTCCCCAGGGTTCCTCTCTCTCCCCTCTTCTCTTCAACCTTTATATCTTTCCTCTCATCTTTGCTCTCCAGCAGTTGGAGGTCACCGTCTTTAACTACGCGGATGACCTCCAGCTCATCTTTGATCTGTCCCCCTCTTCTCTCTCGGTCTCCAATTTCCAGTCTACTATGACATTCATCAGGGACTGGATGAATCACAACCACCTTAAACTGAACCCTGATAAAACTGAGCTGGTTCTCACTGGTGGTTCGTCCAGTCCCTGGAACTCTCTTTTCTGGCCCCCCTCTCTTGGCCCTGCACCCTCCCCCTCCACCACTGTCAAAACACTGGGTGTAAAAATGAACAATCAGCTCACTCTTCACTCTCACATCAGCTCCGTGGTCTCCTCCTGTTTCCTCACTCTTCGAACTATCCGCTCTGTCTCCCGTTTCTTCACCCCTCAGGCCCTCAAGACCATCATGGCCGCCCTGGTAATCTCGCGTTTGGACTACGCCAACGCTCTTTTCCATGGCATCCCTGCCTATAGTTTGCGTAGACTCCAAGCCATCCAGAACCAGGCGGCCAGACTGATATTTGGCCTCCCACGTTATCACCACTCCACCCCCCTCCTAAAGAAACTCCACTGGCTCCCCGTGAAACAACGTTCCCTCTTCAAAATCGGGTGCATGGTTTTCCAGGCCCGTCAGGGCACTGCCCCTGCTTTCATCACTTCACTTATCAAACCCTACGTCCCCGCAAGAAATCTCCGGTCCTCCTCCAAGTCCCTTCTCCTGATCCCCCGTTTCTCGCGCAAAAAATGGGGTGGATCCAATTTCTCTACTCTGGCCCCTTCCTTTTGGAACTCTCTCCCTGATAACCTCCGCTCCGCAACTCAGTACCTTTCTTTCCGTGGAGACTTGAAAACTTTCCTATTTAGCCAGGCTTTCCCCGCCTAAATTTTCTCCCCGGTCTTCCTTCCCCTCAGCCACTGAACCTTCAGCGCCAAGAAACCGCAAGGTGTATGCTGCGCTTTACAAGCATTTTAAATTAGAAATTAAATTAGAAATTAGAATGGCCCCAATGATGAAGCATGTCACCAAGGGGCAACCCTGGTGAGTGAGGGGACACCTAGAAAAAGAGCAATTTCTCCTTTTCTATCTACTTTACCTTCCAGACCAACCCCATTGAGTGTTGTGAATGGATTTATAGTGACCAGCAAGGCTCTCAGGTATCTGGCAACAGAGACCTTATGTTGAATATAGTTATCAATAATTCCACACACGCCCTGTACTGTCGCATTCTTTCTTCCACAGTTGTCGAAAGTACTACTTACTTTTCACTGACATGCATGCAGTAGTGCATGCACTTTCAAAGATTGATGGATAGGTTTGTACCCAAAGATTTGTTTATGTTCAATTGTTTGTCAATGCTGTGCTTTTTTTACAGGGTGTCTTCTGGTGACCAACATCGATGGACGAAGCGTCGGCTGCAATGGAGGAGTGCCGCTAATAAGAGGATTTTTTTTCTGCAGGCAACTTACTTACCACTTTCAACAGGACAACTACAACAACATACAGATACAGTATCCATTGTGTTTTTCTCTGACTGTGACTGCATTTCTTGGATCTCTCTCTGCTTCTAAATTGATCCCTTAACACATCACTTAGTCCACTCCACAATCACATCTGCACCACACATAGTCATTTGTAAGTGCTCCTACGTAATTCGCAAGTCGCAGCACGCCCCAGCCAGTAGAGGACTGGGATGGCCCCAATGATGAAGCATGTCACCAAGGGGCAACCCTGGTGAGTGAGGGGACACCTAAAAAAAGAGCAATTTCTCCTTTTCTATCTACTATACCTTCCAGACCAACCCCATTGAGTGTTGTGAATGGATTTATAGTGACCAGCAAGGCTCTCAGGTATCTGGCAACAGAGACCTTATGTTGACTATAGTTATCAATAATTCCACACATGCCCTGTACTGTCGCATTCTTTCTTCCACAGTTGTCGAAAGTACTACTTACTTTTCACTGACATGCATGCAGTAGTGCATGCACTTTCAAAGATTGATGGATAGGTTTGTACCCAAAGATTTGTTTATGTTCACAAGTGTTTGTCCATGCTGTGCTATTTTTTCTTGTCTCCCAAAACCTTTCCCAAAAACCCCCGTACCCATCCATTTTTCAAACCCTAACCCTCTTCCCCCGGGCTGTGTGGTTTTGATTGATGTGTGACTAAATTACAGCAATAAATCCACACACTTGCTGGGGAGGATAAGGTGATAGCAACAGGCTGGTGAAGAAATCCGAGGATATATTCTTACTCTGCTTGACAAAGACCCATGGCTAATGTAAGAACTTCAACCGAATTAGTTATACTTTACCATTTGTTAGGCTACAATGTGGCACTGTTCTAGTGTACTTCTGTCACCTGCTATATTCTCTATTGTACCGTTGTATTGCTCAGGAGGACAAACCAGATTTCATTTTCTTTTTTTTCATAGGCATGCAACTGCCACTGTGTCACACCACTAGTACCACCGCTATGAGGAAATTTTATCCGCCCAGGATTGCCAACCTTATTCGCTGTTTCCCGTGGAGCCAGCCCTGGGCCTAGCCCTACTTGCAAACAGAAATTACAGGTAAGATAGGCATTTGGTTGGAGGTAGTATAATGGAGTATTAGGAGAGACGAGAGATTGGATTGACGGTAGTACTACTAAAGTCCTAGGACTATTCAGGAAAACAAACTTACTGTTAAACCCCCACCCACCAGACTCAAAAGCAGTAAAAAACAGGTATGGTCAGATAAAGTTTCAAAAAGTATATTTTTATAGCCCTAACAAAATAATCTCCAGCAAGACCCTCCCTAACCCCAACGATTGTCCTTCAAAAGTCCCCAAAAAACCCAACTCCCAATTCCCACCCCCCAAAAGTCTCTAAAAAAGGGGCAAGGGACACTATGGCAGGGTGCTGTTGGATTTAGCAGCCAGGGCATCATGCTCCTTGCGGAGGGTGGCAAGTTCGAAGCGGAGGCCCTCCACCGAGTTCTTATAGTTATGGACCTCCTGCTCCAGGTAGGACAGTCTGAGGGATAAGCAGCGCCGGTGTGCCTTGCAAATCCTGTGAGGGGCAGCTGCTTTCTTTGCTGCTCGGCGGTGGCGTTTGGCTTTGGTAGCCCGGCTCCGTACCGCTGGAGCACTGCGCTGGCTGGCAGCCCGCACGGAGGAGGATGCAGCTGTCCCAGTGGACGTTGTTGTTGTACCAGACTGCGTCTCCTCCTCCTCCAGGGCCACCAGCCGCCGATATTCAGTGACAGTGGCATCCAGCCTCCGTTGCCGGGCCATTCGAGCCAGCTCCTTCCTCCTTGATGGTGTCTTGGATTTGGAAGGAGCAACTACATGAAGAAAGAAAGACATAGGGGCATATTACTTATATTAAAATATTAATTTTACTTATATTAAAATTATTATTTTTTGGCTTTTAAAGCCAAAAAAGCGGAGATAAACCCCCTTGATAATATGCCCCATAGTCTGTAACCAATGCTCCTTAAGATTAACACAAAATGATTGAGCAGAAAGTTGTCACAGTACAAGTAGCAAATTGAAAGCACAGTACATAACTATTGAGGACAGTATCTATGTAACCTCTGACTTCTTCATCCTTGCTCTAACATTAGTGGGAGTTTAAGGAACAAATTCTACGAGCACTGTGGACTTCCATTACAGTCGACTATGACAGTACACCACTCTTATTCTTCTTCTTCTCTCTTGTTTAGGAAAATTGGTACGTTATCTTATGCAAGCCGGCATAATGCCAGCGCAGTGAACTTGCACCAGAGAAAAACAGACGCACACCATGGTGAGTGAGACAGACTTGCGTTACTGTACCGGTCCAGTACATGCAGGTGGCGAAGCTCTTACTTTTCTATTACAGGTGGCACTGAGAATACTCTGTTAAAAGGGCTACTGCTTAATTAATTTAGCTTTCACCCTACAATGCAAATGAGTATTAGAAAAGGAAAATGAAGAAGCTAAATTATCTGATTATCTATCACTTCACATGGGATGTATTTGATGACATATGGGATGACTTTAGGTGCTTTGCTTATTATTGAGTGAACAGTGATACCCCCACACATGAATGACGTACTACTACTAAACTAAAGTTATTAAGAGAGGTAGGGAGTGTCCACCGTAATAACCGGATATATGCTGTGCTTGCAGTTGCAATACAAACTACTGCTACTATTCATGGTAGTATTTGGACAACGTTACAACTTCTTTTCCTTGCCTTTCCTACACTGGAACGGACGTGCGGTGTTACATGCTCTTCAAAGTAACACTTAGTTCATCCAGTGACTGTCTACTCTCTCTAGATACACATATGCTATCTAAGAGTAGGATAGTACCATGAATGATCCAGGCATCCATCCATTCAAAGTATATGCACACATACAGTTTCTGTCTCACCCACCCAGGCTGTTCTCCTTCCACCCATCCTTGCTTCATCATTCACCCAGCCATGCACCATACCATATTCTTTCCTTCCCAGCCACCTCGGGGACCAAGCAAACACATATCATTCTTCTTTGCCAGTTATCATTACATTTCTCGTCCTTCCACACTTACTTACACCCTTCTTTCGCTTTTCGTTCATCCCATCCATCAAGTTCACCTCAGATCTGCTTGGGATTCTTCTCGCCAAAAACTTCACAGCTAAGTCGAAGTACATTTAGAGGAGGCTACTACCTGGTTTATTTATAATACACCCGTGAAGAAAGCACACTCTGCAGTCTTCAATCTCAATGACTAAGGAATGTATAGCTTACCTCTGCCCGCCACCACCGTGTGAACCCTCACAGGCATGTCCTTGTCCGGCACTTGCACCGCCTCCTCCCCAGAGTTGTCCTCCTCGTCCAATGCCACCACCACCTCCGCGCTGGCCCCGTCTCCAGATGTTCCACCTACAAAGTACATTTAATAATGTTAGAATACACCACTCACTACTATATAATATTTGGTCTAGGAGGAAGAAAGAAATTTGAAAAAAACAGTATACAATTTAATAATTTATGACTGTGTACTCTAAAGTAAAAATGTCCCTTTTTCCAGGGAAGGCTGTTGTCTTGCTGCACTTTTTGACACAACTGATGAATGTTTGCTTTTTACTTTTTAACACGCAACACTTTTTCTCCTAACAGACAGAAGCTTGACTTCTAAGAACACGAGCAGGATCAAGTTCAAACCAGGTGAGAGCTCGGCTCGACCACAAGAAATGTGTCCAATTAATCGTCAGCACTAAGCACTTTTCCATTTTCAGTTACACGTTCACTTTTATGACAAACTTGATTTTAATAAATGTGTTTACTTTTAATAAAGCTTTTAAACTTAAATAGACTACGTGGATTTTGGTCCTCCAGACTAGAGTGGATGAGCTAAAGGTTTTGGAATTTTTGCAAGCATGAGTCCGTGCCTCTGCCATCAGTGACTTTGGGAGCTAAATGACTCTGCCACACTATCTAGTCAGTAAGGAGATTGGGGGTTGAACTACAAAGTCTGTTATCACTGAGGTATGTGGAAAGTCTAACAGCACCTATTATAATTGATAAGCTAAGCAATGCACTATTTAGTGTCCATAGTTCTGTTTGTGCAGATTTGTCCCTGCAACAGTAGTAGAATGGATTGTCCTCCTATCCAAACCAAAAGTAAAGTAGTATCTTATTCTTTCTTGGTGGTCATTCACCTTTTTATTGTTGGCAATGGTCAAAGCATAAACATTTAGAATACTTGAAAAGACATTATGGACAATCCCAGAGGACTGCACTCAGTGCATAGAGCTATTGCTGACTAGAATGGGAGTCCAATGGAAATGCCAAATGTGCAATCTTAGTTAGCTACACAGACAGACTAATAAGAATAATCTAGTAATACCACACGGAGTCATAGTCGAGGCAGGATAAGAATTTAGATCCTGTCTACAAGAAGATCAAAGACGATTTCGAAAAAATCGAATGAGGAACGCTAGGAAAAAATAAGTACTCTATATTAAAATTAAAACTTACTGGGGCCAGCAAAGGAGCCCTCGCCTGCCCGGTCCTGGCCTGCATCGTCAACAGCACCCTCCTCCTCCTCCTCCTGTGTCCTCCTCTTGCCCCTGGGGGAAGCTGATGTACAACATGAAAGAAAGAAAAACAGAAAACATGGATGATATTTCTCAACCAAATCAAACATTTCAAAAGAACTAACAAAATATTTTTGCGAAATAGCAAATAGGGAACGACTCCACGGGATATATTATTGACCAATCTCATGTGGTCGACTACGTTATTACTTTAGTATTGCTTGATTTGCGGACCGTCAAATTGGAAACTACCCTATGTAACTCACTAAACAAAGTACTAAAAAGGTTTGCCTAGGATTGGCAGGCAGCAGTCCGCAGCACGCAAAGTGACAGCCAAAGTCCATCGTGATTGAAGATCAGCGACAACACTAAAGTTTCCTACTACATTAACCAGTCATTAAAATACTCAAACTATTAATCCACCACCACTATTTCTTCTTATCGCCATGTGTACAAAGGAAGGACTGGACTTGAGTCTGTAGGGGCTGATTTAGAAGCCCCTTGCAGCTCTTTTGCTCCATTGTTGCGTGACTTTTGTGACGCAGCGACAGCACAAAAGAGGCACAATGGTGCGGCGTATATTAACAACGTGACGCATATGGGAGATGCATCACGTTGTAAAGCCCTGCGCCAATAGGGGGGGTTCCGGCGCAAGGGAGGGCGTTCCTGCGCAGGAACGCATCCTAAAAGTGGCTGAGGGAAATCTACAAGATTTCAATCAGTCACTTTGAGGACAATGATGCGTGACTCAAACCCTGCGCCTGCTTGAAGCAGACGTACGGCTTGACGCAGCATTGGGGAGATAGGGCACCCCAGAGCATTGATGGAGCTGCACCATCGTTGCGACGCAACTCCAGCAATGCGCCGCCTTTACGGCACAGATGCGTAACGCTTTGGTGACGTTTTTGGCCCATGGTGCGCCGCATTGTAAATACGGCGCACCATGGGTGATGGTGGCGTGACGCACAATTACTGGCGCATCCCTGCTACTTTGCAGGGATGCGCTGGTAATTAAAAATCAGAACCTTAGTGTGTAGCATTACGCAGTTCTTTAAACTACACTCATACATAATTTCACAGGCCAATGAAATGAACACAAAATCTAAAACAAATAAGCATAGTAGCAACACTACTGAGAAGAAGGAGAGCAGTGTACCTGAAATGCACAGAAGATTTTGAAATATAATTTACCTACAATGTAATGAGCAGCATTATTGCTCTTGGTAAAAAACAAAAATTTGCAATATAATAACACAGCAGGAGAAAACATAGTAGTAAAGAAATAGCTACTACTACTCACCAAGCCCGGGGATCTCAAGGCCAAGGAGGTCGAGCAGATCTCGCTCACGGGTCAGGACATCCGTCCAGCGGTGGGTGGCCTGGTTGTAGGTGCGCCAGACCCGAGAGTGGTGGTAAATGGCCTGGCACACCTTCTCCCACCGCTTCCGGCGCTCCCGGACCCCGTACCCGGCACTGATCTTGCCGCCTCCCATGATGGTCGTGGGGAGGCGGCGCTGAACATAAAAAATGAGTTGGCCCACCTCATCCGGGGTAAAGATCTCCCTGGGTACGACCTCCTCCCCCCTCAAACGCCCGCACGGGAGCCGGACACGGGGTGCGGGACCCTTCCCCTTCTCTGGATGCTTCCCGGCTCCCTTCACCATGGTTTGGGCGGAAAGGAATAAAGAAAATAGAATAGGGAAGAGAAGAAAAGAAAAGAGTTTAAAAAAGTAGTTTAAAATTAACCAAAAGTAGCAGTAAACACAAAAATATAGGGCTAGAAAAATAGAGGGATAGATAATAAGTAAAATAGATCAAAAAAAACTTCAAACAGGCAAAGGATGGCAGAAATTGACAGAGGATACAAAGACCATGCCCAGAACCATAGCAATGATGAGAAACAAGATGGCCGCGCCCGTTCACAACCGCGCGGGTAAGTTCGCGCGAGATTTTCCTTGCGAAACTGTACTGGCAAGCCGCAGACTTAGCGAGATTACACTTCGTGCCCGGAAACGGAAATACGTCAGGCAAACAAGATGGCCGCGCCCTTGAACGACCGCGAGGGTAACTTTGCGCCTTGCGCTACGAGCGGCTCGCAAAAATGCACAAAACCTTGCCAACGAACACGCCGCAAAAAAACAAATTGCATATTCGCACGAATTTGCGGCATCCGAATCCGATCTCGCGCGTGTTCGTGCCCCGCGAATCCCGCGAAATTGCAGAAAAACAAGTTTTTCAAAACTGAAAGCACTCGGCAGGGGCAAGAGTTCAAACTCATCATTAGTAACAATTCCCTGTAGTGCTTCCTGACTGGGGCCCCTCCAGAATTCAGTTGCTAGTTGCAACAATTGTATGACCCTGCTCTGACCCTCACAGCAGGCTCATAGAATAGCTACAAGTAGGCCACAAAGGTCCTGGGAAAAGAAAATGCACTGCAACAGAAATCAAATTACAGATAAGGAAGCAGGTGCCAGACTGGAATTTTAAAACAGTGACACATTAATAAACTAACCCCAAATTAATTCATGTCAGTTGAAGCAGGGCTGGTGTGCTTGCTTTCCCCCCCCATAATCTACAGTGATGATGAACCAGAGGGTGGCATTGATGTAACAGAGGGTTGCAGTGGTGAAACAGAGGGTGCTGGGAACCTGTGATGATGAACCAGACGTAGAAACAACATAATCGCGACCGTTGCGTGCCGAAATGTAAGTTCGCAATTGCGAACTGGTACGAAACCCTCGCGAACTGGCAGAAATCCTTGCGAACACAAAAAAAATCCGCAAATTCGCTAGAATTCGCGGATTTTGCGGATTGCGAGTTTGCAAATCCGCAAAATTCGCGAACGCGAGATTCGCAAAATTCGCCCATGCTTACCTACCACACGCTTTTCAAATACTGGATATTGACCTAAATTGGGTGCATATTCTCTTCTTAACCTATTATACTCTTTCACACAATTTGCATCTGCACTAATCTTGCTCTCAATAAAATCAATCAAGTATAATCCAAATAAAGTTCTCATTCGAGACAAAGCAACATATGGCATACCCTCTTTAAACACAGTACTTCCAATATTCACTAAAGCACTATCTACACTTAAACCTTGAGATTTATGAATGGTCACCGCATATGCCAAAGAAACACGAAACTGTTTTCTGTGAACATACAAATCTTTTACAAGCAAAAACCGAGCTGAACAACGACTAAATTGTTGTACTTCTTCAATTTCAAATTTAATTTTCAAAAATTCAATACCATCTCTATTTAGGTAATTAATGAAATCAACAACTTTACCCATTGCTCCATTTACTAAACCTTTTTCCACATTCAAATTACATCGTAAAATGACCCTACAGTTTACACATGCATATAAATTCTTTTCTAAACTAGCAGTTTTACTTATTGATTTCTCTAAAGAATCCAATCTCCTCTTCAACTTTTTTGTCAAAATAATAGTGATTCCTTCATGCTCTATTTTATCAATAGCTTCCAATTTTATAATTTCTTAATTTTCCAACTTTAAAATTTCTCCATTGAATATAGAACGTTCATGCAGTGTTGGCATTAAGCAGATTACAGAATTGTTTTCTGCAATTCTCATATGTATTTTCTCAGGAACAATATTTTGTTTTTGAAACAAATTGGAAAGTAATCGTCTCTGTAAAGCTTGTTTGCCATGTTCAGTCACTTTTCCAATTCTTATATCTTGAAGAATAGTTCCATAATCAGCATCATTTGCCTGTCGCATATTTGTAATGAGTTCCTTATACTTAAAACGTGACCAAATGTTAACATTTCCAATGCTCCCCAAAGACTTTCTGGTATCTTCATGCGCCAGTGTTTTAAACACTGGTTGTCCTTTTACAGGAGTAAGTTGTAGTAGATCTCCAAAAACTGTGACGTGTTTTCCTCTAAATAATACGTCATACTCTGTTTTAAGAATTTGCTGCATTCTTAAATGCACAATGGCAAGCATTCAGTTTGATACCATGCTTACCTCATCAATAATGAGAAGTTTCATTTTCTTCAAGACTCTTGAAACTTCACAACAAGCTTCTCCAGATAGCGTGTGGTATTCCAATTTGTTTTCAAGCTCTACTGGTAGCATTAATAAACAATGTAAAGTAATTCCTTTAATATTGTGTGCTGCCAACCCAGTTGGAGCAGTGACAACACAAGACAAATGCGACTCAGTTGTTTTCTGTAGATAAGTTGTAATTACTTTAATTAAAAAACGTTTTCCTGTTCAAGCTTGTCCACTCACGTACATTTGGATAGGTTGAAATGATGAGCAAAAGCACTCTTTTCTTTTCATGAAGTAAACCATGGTCAATCTGTTCTCTCACTTGGTCATATATTTGTTTCTGCTCAACATTTAGTTGTTCTTCCAAGTTTCCAATTTTGAACAATTGGTTCTCCTAGTGGTTCCTGAATCAACGGAGCAGAAGTTTGACTGTCTTGAGAACTGTCTCTAGCAATCTCAGCAGCAATTGTTGCTTGTTGCTCATTTCATTGTTCAACATTTTTACATAATTAGCAAAACCAGGCCATTGTATAGTATCTTTAGTTCCGTTGAACGAATCTTCATAGCTCTCAAAATCTCCAAGTAATTCCAATTCTGAACGCCACGGCTTGAAGTGTTGCAAAATAGCTAAATAGTAAAATTCCCTTTTGTCAGGAGTTTCGCAACTCAGTTTACGGAGATTAATCAAATGTCCTTTTCTTTGTTTCACCAAACATCCTTCAGAACCAATCATGGCAAATATACCATTATTGATGTTTTCTGTAATATTCCGTTTAAAAATATAGTTTTGCAGCACTTCATAGAGACAAATGTTCTCAAGATGATGACTTCTATTTGGATAATATGTATCCAACATATTTGTTTTCACAATATCTGTACTTTCTGGCTCTTTTTCAGCTAAATATTCAATTTCTTGTACAGATTTAAGTACTCGATTTCGTGTTGCAGCAAGACCTAGACTCACCTAAATGATTCTTCTAGATTTGGAGTATAGACTTGGAGATGATAAGCGATCCGAGCATTCATATGCTCCAATTTCTTGATGAGATAACATCTTCAAACTGTAATTATATCATTTCTTACTCAGACTCTTCTTGTGGGAAATCTCTTCCCACATTTCCTTCAATTCTGTCTTTTCTGATTTTGTTATGTAGGATGTTACAGATCGAGGAACAGCAACGGAATTGTCTGCAACATATTGAATATCCATGTTAGCATTCCACATGGACATAATAACTGGGTTGTAGTCATTTATGTATTTTGACTCTTCATTTCTTTTTAAGTTGTAGGTATTTTTTGGAGACTTTCTTGTGATAGCATGTCGCAAAGATGACATAAAACTGTTCATTCTTCCTTTCGATATTACAGGGCGTGGAAATCCAAAACAACATTTGGTGTAGAATTTGGCCTTAGATTTGTACTTTCGATGACAGTATTTCCCGCAACGATGGCTTTGGAATCGTAAGACTTGTTGTCTTAAGTCCTTTTCTTCTGTGCTTTTGGTTATAGCACATGTAGCATATTCTTCAATAAAAGACAACACAGTATCATCCGAATCTGTTCTAAATTTGGGGGCTTCTTTGATCCATATTAGCATATGTATGTGAGGAGCACCTCTGGCTTGATACTCCCTTCTCCAAAAGAAATCCAGAACCTCTCCAAGAGGAGGATTTTTTTTATTGGTGATAAAACTCATCATAGCTTCAAATCTTTGATTGAAATACCTGCATACATTAAATGGATCCAAAGAGCACAATTCTCCAGGTGTCGTGTATTCAATATTTACTATATTTGGATTTGCCTCTCGAAAAAATTGAAGTAAATCATCCTAAGCATATTCAGCACAGCTTAGAGTAAGGAACCATGTAGGAGTTCCTAAGTTCCTTAGCATACATTTAAGTTCTCCATGATGACGGTACCAGTACTCATTAGTACCACGCTGACATGCCATGAGATTAATCAGCTGGGATTCCAAAACATTATCTTTCTGCTGTACTTTATCCTTAAATTCCTTTGCTGAAACATTTTGCAGATGTATACCTGTTTTCAATACATGGTTGACTGCATAAGAAAGTCCAGACAAGTTACTCTCAAACAAAAGATGAAACAAATACGGAATAAATTGTTGAAATCATGTATCTTCTGCATACAATCTTGATGTCCGGTATTCAGATGCAGGAATCTGCACAGGTTGGTCATCATATCGTCTTCCTTTTCCTGTTGGAAAAAACTGAGGGAAACAACGAGCTTCCAAGCTTTCTTCCCATACACTAATGGGACTTCCCTTTGCTTCTTTCATTTGGAATAACTCTATAGTATTCCCCATCACTTCTTCGGAATGAAGTGGATGAACACTGTAATGTTCGTAGATTTCTTCAGTTCTGGACACATCCACTTTCTCAATTTGTCCAGATGACGAGTCACTATCTTCTTCTACAGTTATTTCTTCTTCTCCCACATACACATTTTTATAGTATTGATTATTTTTTACCAGATACAACTTTGCCCTTTTCACTTTCCTAACACCCACTAATTTTTGCCGGCTTTTCTTACTCTTAGGCCATTAACAAGAATAACTAAAGGTTTATCTTCTACATTTTCTACAGCAATTGTTACAATATTGTTCTTTAAATCTAGAGGCAAATATACAACTCTTCCCTTTAATCCTCTCAGTATATCTGAAGGAGGCAATTTCCCTGTCTTAGGCTCCATACGAACAATAGCCTGAAATGGATGCACACATTGAATAAGAATAGAATCATAGGTATTTAAATCCATCAGTTCAGAAGGAATATTTACCAACTCAAGATTATTATGCACAGCTCTAGCTGGTATTTTGTTCTCGTCTAATTTGTTATAACAATATTTACAAATATGCTGATCAGAACCCAAATCAAAACAATTCTCTACCAACAAATAAGTTGCAAATTCATTCCACTCATTATTATTTTATTTTTCACTTTTTAAATACAGATCAACAGTCCTGGTCTGATTTTTATAATGAGTTCGTCGACAACAAATACAAGAATAATTTTGCCTTTCACCTGAAATCACCTTAAACTTTGTAATTTTTGCTCAAAATATTTTGTACTACAATGTTGTACATTCTCTTCCACATTTCCTTCTATTAATGTATCAGTTTCTGCACTGTCTTCCTCAGGACCAAAGTAACTAACCTGAATTTCTTCACAAACGTTCATAACATCTGATACAGATCCACGCAAATGAGCACTGTTTAACTTTTTTAACATTAGTGCTGGACTTTTTGCATAATAAAATGTTCTGACTAATTTCCTTACTTGAGTATGATGTACTGCTAACATCCTGAAATGGTGAAAAACACTTCGACATACTTTTTTTAGAAAGACAAGCAAGAGAATGACCTTGCAAACCAGTATTTTCTCTGACTCAGCAAGGGACTAGTCCTTGTAACATCTTAATCTTTTGTTTAACACATTTCTTAGTATAGTTATGTAGGAAATTGCGTAAAAAATCAATAGATTTCTGCCGTACACTACAAATACTACTGCAATTCCAAGTGTACACTGGAGCTTTAGGACGTCTCCCTAAAACTTCATCAGCTAATGCCTCTTCTGCATTTCTAGGAACAATTTTCTCTTTCCCAATAGGACAACCATTTCTAACCTCATAAGCATGACCACTAGTGTCAACTGTATGCAACAAATCATTACTCTAAAAATAACTCTCTTCATTAAAAAAAGGCTCAGAACTTGAACTATGTTTCCATTCACCCAAAAAAAATCAGAAAAATTACTTCTGTTAATTACTCTTCTCCACTTACTTTTGGCCTTCATTAAATGGATTGGCTTATCTAGTGATCGAATTCTATTGATTACTAAAATAAACAACTTTTTCAATTCAAAAGCCTTCTCAACTATATTTTCCATACGTTTCTTCTTCTTATAAAATGCTGTTTTTCTTTTACATTTCTTCATTTCCTTCATCAAATTTAAAACAACTGTATTATAAAACATTCTTTTTCTAATTTCCTGAAATTGATTTTTCCTCCTTTTACTATACAGTGTTTATTTAGAAGATGATTTCCCTTCGTTTTTCTTTTTTCTCTTGTTTTTCTTTTTTGTTGCAGATACACGGTTTGTATTTTTCACATTGTCCACACCACTCCTAGTGTTTGATAACTTCTTCAAAAAAACCTTTGGTGTCTTACCAGGAGTTTTTTTCTTTTTGTTCACACATTGTTGTTCAGGTAAATCTTGTGGATGACTTCTCTGTAAATAATAAGCTTTATTATGTTGTTTCCTCTTTTCACTTTTTGAATGCATGATGAATTTCCTTTAGTGTTGATAAATAGAATCTGTTATAAAAAATATATATTACAATATAAAAATAAATATATGAAATATACTATTCTATTCTAAATAAATACAATGTAAAATGACTAAGTATAAAAAACAACTGTGTAACTGATAACAGAAGTGCATACATACTGCATAAAACGTTCAAGAACTACATCTTAATGAATTTATCAGTAATTGAACTTTTCAGCAGTGAATGGATTATTACATGCTACTAAATGCATCACTAGAACAGTACAAGGGGAAACACATACTATAACAGCGGAACTGAAGGTATGAAAGACAAGTTTGCAGGTGCATAGAAGCCTGCATGCATAGTGTATTGGGGTTTGAAGCAGTCCATGGCCTAAGGCCTACTTCAATGCATCAGTACTTGGATACTGACTAAATAATGACAGTTCTGTAAGGAGATTGCCTGACTGAATTTATAAGTGCTTCAGTGTTAGTGCAGTAAATGGATTACCACAGACTGCTAAATTGGTCACTACAGTACTGCAAGAACAGTCACAGTGTTTGGTGGAAGTATAAGCATACAGAGTGTAGAATTGAAGATATAAAGCACAAGTGTACAGGTTGATAGAAGAATACATATATACTGGATAGTGGGTTGAAACAGTCCATGGCCTAAGGCCTACTGCACTGCATCACTACTTGGGTACTGACTAAATGATTACAAATCTGTAAAAAGAGTGCATGACTGAATTTATAAGTGCTTGAGTATTAGTGCAGTGAAAGGATTATCAAAGATTGTTAAATAGGTCACTACAGTAGTGCAAGAACAGTCACAGAGTGTTTGGTGGAAGGATAATAATACAGAATGGCGATTTGAATATGTGAAACAAGTGTCCAGGTGGATAGAAGAATGCATAAATACTGGATAGGGGTTTAAAGCAGTTCATCTCCTAAGGCCTGAGTATTACTGCAGTGAATGGATTATCACAGACTGCTAAATGGGTCACTACAGTACTGCAAGAACAGTCACAGAGTGCTTGGTGGAAGGATAAAAATACAGAATGGAGAATTGAAGATGTGAAACACAAGTGTGCAGATGGATAGAATGCATATATACTGGATAGGGGTTTGAAGCAGTTCATGTCCTAAAGCATACTTCACTGCATGAGTACTTGAGTACTGACTAAATGATTACAGTTCTGTAAGGAGAGTACCTGAATGAATTTATAAGTGCTTGAGTGTTAGTGCACTGAAAAAATTATCACAGATGCTAAATGGGTCACTACAATAGTGCAAGAACAGTCACAGAGTGTTTGATGGAAGTATAAGGATACGGAATGGAGAATTGAAGATGTGAAACACAAGAGTGCACATGGATAGAAGAATGCATATATACTGGATAAGGGATTGAAGCAGTTAATCTGCTAAGGCCTACTTCACTGCATCAATACTTGAGTACTGACTAAGTGATTACACTTCTGTAAGGAGAGTGCCTGACTGAATTTATAAGTGCTTCAGTGTATGCGGACAGATGAGGAGTATGAGGAAAGAGGGAAGAATATGAAGAGAGGGGAGAATGAGGAGACAGGGGGAATATCAGGAGAGAAGGGGAGTATAAAGAGAGAAGGAGAGTGTGAGGAGAGAGAGAGGAGTATGTGGAAAGAGGGACGAGTATGAAGAGAAAGGGAGAGCATAAGGAAAGAGGAGTATGTATGAGGAGAGAGGAGGGAGTATGAGGAAAGATGGGGAGAATGAGGAGAAAAGAGAAATATAAGGATAGAGGGGTTGTATGAGGAGAGAGGGGGTAGTATGAGGAGAGGAGGGAATATAAGAAGAGGGGGGAGTAGTAGGAGAGGGGGAGTATGAGGGGAGAGGGGGAGTATAAGGAGAGGAGGGAGTATGAGGAGAGAGGGGGGATTATGAGGACAGAGGGAGGAGTATGAAGAGATGGGGAAGTATGAGGAGTGAAGGGGTATATGTGGAGAGAGGGGCAAGTATGAGAAGAGAGGAGGAGTATAAGGAGAGAGGGGGAAGTATGAGGAGAGAGGGGGGAGACTGTGGAGAGAGGGGGAGTATAAGGAAAGAAGGGGTGTATGAGGAGAGAGGGGGTAGTATGAGGAGAGAGGAGGGAATATGAGGAAAGAGGCAGGACTATGAGGAGAGTATGAGGAGCTATGCGGATATGAGGAGAGTGGGGAGAGTATGAGGAGAGGGGGGAGTATGAGGAGAGGGGACGTACGAGGAGAGAGGGAGGACTAAGAGGAGACAAGAGGCAGTATGAGGACAGGGTGAGTATGAGGAGAGAGGGGGGAGAATGAGGAGAAAGGGGATATGAGGAGAGAGGGAAGAGTAAGATGAGAGAGTGGGAAGTATGAGAAGAGGAGAGAGTATGAGGAGAGATAGGGGAGTATCAGTAGAGAGGAAGGAGTATAAGAAGAGAAAGGGGAGTGTGAGGAGAGAGGGGGTAGTATGAGTAGAGAGAGGAGGAGTATGAAGAGAGAGGGGGAGTATTTGGAAAGAGGGGCGAGAATGGGGAGAAAAGAAAGAGGAGTATAAAGAGAGAGGGGTGTGTATAAAGAGAGAGAGGAGAGTATGAGAAGAGAGGGGGGAGAATGTGGAGAAAAGGGGAGTATAAGGAGAGAGGGGGTATATGAGAAGAGAGGGAGAACTATAAGGAGAGAGGGAGGAGTATGAAGAGATGGGGAAGTATGAGGAGTGAAGGGGTATATGTGGAGAGAGGGGCAAGTATGAGAAGAGAGGAGGAGTATAAGGAGAGAGGGGGAAGTATGAGGAGAGAGGGGGGAGACTGTGGAGAGAGGGGGAGTATAAGGAAAGAAGGGGTGTATGAGGAGAGAGGGGGTAGTATGAGGAGAGAGGAGGGAATATGAGGAAAGAGGCAGGACTATGAGGAGAGTATGAGGAGCTATGCGGATATGAGGAGAGAGGGGGGAGTATGAGGAGAGGGGGGAGTATGAGGAGAGGGGACGTACGAGGAGAGAGGGAGGACTAAGAGGAGACAAGAGGCAGTATGAGGACAAGTTGAGTATGAGGAGAGAGGGGGGAGAATGAGGAGAAAGGGGATATGAGGAGAGAGGGAAGAGTAAGATGAGAGAGTGGGAAGTATGAGAAGAGGAGAGCGTATGAGGAGAGATAGGGGAGTATCAGTAGAGAGGAAGGAGTATAAGAAGAGAAAGGGGAGTGTGAGGAGAGAGGGGGTAGTATGAGTAGAGAGAGGAGGAGTATGAAGAGAGAGGGGGAGTATTTGGAATGAGGGGCGAGAATGAGGAGAAAAGAAAGAGGAGTATAAAGAGAGAGGGGTGTGTATAAAGAGAGAGAGGAGAGTATGAGAAGAGAGGGGGGGAATGTGGAGAAAAGGGGAGTATAAGGAGAGAGGGGGTATATGAGAAGAGAGGGAGAACTATAAGGAGAGAGGGAGGAGCAAGAGGAGATGGGGAGTATGAGGAGTGAAGGGGGTATGAGGAGAGGGGGAAATATGACGAGAGGAGGAAATATGAGGAGAGGGGGGAGTATGAGGAGAGGGGGAGTATGAGGAGAGAGGGTGAATATGAGGAGAGGGGAGAATATAAGAAGAGAGGGGGAATATGAGGAGAAAGGTGGGAGTATGAGGAGAGAAGGGGGTATGAGGAGAGAGGGGGAGTATGAGGAGAATTGGAAATATGAGGAGAGGGGTGAGTAAAAGGAGACAGTGGAGTGTGAGGGGAGAGGGGGAGTATGAGTAGAGAGAGGAGGAGTATGAAGAGAGAGGGGGAGTATTTGGAAAGAGGGGCGAGAATGAGGAGAAAAGAAAGAGAAGTATAAAGAGAGAGGGGTGTGTATAAAGAAAGAGGGGAGAGTATGAGAAGAGAGGGGGAGAATGTGGAGAAAAGGGGAGTATAAGGAGAGAGGGGGTATATGAGAAGAGAGGGAGAACTATGAGGAGAGAGGGAGGAGCAAGAGGAGATGGGGAGTATGAGGAGTGAAGGGGGCATGAGGAGAGGAGGAAATATGATGAGAGGAGGAAATATGAGGAGAGGGGGGAGTATGAAGAGAGTGGGAGTATGAGGAGAGAGGGTGAATATGAGGAGAGGGGAGAATATAAGAAGAGAGGGGGAATATGAGGAGAAAGGTGGGAGTATGAGGAGAGAAGGGGGTATGAGGAGAGAGGGGGAGTATGAGGAGAATGGGAAATATGAGGAGAGGGGGGAGTATAAGGAGACAGTGGAGTGTGAGGGGAGAGGGGGAGTATGAGGAGTGTGGAGATTATGAGGGGAGAAGGGGGAGTATGAGGAGAGAGATGGAAGTATGAGGAGAGAAGAGAGAGTATAAGGAGAGAGAGGAGGAGTGTGAGGAGAGAGGGGGAGTATAAGGAGAGAGGAGGGAATATAAGAAGACAGAAGGGGAGTGTGAGGAGAGAGAGGGGGAGCATGAGGAGAGAGAGGATGAGGATGAGGAGAGAGGGGTGAATATGTGGCAATAGGGGCGAGTATGAGGAGAAAAGAGGAGTATAAGGAAAGAGGGGTGTGTATAAGGAGAAAAGGGAGAGTATGAGAAGAGAGGGGGGAGAATGTGGAGAAAAGTATAAGAAGGGAGGGGGTGTATTGGGAGAGAGTTGGTACTATGAGGAAAGAGGGAGGAGTATGAGGAGATGAAGGAGTATGAGGAGTGAAGGGGGTATGGGGAGAGAGGTGGGAGTATGAGGAGAGAAGGGAGAGTATGAGGAGAGAGAGAGGGAGTGTGAGGAGAGAGGGAAAGTATAAGGAGAGAGGGGTGTGTATGAGGAGAAGGAGGGAGTATGAGGAGAGAGGGGGAGAATATAGAAAAAGGGGCGA
Organism: Lissotriton vulgaris; assembly: GCF_964263255.1. Taxonomy (NCBI): domain Eukaryota; kingdom Metazoa; phylum Chordata; class Amphibia; order Caudata; family Salamandridae; genus Lissotriton; species Lissotriton vulgaris. The sequence continues at coordinate 1,583,085,265 of NC_141693.1, forward strand.
GTATAATTCCCAAATGTACACAGACGCACAGTGTGATTCTAGACAAAAAATATGAGACCATGCATTTAATCAAAATACATTTACTACTCTAAAACGGTTAAGTGACTGCACACATTCCATGCATATACCTACTACATTTCAGTGGACAACCATGACTCATTTTGCAAATACATATGCAATTTGCTGTATTATATTTGCCAACATTAAATCAAAAAAGTGACTCTATAGAACAATAAAAAGGCGCAAAGGGCTTGTAAATTTGCCCCAGAGTGTATGCAGCAGTGTATGTATACTAACTGGGGAATTGTTAAGGGGGAAGTATGAGGAGAAAGGGAGGAGTAAGAGGACAGAGGAGGCAGTATGAGAAGAAGGGGGAGTATGAGGAGAGAGGGGGAGAATGAGGAGAGAGGAGGAATATGAGGAGAGACAGGGGAGTATAAACACAGAGAGGGGGAGTATGAGGACAGGGAGGAATATGAGGAGAAGGGGGAGTATGAGGAGAGAGGAAGGAGTAAGAGGAGAGAGGGGAGAGTATGACGACGAGGGAGTATAAGGAAATAGAGGGGAGAATGAAGAGAGAGGAGGAATATGAGGAGAGAGGGTAGAGTATGAGGACAGAGAGGCGGGTATAAGGACAGGGGGGAATATGAGGAGAAGGGGGAGTATGAGGCGAGAGAGGTGAGAATGAGTAAAGAGGGAGAATATCAGGAGAGAGGGGGGAGTATAAGGAGAGAGAGGGAGAGTGTGAGGAGAGAGGGGGGAGTATGAGGAGAGAGAGAGGAGTAAGAGGAGAGAGAGGGGAGTATGAGGACAGAGGGGAGTATCAGGACAGGTGGAATATGAGGGGAGAGTGGTGAGAATGAGTAAAGAGAGAGAATATCAGGAGAGAGGGGGAGTGTAAGGAGAGAGTGTGAGGAGAGAGGTGTGAGTATGAGGAGAGAAGGAAGAGTATGAGGAGAGAGGGGGGAGAATATGCAAAAAGGGGCAAATATAATTCCTAAATGTACACAGACGCACAGTGTGATTCTAGTAAAAAAATATGAGACCATGCATTTTACCAAAACACATTTACTACTCTAAAACGGTAACGTGACTGCACACATTCCATGTATATAACTACTACATTTCAGTGGACAACCCTGACTCATTTTGCAAATACATATGCAATTTGCTGCATTATTTTTGACAACATTACATCAAAAAAGTGACACAATAGAACAATAAAGAGGCGCAAAGGTCTTGTAAATTTGCCCCAGAGTGTATGCAGCAATGTATGTATACTAACTGGGGAATTGGTAAGGGGAAGTATGAGGAGAAAGGGAGGAGTAAGAGGACTTAGGAGGCAGTATGAGAAGAAGGGGGAGTATGAGGAGAGAGGGGTGAGAATGAGGAGAGAGGAGGAATATGAGGAGAGACAGGGGAGTATGAACACAGAGAGGGGGAGTATGAGGACAGGGAAGAATATGAGGAGAAGGGGGAGTATGAGGAGAGAGGGAGGAGTAAGAGGAGAGAGGGGAGAGTATGGCATCAGGGGGAAGTATAAGGAGAGAGAGGGGAGAATGAGGAGAGAGGGGGGATATGAGGAGAGATGGGGGAGTATGAGGACAGAGAGGAGAGTATAAGGACAGGGGGAATATGAGGAGAAGGGGAATTATGAGGAGAGAGGGAGGAGAGAGGGTGGAGTATGAGGCCAGGGGGAGTAGCAGGACAGGGGGGAGTATCAGGACAAGGGGAGTATGAGGCGAGAGAGGTGAGAATGAGTAAAGAGGGAGAATATCAGGAGAGAGGGGGGAGTATAAGGAGAGAGAGGGAGAGTGTGAGGAGAGAGGGGGGAGTATGAGGAGAGAGAGAGGAGTATGAGGAGAGAGGGGGCAGTATGTGGAAAGAGGGGCAAATATGAGGAGAAAGGAGGAGTGTAAGGAGAGAGGAGTGTGTATGAGGAGAGAGGAGGGAGTAGGAGGAGAGAGGGGTACGAATGTGAAGAAAAGAGGAATATAAGGAGAGGGGGGTGAATAAGAAGAGAGGGGGTAGTATGAGGAGACAGAAAGAAGTATAAGGAGAGGGGGTATAGGAGGAGAGGGGGAGTATGAGGAAAAGAGGGAATATGAAGAGAGGGGGAGTATGAAGGGAGGGGGAGTCTAAGGAGAGAAAGGAATATGAGGAGAGGGGGAATATGAGGAGAGGGAGGAGTATGAAGGGAGAGGGGAAGTATGAGGAGAGGGGTGAGTATGAGGAGAGAGGGGGGATTTTGAGGAAAGAGGAAGCAGTATGAAGGGATGGGGAAGTATGAGGAGTGAGGGGGTATGAGGAGAGAGGGAGGAGTAAGAGGAGAGAGGAGGGAGTATGAGGACAGGGGGTAGTATGAGGAGAGAGGGGGAATATGAGGAGAGAGGGAGGAGTATGAGAACAGAGAGGGGGGGTATGAGAAGAGGGGGGAATATGAGGAGAGAGGGAAGAGTAAGAGAAGAGAGTGGGAAATTTGAGGAGAGAGGGGGAAATATGAGGAGAGGGAGGAGTATGAGGAGAGAGAGGGGAATATCAGGTGAGAGGAGGGAGTATAAGGAGAGAGAGGGGGAATGTGAGGAGAGAGGGGGGAGTATGAGGAGAGAGAGGATGAGTATGAGGAGAGAGGGGGGAGTATGGAAAAAGAGGGGCAAGCATGAGGAGAAAAGAGGAGTATAAGGAGAGAGGGGTGTGTATGAGGAGAGGAGGGAGAGTATGAGAAGTGAGGGGGAGAATGTGGAGATAAGGGGAGTATAAGAAGAGAGGGAGTGTATTAGGAGAGAGGTGGTACTATGAGGAGAGAGGGAGGAGTATGAGGAAATGGAGGAGTATTCGGAGTGAAGGGGTATGAGGTGAGAGGTGGGAGTATGAGGAGAGAAGGGATTGTATGAGGAGAGAGAGGGGGGGTGTGAGGTGAGAAGGTAAGTATAAGGAGAGAGCGGTGTGTATGAGGGGAGAGGGGGGAGTATGAGGAGAGAGGGGGAGAATATGGAAAAAGGGGCGAGTATAATTCCTAAATGTACACAGACGCACATTGTGATTCTAAACAAAAAAAATGAGACCATGCATTTAACCAAAATACATTTACTACTCTAAAACGGCTAAGTGAGAGGGGGGAGTATGAGGAGAGAGAGAGGAATATCAGGAGAGAGGAGGAAGTATAAGGAGAGAGAGGGGGAATGTGGAAAAAGGGGTGAACATAATCGCTAAATGCAAACAAATGCACAGTGTGATTCTAGACGAAAAATATAAGAACTTGCATTTCATCAAAACACATTTACTAGTCTAGAAACGGTTAAGTGACTGCACACATTCCATGCATATAACTACTACATTTCAGTGGTAAACCCTGACTCATTTTGCAAATACATAAGCAATTTGCTGCATTTCTTTTGCCAACATTACATCAAAAAAATTACACAATGGAATAACAAAAAGGTGCAAGGGGCTTGTATCTGTCCCATAGTGTATGCAGCAGTGTATGTATACTGACTGGGAAATTGTAGATTTAGAACACAAGTCTGATTCTAGACAAAAACACAATTAATTACTCTTGAAGGGCTAATATGAGTGAACACATTACAGAAATATAATTACTGCGTTTTACTGTACAACCATGAGCCATTTTGCAAATACATAAACAATTTGCTGCATTATTTGTGTGAACATTGCATCAAAAAAGTAACGCAATGGCAGCACAAAGACGCACAAGAGGCTTATAAATATATCCCAGAGAATTTACAGTAGTGTATGTATACTGACTGGAAAATTGTAGATTTAGAACACAAGCCTAATTCTAAACAAGCAACACTATTAACTACTCCACAACTGATAAAGTGACTGCACACATTCTACATTTTTTAGTACTGCACTTTATTGCACAAAGTTGACTCACTAAACACATTAACTTACGAAATGGTTTTAACACAATAGTTATCCAAATGCAGACAAACTCAGAATGTGATTCTACACACTTTAGAAGGATAAACACATTACTCTTACTAAAAACAAAATACACCACATACATACCCTTACAAGTTATCAACTCACCTTTCAAATTGATTTGTAGATTAAGAAGAATGCCACTCACACAGCAGATATTCTTATACAGAATCTTTCTACTTCAGTGTTCGCAGCAAAACCAGAAAATGGCACATATTCCCTCTCAATTTACACATACATACATGTTAATACCAAATCAAATTGCTTCACACATTAATTCAAAACCAAACACACATTTCTATTGGTTGAACATTTGAACCCTTTCCAACTGACATAACTTTGAACCCTACCCCCAAGAGATCATGTGAAGTGAAGTAGTGTGGCTCACTGGTTAGAGGCGGCAGACCCGAGAGCAGAGGACGGCCCGGGACCAGGGTTCGATTCCCGACGCGGCAGGTTTCTGGACCAGGGTCAGCGGACTCGATAATTCTCTCGCCTAGGTGCCCACTCTGATCAGCGATCGCACTCAGCAACTCTGGGCACTAGCTTGCCTCATCTTCACTAATGGCCCCACCAGACCGCCGGGGATGCCTGGTCTCACCCTGGAGATACCCATTAAGGGACCATCTCTCAGGGAAGCCAGTAAGGGTTTCGCAGCGGTCGAAGCGCGGAGATACTCCTCCGGGAGTCGATCCTAGCGCTATATAAACTTGCAATTAATTAATTAATTAATCATGCAAAAGTCAACTGTCCACAGAGGTCAAAAGTTCAGCACACTTAAAACACTCCTCCTCAACAACTCTGGAAAAGGCACTTACTTATAAGTACCAATAAAGAGAAAATCTCTTGTTAGAACCAACCAACATCTAAACACATAAGCTTGATAGATATCTGTAAAACATATTTTTTTATTCTTGTTTTCTTGCTTAGGTACGCGTACGGGACGACTTAGGAACCTTGCACCATATGTTGCACGGCCGCGGATGGTATGCGTACTGTAAATTTACCGTAAAAATAAAAAGCCCCATCACTAATTTTTATTATCCCCGGGGACCCCATCCCCCGGGGCTCAAATAAAATGTTGTGGATCGTGGGGGGAGCCCCAATGCCCCCACGGTCCCCGCCGGCTCCCTGCGTCCTTCGGGAGCCGGCATTGCTTTTCGTAAGAGAGAGCAGCCTACATGCTGTTCCCCCTGACAACAAGCAATATGCTTTCCAATTTGAAAGATAGAGCAGGTTTCCTGCTTTCTCTTCCAAATAGAAAAGCAGTTTGCTATGGTAGGGCGGGAACTGTGAGGCTCCCGCCATACCATAGCAAACAGCAGTGTCCCAGGGGTAGGCACCCCGGGACACTGCAGGAGCCAGCCCTGGGGGGTGGCGGTCCCCAGGGCCACCACAAGGCTCTAGGAGGGGGGCGGCGCAGCCCCCTCCCAACATTGAAAAGCCCCAGGGGTGGTGGTCCACAGGGCTGGGGGGCCCGTCACGGACCCCCCTATTTAGAATATTAGAGTCCCGGGGAGGTGACGGTCCCCGGGGCGTGTGGGGGGCCTGAGCCCCCCACACAGGTTTTTAAAAAAAAAATTTAAAAAAAGAAGCCCCGGGGGGTGGTGGTCCCCGGGGCTGCGGGGAGGGCCCTGAGCCCCCCGCATACATATCATTAAAGCCCCGGGGGGTGGTGGTCCCCAGGGCTTGGTTAGGGGGTCCCACAAGGACCCCCAAGGAGAATTATTTTTTTTTAAATCACGGGATACGCGTAGGGTACGTGCGTAGGGGACGGTACGTGTACGGTACAACTTTTCAAATATATCTATGATTTTACTTTTGATTTTCTAAGAAACTCCTGAACGGATTTACAACATTTAACAAAAAGTGCAATCTGCGAAACAAACTCTACCTTTTTGCCAAATTTGGTGTAATTCCGTTCAGTAGTTCAGGCTGTAGCCTGACGTAAAGGTCCCTATGGAAAATTGCATATTGAAAACACCTTTTGGGACCCCCTTTTTTCTCGGCCCCCACTTCACAAATCACCCCGAAAATTTCAGGGAAGAAGCGGAGCCGAGCAGGCCATCTTCTTTGAGAATTTCGCAAAGATTCGTCGACCGGCGCCAAAGTTATTCCCAATAGAATGTTTCAGATTTCCTATGGAAATTAGATCTTAACTATAACTACCTAGTGGCGACCGCCAGTAGGTAATATATATGTGTGTGTGTGTGTGTGTATATATATATATATATATATATATATATATATATATATATATATATATATATATATATATATATATATATTCACAGAAAAAACCATAGGTTTCACACCAGTTATAGTTAGGTGGAAATTTTACTCGCATAAAACCATTGAAATTCCCACGTTATAGTTAGTTGGACTCACTATAACTTGCGCGTGCAATGCACTGCTGATGACGTCACATATTACATCACTCATGACATGGTCAGTGACATCACTCATGACATCACTGATGACATCTCAAATGACATCACTGATGACAACATCCTTGTGACAAAGTGGCAGACCTCCTATCAGCATAAAATAACCTTTGACACACACATTCAAAAATAGAAATTAACATTTTCTTAAAAAAGGAGAAACCAATACCAATTACAACAACTTATTAGGTAATTCCAACATCTACATACACATCCACTCATTCACCAACAGTTCTATATAGTCACTCATGCATGTACTTAATCATCATATGTACTCATACACCTATACATCCTGTTACACACTAATACTCATCCATATAGTTACTCACACACAAATTCACACATGCAAATAAACTATCAAAAAACCATTTACTTGATTATACTGCTATATACACACCACTACACATACTTCTACAGAAACGGAAACATATTTACTCTCTTAAACAATCAATTATAAAAACACATGCTCACTAACCCACCCATACACACAATCATCCACCCATACAGTCTTGCACACATGCTGTCTTCAAAATACATACAAATAGTGAGTCACTCATTCATGCATCTGTGCTCTAAGTAATATCCCCCACCGAACCATACAGACACTGATACTGATACTCAAAAAAACAACTAATAACCCATATACACACTCATGTAGCTACTCACCAACCCATGCAGCCACTTATACACAAAGTGAGACACAGATACAGATATTTAATATTTAAACATTACTCGCTAATATATGTATTCACTAAGATACATTTAATAAGTCAGTTAACCAATCAATTTTACACAAAAAAAACATCCATTTAGACATTTATTTACCCATTTATTCTTCCATCAACCTTTAGATATACATATATAAAAAATATTTATTTTTCAGAAATATACACATTCACTGGATGATGTCATCAGTGATGTCATTTGAGATGTCATCAGTGATGTCATGAGTGATGTCACTGGCCAGGTCATGAGTGATGTAATATGTGACGTCATCAGCAGTACATTGCACGTGCAAGTTATAGTGAGTCCAACCAACTATAACGTGGGAATTTCAATAGTTTTATGCGAGTAAAATTTCCACCTAACTATAACTGGTGTGAAACCTATGGTTTTTTCAGTGAATTTAATAGGTTTTTTAAATGCTAATTCCTAACTATAACTGGTGTGAAACCTATGTTTTTTTCAGTGAATATATATATATATATATATATATATATATATATATATATATATATATATATATATATATATATATATATATATATATATATATATATATATAAATATATATACAATTTCTATGGCAAAATGAAACCCCTTATTTTGTTCCATTTCAAATTAAATGTATTAAGTGTTAACACTTTATTCCAATCAAGATGACTTCAGGTGTGCCATACTTTTGACATAAGTAAGACTGTTAGCATTCTAGTTGTTCTTTAGAACACTCTGGGACCTTCTGTCATTGGGCTATAGTTGGGCTACATCTGGCTGATATTTTGGCTACATTTGTGCTCTTTTGTCTCTGGTGGCAATCTTGGGAGACTGCATATCAGAATTTTTTTAATGAAATATAAGAGGATTTGAGAAGTCACTCAAAATGTGCCCTAATTTTTCTTTCTTCAGCACTAATCATAAATTCTATGGCAAAATGAACCCCCTCATTTTGTTCCTTTGCAAATTAAATGTTTTAAGTGTTAACACTTTATTCCAATCAAGATGACTTCAGGTGTGCCATACTTTTGTCATAAGTAAGACTGTTAGCACTCTAGTTGTTCTTTAGAACACTCTGGGACATTCTGTCACTGGGCTATAGTTGGGCTACATCTGGCTGATATTTGGGCTACATTTGGTTTTATTTGTCTCTGTTGGCCATCTTTGGGCTACATTGGGCTACATTTGGGCTCTAACATATATATAGCCCAATGTAGCCCAATATATATTTTTTCAAAGTTAATTTTCGTAAAAACCACTGGAGCACATATCTTGAGACATAGCAAAGGCACATCGGGCTACCAGTCCCTACAATTTTGCCAAGTTTGGTGCAAATCCATTCAGCCATTCGGGCTAAAAGTGAGTTCGACCGCCCTATGGAAATTAACATGGGGAAAACACGTTTTGGGACCCCCCTTTATCTCGGGCCCCCGCTTGACGAATCCCCCCCAAACTTTCAGGGAAGGACCGGAGCTCCGCGAGGCAAATTTGAGCAAATTTTCAGGCAGATTCGTCAACCGACGCCAAAGTTATTCACAATAGAATTTTGAGATTTTGCATTAAAAAAATCCCAACTATAACTACCTACTGGCGACCTCCAGTAGGTAATATATATACATATACATATATATATATATTCACTGAAAAAAACATAGGTTTCAGGCCTTATATAGTTAGGAATCAGCATTTAAAAATCCTTTGAAATTCACTGAAGAAACCATAGGTTTCAGGCCTTATATAGTTAGGAATTAGCTTTTAAAAAACCTTTGAAATTCACTCAAAAAAAGTTTTAGGGGTGTTACAGTTAGCTGGACATTTCATTCATACAAAACCATTGAAATTGCTCCTATATAGTTAGTTGTACTAACTAAATTTCGCGCACCCGCAATGCACTGCTGATGATGTCACATATTAGATCATTCATGACATGGTCAGTGACATCACTGATGACATTTCAAATATATATATATATATATACACACACATATATTATAGGTAGTTATAGTTAGGACCTAGTTTTAATAGGAAATCTGCAACATTCTACTGAGAATAACTTTGGCGCCGGTCGACGAATCTAAGCGAAATTCTCAAAGAAGATGGCCAGCTCTGCTCCGCTCCTTCCCTGAAAGTCTCACAAGATTCCTCCAAATAAAATAATATATATATTTTTTATATATTTTTAAAACGAATGTAAAAATATAAATTAAACTTATTAGTTTAATAATAGTTTTTTAAGTAGCTATATGTAAATATATATATTATCCATGTGTGTTTAACTTTTTTTAAATTGAGTTTATTTGTTAAAATATATATTAAATCTAGTTGATTTTTTTAATTAATAATACTTTTTAATATATTTAATATTTAATATTTTATATACATTTAAAAAATGATCTTTAATACAACGATATTAATGACCGATATTTCCCCCCGATATTTTTGTACTTCCCTTTATAAGTATAGGATGACTATATTTTTGACTTCGATATTTTTGTCACAATATTTTGACCTCAATATTTTGAGAGTCGATATTCAGTCAGTGAACCGAAGCCAGTAGTACAAAGCAAGAGAATAGACAAAACGTAGAAAATGATCTATATGTACCTCAAAAAGAACTAACAATAAAGTCAAAACAGTTAATCTCAGAGGCGCTCATTTACAATATTTTGGCATAGAGTAGCAGCGCAAGCCTTCCTACTGCGCTGCCCAACACCAAAAGAAAAGGGCAGGAATTCGCTGTATCTATGAGATACGGCGCATTCCTGTCCTCTTTCACAGCGCTGGTGCACAAATGGCTGTCATGTGCCAATGCAGGCACAGTTGTACCATGGTGCAAGGGTGTCTGCATCAAAATTGGTTTGTTATTGTTGGGTAAATGGACACCTTCCTTCACAAAATCAACCCTTACGCTACCCCTTGGGAGGCATAATCTTTTGACGCATTCCTAGGTTTACAGCATATTGTAAGTCTGGGAATGTGTCAAACGCAATGGGTGCTATGTGAGAACACCCACTGTAACACCCGTAGCACGCCTCTCCATCGCAGTGTGAGGCAAAGCAGCAACTTGCACTGCGTTGCCTTACACCATATCTACAGGCCATGAAAAGATATGCAGGGTGACTTTACGTGGCTTTGTAGATATGGGTAAGCCCTGTGCGCTGCTGGAATGTCATAAAAAGTGACGTTGCGGCAGTGCACTAGTCTTGTAAATAAGCCTCAGGGTGTCTTAGAAGATACCTCGTGGCTCTTATGGAAGAAAAATGCTTCAAGCGTCACTGTGCAAGAGGCAACAAGCCTCGGAAACTCACTGGCACCCGCAGTAATAATAATAATAATAATAATAATAATAATAATAATAATAATAATAATAACAATAATAATACCTTTACCACAAACACATAAGAGAACAAAGGAAACAGAGCAAGAGGAACTGAATATAGAAACAGGGCTAAGGAAAAAGCAGGAACACTGGGGCCTATTCGGATGGCAGTCGGAAAACCACCCCGACCGCCATGGAAGCAGAAAAGAGCCGCCTGCCGGTACCGCGATAAAACCGGTGGTACAATTACGATCAACCGCCCAAAAAATCAGAATCGATGTGGAAAAACACCAACCCACCGCCAACCCGCTGTAAATGTAGCGGAGACACTGCAAAGGAAATTAGGATATCCCCGACGGTCCCGCAGTACTTTCCGCTGATTCCCACCGCCGTGGTCGTAAAAGGCTAACAGTGACGGATGGGAGAGCCGGCGGAAGAACTGCATCATAGCCACACTGCGGATGCTCCGTGACAAATATGGCAGCAGAATGAAAAAACACATAATAAGGCCATAAAGGGCTCACAGCAAACTAGCAATGCCCCCCCAAAACACAACACTCACCCCAATGACACAACCACATGACAAACAGAGAAATACAAATCCCAGGACAACCACACAACACACCTGACAGCACTCCCCCTTTTGGACACACACACACACATAGTTGAGTATAAAACCAGCCCCTTCCCTGACCACAATCCCTGGCAACACTCCAGTCCTGAAGGAACAAAACCCTACAGCACAATTGAGAGGCAAACAACACACCATAACTACTCACACCACACACAGCAGCACCACCACTTCCACACTTGCACTACTAACCCCCGGCACATCACACACCATACACATCACTACCACACCCACCACCACATCCCTGCACCCACAGCCACTTTGCACACCACACACCATGGCATCACATAAAATGCCCAAATTCACAGAGAGTATGTTACCAGTAATGGTAGATGAGGTAGTCAGAGTGGAACCACAACTGTTTGGAAGCCTGGTCCAACAGACACCATCAGCCACAAGAACACAAATGTGGGCAAGGATAGTCGAGAACGTAAATGCAGTAGGGACCACCCCACGATCTAAAAAGGAAATAATGAAGCGGTGGCATGACCTGAAGAGGGTTGTCAAAGAGAAGAGGACCAAGAACCGTGAGCTGGCTGACAGAACTGGCGGTGGCCCTCCCATTCCACCAAAACCATTTACTGCATGGAAGGAGAAGGTGCTTGCCATACTGCATCCAGAGAGTCTCGCAGGAGTTCCTTGGGGAGTGGAGGCTGGTAAGTACAAACAAATGACCACCACCACACTGCTACGTACTGTCTTGCACAACTACAAAGCTACACCACCTAGGACTAATTCCATTCATCAGCACCACACAGTCACAAAAACACGTCTCACAGATCCAACATTTCCTCACTCCCATTCACTCTAAACGTAGCTAGCAACATAACCATGGGGCATGTTTACAGGCAGCCAGCACTACAACTCCCACCAGGCACCCTTGTCCCACACCCCAGCAGGATGGAGCACTCCCACCACCCAGAAGCAGTTGGAAGCCATTGCAGTACACCCAACAAACTTACAGGTAGGTAGCCAGCTGCACAGTGAGGGTGTTTGTGGGTGGGAGGCCTGCACTACTACTACCACCATGCCCCCGGTCCCACACCTCAGCAGCATGGAACACCCCCCACCACACCCAGAAGCATGGGTCAGCCATTATATTACCCTCATCAAACTAACAGCTAGCTAGCCATCATGCCATGGAGGGCTGTTTGGGGGTGAGAGGCCTGGACCACCACTACTCCCACAATGCCCCCTGTTCCCACACCCCAGCAGGATGGAGCACTTCCCCCACCCAGAAGCAATTGGAAGCCATTGCAGTACACCAAACAAACTTACAGTTAGGTAGTCAGCTGCACAGTGAGGGTGTTTGTGGGTGGAAGGCCTGTAACACTACTCCCACCATGCACCATTGTTCCCCAGTACAGCAAGATTGAGCTCTCAGTACCACCCAGATGCATGTGGCATCCAATGGATCACTACAAACAAACTAACAGGTAGGTACACATTTTATTCTGTCTTGTGCCACCACTGAGCAGGATGTAAGCCTCCACAACGCACACACAGATGTGTCACATAACAAAGCCAAATGGGAAAACATAACAGGTAAGTAGCCAGTAAGTGCATCTAGCCATTTGTATAAAATATATGGTGCCATATGACAACACCAGCCTTCTCATTGCACAAATATGCACTCCTATTGCCACACACAGTGTGCACACAGCTAAGCATAGGAAACTGTCACACAACCAAAGTGTGACACACCAATGCACATGTAGAAAAAAGTCTGCACAATCATGCACAGCACCGATTGACATGTGCAGTGTCATGGGGCCAGAGCAACAAGGACCATTAGAGAAATAAGAAAGCATGGTTGGTGGTACAAATCCAGATAGGCACATGACAAGGCAAAGGTATGCAGGAGATGAAAATGGCAAGTCCATGCCCAGATGTGACGTCTGTCAGGTCAGACAAATCAACAGTGTCCTCACTGAAATTATATGTTGCGCCTAGATGTCAACATGTCCCTGTAATCACAAATCATGCACGTGGCTCATGGTATGTATTAACACCTCACACCTTGGACAAGTAATGCATGTACCACAGCATCATGTCAGGAGGCACAGTAGTGCATATACAATACAATGTGATGATCACTGAAATGTGTAGTGTACAAAAATTGAATGACACACAGCTAACACAAAACTTGCGGGGTGCACTACAATGTTCATTTCACATCTGACCCACAGGTGACCAAGAACTGACTGCAGAGGACAACACCAGCAACCTGCAGAGCCAGTCTCCCCCTCTGGAACTTCGACTCTCGGATGTTAACCCCCTGGATTCTTTGGACGAGGAGCGCAAAGCCGGCCCATCTGGTGTTCCAGGGTGCAACAAACCCCAGGACACCATCGTCACCCCACCACATCTGCGGCAATAACAACGTCTCTGCAGACCCCTGCTGTTACAGCTGGTGCCTCCTCCACCACCACCACCACCACTACCGGAACTTCCTGCAACACTCTCCTTGTCCCACAGGATAACTGCCCCATACCACCGACTTTAGAGGGCAGGGAGAGGATGCAGGTGCCGACAGTGGAGAGGCATGAGGTCTGTGGACCCAGCGGTGTGTCACCACCAATCCCCAATACATCAGTGCTGTAGTGCTATATATCTATGGATTGCCAAATGGCGGTTGGCATTCTCCGCCTCCCAAATCGCTGTGCCTCATGTGATTATATTGCACCCAAATGGCGATTGCTACCGCATGGCCCCAGCAGTGGGTCAATACCAATCCCCAGTACACAAGTGCGGTAGTGATACATATCTATGGATTGCCACATGGCGGTTGGCATGCTCCACCACCCAAATCGCGGTACCTCATGTGTTTGTATGGAAGCAAAATCGCGGTAGCTACAGCCTGGCCCCAGCTGTGTGTCACCACCAATCCCCAATACACCAGTGCGGTAGTGATAGCCATATACACATGCCCAAATGGCGGTTGGCATGTTATGCCACCCAAATCGCGGTACCTCATGTGATTGTATGGCACCAAAATCATGGTAGCTACCGCCTGGCCCCAGCTGTGTGACACCACTAATCCTCAATACACCAGTTCAGTAGTGATACATATCTATGGATTGCCAAATGGCGGTTGGCATGCTCCACCACTCAAATCGCGGTGCCTCCTGTGATTGTATGGCACCCAAATCGCGGTAGCTACCACCTGGCCCCAGCAGTGTGTAACCACCATGGAGCATGCCCTTACAGCCAATGTGAACCTTATTCGCGGTAGCATGATGCAATTTTGAAAATCGCGGTAGGCGTGCTCTGCCACCGCGGAGCCGGTCATTGGATGCAATTGAAATATGCACCATCGCGGTAGCGCCCGCCTGGCCCCTGCGGTGTATCACCACTAATCCTCAATACACCAGTTCAGTAGTGATACATATCTATGGATTGCCAAATGGCGGTTGGCATGCTCCGCCACTCAAATCGCGGTGCCTCCTGTGATTGTATGGTACCCAAATCGCGGTAGCTACCGCCTGGCCCCAGCAGTGTATCACCGCCATGGAGCATGCCCTTACAGCCTGGGAACCTTTTTCACTGTAGCATGATGCAATTTTGAAAATCGCGGTAGGCGTGCTCGGCCATCGCGGAGGCGGTCATTGGATGCATTTGAAAAAGGCAGACCTGGAACACCAACTGCTGTAGCTTGACCCCTTTGAAATGACACCAGGGGGATATATATGTGTGGGAGGGAGCCTCACATTTCTAATGCTCCCAGAGCCTCCTGACAGAGAGCCCTCACCTGCTGCTGCCTCCAGAGAACCCTCACCTGCTGCTGCCTCCAGGGACTGCTGCCAGAGACCCCTCACCTGCTGCTGCCTCCAGGGACTGCTGCCAGAGACCCCTCATCTGCTGCTGCCTCCAGGGACTGCTGCCAGAGACCCCTTATCACACAATTCATCCGCTGCTGTCTCATGTCCACAGTGATGGCAAGGACAGAGAAGATCCCTTCACAAGCAAGGAGCTGGCGGTCCAGGTGGACGAGGTGCCCACACAGTACCCAAGGCTATATGGTGCCCCAAATGTTGTTGCAAGTCATCAACAGTGGAGGGGGTTGTGCAGGGGGGCATATATGTAGTTTGAATGATGCAGTATGTGCCTGAGAGTGTGAGGTTGTGTCATGCACCTCCTAACATGCTGTCTCTAGGGGGGAGGTGTGTGTACCCTATGCCACACATTTCCCTGCCTGCACATGTATGTGTGAGTGACCATAAAGTGACGCAGCAAGTTGTTCATGCAGGAGTCAGGATAGTGATTGCTTGGCTGAATGGCTGTGTGTGCCCCTGTTGTCCATCTCAATGTGAGCCCACCTGGCCTGCACAGTCCCCGCACAAAAAGACAAGGACACATCACTTCACTTATAGAGTATTACATCTGTCTTTATTCATTGCACTCCAGCTATGAGCCATCTCAGCCCTGTAGATTGCACACGACCGGGCTTGTGAAAATGCTTTTGTAGATGTGGGATCATGTCCTTCAATATGACCTCCATGACACAGTTATCCATTCACAGGGACATCGAGGGCTGCTCAGTCTTGGACACAGTGAGTATAACCCCAGACACATGTTGATATGTGATGTATGTCTCGCTCAACCTCAAAATGGACAGGAGATGTGTGCAGCCTACACAGGGGTTTCAGTGCTGGCATCCTGAATGTGTGTGAGAAGTGCAGGGACTGTGTTCCCCCTCACACCTGCATGCATTTACATGAGCTTTTCCAATGCAGATGTACTATTTGAGATGTATTCTTGTCTCTGTTAGACATATCTGTTGATATGCGATGAGTTTGTATCATGCTACTGTACTGAGAGATGTAGGTACATAACACTGTCACTGATTATTTACCCCTCTAGTCTCCCATGCCTGCAGCTCAAGGTACACCAGTGTAAGGCCATGTGGAGGCCATTGCAGCCAAGGTGCGGGATCTGGGGGTCTCTAACAGATGGAGCACCCACTGCCACAAGAGGTGGGACGACATCAGCCAGCTGGCAAAGAAAGTGGCGGAGATTACCTTGGGGCTGCTTCCTCACACTGGGTGGTTGGCACGGCGCAGAATGACACCACTCATGGGCCACATCTTGGCTGTGACACAGCCTGAGCTTGATGCACGTTTGAGGGAGCATCATCAGCAAGCCAGGGGTGAGTATTCTGGGAAGGGTGACTTTGGCTGGGAGTGGCTGCATGTGTACAGACTAGCCTATGGCAGCGCTGGCCTATGTGATGTTGCTAGTGTGATGCAGTGGCTTGTAATTGGCTGCTAGGCTGGGTGCAGGAGTGATGCATTTTCCCTACCTGTACTTACTGAGGTAATTTGAGTACTGTGCATTCCCACTGCTTTGTGAGTCGTGGTCTTCAGGTATCGTCTGCATTGGGGTAGTCTGGGGAATCCCATGCGAGGGAACCGCAGTGTGCCCAATCTGAGTGTGCCTTCATCAATGCGTCCATTGCCTGAACTCAGGTTTGGGAGGCTTAGACATCTGACACCAATGTGCACTAGTCGTTGAGCCCCGAAGTACAACATGGTGGGTGGCATGGGCTCATGGCCATTGTGGAATGTCATGTTGTTGTCTGAGTCTGTGCTGTCCCCTCCTGCTCCATCCAGATCTGTCAGTGGCAACAAGTAGTGTACCCCCATAGTGGCCCTAGGGGTGCTTGGAGCTATTTGTGTGTCTGGTTGAACGGAGCCACTAGCATGGTGTTGTGCTGTGTGTTCATCACATGGCTCACTTATGCCAGATTTTCCAGTTTCCATGCACGGTATGAGTCAATATAGTGAGTTAGCACAATGTGATTGCACAGGGTGGTGTGCAACATATAGATTTAGTCATCTTCAGTGATGCTTTGCTTGCATATGTTAGTTATGTTGCTGCCAGTGAACTGACCCTACATCTTTCTCTCATGCAGCATCTCCTGTGGTCACAGAGGGACAGTAGATGGACACCAGTGGGGGTGAAACAAGCACAACAGCTGCACAGGAGCCCAGTGACACTGATGTGACCAGCGCATCGGAGGGGGACAGGAGTCTGCTGGAGGAATCCCAGCCTGAGACGCAAAGTACCACATCATCTGATTCCAGCGGTAATGCATCTATGCTGGTGGGCACAGGGAACGGGGACTCTGCATCATCGTCCACCACACAGAGGCCAGTGCCCACCTTCCCAGCCACTTCCTCTGGTGCTGCCCGTGTCCACACCAGTAAGAGGGGATGAGTGTCCTTCACCCCTGGCACCGCTGCCCCTATCCCCCCCTGCTGCCATCAGTGCTGAGTCTGTGGACCTTTTGCGCCAGCTGTGTGTGGGCCAGACAGCACTTCTCAATGCCTTCATCGACCACAACAAAAAATTGGCACAGGTGGTTGCTTTCATGGAGGGCATACATTCAGATGTGGGTGGGCTGCACTGGACTGTCCAGTCTTTGACCTACACTGTGACCGCAGCTCTTCAACTGCCACATCCTCAGAGTCCAGCTCCGGTCCCTTTGTCCATCCCCCTGGCAGTGGCCACATCTGACGATAGTGACCAGACTCCACAGACCTCAAAGTCACGATACAGCACACGTAGCACACAGGAGCAACAGCCCAAGCGGTCCCGCCGCAGACACCATCCCCACAGAAGACCAAAGTCACCCCAGATCGCAAAGACAAAAGCCTGTAATGCGACAACAAAGCCCAAAAAGCTAAGAAGCAGACCTCATGCTCACATGCCTCAGAGGCATCCCCAGCCAAGGACCCTCCTGTCCCCAAGCCATCTTGCAAAGAGAAGCATACAGTTTCTGTGACCACAGAGAAGGTGGTGCATGGAGAGGGTACACCTAAGAAGGGCTCCAAGGCAGATGCACCCACCACCTCAACTCCCATTCCAAGCTCAGGGTAGCAGGGAACGGAGGGCACTAAAGTGGTAACACCTAGTAAACAAGGTATGGAGGTGCAAAAACGAAGCATTCTGCTGGAATCAGCACATGCCCAGAGGGAGTGCCAGCGTCTGCACCTGATGTAGCTTTGGTGGTGAGTGTGCCTGTTCTGTCCACACCACTTGTAATTGACCCCAAGGCAGGGAAGCCAGTTAGGATACTCAAGAAGTGGAAAGGCACCCCTCCAAAATCTCCCAGCCACATTGTGACTTAAGTAAGCATGACTCCACCTCCACGTGCCACTACACCACCCAGTCCAAGCAGCCCTCTGGCTTGCCAAACCACTGATGGCTCTACCTCAGCTGGGCCTCTCTCTCCCCGGTCAAGTGCTCGGACTGTCCCCAACAAACAGCCAGCTCCCAGTCCGCCTGACAGCCAAGTCTGAGTAGTAGTCCCCCTCACACACCTGTCTCTCACACAGGTGGGCCTGTACTGCCCATTGTTACCCCCTGACTGTGTTGCTGACCATGGAAAGGTACAGTCACACACATTCCCTGTGCAGCTTCTCATGTACTCACTCTGCACTTTGCCCTGGACACTGGCCTTGTCATTCACTGCTGTATGCCCCTTGCCTGTGCAGCTTCTCATGGACATAATCTGCACTTTGCCCTGGACACTGGCCTTGTCCTTCACTGCTGTTTGCCCTTGCCTGTGCAGCTTCTCATGGACATACTCTGCATTTTGCCCTGGACGCTGGTCTTATCATTCACTGCTGTTTTCCCCTTGCCTGTGCAGCTTCTCATGTACTCACTCTGTCCTGCCCACTAGCCTTGTCATTCACTGCTGTTTCCCCTTGCCTTTGCAGCTTCTCAAGTACTCACTCTGCACTTTGTCCTGCCCGCTGGCCCTGTCATTCACTACTGTTTTGCCCTTGCCTGTGCAGCTTCTCAAGGACATATTCTGCACTTTGCCCTGGACACTGGCCTTGTCATTCACTGCTGTTTTGCCCTTGCCTGTCCAGCTTCTCATGTACTCACTCTGCACTTTGTCCTGCCTACTGACCTTGTCATTCACTGCTGTGTGCCCCTTGCCTGTGTAGCTTCTCATGGACATACTCTGAACCCTGGACTGGCCACTGACCTTGCTGTTTTACCCTTGCCTGTGCAGCTTCTCATGGACATACTCTGAACCCTGGACTGGCCACTGACCTTGCTGTTTTGCCCTTGCCTGTGCAGCTTCTCATGGACATACTCTGTACCCTGGACTGGCCACTGGCCTTGCTGTTTTGCCCTTGCATGTGCTGTTTCTCGTGGACATACTCTGCATCCTGGGCTGGCCACTGGCCTTTCTGTTTATCCCTTGCCTGTGCATCTTCTCATGGACATACTCTGCACCCTGGACTGGCCACTGGCCTTGCTGTTTTGCCCTTGCCTGTGCATCTTCTAATGGACATACTCTGCACTTTGCCCTGGACACTGGTCTTGTCTTCACTGCTGTTTTGCCCTTGCCTGTGCAGCTTCTCAAGGACATACTCTGCATTTTGTGCCTTGCTCTTCTCTACTCTTGGTGCCTATCTGTGCAATATGTGAATAAAGACAGTTGCTCCTGTTGTCTGTTTTGTCAGTGTACTTACGGAATAAAGTTATTTTTGTGTGTGCATATGGTATACTGTGCCCCATGCTCTGTGTTCCACTACATTACCAATGTCTTGTCCCACTTACTCTATTTTTGACAGGGGTGACAGGGACTTCAGTTCTTCATGAGCCTGATACTTGTGGGAACTATGGTGTCAATTTTACATGGTATGAAGTTGTCGTTTTCATAATTTGCTCGTGTTGGCTATATTGTACAAATGTCAGGTGAGGGAGACTGCCAGCACAGAGTGGGATTCTATCCACAGGTATGCAGGCAGGCTGGCCAGGATCATCATGTATGTGTGTTCTTTCTTTGTGTGCCCAGCAGTGAATGTGTGTGGTCATCTTGTGATGGCCTGTAATCCTAGTCCCATGGCTTACTTTTGATGTGTGATCTTGGGTGGTCATGAAGTGTGCAGTGTAAAGGGTGTGCCTTTGTAGGGAGTGTTGATGCGTGTGTGCCCTTGCATTGTCAACTACACACATGTGTCACCCAGGAGTTGAGTGCCTGTTGTTTGGATTGTTCAGCCCTGTGGATGTGGTTGTATGCACATGTGTGAGTTGTATGTTGTGCACTGTGCAGTGTGTTGGTGTGTCCATGCAGTTTTGTCTGACTCCTACTTGCTCTTTTTGTCACTTGTTAGTATGCGAGTGGCAAGGCAGTGTTGTGTTTTGTTGATCATCCATGTGTCTTGATACTGTTTGTGGAGACTGTGCAGACCTGCTGCTCCACACTGCCATTGTGGTTGTGTTTTATCTTGCATTGGTGTCCATGGTGCCCTTTGGCCTCCAGTATAGCATGTAGTGTGGGGTGTCATGCCATCCCCTATCTGTGCTTCAGATGCCTACCCATTGTGAGTTTGCACTCCCTCTGGTTGAGCATGGTACACTCCTGCCATATCCACTACTGATGTGCAGTACACTTTACTTAGATGTCAGCTGTCCACTTGGTTTACATGTGTGTGCCTCCTTATCACTTCATTTGTGTCACTGTGCTTTGTGGTGCAGTTTTTTGGCCAGGAGCAATGTGACACTCAGGTCATTTCCCCAATTGGTTCTTTGTGACATTCTTGTGCTGTTGAGAAGTCATGGTTGCTCATATGCAGTTTATCTGTGTGTGCTGACCAGTCCTCTGGTCAAGTTGTTTCCACCTTTCTGTCAAAGACTTGTGCATCTGTTGGTGTTGTGTTGAATGTATGTGTGTTTGCTGTGGTACTGCTTCCCTTCCTGGATGTGATGTTGTCTTGGTGCTGTGCTGATTAGTGTTGTGTGGGTTCATGTTGTGGCACTCATGTCTGTGCAGGACAGTTATGCTTGTTGTGCACACTATGGGTGTATGGGCCCTTGTCATTGCCTGGTGTGCATCCACTGATGGCCTGCTGTGTTTGGTATGTGTTTTATTTTGCCTGTGCATCTTTTGTTTGTTTGATGTGGCTGTGTTTATCTGTGATGGTACACTTTTTGTCTGTGTTGTGGTATGTTGTCTGTTCATTGTTCCTGACTGATGAGGTAGTGCATTCCTAATGTGTCTGTGCTCCCAATACCTTTCCCCAGTTTTGCTACACAGGGCATGAAATTAAATTAAATTAAATTAAATGAAAAAGACATTTGTAAAGCGCATGGCTACCCGGAGGCCTCCCAGCGCTAGGAAGAGAACAAACAGATATAGACTGATTATCTGGCTGGGAATAAGTGGGTCTTCAGCATTTTTCGAAAGGAGAGATGATCTTCTTTAAGGGTGGGCGTAAAATCCGTTTCGCGGGCGAATTTGCGGATTTTCCGCGATTTCGCGATCTGCGAATCTCGCGAAATCGCGGTAAAATCCGCTAATCAGCGGGGACAAATTTTCAGCCAAGCAAGGGTTACAGCAGCAGGGGCAAAAGTTGAACCTAATTTCTTTGTAACCTTTTACAAAAGGGTTACAAACAAATTAACTTCAACTTGGACACCTGCTGCTAATTGCTTCCTGGCGCCTCTTGCCTACTTGCAACTATTCTCTGACCCTGCTCTGACCCTTGAAGCAGGGTCAGAGAATAGTTACAAGTAGGCAACGAGGCACCTGTCCAAGGAATTAAACCTCATCAGGAAGCACTTACAGATATAAAAAACAGGAAGAAGGGAGAGGATGGCAAATACACCCATTTTGAGTTGTCAGGAGGGGTTAAACTAAAAGAGACCTTTACAGCACAATTTTCATATGCATTTTGCTAAAAATAAAAAGCTGTATGCTCTGTAGGGGCAACTCAGGAATCTGGCCCTTCAGAGATCCGGCCTCTCTTTCTTTCTCTCGTTCTCTCTCTTTCCCTCTCTTTCTATCTATCTATCTATCTATCTATCTATCTATCTATCTATCTATCTATCTATCTCTCTCTCCCTCTCCCATAAACGACTGCATGGGTAACTTCGCTATGCAAGCGGCTCGCGAAGATGCAAAAATCCCAGCGAACACGCAAAAAACCCCGCGAACACGCAAAAAACCCAGTGAACGCGCAAAAAACAAAAATCCGCAAATTCGCACAAATTCACGAATTTTGCGGATCGCGAATTCACAAATCCGCAAATTCGCGGATCGCGAATTCGCAAATGCTTAATCTTCTTCCAGACGAATATATTCTGGAAGCTCATTCCATTTTTCGGAGGCAACATAAGAAAAACGTCGACCTCCAGTCCTGGCCTTCTTGATTTTTGGTACCGTAGCCATGCGTTTACTTCCAGAGCGGAGAGCTCTTTTAGGACAATATGGGGATACCATCAGCTGAAGTATTGGCGGCCCATTGGAAGTCAGGATTTTGTGCGTAATGTAGAGAGATTTAAACTGAACTCTCTCAGCAATTGGTAACCAGTGAAGATAGTTTAACGCACCTCTTGCTGATTCTCTCTGAGGAATATGAAGAAGCATACGTGCGGCACAGTTCTGTACTTTCTGAAGAATGTTTATCGTGGACTGAGGTGCTCCAAGATAAAGCGCATTTGCATAGTCCAGGCGCGACATTATCAGGGCCTGAAGAAGCAGCTTCTTTGCATGGAATGGTAGAAGGGGGAAATTTTCCTTACCATTCTTATCACTCCAAAGCTGCACCCTGCAAATTTCTTTGCCTGAATCTTCATGTTGAGTTTGTCATCAAGCCAAATCGCTAGATTCTTTATGTGGTCTTTGGGTGTGGGCAAATTCCCCATAGAATTGGGCCATCTAATCATTGTGCTAGATTGCAGAGTTTTGCCCAGTATCATGAGATCCGTTTTTTCTCCGTTCAATTGTAAGAACGAGCATTTCATCCAGGCTGAAACTTCCTCATGTCTGTTGTTGTTGTGGTTCTGTGTGTGTTTCTGTAGGGTTATGTGTTTGTCTGATCTTTTTGTTTAGACATTTGTACTGGCATCCCTGTGTGTGTGTGTTGTTTGTGCCTACCCCCAGGGTGTGTGATTGATTGTCTGTGTAGTGACTGGGAAATATTGTCACCCTTCAGTGTGTTTGTCACTGGTGTTCCATGTTGCTGGTGTGAAGGTGGGTTTGTGTGTAGATTCCTACTAGTGTTTGACAGTCATGGAGAGTGTCAATGGGCCCTGTGTGTTGTGCTGCTGGTGTACTCCTATGAAGTGGTTATGTACATATGTGTGGCTGTTAATAGTTTGACTTCAGGGCCTTCCTTTCATTCTTGTGCTGATACATGGGTTGGCTTGCTGTCTCCCTGGGTTGTTGCACTGAGCTGTCTGTGGTTTGACTTCACTCACTGTGCCAGCCATGTGTACTTTGCTGGGCTGAGGGTGTTGTTCTATGCTCCTTGTCTTGCATGTGATGTACACATGCTTGGTGGTTGTCTCCATGGCCTTCCATTTGGGTGCACCTCACTCTGGCTTTCCTATTTGTTGTGCTCCATTGATGGTGGCATGTGGTCTGTGTATGTGTCTGTGTGTCTCTGCGGAGTATACCTGTGTTACTTGGCAGGCTGTGAGTCCAGTAGGATGTTGATTCCTTGTATGTGTTGGTGCTCATTTGGTGCTTGTACTCAGTTTTCTTGCCATGAGTGTGGTGCTGTTGTGGTGTGTGTGTTGCCCTGGCCCTGTGCTTGTGTGCTGTGTGTTCCTCTGCAGCCACTCCTGCTGTGGATGTCTCCCTTGTTTGGTGTGTGGTGCAGGGTGTGGATTCACATGGTTTGTTGTTGAGCATGGGGGTGCAAAGGAAGGGCACATGCCATGTCCCTTCAGGGGGGGGGGTTGGAGGATGGAGGTGTGGCCCTGTGGTGTTTGTGCCCTGCCCATGCCTGGCGCTGGCACTGCCTTCTGCATTGTGCACATGTATTCCCTTGTCTTCACCGCTACGATGACGTGACGGGGACATTGCTGGTAGATCGCGGTGGATGTGTATCCGGGATGTGGAGGGGTAACTTGGTGGCAGGTGGGTCATGTGTGGGTGCACTTGTGGATGTGTTTCTATCCCCACCAGGGTGTCTGATGTGGATATGGTCCCTGTTTCTGCCCATGAGTTGCGTGTTATGGTTGTGTTATTGCGTACCTGCGGCGGGCGTCCGCAGGAGTCCATGAGTTGCTGGTGATGTATCAGGTACAGCACCGGGAAAACGTGTAGGGCTGGGTCCATTGCGGTCGTGACCGGATGGTGTTGACCGGAACTCTGGTTTCGAGCTCCGCTGTCGAGCTTCCGCCAGCTCTGATTGGGCGGTTTCTCCGCTGCCGTGCGACTGGTTGTTTGGGGCATCATAATTTGTGGAGCGGGGGCTGTCATTCCGCACAGCAGTGAGTCTCCATTGGATCACACAGCCGCAGTAGCGGGCACACTTTGATGGCGGACGGGCAATTGGCTATGTTCGGCCATTCTAATATGGCGGTCGTGAGGTCAGCTGCTCGCGGGTGGAAAAATGAATTTTTCCGCACCGCCAGCACCGCGAAAGTGCTTCCGCTCGCCATCCTAATAGACCCCAGAGTCTCTAAGAAATAACAGAACTTGAACCATACTAATCAAGGAACCCTGAAATACAAGATTAAGAATCTGCCACAAGCAAGGACAGGACTAGAAGTAAGCAGACCACATAGGGTGACCAGATTTTGAAAACCAAAAACCAGGATATTTACCAAACATGGAATAAGGAATAAAATTTTACATCAGCACAAAATGACTTAAATTACAGTGCTCGTCAACACAGAAACACAGGCGAGTCACTAAAGGACTAAACCTTGCCCCGTGTGTGTTAATTAATTGCTTTCTCTTAAGAGCTGCTAGCTCTTCCTGCCTTGGAAAACACAACACTGTGCCTTATCCTCTTTGCAGTCTGACCCTTTCTGAAAAATGGGACACGTGCAAAATGTTCCAAAATCCCCCTGGGCAGCTGGGAAATCTGGGAAGCTTGGTCCACCAAAGACTGAATTAAAAGACAATGAAACAGAATACATTAGGGACATAGGAGCTGTAGCAACGAGAGGAGGAGAGGAGCACAAAGAAAGTAGAAGCAAGCCTTATCGCAAAGTAGCACACAGCCAAGGTTCGTGCAGTGCTTCAGTAGAAAGGACAAAATTGAGAAGTGGCAGTACTGAGCTTACAGGGTAGAAATAGCTAGATACTCAGTCTGAGAGAAAAACGCCCAGAAGGCATGCATGTATGGGTCAGAATATCCACAGGAAAGAGGATCTGTGATACTAAACAGAGCTCCACTGCCAGGACGTGATGTAGGTAAGATGTTGGCAACAAAATGAACTACAAGGACCATGAAGCCTCACGATGGTGGCATGGAAATCAATACTGGAGTACGATGTGAACAGTCTGGATAAGGAGGACTTTGGTCTGACATGAAACAGAATCCAGATAGTTAAAGATATTTTTTTGCAAAGATGGTTTCCTTTTCTTAGGTACAAGCATGAACCATTTTCGTACAAGAAAGTAGCAAAGCATATTAACACTATTCCATTCCTTGTCAACCACTGCCAGAGAATCACAAACGAATATATAAAGGATATATGTAGGGTAGGACTTCAAGAAAAAAAAAAAGAACCCCAGCTCCTGATTTCACTCGATTTCTGACAACAACCCATTTTTCCTTCACTACACTTCTGACTGCACCCCACCGCCGTTCGCACTTCCCTTCTGACCTCACTCATTTTAACTTTACTCCTGAATTTCCCCCATTGCACTATGCTCAGAGATAACTCAATTTAAAGAAATGAAGGTGAGGATGATAGCAAGATCACACAATGGTTGGCTTGAACAATGTATGCATGAAATATGCTTCTAAAATATATACCAGTATAGAAGATTAGAAATTAGTTGAGAGACTACAGATAATGGGGCAGTTGTTAGTGACATCAGTTTGAGACCTGTTCTCCAAGTCAAATCTTAGGGCAGTCGTTGGTTACTGGGCAGTATTTAAGGTGAGTGTTCTCATTTAACTCAACATGTGTCACTAATACTAACACACTTCTGTTGGATAAGTAAGGTATATCTTTGGACACTTGATGAGGACACTGAGTAGGAGAAGTCAAGGTTTACTCTGGGAGGCAGAAGAAGGTTTGAGTGTCACATTACATATGAGACACGGAATTACACATAAGCCGAAAGTAAAGTCAGAGGTAAAACATTTAAATAGAGTAAAGACCTGCTTTTAAAAGAAGAAAAACCTTATTCGGAGAAGGCTGGTAAAAATAAATATGATAACATTTGTCAGATTTGCCATTTATTCCTCTGGCAATATCACTGCTCCAAAGAAGTCCTTTATTGACTCCACCATGAGTTAACTCCATCAGAGTCGGTGGCAGATCACTCGCCCAGTCCATATCTGGAGAATTAATTCTGTACAATACTTCAATGAAAATGGTGCTGGACTTTCATATGGGAATATGGGGTTCCTACCTTTCTGGGACCCACTCCTTACATGTTAGGGAGATGGGAACTGTGTAGCGTTTTCAAACTCATCTCCGACGCCTTACCTCCAGGAAAATGGAGAGAAACACGCACTCCAAGGGCAACACATATTCCTTTCCAGGGTGAAAAGAGGAAAGTTACATCCCCAAAATGGGTGAAATGTAGTAGAAAGGGTTTGTTCTTAGGGAAAATTATCTCCTATTGAAAATAGTTTGCAAATATTTCCTAATAAATCTGGCAGGAAGTATTCCATGTCCAGTTATGCATCCTCACACACTTTTTTCAGGCTCACTCTGTACATTTGCACATCTATCTGTGTCCACATTCTTGCTGCTTTTAGTTATAAGGGGTATGAATATGAATAGCTGGGCTTTGAGTTACTCTGTGGCTTCTCTGGAAACTGTGGCGTAGCAACGGGGGAGGGGCAGTCCGCCCCGGGCTGCACAAGTTTTGGGGCCAGCGGCCTCCCGCTCCTACATGCGTTTGCCAAAGGTGGCAAAAGCAGGACTCGCTACCCCCGCTCCTACATGCGGGTGACGCGGGTTGGCAAAGGAAAGAACTGCTGCGGGCGCAAAGTGTCTAGCTACGCCACTGTCTGGAAAGGCTCTCGTTAGAAATGTGGACCGCTGGGAGCGTGGCTTGAACGCCGCTCGGGATGGCAGGCTAGCAGCGGAGCTCCACCGCCGAATATCCGAGAAGGGCTCTTTTCTGTGGATTCCCTTTTCGGAAACATCATCTGGACATTGTTACACTGGTCAGAACATGAGGTGAGCATAATGTGACGCTCTAAAACCTCTAATTCACTTGCTTCATCCGGATTTGTTCCGAAAATCGGCCCGTTTTGCTGCGGCCGCCATTTTATTGTTTTTTATCTCCTCAAGAAATGTTCGTTTTGCGACATACAATGCCACTGCAATGCCCCAATACCTGCTTTTTTGCAATTATATTCTCTTGTTACATGTGAGCCTCTTCAGCAGATGCTGCTTGCTGTTTTTTCTCTCTTTTTGGTGCATTCTTCTACTTTTTGACCTGAGGTGCCGCCATTTTGTCTTAGGAACATGATGGAACTCCCCTTCTCACAAATATTTTGGGACCTTCCAACAAGTGACGCCTCTTAACTTTTCTTGACCTTTGCTTGTCATGTATCCTTGTATACTCTTTGGTGCCACTCTTTTGTCTTGGGAGTTGCCTGGTACCTTTTTCTCCTCATAAACACTCTCCTGAAATCTTCTGACGTACTTTTAACTTCATCATTGTGGATCCAATTGCTTGGTGTGTGCATTGACCATCAGATTTTCTCTGTTGTGTTGCGTTTTTCTGGATGTACTGCTACTCTTCAACTATTCAACACTCTCTTTATGGGGAAATTGAGCAATCTTAAGCTTTCCTCCTCCACCCCACGGCGCAACGGTTCTGAATCTGATTCTACTCCTCCTGACATGGAGGACCTTGCTACACAAAAGACGGATGCGACCTCCAGAGCTATTCCAAAATCACAGCCTTTAAGCAAGCTTTCGCAGTCGTCGTCGACCAAAAGGCTCAAGAGGGACCCGCCTTCTCCAGGCAATTCCTTAAATTCGGCTGCCATGGATCTCATCCTGGAAGAGATCCGTGCACTAAAGCCATTTATGGCTGAAAGTACCAAGACTTTGCAATTTTTATATGACAAATGGTCATCCTTGGCATCCTGTGTGCTTCTCGTGGAACAATCTACAGAATCTCTTCAGACTTCCTGCTCCCGGATTTCAACTTTGGAAAAGGATATATCCCTCCTCAAGAGGCAGGCAGAGGATTTGGAAAACAGAAATTGCAGGAACAACCTCCGTTTTTATGGTTTGCTGGAACATACAGATGGCTCGAATCCAACAGAGTTTTTCCATTTGTTTCTACCAAAGATTCTGGGCCTCCCGTCTTCCTCTATTTTCAATATCCAGCGAGCTCATAGACTATGTCCTAATATCTCCACTAAACCTCGAGGTGTCATTATGCTGTTTCTTCAATATACTGACCTTCTTCAGGTTTTGTCTGCTGCCAAATCTAAGAAGCAAATTACTTGGGAAGGTCACCGTTTATATCTTTCCCAAGATGTGGCTAAAGTAACGGCTGACAGATGCAAGCAATTCTTGGAGATGCGCCCTCAATTACTTGCACTCAATGCCAGATATGGCCTACTCCATCCTTGCCTCTTCAAAGTAACCTACAAAGAACAAACTACGACTTTTGAAGATCCTCTTGCTCTGCTGGAATTTCTCCGTCGACATGGAGCTGATGATATGGACACCTCCAGAGTTGTTTAATTGTTTACTTAATTATTATGTGATCTATTTTGTCCACTCATCCATTGTTGTGCTGCATCCTTCTTGTATTCTCCCCTAATTTACATATGTATTAATGTGTTCTTAATCCGTTCTCTTTGTTGTTTAATTGCTTTTCCGTTTGTTATATAATTTACTTTGTTCACATATCCATTATGGTCTATTGTCCTTCTTGTATACTCCCCTTATGTACATAGGTATAATTGTGTTTTTTATTTCTTCGTCTTAGTCTTATTGCATATTTGGTCTATTTTCGATTTCGTCACCTTCTCGTCTTCTTTCTCTGCCTCCACAGAATTTCCCTTGTTCCTTACCATCCCTTCTTATCTGTTGTCCTCTCCTGGTTGTTCGGTGGTGTTATGCTCTTGCTGTTGAAGTCGTCGTCTCCTGGCGTCGTCATCCCCGCTCTTCAATTTGTATTTGTAAGTATGTCTCTCATTGTTTATCTTTGTCATTTACTCTCTATCATCTTTTTCTCTTTCTATTTCCTCTTCTCTCTTTTCTCTCTTCTTTCCTTTCCTTTATCTTTCCTCTTGTGTAACTCTATTACTGATTTGCATCCTCGGTTTACTCTCAACTATTTTTCACTTTTCCTTATATATCCTTCTTCTCTCACCTCTTCTCTAATACTTTTTTCCACATCACTGCTATTTTTTCTAAATTCCGAGTTGTTACATGGAACGTCAAAGGATTGAATAACCCGATTAAGAGGCAACAGGTTTTATCCCATTTGGCCAGACTTAAGGCGGATGGGGCTCTTTTGCAAGAGTCCCACCTCTCTGATGCTGAAGCCGTAAAGCTTAAACGTTGCTGGGTCGGTCATGTTTCTCACTCACCGGCTTTAGGTAAGAAAAATGGAGTTGTATTGCTTTGTCACAAAAAGTTAAATGTTTCTCTTATTTCTCAAGAATGTGATGCTGAAGGTCGGTGGGTTTTGGTTAAATTATCCATAGATAAAATTCC
The DNA here is from genome assembly GCF_964263255.1 of Lissotriton vulgaris. Classification (NCBI taxonomy): domain Eukaryota; kingdom Metazoa; phylum Chordata; class Amphibia; order Caudata; family Salamandridae; genus Lissotriton; species Lissotriton vulgaris. The sequence goes on from NC_141693.1 coordinate 1,583,114,957, forward strand.
TGTGGTTATATACAATGTTTATGCACCTACTGGTGTTGATAAATTGTTCTGGCCTGCTATATCAGATAAACGTGCTACTATTACTGATGAGTATGTTATTTTCAGTGGGGATTGTAATCAAATTACGGATCCCATTTTAGACAGGAATTCTAAAGTTAGATTTTCTGCTTCTAAAATGCACTCCCAATTCCTTGCTTCTATTCGCAACAATGCTCTAGTTGATATTTGGCGTTTATGCAACCCTGCCCTTAGGGAATACAGTTTCTACTCCCCCTCCCATCACTCCCAATCTCGCATTGATTATTTATTTTTGAGTAAATCCCTAGCCCAACTTACCCTACACTCAGACATTGAATCCATTTTAATTTCTGATCACGCTCCTGTGTTTGTGGACATTGATCTCCTCCCCTTTTCTACCCATCCTGGACGTTGGCGATTTAATAATTCACTTCTCCTTGATCCCTCCTTTTGCACCAAATTTAAAACTTTTGCTACCAAATTTTTTGCTTTTAATCAGACCCCTGACACCCCTTTTGTGATGATATGGGATTCCTTTAAGGCTGCTTCTAGAGGTTTTTTTTGTATCTAAAAAAAAAGACAAGCCCAGGCTAAGTCGACTCAGCTTTTAGATAATATTAAAAAACTTGAGTATACTTATTATCAGTCCAATTCTGAATCAACCCTCAAAGAACTTATTGACGATAAATTTGCTTTTAATAAATTCACCACCATTGCTGCCTCTAATTCTTTGTTGAAATGCAACTCACGTTATTATGGTGGTCAAAATAAAATGGGGAAATTACTAGCCAATTACCTCAAAATACGGAAAAATAGATAAGAGGTTGAATCTATTCAGAGCCCCACTGGTTTGTCTTTGTTTAAAGATGAAGATATTTTAAACAAATTTGTTTCTTTTTATAAAACTCTTCACACTCCTGAGCACTTCCCGGAGTCGGCTGATCTTCTTTCTTATTTTCAAAATGTCCCCCCCCGCCTTCTTCTCACGTTGCTTTTCATTCCTTGGACTCTGATATTACTCTCTCTGAATTTTCCTGTGCAGTCTTTTCTCTGAGACTTGGTAAAGCACCTGGCCCTGACGGCTTTACTATTGAGTTTTATAACTCTTTCGCTTCTATTCTTCTCCCAAAATTACTTACCTTGTTTCATTCTTTTACTACTTCGGGCTCTTCTCGTGGCTTCTTCCAAGAATCTCTGATCTGTTTGATACCGAAAGATGACAAAGACCATACTTTATGCAAAAATGATCGCCCTATTTCTTTAGTAAACACGGAATATAAAAGTTTTGCCAAAATGTTGGCCCTTAGAATGGATCCTCTTCTCCTCGACTTAATTGGTCGGAACAGCCCGGCTTTGTAAAAGGTCGCCTTTCGTCCGACAATTCCTGTGTCTTTTTTAACATCTTGAGCAGAGCTTCTTCACTCTCTCTTCCATTGGCTGCCATTTCCTTGGATGCGGAGAAAGCTTTCGATAGGATAGGATGGGATTTTATGTTTCAGGCTCTCAAGTGGGTGGGCTTTCCTCCTAAATTTATTTCCTTTATCTCATTACTTTATTCGTGTCCTCAAGCTTCAATATTTGTCAATGGTATGGTCTCAGACTATTTTCCGTTACAGAGAGGAGTTCGGCAAGGTTGTCCTTTATCCCCTTTATTGTTTGTTTTAGCATTGGAACCCTTTCTCACTAAAATTAAAAACGATGATAATATATCTTGTTTTCAGTTCGGTTCTCATTAAGTTAAACTCTCAATTTACGCTGATGACATTCTTTTATATTGCTCTGACCCTCAATCCTCTCTTCTATTTTTATTGTTTGTTTTAGCATTGGAACCCTTTCTCACTAAAATTAAAAACGATGATAATATATCTGGTTTTCAGTTCGGTTCTCATTAAGTTAAACTCTCAATTTACGCTGATGACATTCTTTTATATTGCTCTGACCCTCAATCCTCTCTTCTATTTTTCCTTCAACAAGTTTCCTCCTTCTCTGCAGTTTCTGGATATCGTTTAAATGTCGAAAATGTGAAATTTTGCCCTAAAATCCTCTTTGTCAAAAACATCTTTTTGAGCACTCTGGCTTTTCTTGGCAACCTCTAAAAATTAAATACTTGGGGGTCTGGTTCTCTCCTCGTCTTTCCGACACTCTTAAAATTAATATCGATTGCATTTCCAAAAAATTGACCACTGCTGTCACACGTTGGAATCCCCTCTTTCTTTCCTGGTGGGGTCGCCTCAATTCTATTAAAATGATGCTAGTGGCAATTATACTGTATACTATTTCTATGATCCCCATTCATATTCCTGCTCACTATTTTAAAACAATTGACTCCATTCTTCTTAAGTTTTTGTGGAAAGGGAAGCGCTCACGCATTGCTGTTGCTTCCTTGAAAAAAGATAAATCTGTTGGCGGTCTAAAATTTCCTGATTTTAAATCTTATCACAGAGCATTCTCTTTGAAACAGGCATCTGGGTGGCTTTCTTCTGATCTTCCCTTTTATACTCCTCTCTGGCTTCAGATAGAATCCTCCTTTCTTCTTCCTTTTGATTTTCATGAAATCCTAGCTTTTACCTCTTCTATGACCTCTTTACGTAATCCTATCATTTCTCACTCTCGTAAACTTCTCACTCCTTATTTGTCCTCTTCTTATCCGTCTGCCGCTTCTATTCATCTACAGCCCATTTGGCACAACATACTTCTTAAGATTCGAAACTGTTCCATTTTCTGGAACTCTTGGCATTCTCGTGGTCTCAAATGGATCTCCCAACTCACCTCTTCTAATCTTCCCCTCTCTTTTTCCGAACTACAATTACGGTTTTCCCGTCCCTCTTTCTCTCACTTGCAATATCTCTCGCTTTGTACTGTTCTCATTCAATATCTTCGTTCACTACCCCCTTCCAATGATATTCCTACTTCTTTCCATCCCATTTCTTCTGCATTGGACGGCGCGCCTTCGGCCTCCTTTTTGTATAAATCCTTTCAATATGTCCTATATAGAGCGAAATCTAAGGTTGAATTGGCCTGGGAAAGAGATCTTTTGCAAGAGTGGCCCATTCCTTTATGGGACAGAATCTGGTCGAAAATACATAAAACCTCTAGAGCTGCTAATACTACCCAAACTTTGTATTTTATTTATAACCGCACTTTATTTACCCCTTCAAGTTTATCGACTTTTACTCCTGCCACTTGTTGGTCTTGTTCCCACCCGTTAGCAGATTTAAAACACATGTTATTTGATTGTCCTCCCATTTCTCGTTTTTGGAATTGGGTTTGGACTCAACTTCAGAAGATTTTTGTCTTTCATTCCCCTTTCTCCATTGTTGACATTTTTCTAGGTTCCCTTTCCACTATTTACTCCCAACCCTCACAACATTGCACTTTAGTGGAACTCCTGATTTCTATTGCTTTTCATCTCATCACCTCTAACTGGAAACAAGCTGCTGATGTCACTTTTCAAGCTTGGTGGAATGCGGTTTGTTTTAATCACAGGTTGGACACCAATTTTGTTACTCCCATTACCCTTGCAGTCAAACGAGACCTCCTGTGGCTCCCATTGACCAACTACCTGTCCTCAGTTGTGTCCTCCCCTCATTGTCCCCATTCTGAAACTGTTGAAGTTCGTAAACCACCATGATTTTCTTTCAATTACCTCATCATTGATTTTACTATTTAATATTGTTCATGACTGTATATTTTTATTTGCCTTTAATTATTAGGTTTCTTCCATTGCCTCTGTCTATATTGTATAATTTTTATCTTCAATTGTTTCTTCTGCTTTTTTATGCTTATTTTAATCTTACTACATGAGTTGACCTTCAATTGATTGTAATCTTTGATTGTTTTTTCACTTTCTGTCTTTGCCTCTTTAATCTTTAATAAACTCAAACTTAAGAAATTTGGACCGGTCTCAAAATTACCAGTACCTTTGGGTATGATAATTCTGAGGTGTGGGATTATCGTGGGATTACCAGTTATCCATGAAGGAAAACTCTGTGAATCAATGTTCCACCCCTGATCCACACAGGGTTTTCATCCCATCTTTGTTTTCCCCGTCAGAGTTCTCTGTGGAGGAGAATCACTCATGGGGAATGGAGTTTACTGCGCAAATGCACCTTTTTCCTCCACAAGGAGACAGTTCTTCCTCTACATCTAATCTGTCTACCTCGAAGAAGAGTTACTCCAGCCCTTGGCTGAAGTACATCTCTATCCATTTCCAGAGTGGGACGAGGTCAGAAAGGAGACTGGGAATGCTCAAATATGTACATGTTTGTGGGTGTTCACAAACTTCCAAGGCAAACCACATCTTTTAAAGCCCACTTCCCATGAATTATGCAGGTTTTACCACTGTGAATTTCTCTGCACTTGTTGTGGAGAAATCTGCACTAGTAAATGCATATACACCTGACAGTAATCCCTATGTGATTACATGACACACATAAATAAAGGTAAATTTACTTGGAAACGTACATTCAGTACGAAACTTGCCTTTGCGAATAGGTCCCTTTCTCTCTACCTTGAAATTCTGGCAGGGACTAGATTTGAGGTTATATATATATATATATATATATATATATATATATATATATATATATATATATATATATATATATATATATATATATATCTGCTCCTGCTCAACACCAGGACGTCGCACTCGCAGGTGGGTGCTCCTAGAAGTGAGGGTGCACCCACTTGTTAAATTCTCTGCTCCGATTCCGTACCAAGGGACAGTGTCCAAACGGCAAAGAAGCACTCGCGGGAAACAGTTTGGGTTATTTTATTCAAACACCAAACAAACACTGCTTAACAGACGCGTTTCGGTAGTAAACCTTCATCCATGTTTACCGAAGCGCCATCTTGGTCACAGTTAAACACAAGGTTAATGAAAAGCAAAAAGGGACTAGTTAAAAATCAACCAGATCCTAAAATGGATGAGCACCATCTTAAAGTGTCAAATTAATCACTAAATCAATGACTAAACAATGACTAAACAAAAGATAAAGCCCATGGATGGGCACACCTATTTACAATCAATACGAAATAGACATGTTTATCTCCAAAGCCAACATAATGCCCTGGATGGGCATACGCTCCATATCCTATTGCTTCACCTGTGTCCAGCAGTGACCAATAAAGAATAAGAATACCAAAGGAAAAAGAGGAGTAATAAAGAGAAAGAAAAGAAAAAGAAAAAGAAAAAGAAAAAGAAAAAGAGGCAGGGAAGAAAAGAACATGGAAAAAGGAGCAAGAGGTTAGAGAAGAGTACAGTATATACAATAGCTTATGGTCAGGGGTATAACCAACCCCTAGTTCTTCACCCATCAGACCATAACAATCCAACAAACTCATGTGGTCATCATGACTAGAGCACTCCAACGGTTCATACTTATTCCCCCAAATGTATAGCCAGTTCTTCGCTGCTATTCAACCCTAGAGGATGTTTCGTGTGCATGTCGATGATGTACCTCGACTCAAGCCTGCGAAGTCTAAGCAGTCTGTCTCCACCTCTTGGGTTACTGGGAACATGATCCAGGCCAAAATAGCTCAATAGATCCCTGTTACGTTGATGAACTTTGTCAAAATGACGCGCAACAGGGTACGCCTCATCACCCTTTGCAATGGCCCTCATGTGTTCCAGTATTCTCATTTTCATGGGGTTGATAGTACTCCCCACATAGCGCAGCCCACATGGGCAGGTTAAACAGTAAACGCTATAGGGAGTTGTACAAGTTAGAAAGCTTCTGATCTTTTTACGTACTCCTACGTTGGGGATTTCATAACTCAAGACTCTTTTGCTGATCTTACAAGCTTTGCATTTCCCACAAGGGAAAAAGCCTTGCATTGGACCAAACGCTGATTTGGATTTTTTAACAAAAAGACTCTGTACCAGATAATTTTTTAAGGATCTCGCTTTCCTAAAGGTGATCAACGAATTAGATGGTAGATTTCCCGCGAGTGCTTCTTTGCGCCGTTTGGACACTGTCCCTTGGTACGGAATCGGAGCAGAGAATATATATATATATATATATATATATATATATATATATATATATATATATATATACAACCTCAAATGTAGCCCCTGCCAGAATTTCAAGGTAGAGAGAAAGGGACCTATATGTGTGTATATATATATATATATATATATATATATATATATATATATATATATATATATATATATATATATATATATATATATATATATATATATATATATATATATATATATATGTTTTTTTCACTGAAAAAACCATAGGTTTCACACCAGTTATAGTTAGCTGGAAATTTTACTGACATTAAACCATTGAAATTCCCACGTTATAGTTAGTTGGACTCACTATAACTTGCGCGCCTGCAATGCACTGCTGATGTCGTCACATATTACATCACTCATGACATGGTCAGTGACATCACTCATGACATCACTGATGACACCATCCTTGTGACAGACTGACAGACCTCCTTTCAGTGTAATGTAACCCTTGAAACACATATTAAAAATAGAAACTAACATTTTCAAAACTAACTATAACGTGGGAATTTCAATGGTTTTTTGTCAGTATATTCAATATACTCAGTATAGTCAATTTAATAGGTTTTTTAAATGCTAATTCCTAACTATAACTGGTGTGAAACCTATGGTTTTTTCAGTGAATTTCATAGGTTTTTTAAATGCTAATTCCTAACTATAACTGGTGTGAAACCTATGGTTTTTTCAGTGAATTTCATAGGCTTTTTAAATGCTAATTCCTAACTATATATAGGGCCTCAAACCTATGTTTTTTTCAGTGAATTTCAAAGGTTTTTTAATAGCAAATTTCTATAGCTATGAAATGTAATATTTTTTATAATGAATCCTATATTGTATATTTATGTAATACTATTTTTTTTGTATATAGTTCATGTTTTTTAAATGTTAAAACATTTTTTTGCCCTGGAGCACTCCCGGTGCGCCTCCCGGTGAGCGCACCGGTAAGCGCAGTCTTGCGGCGCGCCCCGGGGCGCGTACCGGTGAGCGTCCCGTTAGCGCTATTGCTGCGAACGAAAACATCATCGTGACGTATCGCGTAGCCGCGTCCGTGTGATACGCACGGCGTAAGCGCACCCGGAAGCATTTGAGCGCATACGATCGCGCTACGTAACCATCCGACATGCTTACGCGACACGCCCCGGGGCACGTCGCGTAAGCGTGTCGGGTCATGTGACCTAAAAATAACACTTTTTATTGGTTCAGGACAGTTTTGGTTTCCAAATGATGAAAGCCCTGGTCATGTGACCTGAAAATAACACTTTTCATTGGTTCAGGACAGTTTTTTTTCCTAATGATGAAAGCCCCCACCTTTTTTCCTCATTCTCACTTTGTACTTTGAGTGAGGAAGACCTGTTTCCAGAGCTATTACTAATTTGCACTCAGAAATGGCTTCAGCAGCAGCAGGAGCATCTCAGCCACCACCACCACCACCACCGCCAAGAAGACCACCAAAACACCACAGTGGTGGAGATGAAAAAGAGGAGGAGGAGGAGGAGAGGAGGAGGTTCCTGCCAGAAGATAATACCCCATATAGGCCAAAGCAGCACATTATCTGGGATTTTTTTTTCAATCCCAAAGGACCTCAAAAAAGTAAATGCGCCAAGGGTTACTTGCCTAATCTGTGGCACTGAACTTTCAAGGGGGAACCCTAACAAAAAGTACTCTTTTGGCAATAACACCATGATTCACCACATGCAACGCCGGCACCCTAACAACTATGCTGCGGCAGAGGTCTGAGAACTGGCCAGAAACCCTCCCCAATCTTCACCCAGCACCTCCAAAAGTAAGCAACCCTCTCCATCGGGTCCAGAGACAAGGGAGATGGTCCCAAACATACAACCCCAGTTTGGACAATACAAAATCAGTTGTATATTTTGTGGTAAAACAATTACCTATTGTGAGCAAATCATAAAACTCATCAACCGTGCTGGTGACAACCACAATTGCCCCAAAAAACCTTAATTTTTTCCAGATTTTTTTTGCTCCAGTTGAGCCGTTTACAATTCCCTGTTTTTTGTTTCTCCCCATAAAAATCCAAAAAATATATGAAATTGTTCATAAAAGCCAAAAAAAGTACAAAATGTTCAAAAAAACAATAAAAAAATATAAAACAACAAAAAGAAGAAAAAAAACAGTTCTTTTTAGAACTACCTCCAATTTATAAAAAAAGGCTACATTTTTTAAAAACTCTGTCATTCTTTTTTCCCTATGGTACGCTCCCCGGTACTCTCCCCGATGCGAGTACCGGGCGCTCCCCCCGTGCAAATCGGAAAAAAAATAAATTTTTGTTTTGCCCCATGGGGCCCTTTTATGGCCCCCACATCAAACCTAGGGGGTCAGGGGGGTCTAATCTGCCCCCTTTTGGTCATTTCCCCCTTTGTTTTTGCCACTTCTTGTGTCTCGATCCTACCGAGACACAGGATGGCGGCCGCTCCGGACTGTTTGGAATGTTGACAGACACCCGAGAGCCAATCAGCTTTCCACGCGCGAACTCGCGTAGCGCGCTGGTACGAGCCCCGGTGCGCGTACCTGGGCGCGCTTATAGATATATATATCTTTTTGAACCTAAATTAATCAAAATCCACTGGAGCACATATCTTGAGACATAGCAAAGGCACATCGGGCTACCAGTCCCTACAATTTTGCCAAGTTTGGTGGAAATCCATTCAGCCGTTCGGGCTAAAAGTGAGGTCGACCGCCCTATGGAAATTAACATAGGGAAAACACGTTTTGGGACCCCCCTTTTATCTCGGCCCCCGCTTGACGAATTTTGAGTAATTTAGGTTCAAACAAATATATATATCTATAAGCGCGCCCCGGTACGCGCACCGGGGAGCGCACCGGGCGCGCCACGCAACTTGCGCACGGAAAGCTGATTGGCTCTCGGGTGTCTGTATACATTCTAAACAGTCCGGAGCAGCCGCCATCTTGTGTCTCGGTAGGATCGAGACATGAGAGGTGGCCAAAACAAAGGGGGAAATGACCATAAGGGGGCAGAGTAGACCCTCCCTGACCACCTAGGTTTGATGTGGGGGCTTTAAAAGGGACCCGCTGGGCCCAAAAAAAAGTTATTTTTTTTCTCGATTTTTTGCGGGGGGAGCACCCGGTACGCGCACCGGGAAGCGGACCGGTGAGCGTACTATGGGGAAAAAGAATGATAGACTTTTCAAATATTGTATGTTTATTAATTGTTCTTTTTTTTTTTTTTTTTTTTTTTTTTTTATTTAAGTACCAACATGTAGGTACCAATGCAGAGCCTAAAATTTAATATACACTGTCTCCTTTGTAGATATCTTGCATGTTGTTACAGAAGTTATTGTGGTATATGGAATTTATACCATAGTCTGTCAGGAAAGCAGAAACAATATGGAGGCAGGAGATGATAAAGAGATGTTAAATACACATTGGAGATAATATAGTGGGAGAAAGGTAGTAACTATGAGCAAACCTACTATGTAACACAAAAAAATTGCACAGTATATTTTAAGTCTGACTTTACATTATAATCAATTTGGTACTAGTTTAAGAAATAAATATAAAAATGAATAATGTCTCAAACAATTTTTGAATTATTAAATATAAATTTATTTTTCAGATTCCTTTTCCAAATTTAACAGAACTTCTAATATTTGATTGTCGGAAATGTCCTCATTTTGAATCAGGAAATCTACTGATTGTACACATTGAAGTAGTTCATAGTCCTGTGATTCATCCATGAATTCTGAGTCATTGGGTTCAATAACTTTTTCATTGTTGCTCTCCAGAACAATTTCGATGGAAATATTTTGCTCTCCTTCCATTTTTGTGCTGTAATTTGCATTTAAAAAAATATATCAGTAGAGATAGGGCACTGTTGGGTTTAAGTTCAGACAGGTACTTTGGATTTTTTAACAGTGATTTTATCTTTGGGCAGTGTATGGTATCAGACTGGAAGTAGAAATATAAAAAAGTGTATGTGATAAAGCCTAAGTAAATTCATAATTATACAAGACAAGCCTAACTCCATCCATAACTATAACAGAGAAGTCTATCTCATTCTATAATTATTACAGAGGGATAGTATATAACTATCAGAAAATGTTTTCCATATTAACTTAAAGTGCACAATATACTTCAGTTTTTAAAATAACATCTTACCTTTCAAAAAGAAGTTTAAGTTGTCTGTGAAAATGCTCTTGAAATGTACTTCAGGAAGTAGTAGTCAAAATGGCTGTGTTTCTCTCTCTTTCTTTATATATATTCAGGTACATAACCAATCAAATGTCATGAAATAATAGTAGAAAATGAAAGTAACATTTTAATTGGTTGTCAATTCTAACACTTCATATGTGTTTTTGTCATGTAATTTACCTCAGGATATTTAGTCAGGCCTACAGCATAAATGTCTCAATGGAATTCCATCAAATTTGGGTAAATGGTAGGGACTGCTATGTAGTAGGGCCTATTCTATATTTGATGAAAGTGTCTCCAGTGGTTTTTCTGTAAATTACTTTCCCACCTTTTTTTAGGGAGCGCTTACCGGTGTGCGTATGGGTAGAAGGGGGCACGGTAGTCACTTCCTGACCCTCTAGGTTTTTTGAGGGGGGCTTAGGACGCTCATATAGGCCCAAAAAAAAATTAAAACATTTTGCGGGGGGAGCGCCCAGTATGCGCACCGGTAAGCGTACCGGGGAGCGTACTTTGGTGAAAAATAGTGAAAAAAGTTACAAAAAGATAAACGTTTTGAATGATCAGAGGTAGGGTAGCTCTGAAAAGAGCTTTTGGGTTCTGTGGCTGATTTAGGTACCTACAAGTAGGTTCCAATGCACAGTCTTAAATTCAAGAGGAATATTCTATTCCCCTCATCTGAGAAGTGCACACCATCTCCTTTGTAGATGTCTTGCATGTTGTAACGCAAGTTGTTGTTGTATATTGAACCAATTTCAAAGTCTCTCATGTAAGCAGAAACAGATTTATTCACATGTTTCTGTGCTTTCTCAAATTGTGGACAAAATTGGTTGGACCAGTTCCATTTCTGTCTTTGGCATATATTGGAATATACCAAGGCAGTTTGGGGAAAAAGTGTCATCAATTGATCAAAGGTGTCCTTTAAAAGCATTTCCAGACCAACCCCAGTCATAGTGCCCAAATCATTTCCACCACAGTGCACTATTAAGAGGTCAGGGTTTGGCAGATGCAAAAAGGTTTTCACCAATGGTATCAATTGATGACATCTCAATCCTCTCTGGCCAATCCACTTGATTTCCACATTTGATAAATCAAGGTTGTGATAATTTCTGCTTGCTGCATACCTTTGAGCCCAGTGGATGTAGCTATGTCCAATCATCCACACAGAATACATGATGAGAGAAGGGTTAGGTGCAGTCAGATGAAGTGTGGGAATGAAATGGCAGTTGGAACAGTAGGAGTTTACAAAAAAATAATTGTGGAGTTTCCCTGCTGTTGAATCACAAGCAATGATTGGTGGATTCAGTTAGTTGAAAACAGAAAGTTAGGGTGTATGGTTGTGTTGTGTGTAAGAAGCAATTTGAATGGTTAAGAAAAAGTCACTAAATGCCCTGGATAAGCTGGTGTATTGAGAGGTCAAACATCCATGCTGACTTAATTTGCAACATTGTAGAATAAACTTTTGAACCTGAGAGTTCAGTTAGGAGGGAGTTGCTATGGTAACAGATAGAAAGGTCTGAGAGGGGGAAGGGTGTTGGTTTGAAAATAGTGAGGGAAGACTTTTGATTAGTTGAAATAAGGCATATGTGTGTAAAGTTAGAGATTTTCTATGACAGTCTTGGTTTCAGTGTATTGAGTGCACACCTTTTGCTCTGCTAAAATTGGTGTGTGAGCTCCTGAGTGAAATATAAAAAAATATATACACTTTTAAAAAAAAATAATATTATATTAATATACAATATAGGATTCATTTTTAGAAAAACATACCTTTCTAAGCTATAGATATCTGCGAAAAAATAACCTTTGAAATTCACTAAAAAACACATAGGTATGAGTCCATATAAAAAGTTAGGAATTAGCAGTTAAAAAACCTATGAAATTCACTGACAAAACCATAGGTTTCACACCAGTTATAGTTAGGAATTAGCATTTAAAAAACCTATGAAATTCCCTGAAAAAACCATAGGTTTCATACCAGTTATAGTTAGGAATTAGCATTTAAAAAACCAATTAAATTCACTGAAAAAACCATAGGTTTCACACCAGTTATAGTTAGGTGGAAATTTTACTGACATAAAACCAATGAAATTCCCACGTTATAGTTAGTTGGACTCACTATAACTTGCGCGTGTAATGCACTGCTGATGACATCACATATTACATCACTCATGACATGGTCAGTGACATCACTCATGACATCACTGATGACACCATCCTTGTGACAGACTGACAGACCTCCTTTCAGTGTAATGTAACCCTTGAAACACATATTCAAACATAGAAACTAACATTTTCAAAAAAATGGAGATACCCATACCAGTTACAACAACCAATTCAGTAATTCCACCATCTATATACACATCCACTCATTCAGCAACAGTTCTATATAGTCACTCATACATATACTCACTCATCATATGTAGTGATACACATATACATCCTGTTACACACTGACAGTCATCCAAAAGTTACTCACACACATACTCACACATGCAAATAAACTATTGAACATCCATTTATTTGCATATACAACTATACACACACTAGCACATTGCTTCTAAGGAAACTTACACATACTTACTCTCTTAAACAATCACTTATAGAAACACATACTTATTTATACAGGAACTCTTTCAATCTCTCACTCTCACATATACTTACTTATATACATCAATACTCACATATACTAGATTAAAACATATGTAGTTACTCATAAAGACACTAGTGGGGCAGGCATTCACTCACTAACACACACGTATACACACTCATCCACCCATACAGTCCTGCACATATGCTGTCTTCAGAACACATACAAACAGTGAGTCAGTCACCAACCCATGCAGCCACTTATACACAAAGTGAAACACTGATACATATATTTAGAAAATTATTATATATATATATATGTATATATATATATATATATATATATATACATATATATATATATATATATATATATATATTACCTACTGGCGATAGCCAGTAGGTATATATAGTTAGGATTTTTTCTCTATGGAACTTTTGAAAATTCTATGTCTAATAACTTTGGCGTTTGTGGACGGAATTGGCTGCAATTTTCAGGAAAATGGCACATTTTATTTCTGAGCAGCCCCTGAAAATTTGGGGGGGGTCGTCAAGGGGGGGCCGAGAAAAAAGGGGGGTCCTAAAACGCGTTTTTTCCATTCATTTTTCCATAGGGCGGTTGGCCTCACTTTTAGCTCGAACGGCTGAATGGATTTGCATGAAACTTGGCAAAATTGTAGGGACTGTTAGCCCGATGTGCCTTTGCTAGGTCTCAATATATGTGCTTCAGTGGATTTTGAGAAATTAACGTTCAAAAAAAGATATATATCTGTAACAGCGCTCCGGGCATCTCCGGTGTCTGTCAACATTCTAAACAGTCCGGAGCGGCCGCCATCTTGTCTCTCGGTAGGATCGAGAGACAAGAGGAGGCCAAAACAAAGGGGGAAATGAAGGAAAGGGGGCAAGGTAGACCCCTTCTGACCCCCTAGGATTGATGAGGGGGATATTATAGAGCGACGCGGGGCCCCAAAAAAAAAAAAAAATTCCGATTTTTTCGCCGTAGAGACGCGTCTTGGTACGCGAACCGGGCAGCTAACCGGGAAGCTAACCGGGAAGCTAACCGGCAGTGTAACGGGAGTCTGAGGAGTAGCTGATTGGCTGTCAACATTGTAAACAGTCCGGAGCGGCCGCCATCTTGTCTCTCGGTAGGATCGAGAGACAAGAGGAGGCCAAAACAAAGGGGGAAATGAAGGAAAGGGGGCAAGGTAGACCCCTTTTGACCCCCTAGGATTGATGAGGGGGATATTATAGAGTGACGCGGGGCCCAAAAAAAAAAAAAAAAAAATCCGATTTTTTTCGCCGTAGAGACGCGTCTTGGTACGCGAACCGGGCAGCTAACCGGGAAGCTAACCGGGAAGCTAACCGGCAGTGTAACGGGAGTCTGAGGTGAAGCTGATTGGCTGTTAACATTGTAAACAGTCTGGAGCGGCCGCCATCTTGTCTCTCTGTGGGATCGAGAGACAAGAGGTGGAAAAAAAAAAGGTGTAAATGAAGGAAAGGGGTAAGGTAGACTCCTCCTGAACCCCTAGGATTGATGAGGGGGCTATTAAAGTTCCCCGCGGGGCAAAAGAAAAAAAAAATTGCGATTGCGGTTTTGTTTGCGCTGCAGAGACGATACGTCACGGTTATGCGATGCATCATGAGGCGTCTCACGGGCTACGTGATACGTCACGTAATAAAGAATATATTTTACAGCTATAGATATCAGCTTTTAAAAAACCAATGAAATTCACTGAAAAAACCATAGGTTATAGACCATATATAGTTAGGAATTTGCATTTACAAAACCTTGAAAATTCACTGAAAAAACCATAGGTTATAGACCATATATAGTTAGGGATTAGCATTTACAAAACCTTATTTTATTCGCACAAAACCATTGAAATTCCATATATAGTTAGTTGCACTAACTATATATCGCGGACACCACTCAGTGATGTCACTGACCATGTCATGAATGATGTAATATGTGACATCATTAGCAGTGGATTGCGGGTCCGCGATATATAGTTAGTGCAACTAACTGTATATGGAATTTCAATGGTTTTGTGCGAATAAAATAAGGTTTTGTAAATGCTAATCCCTAACTATATATGGTCTATAACCTATGGTTTTTTCAGTGAATATATATATATATATATATATATATATATATATATATATATATATATATATATATACACACATACATATAACTGTTCAACACTTGCGGGATATAAGAAATATGTGGGCAACTAAGAAATCTTTTTTTTCTTCAAATGAATTTTCGACACAGATTTGGTCTGCCCCTAATCATAGCCCTAAGTGGACACTGCACTGTGCTTCGTCCAAAAATACTGTTCTAGGTGACGACCATGGTTGGTTAGGCATTGAGGGCTTTTTTTCTTCATGGGGCACAGAAACATAGTCTTAAGTGCTTTGAACATCATTCTCTGCTCCCCTGGGCGTCCGCCCCGGCATGGGAAGTTGTGATCAGATTTTTTTCAGTAGCTATGAAAAGTTTAGTAGAGTTTCTGGACCTCTTTTATGCGCACCAGTTAAGGCTATTTCAGTCAAAACTGAGACATCAGTAGTGCTCTTGTCAACCCACATATGTGCTTTGTTTCTAGCATGAGCTACAGGTTGTTCTTTACATGACTGCTGAAATCTGGTGTGAAAGGACAGACATCTAGCTAGATGCCTAGATTCTTCTTCACTTCCTTCACAGGTCCAGTGGCTGCCCTAGTTTTGTGAGGAGTCAAAGGGTAGGCTGTCAATCTTCCAACTTACATTCCTTGAGGCAAAGACAGCTGCCTGTAGATGTCCTTGCTTGGAAGTGCTAGATAAACATCAAATCTTATCCATCTGTGGCAGAGGGTTCTCATTAAAAAGCCTCCCTCTCACCAGGGAGCCTGATTCACCACGTCACTCACAAATGCTCAATTTGCAAGTGAAAGGGATTCACAAAAAGGGACGTCCTGTGCATATATCATTTTACTCATGTCTAATATAGCCCCACCATGGTGTCAGATTGTGCATGAGTAAACAGTATGATGGGCAGGAGGGAGCGTGTGTTTCAGGCAGGGCCCCTACTTACTTACTTATGCCTACTACCCCTCTTGGGGTACAGGCCATCTAAAAATGACTCTCCAGTCACCTCAGTCCTAGGCTTTTCTTTCACTCTGACTCTAGGTGTAACCCATCTCCTTTGAGTCAGCCTTGAGGTCTCAGTGGAGTGTTGCAATCTGGTCTGTACAGGATCTATCTTTGCAGAAGCCAGCTTGCTGATCTCACAACTGAGTGGTGACTTGTTCCTTCATTCTGTTCAGGATGACTCTGTTGAACCATTTGCCTGGGGTTTGTAGAAGAGTTATCCCTCTGTAGTTTGCACAGTTACTCAGGTCAAATTTCTTTGGGTTCCTAATGAGATAGCCATCTGATGGCACATTTTCCTCTTCCCAGACCCTTCCAAACATGGAGTAGAGCATGTCTACTAATGTTTCAATGTCTGCTTGCAGTGCCTCTGCAGGAATGTTGTCAGGTAATGCAGCTCCCCCATTTCTCAGATGTGTCATGGCGTGCCGCATTTCTTCCTTGGTTGGTCTGCTGCAGTCAACTGGCAAGTCGTTGTCAGATAGCTGTATGTCTGGTGGAGACCATTGGATGGGCTGGTTCAGCAGTTCTTCAAAGTGCTCCACCCATCTTCATTGTTGGCCTTTGTTATCCAGGACTGTCTACCCAGCTTTGTCTTTAACAGGTCTTAATGGCTTACTGTCAAATTTTACTTTATTCAGCATTTTACAAGAACACCGTAAAAGTACAATTTAAAATAGCAATAATATGCATTTTAAAAGAGAATACAGAACTATTACAGTTACTGTTCATTGTGCCCCCATCCAGCCCCCACATATTACACATAATTTGTGGGTTTTCTTCAACAGGTCCCTCTTGCCTCTCTCAATTTAACAGCTAACCTTAAAAAATGTGTTATACAAAGCAGGGTCAAAGGCTCTTGGGGCATTTGTAAATATAAAAGGGCCACATTAGCGTGCTTAAATTTAGTTTTTTCAGAAGACTAACTAAAAAACGGCGCCTGAGCAATGAATAAAAAAAGCATAATAATTCAAAATGAATGGTAACCTGCGGAGATCGTTGATCGCAGCCGCAGGGACCCTTGAGCTCAACTGAACTGGTAAAACCTACCGGATCAGCCAGTAGATGATGTAAAAGGTAGAGCCTAAAACGTGTGATTAAAACTCTGTCCTGGGTGTTGTGTATAAGGGCAAGATAAGGTTCCATTCCTTCACAGAATTCAGAAAAGGGGGTGGTGATGGACAGAGTGTCTGAATTAAGCAGACCAATCTTACCCAGTCCAAAGATCAGGGCTTGATCCATCACCGTTTTTTAGCTCACTGCACCATCCCAGCTCAGAACCTGGCTACATGCAAATTAGTCTGTCCCTGGCCCAGTGCATCATGGGAACAGGGCAGACCAAACTACCAAGCCAATTCTTATACTGGAAAGGAAACAAGCTTCCGGGGACCGGTTTCTGGCATTACAGCCATCTTCGGCACGGCTTGCTTGAATCCTGATGGTGCAGTGAGCAAGGGACTCATGTCTGAGCATACCCTTCCACGCTTATGGTGGACAAAACGATTCAGAAAAGGGGGTGGTGATGGACAGAGTGTCTGAATTAAGCAGACCACTCTTACCCAGTCCAAAGATCAGGGCTTGATCCATCACAGTTTTTTAGCTCACTGCACCATCCCAGCTCAGAACCTGGCTACATGCAAATTAGTCTGTCCCTGGCCCAGTGCATCATGGGAACAGGGCAGACCAAACTACCAAGCCAATTCTTATACTGGAAAGGAAACAAGCTTCCGGGGACCGGTTTCTGGCATTACAGCCGTCTTCGGCACGGCTTGCTTGAATCCTGATGGTGCAGTGAGCAAGGGACTCATGTCTGAGCATACCCTTCCACGCTTATGGTGGACAAAACGATTCAGAAAAGGGGGTGGTGATGGACAGAGTGTCTGAATTAAGCAGACCACTCTTACCCAGTCCAAAAATCAGGGCTTGATCCATCACCGTTTTTTAGCTCACTGCACCATCCCAGCTCAGAACCTGGCTACATGCAAATTAGTCTGTCCCTGGCCCAGTGCATCATGGGAACAGGGCAGACCAAACTACCAAGCCAATTCTTATACTGGAAAGGAAACAAGCTTCCGGGGACCGGTTTCTGGCATTACAGCCGTCTTCCGCCCGGCTTGCTTGAATCCTGATGGTGCAGTGAGCAAGGGACTCATGTCTGAGCATACCCTTCCACTCTTATGGTGGACAAAACGATTCAGAAAAGGGGGTGGTGATGGACACAGTGTCTGAATTAAGCAGACCACTCTTATCCAGTCCAAAGATCAGGGCTTGATCCATCACCGTTTTTTAGCTCACTGCACCATCCCAGCTCAGAACCTGGCTACATGCAAATTAGTCTGTCCCTGGCCCAGTGCATCATGGGAACAGGGCAGACCAAACTACCAAGCCAATTCTTATACTGGAAAGGAAACAAGCTTCCGGCGACCGGTTTCTGGCATTACAGCCGTCTTCGGCCCGGCTTGCTTGAATCCTGATGGTGCAATGAGCAAGGGACTCACATCTGAGTATACCCTTCCACGCTTATGGTGGACAAAATGATTCAGAAAAGGGGGTGGTGATGAACAGAGTGTCTGAATTAAGCAGACCACTCTTACCCAGTCCAAAGATCAGGGCTTGATCCATCACCGTTTTTTAGCTCACTGAACCATCCCAGCTCAGAACCTGGCTACATGCAAATTAGTCTGTTCCTGTCCCAGTGCATGATGGGAACAGGGCAGACCAAACTACCAAGCCAATTCTTGTACTGGAAAGGAAACAAGCTTCCGGGGACTGGTTTCTGGCATTACAGCCGTCTTCGGCCCGGCTTGCTTGAATCCTGATGGTGCAGTGAGCAAGGGACTCACATCTGAGCATACCCTTCCACGCTTATGGTGGACAAAACGATTCAGAAAAGGGGGTGGTGATGGACAGAGTATCTGAATTAAGCAGAACACTCCTACCCAGTCCAAAGATCAGGGCTTGATCCATCACCGTTTTTTAGCTCACTGCACCATCCCAGCTCAGAACCTGGCTACATGCAAATTAGTCTGTCCCTGGCCCAGTGCATCATGGGAACAGGTCAGACCAAACTACCAAGCCAATTCTTATACTGGAAAGGAAACAAGCTTCCGGGGACCACTGAGACCGAAACGTCGACACTCCAATCCAAGTCTTTCTTTTCTTGCATTTGACTTTCTATTTTTTCATCTTGTAAAGAAGTCAATTTTACTGATTTTGTCATAGACTGGATTGATTTCTTCTGTATTTATGGATTGTTTTGTCAGCTCCATTTACATAAGAAACATATGCAATTGTCAATAACTGTACACCCTTGATTTTCGTTGATGATTAATTCTTGTATGAATATATAAAAAAAAAATTTCTCTAAGAAAAAACCTTTTCGTGTTGCTCCACCTTTATTCTTGTGTTCAATATTTCATTTGCTGCTTGAAACCACAAGATCTTTGCTGAATCTGTCTAAGTTATTGTTATTTCTATGTGGCTAGTGTGGTAGTCTCTATAGAATTTGGTTAACAGATTCATAATACGTTGAACAGTCGCTGTTCCATTCAGCTGCTAAGTCTAATTAATACAGACTACACTGCCGTACTCAGATCATCAAACAAATCCCTTGCTGGTAACCTTCTCCCTAAAACACCATCAGGATTCAAGCAAGCCGGGCCGACGACGGCTGAAATGCCAGAAACCGGTCCCCGGTAGCTTGTTTCCTTCCCAGTATAAGAATTGGCTTGGTAGTTTGGTTTGCCCTGTTCCCATCATGCACTGGGACAGGAAAAGACTAATTTGCATGTAGCCCTGTTGTGAGCTGGGATGGTGCAGTGAGCTAAAAAACGGTGATGGATCAAGCCCTGATCTTTGGACTGGGTAAGAGTGGTCTGCTTAATTCAGACACTCTGTTCATCACCACCCCCTTTTCTGAATCATTTTGTCCACCATAAGCATGGAAGGGTATACTCAGATGTGAGTCCCTTGCTCATTGCACCATCAGGATTCAAGCAAGCCGGGCCGACGACGGCTGAAATGCCAGAAACCGGTCCCCTGTAGCTTGTTTCCTTCCCAGTATAAGAATTGGCTTGGTAGTTTGGTTTGCCCTGTTCCCATCATGCACTGGGACAGGAACAGACTAATTTGCATGTAGCCAGGTTCTGAGCTGGGATGGTGCACTGAGCTAAAAAAACGGTGATGGATCAAGCCCTGATCTTTGGACTGGGTAAGAGTGGTCTGCTTAATTCAGACACTCTGTTCATCACCACCCCCTTTTCTGAATCCATTCCTTCACAGGTCCTCGCTAAGCCGTAAGCTTTGACTGATCATTTACCCCATTCCCTCTCTTCTCTACATGAGGCTTTATAATTAAAAAACATCTCCTTCACTCTATCCTGATCACGACCTATAATTACGGTCGGCTTTAGGAAGAGATCCTTACAGCCAATGCTTTCAAAGATGACTTTATATGCTTCAACCATGGAATATTCCTTCCCCTGTCCCTA
Source organism: Lissotriton vulgaris (assembly GCF_964263255.1). Lineage (NCBI taxonomy): Eukaryota > Metazoa > Chordata > Amphibia > Caudata > Salamandridae > Lissotriton > Lissotriton vulgaris. Next base: position 1,583,135,381 of record NC_141693.1, read on the forward strand.
CCCAGGCAGTCCATGATTATATGCCTAGTCAGCATGGCCTCGGGATTGACCCAGATCTTTAGCCATGCTAGCAAGGGCCTAACCTGCACCTTGTCCTCTATAAATGCTCCACCTAGTTCTTCGTGAGCAATGTAAGAGGAAACGCACTGTGGGACTTTGAGTAGCCTTCTCAAATATTTATTCTCCTCAACCTGCAGTTTGTCAGAATCAACGAACCCCCAAAGTTCCGCCCCATATACAGCTTTGGAGCAGCAGATTGAATTGTACAAGTTCATCATTTGCTCCGGGGACCACAATCCTAGTCTGTGGCCGAAGTTCATGATTGCCCCTGTGCTGGACACTAACTTATTGCAACTCTCCTCAATTAATGCTTTAAAATTTAAACGCCCGTCAAATAAAATGCCCAGATACAAGAAGGACTGTACTTTCTCTAGACTGTGTTCGCCTATTCTATAATTAAAATGTTTGCGTGATTTAGTCCCTGCCTCCATAACATATGACTTAGTCAGGTTGGCAGACAAATCTTAGTTATTCACAAAATCCACGAACCATCTATCAGTCGCTGTAGTCCTAGTGGAGTGCGTGCCAGCAAGACCACAACGTCTGCATAAAGCAGGACAGGGATTGCTCTTCTTCCTACTCTGGGTGAATCCACATTTAAGCTTCTTAGGGCTTGATCTAGGCCAGTTATATAATGGGAAAACAAAAGCGGAGTGAAAATGCACCCCTGTCGCACACCGCTAGTGCAAGGGAAAGGCTCAGTGGTTCAACCACAACATCTCCCTATTGACACAGTCAAATGCTGCGGTAAGGTCCATAAAGGCTAAATAAACCGCTTCATTATTGGCAATGGCGTATTTAGCCACCAGTAAGTATAGATGTAAGCATTGATCTGTTGTTGATCTTCTAGCCCTAAATCCGTACTGGACATTAGTAATAATATGTTGTTCCTCAGCCCAGTTCATCAGGCGAGTTAAAACAACATGTCCCAGCACTTTGGCAGTTACATCTATAAGGGAGGTAGGGCGATAGCACTGAGGACTATCTCTGTTTCCCTTTTTAAAGATGGGTACTATTATGGCAGATGACCACGAGCGGGAGAGCCCCGTAGCTATAGCAGCATTTATTACTCTTGTTAAAATTGGTGCCCATAGATCCACCTTACTTAGAAAAAGGTCCGGGGGGATCTCATCCGGTTCAGGTGCCTTATTTCTAGTAAGACCCAGGATGCCAATCGTAATCTCTTCCAGGGTGAATTCTTGTGTGACATTCCACCTCCCCTCCCGCTCCTCATTATTCTGTGCCTCGCTATTCCCCCGATTATAAAGCCCTCTAAAATGCTCCATCCACTGTTTGGGTAGATCATTGGTTCCAATCTGCAGGCTATTTACATCTTGGAAACAGGGGTTATTAACTATCTTGCAAAAGGTGGTCATATCTTTCCTTTCGGCAGCTCCACTCAAGTCCTCCCAGGTTTGAGTTTGGAGTGCACTCTTCCTACACTTTACTGCCTGCTTATAAATTATCCTACACTGCATAACCCTGTTTTTATCCCTTGGGTTAGTTCTTAACCCCTTCGATGCTCATGACGAGCTCAGCTCGTCATGCGGCACGGTTGAGCTGTGCTCATGACAAGCTGAGCTCGTCATGAACAATGGGATTCATGAATTATCAGCACAGGAGGAAAATATCTCTAGCAGCCAAGGTGTTAAGGCAGCTCTTAAATTCCTCTGTGCCAGGGAACACCCTCTATCGAACCATCTGGGATCATTATTAGACTTGCCCTGCCCTGTCGTCTGCAAAAGACCATCTATCAGGCGACCTATTTCCTCAAATGCCTCCACTAAGGCTGGTCCTTCCACTAATAAATCTAAACAATCCTCTAAAAACTGTCTCTCTTCTTTTACAAAAGACCTATAAAAACTTTCACCATTAATCCTTGACCATTTCAAACTCCTGCCCTGGTCCGTAACCTTCTCTAAGTTTATCCCACCCTACCTCTTAGTGACCTTACTTGTGTTTGTCTCTGCTACTGATAGTATTAGGGGGCTGTGGTCACTAAAACCACTCAGCTCTATTGAGAATTTCAGTAACCACTTCTTAACCAATTGGGACACTAATATAAAATCAATAAAGGAACTAAAACCCCTTCCTTTAAAAGTAGGGTTAACCGGTTTCTTAGGCTCAAAGGCCATTAGATCCATCGAGCGTTCAAGCGTATGATATTTCATCACCCTACTCAATTCCCTGCCCTCCAACGTGTGCTCAAAATGTGGTCCCTCCTCCAAACTGGAAGTGGTCCAGTCTTCTCTAATAGGTAACAAAGTTGGGCACAAATGACTATTAAAGTCCCCAACTATTAAAAGCATGGGTACCGTTGTAGCCTGCTTCTGCTCAATCAGCAAACTTAATCTTTCCTCTAACTCTCTAGCTCTGGAACCTCCTGCATTATAAAAATTGACCAAAATTATGTTAAGGCCCCTATTTTTGAACCGGAGGCCTATCATGTGATCTGAATTCCATTTTTGATCAGCCCAAACCCCTTCCAAACACAAGTCTACAAATATTAGAAGACCTCCCCTCGCTCTTCCGGCCACAGACTTCCTTGCCGGAACCCCAAACGATTTATACCCAGCTAGGTAGAAATTAATGCAGTCCACCTCCCACGTTTCCTGTACACAGATTATTTTGAATTTACTAATGCATTTCAACCATTCCTGGTTTCGTGACTTAGCTGACAGACCTGCTATATTCCAGGAGACTAATTCAAGGGAGCTCCCTAGGGGATATAGAGAGGGGCAAATGCCTGTAATGGCCCTAGAACTACTTTGAAAAACCTCTGTCCTAAGTGATCTTGGTTTACAAGAGGCAAGCTGGACCACATTTGGTATAACACCTCTTGAATTCTCCTCCACCTGTGGTATTGAGTGTGAGGAAGCCATATTTAACATGTTTTCTTGGCCTAATACCTCTCCCTGTTGTCAATCCACCTCGCTAAGATTTTTTCCCAAGTGAAGTGGGGCATATTTATTGAGTAGTGGGAGTGCCAGCCCACCCCCTCCCTCTGGGGGGCTACCTGGCGGCCATGTGCATCTCCTTTTCTTCCCTCTTGACCATTAGGGCCCTGTCTATAGAAGAACCCCAGTGGTAACAGGCCAATGCTTGAGCAGCCCCCCACCCACGGTCAACTTCTGAAAAGGTGAAGAGCCTCCTGCCAGGGAAGTCTAAAATTCACAACTATGCAGTCTCCCTCAAAAGTCTTGCTTGCCTTGCCTATCCAGGCTACATTTCTGGCCAAGATTATCTGACTATGGTTTGCCATGCTAAAGCCTGCATATCTAGATAGCCAGTGGGCTACCTTATTAATCAACATTCTTGTGGATTCAATAGTGTTCCACTTCAAAGTGGGCACACCAGCCAGAACTAACGTATATGGCCCTGAGGCAGGTGGGAGATCTATGCTCAACAGCCCTTCAGTTCCTTCAGCCCCACCCCCATGTTTGCTTACCTCTAAATTGCTCACAGCAGCCCTCCTCTCACCCCTCTTTGTTGTTTTGGGATCGAGCACTACCCCCCTCCCCTCGGCTACTTCGCCATTTCCACCCCTCTGTTCCCTACACCTGCTTCTTCCTCCCTCCTATATTTCGCAGTTTGCCCGACCCACCGGCTCCCGTGCTGATTCTGGCATTCTTCTGTGTGTCTCCCCGACCCCGCCCTGCCCCCAGTGATTCTTCAGTACCAGGGTGCAGTGTCCCAACGGGGTCAGAGTGTTGACCTTCCACCTCGTAGGGACTCTTTCCTTTACCCTCAACAGTGCCCCTTTCCTTAGACAGCGGCCCCAGTTCATTAAGTTTATCCTCAATGGTCTCTAATTTCTCCAGCAGAGGTTTGAGGGCCCTGTCTATTAGCCTCTGGAATTTGGCCAAAATATCACAATCAATGCCCACTTCTTCATCTCCGCCTCACAGCTAGACTTCCCAAATTGGAACAAATCAGCGCTGCTCTTATTATTGGTCACAGCCCTCGATAGTATAGTGGGGGGGCAAAATATTCTTTTGTTTACATTTGGGTTTAGTTCCGGTGGTACCCCCACCCCTTGCACATTTTGTTACGGGCCTGGCCTTCATTTTATTCCTTTCGCTGTTTCCCAGTAATACATTCTTTTTAGATCGTGTAATCACAGTCCCATCATTTTGACCAGTATTTAACTCCGGTATGTCCACAGGCGATATGGTAATAACTTCTGGGTTCCCGACCCCGACCTATGTTCCTCATATCAGCAACTAAATCTTCCTTGTGGAGCGCAATCAGGGCCATTTCCACCTGCCCTTCCACCCATGAATCGGCTATCACAGGGCCCTGCATGTGGCTGTCATTTTCATCCTCTTCTGTGTCTGAAATCGTACCTTGCACCAGGGGCCTCGAAAGCAGGGATTTAGATAATGCTATAGGGTCAAGTGAGGAACGTCTCGACAGAGGAATTGAGTCCATAGACAATCTTTTTTCTGTTAACTGAATTTGGTGCTCTAAAAGAGATTCAGCTCTCAAAATAAATGTGTCCAGGGTACCTGCTACGCTACCTCCTGTACTGTAGCCTACAGACTTACGCTTGCTCATTATGACACTTACTCTGATGATAGGGGCCTACAGTCAGCGTCCGCCCCTTCTGGTACTGAGGATAGTTCTCTTCAGTCAAAATTAGGCCCGATGTTAGAGGGGTGGCCCTGCCCTGCCTCGTCCTAGCACGGACGGGGACAGACGGGTTCGCCCTTGGTCTGGGCTTCGTCCGGGCTACGTCCCGCGCCGCAGGGGGAGAGGCAGCGCTATATGCGCGTTGACACGCCTCCCCCTCACTCGAGGCATCATTTTTGTGACTTCATATCTACAGTTTATTTGTATTCAAACTTAGGGTAGCACTCTGGGAGATGTAGTCCTCCTCCTCCCGAGTGCAGCAGGGCAGCGGAAATGCGGCGGTACAGCAACTTCAACACTGGGACCTTGTCCCACCAGGGAAACACGACGAGCAACCAGCGGCAGCAAGGATGTACGTAGCAGCAGCAAGTGTCAGTGGGACCCAAGTGCCTACTACCCCTCCTGGGGTACAAGCCATCAAAAGGACTCTCCAGCCACCTCAGTCCTAGGCTTTTCTTTCACTCTGACTCTAGGTGTAATTAATGGCTTACTGAATCTGCCAAAGAGTTTCCTTGTTATGTTGTAGAATTCTTTGGACCTCGCTGGGGGAAACCAGCAATGTGACAGTTTTCATAGCGCCATCTTTGCAACACCATGAATGCGCCATATTTACTGTAAAGTGCTCCATGGAGCAAGGATTTACAGATACGTCAGAATTCTTGACATAGCTGTAAGCGCAAAATTGATGCATTGCTGGAGTGTGTCTGAAAACAGACACAACTCCAGCAATGTGTCCTTTCACATGGGGTAGCCTCCATGTGAATGGGCCTGTGTCACTCCTTATATCTGCTTCAAGCACTATAAGTGGCGAAGTGAAATCTCCTAGATTTCACTGTGCCACTACTACAAGGCTATTTTTGCGTCGGAATGCCCACCCTGCATAAATTATACCTGATGCAGGTACAAAGTGGTGCAGGGGTTTACAAACTGATACGTCTGCCTTGATGCATCACTTTGTAAATAGGGCACAATGTGGTGCATATTTTACGCCACTGCAGCATCACAAAAAAATTACGCTACAGCGTAGTAAAGGGCTCATAAATATGGCCCTTTCAAATCTCCATAGCTTGCTGCTTCCTGGGCTTCCGTGGCAAGACCATTGATGAATCTTTGCTTGCCTGCTCTTATGCTTCTCTTTGCTTTTTCTGGTCTTTTTCGGCTGGTGTTGACTGCACTTTCTTTTCCTTTTTCTCTTGGATTTTGTGGAGAGTCTTTGTTGTGATCCATTCTTAATGCAGGTGTTTTCTGAGACCCAGTACCACCTGGCAGGTTGATGTCACTGATTGTTTGATCTTCTGCCACTGACTTTCTGCTGGGTCTCCGACATCACTAGTTTTTGCAGGACTTGAAACTTGTTACTGAGGGTGACTGAGTATTCACTCCATTTCTGTGTAACTTTGAGGAGGGTGGTGTTATATCGCTGACATTGGTTTGTCGGTTCCATCCATGGTTTCTTCAGCTTTAGTTAGAGCCTGGCCACCAGTTGTGGCCGGCATGACTTGCGGGTGGGGGGTCTCACGGGTGAGTGGTTCTTGCAGGCGGGGAGTCGCGCGGGTGATAAGTCACGAGGGGGGGGGGGGTTCATTTAATAAAAGATTTAACACATCTTTGCCTCCGGTCCCGCGTCGCATCTCCTCTCTCTGCTTACAGGAAGTAGAAGCAAGCAGCCTCCCTCTCCTCTGATAAACCACTTATAACGCTGCAATGGCAGTGTTGTGATTGGATAGGACGCCGAACCCACAGGCGTCTATGGGGAGGCCATTTTCTCTATGTAGGCTGCATGCAGCCAACATAGAGAAAATGCAAAATGCGTATGACTGGTTTGGTCGGCTCTGGGGCCGACCAAACAGTCAGCACACTCAGAGTGGGCAAGCCACTCATCCCCTGGACAATCTTGACTTTGAGGTGTCCCATCAGTATGGTGATGTCTCTCTCCAGTCAATTCTCTAGGATGGACCAGAGACTGTTGAAATTTTTTTTTTTAGCTCTTCCTTGCTGTCATTTGTAGATGCATAGCACTGGAAAACATTCATGTTGATCCTTTTTTTCTTTGTGCAGAAGATTGCTGTGATGATTCTTGGATCTTGGGATTCCCATCCAATCGGGGCTTTGTCGGCTGCTGGCGTAGTGCTACTCCCTGAGTATGTGGGGCGTTCTCTTCCTCATGTCCAGAATACAGCAGCATTCCTCCTAGAGTCAGTCTTTTCTGTCTGACTGTTTCCATCTGGGCACACTGATACCAAGCACTGCAAGATTGTATTTTTTTTAACCTCTACTGCCACTTGGGCTGTCTTTCGTGTCTCATTCAAGGTTCTCGCATTTCATGTCCCGATGGTACTGGTGTTGATCAAAAGCGGGTGGATCAGCTTTGTGGCTTCCAGGGATCTCTAGCTTTCACAACAAGGTGCCATAACTCTCTCCTTGAGGGAAGAAATGTGTTTTAATCTTTTTTGGTTGGCATTCCTGTAGCTACACTTATTTTCACATTGTCTGGTTGCTAGCCCCACCCATAACCCTCCTCCTTTTGCAGCTGGGCTTGACCCCAGCCATGGTGGAGTAAAGTCAAATGTGTGCAGATATTCATAAAAATAAATTCTGGTTGGAAATGTTTTCAAGGACACAATTAAACCCTGTTCCTTGTTGGGGGAGCGGGGGGCTGTTGAGTGTGTGTGAGGATAGGGAAGGGGGGCTTGGAACATCCCTAAACTGGAGAGAGTATAAGGATAATTGGTTTCTCCAGAGGGAAACTTGTTTGCCTGTATAGACTTGTTAAGTGCATTTCACCAAGAAAAATTGAACATTATGTACAATTGAGCTTTCAGAAAGACTTACATTTTGGGCAGTCATAAAAGTTTTGAAGGAGTACACCTATAAACCTCGAACTAGTTGCAGGTGCCAGGGTAACATTGGAAATTAGGAACTGTGCACCCAAGCAAGATCGGACACAAATTTGCATCGCTTTTGTGAACCGGGCCTCACATTCCGAAAGTCTGATGTTTGTCCTTCTCACCCTGCTGTCATCAGTAAGGCTGAGCCCAGTGGGAACGCTCCTGCCAGGGCTTTCCCTGGGACTATCAAAGGTGCAACAGCTGCAGTGACAAAGGGGCTCAGGGGTATGTCGGGCCAACTGTACCCCCATTATAACTGGGTTTTTTGCTGCGAAACATAGGGATAGAGGGAGGACGTTTTTCTTTGCTTGGCACCCTTGCTTCGTCGATGCTCCTGCCCGGTTAGAGGGGCGGATTGAGTTTTCATGTTCAGTCTTTGCACAGGATAGGACAGTCCGTGGTCATTAATGGCGCCCTTCCCATACATAGGCCTCAGTTTACTCCCTCATAAGCCATGGAGGGGGGGTCCTGCTTGGAAGATGACCCGAGGGCTTGCCCAGATGTGGCTAAGAATAGCTGTGTTTACTCTGGTCAAGGCCAGTTCTCCCCACTGTGTGGGCAGCGCGCGCCTGCGTCACCTTCCAGATCCCTCACCCTCGCGCTGAATTAACACAAAGGGCGCGCGTCAGACCCGTGACATTGTGACTAACTGCAAGTGCGGCCTACTCAGCGATTTCAACACCACTTCTCTTCAGGCCCTGTGGCGAGAGTGCCAGGCCTCTGATACCCAGGCGTTTGCTTGTTTGCAGGGAGAGGGAACACCGCATTCATGCCATAGACCCCTCCATGCCCAGAGGCTGGCATATGACTGACTGGCGTGGCGGCTCCTACCGGCCGCCCAGCTGGTACTCTCCCTGTGCCGGTAGCCATGCACCCCCCTATCAAAGAAGAAAACCACAGAACAACGAGAGGTCAGAAAAAGCAACGGGAGAAAGGGAAGGGGGGCAGGAAGCATGAAACCACAGAGATCACGATTCATCTGGCGTTGCGAAACTTTTGCACGTGAATCTTCTGCGGCGCGTAAGAACTTGACGAACGATGGTATATGTATGCCACAGAGCCACGGTCAGCATTCTGGGCTCGTGACCTTGAGACAGGCTCTCTCGTCAGCCTGATCCTCGTTGTGCTGGCCAAATGCAGATTCAAGTGGAATCACACACAATGGCAGGTTTTCGATCACACGTGAACCCTCTGCAGAGTCTTACGTGTCAGGTGGATGTCATTAATTCTTCCTCCGCTTCGGCATATCTTTACTTTTCCCAACACCCGTAACACATCAATTTCCTTTACCTTGTCCTCTTTACTAGTCCTGGTCGAAATCCAATTTACAGTGGCGTAATTCAGATATTTTCGGGAATGTCACATTATGCTAGATAGCCAAATTCACGCAACTTTGCGTAATTACGTACCATTTACTTGTAAACATTAGTTACAGTGAATGCACAGGAGCAACAGAGCAACGACAGCTGTTCGTAGTACTTTTGTTGTTTTGCACTTTATTTGCGTGAAATGCGTTGTCATATCACAAACTGACAGGACATATTTCACACTGAAATGTACTGCAAAAGGACAGATTTGCAATTCAGGTAATTACGCAGACGTTTGCAGAATATTTGTGTTATTACACAAAACAAATCTCGTGATATTTTTCGTACTGCCGTCACTCGTTCACATCAGCCAATCTACCTGCCATGACAGGCTGTGCCTCCTTCAATGTAACACGTGTTGTCTGATGAACATGTAGGTCTGTCAAAATAAATACTCACACCCTCATTTACGGAAATGTTGGTAGTTTTATTTATTTACCGTATGTTTACCCCTATTTCTAAAGTGAACTGATACTACTGCAGTAAAATGTATGTCAATACCATGCTACAGCCAGGGCAATATGTGCCCCTTAATACCATCGAAAAGATAGCGCTTATTCTGCACATTCGAACACGAACAAACACGAAAACACTTTCCCCATTTAAAGGTGCACGAGGTTTTGATGCAGTAAAACAATGATCAATTCATGGTATTTTAGCACACATTTGTATAAGCCTCTAAATGCGGGCCTCAGTGGTGTCCAGCAAGAGGGCGTCTATCACTGGGTCAAAGGGTACCCAATTCTTACCAATGAGTGTTAGTTCTTACCCCCACCCCCACCCCTACCGGAACCGTTTCACCTTCCAATGTCTGCAAGGTGTTAGGGGCCATCTTGGTGTGACACCATCCTCCTCAAGGGCTTCAACAACACCTGTGACCCTTTCAAGAAAACAACATTTTTCTGCTTGGTTTGTAATCTTTTACTGTAAAACAGAAACACGTATGATTCACTGTAAGCTGAAAACTCCGAACACAATCTTAAAATATTATGATCTCATTATCCCTTGTGGTTTAGTGATTGGAGGAATGTTGCAATACACCTAACCACTTGCGATCACTCTGGGTAGCATTCCCAACCCATCATTCTTTTGGCCACCATGCAGTGGCGGCTGGTGAGTTTTAAAAGTGGTGCGGCGTACACTTTCTTTGCGACTTTGACACAGCGAGTGAGCTCAAGTGACCCATAGAGGGTTCGTGGGGCCACGCTATGCAGTTGACAATGGGTGTATCACAATTTACCTATTGGGAAATGCTGCACACCTTGCAGTTACCGGAAGAGTCTCCTCGCCCTGACAGAGGCAGACTGTAACTAAAGAGTGAAATAAGCAGCCAGTGTCGACCCATGATTTTGGAAAAACGAGGTGGATTTTATTTGAAACAAAACAACAAAGAAAGCTTACGTAGTACTTTGAGGTGTACACTGGCGGTTAAAGACTTAAAGGACACAAACAGATCTACAGGTTAGCATCCATGTCAACATGTGTACAGTACAGTCAACAGTGAGAAATCCCGGACTTGTCTAAAGCACATTCTTCATTCACACTTCGTTACGATTCCACTACCTCCATTGAAAATACGTCGGAAACAATAAACAATAATTTGCCAATTTTGGTCATTAGCTCCAAAAGGTGAAAGCCCTCCATACTCCACCAACCCCCACCCACCTCCTGATCCCAAACTCAATAGCCTTCCGTTGCCACCAGGCCAGCGTTCCCGACTTACAGAAATGCTCCATGTTAAGCTAACATAACAATATGCCAAGTATTTGTTTCAAAATAGAGCACTTACTTCAGTAACTCCTTCTGGCTCGCCATGCGCACCGCCCTGTACCACAGGCCCAATGGATCTCACAGGCCCCTCGACGAATCAGAGGGGGCCTGAGGGGGAGACCGGCATTTAAGACGTGTAGTAGCCCCAGGTGTGCCCCCGCAGGCCCTCGCGCAATAACTACACTCCACGCTATTACGTGAAGCGTAAAAGGCCATTTTATTAGGACAAGGTTGCAACCATTTAAACTTTATTAAACAGTACATAAATGCAATAAATATACTTTCCCTTCCCCATTACCGACTCATTCTCCATTCATCCTTCTCAAAACCATCTCACCTGTTTGACACTTCCCATTCACCCGGTGACCTTCTTCCTCTTCCCATTCTCACCTTCACTTGCCCTCCAAGCATCCTCTGTTGATTCTCCTTCATAGCTTCCGTGCCCCGCTATCAATCACCCGTGTACCGTTCTCCCCCCCCCGAGGGCTGGATCCGCCTGTATGTGACTCACCACCCCTCCAAAGTACTGCCAACCAGGGAACCCCCTGTAGGGTGGTTCCCTGCCCCACCGTCTCAGTTCCTGGGCACCTTTCGCTCCCATCGGCTGGCCTGCACACCCGGTGGATGACCAATCCACCACACAAGCTGGCGCCCCGTGCAAATTACTATTGTTGTGACTCATTGGTCAGAAATGTGCCAACCTACGCAGCACAGCTTGTTTGTCTAGTTCCAGTGCACCCAAAGTTCCCCCACAGCACTTTTCCCGGTGGACGACCATCCACCACTGCAACGGGCTTTCCGAGTAATGGGTAGCCGAGCCAAACCTTGTTCCTACAAGGTGCCCTCTCATCACGGTGAACGACCATCCACCACCTGAGCCTGCGTCAAGCGCAAACCAGCAACCCGTTCAGGCCAATCCTTGTCCATTAATGGTGCCACCACCTCAGTGAACGGCCATCCACCGCCTGTATCCGCATCTCGTGTAAAGTAACCTGGTCAGACCAACCTCATCTGTGAATAATTGGGGGGGCCCACAGTGAATGACCATCCACCACCAGGGCCCGCGTCATGCGCAAACCAGTAACATGTTCGGGCTAATCCTTGTCCATGAAAAGGTGCCACCATCGCAGTGAACGACCATCCACCGCATGTACCCGCATCTCGTGCAAAGTAATCCGGACCAACTAATCTTGCCTGTGAAAAATTGGGGACCCCCACATCCCAGTGAACGACCATCCACCACCCAACTGCGTGGCGTGTAATAAAGAACAACTAGGCCAACCCTGGACCGTAATAGGAGTCTCTTGCGAAACAGACCTCAAGCTTCCCTTCAAGGCAGTCTCCTCACCAGTGGGCCTTTACCTGCCCATCCCTTTATACAGCATCCCACTCCCCACATCTGCAAAGCGCAATCACGCACATACCCAAATTACCCCACCTTCAATGTCAGAGAAGCATGTCCCAATAGTGCAAAGCCAAACCAGACATATCCCAAAATCTCTTGTCTCCCACATGTATCCCCATATCCTCTTGTTCCTTGTGACACCATGTCAGCCGTTCTGGCCACAACTCCCCCCCATTTTCATTCCAGTATTCCCCCATCATTTCACAGCCCGATGACTGTGTTCCCCGCCTGGTGCCATCTGTATGCCTGTTAATTCGCCTCCGTTGCTTTCCAATGCCTCGGAGAATGGCCACCCAACCAGGCGGCCGCACTGGGGCCCGATCTACTCCCATTGCCTGTAGCAGAAAAATAATGATTAGACCTGCAAGCATTATGTCCCTGTTCCATCAGTCCTTACTTGCTACCCCACCTGCTATGACACTGCACCCGTCCACTGCATCCAAAAGACTCAACCATCCCCAAAATAGTCTTTGTTCCAGGCACAAAGCCACGTCCTCACAATGCTTCAACTGCGCAGACCCTGACATGCCCAATAAACCTAACACCCAGACCAACTCTAAAACACCAGCTGCCCCAAGCACCCTCTCATCCCAGCCCATGTTCCTTTGCCTACCCTTCGTCGCTACCACATCGTCCCGGCCACAAGGACCACACCCCAAAATCCTCCAGTCCCAACCTACCTCCAGAATATACCACTGCCTTGTTCTTTGAATCTCCCACAGCTCGCAGCACCCCCCCAACCTTGCCAAACCAGCCACACCCAACGTCGGCTCTACAGGTTCCTGTTGCTTAAATCCACATAGCCGTTGACCGACTACCAACCTCCCGTGCTGGATTCCAGGCCCCCTTGCAAACTGTCTCACGGTCCCCAGCCCAGACCTTGTCTCCCCGGTCCACCCCACCAACTGCCTAACAACAAAAAACTGGGCATAAACATACGAGCGCACCAACTCTCTCCTCATCCCCCCTGAAACTGACATTGAGAAAACAACCTAATGTTGATCCTCCTCCGGTACCGTTCCCCAGACTGCGAAATGCACTGCCCACTGACCTCAGATGCAACTCCTCCTGCACTCGCTTCAAGAAAGGACCGGAACTCTTGCACCTCACCACTACGCTACCGACCAAGTCAACCAACCTAAGTTTCACCAACACAATGGACTCCCTTCTCACTCTGGCCCACAGGATGACGGCAATCTGACAGACACCCACTGCATACTGCTCCACTGTACGGCATACCTAGTTCTGACATATGCCCATATATCTGTATGCATCCCCAGGCCCTATGATGGAAGGCAATTGTTTCCTGTCTTGAGCTTACGAAAAGGCCTCTGATACCCCCAGGACTCACCAGTACTCTATAAAATCCACAAGTAAAACCAATGACTGCGGCGCCCCCAAACATCCCGCCCCATCATGGTCGCAGCAGACGTACCTCTCCCCCAACCGACTGCATGTAGCTTGCCCAGCAAATGTGTAAAAACATGTCCGTCAAGAGCCCCCATACCTCCCCAGGCATGTCCCCTACCCCCTCTCAGACAAGTTCGACCCATTTCACCCCGAAGAAGGCCGCTCCCCCGGACCACCAACACAGTTGTCGGATTGAACCCCTGTAGTCTGCCCTCCTTCATCATAGCCCACCTGTTGCAAAGCACCTGCCCCTCTCGAACCAGTTGCCACCTCCCAACCCCTGCCTGAAAACCCCACCTTTCTTTGTTGCAGCACCAGCTGCCGATCCGAAAAAGGGGCCATCAGCCCCTGGCCTCTATGAACCGTGTATGGACCCTGTGCCTGGACCCCCCCCCCCCCCATCCATCCTCTGTTCAAATATTACTGTGGCCTACACCTGTAAGTGAAGAAACAGATACATTGACACACCAGGGATGGAACACTCAACCTTGCAACTAGGAGTCTGAGACCCTAACCAATAAGCCCCAGCAACTCTAGCACGCTCGCCTTGTGACCCCTAGAGTGGCCCCCATTTCACCCCTTATGAAAGGGGAAGAGGGGCCTCCCAAATCCCCAACCGATAGTTACGTGATCCCTCGGGAATCTGCTGACGACACCAGTATACCCTCGCTGTGCAGAGGCGTTAGCTAACAAGTAGATGATACTTCTGTGTAAGTAGAGTCCGGGCGAATCTTAGCCCTCCTCTCCCCATGCTGTCATGCCCATGAACTGGCACCCTTGGCCCATGAGACACCCCCATCCAGCCTGGCCGGCCACAATCTGTAATCCATTGGTTGACTCTTTGTTGCGTGTGGTACCACCTGGTCCATCTGGACCCATCCCCCACTAAATAGCCAGGCTCCCATTACTCCAGCAGGATGCCGCCGCTGCACCCACCATTGTACCAACTCCCTCACCATCCCCACACACCCCAGCCGACCAGGTGAAGTCCCCTCATTTCATTCCGTTACCTGAGAGTCCGCCCAGGACCTCCACAATCTGTCCAGCGCTGCTGCGCCCTGCCGCTCCCTGTCCACCGGTCAGTCCGAGGCCATACTCACCTCCTGCAAAACTACAAAAGGCTGATTACTACCACTCCCCCCCCACCCCTGGGAAAACCCCATTCAGACGCAACCGACCCCGCACCTTCGTCCTCAGTCAACACCCACACTTCCTGTCGCACCAACAAAGGCATCGCAATCCATTCCCTGAAAATCACCACTCAGCTGTCGCGTTCTAATCTAGGACCCCGATCAATACTGTGACCTTATACGGCTATAATCCATTCATACCCCTATAATGGCATAAAACGATCAGAGCCATATTTCAGCCATGTTTCAGAAACATATTTCAGAAGCATATTTCCGAGACACATTTCAGAAACTCGCCTCTGCAGCTCATTAACGTACATGACACAGCAGAAGCCACTATCTTAGATTCCTAGATTACACTCCGAGTTTTTCAACAAGATAAACCTCAGCAACCTGGAAAAGCCCCGCTTTCTATGTTTTGATTAGTAATAGAACTCTAATGAGCACTGAAAGGACAATCACTTCCTAGTGACATCTTTATTGACGTCTTATGTCCAAAAACTTACATCAAACAAGGCACCTTTCAGGTATAAATATTACCAGCGTTGCCTTAAGCAAAGCGCGAACGATGGTGTGCTGAACACAGGAGCAGAACAGCGGTCCCTTGCAGAGCCCAGCAGATGCAACCAGCCCTTGGACGCTGCCCCTCCTCCTCCTCTTTGACGCGCTGAGAAAGACGCTGTCTTTTACCCTGCCGAGAAAATCCAGCTCCGGCGTTTCCAGCCTACCCTTGCGGGTGACTGGGATATCGAGTCCTGAGACCTCCAACATTCTATTCCAGAGGTATGGTGTTGACTAAACCCTTATAGAGAATTCTTGAAGCAAACCTTGGCAAAACCAACTTAACTTAAACTGCTACTTACTCCCTTCCACGTGTTAGGCTTAGGTCAGGTACACTGGGGTAGGCGTAGTTAGAAGCACCAGTTGAGTACGTTAGCCTAATGTATATATGAATGTATATATTTTATTCATTTTAACCATTATATGGCTAAGAAACCATATCAATGCTTTTACAGTATTATTTCGCAATACTCATTTTACTGTACGCACTTTATATAATAACTAGTATTGCAATTGTGGCAATCCACTTCTCTTGCATGAGAAGAAAGACTGTTCAATAAATAATACCTTTTATTGAAAACGCCCGTCTCTCTATTCTCTGCATCTTAGTGAAAGTAATCTGCACAACTGACTGAGTAAAATAACTGTCTATTGTTTCACACGACTCTAGTAATTGACTCTTATCGGAGGAGCAAAGTTGTCATGTTTATGCGGTTGTTGGAAAACTGAATCCCTTCTTGGCTGTGCCAGGGAAGCTGATCACTTCCTATTCAGACAAGAAAGTTTCCAGTGACCTCTGAGCTAGTTGGTAACAAACCCAATTAAGTTTAGCATAGTCAGTAGAGACCTGGAAGACCGCACTTCTACGTCTATACTGCTGTTTATGTTATTCCAATGCGCAGGGCCTATAGGGAAAATAGGAACTACACTACATGGCGCCCAACGTTTGGTAAGGCGATAAAACTAACGCAAGACGTTAGAGTAACTCAGTCGTGCATTTTTCACACAGACCCCTTTCTCCCGTAAATACTCCAATAGACGTCTGGAGTGGGTGAAAGGCTAAAATCCGCCCGAACTTAGTAGGAAGAGATTCCTATGTAAAGCTCTGGCTTATTCAACGTTGAAGGATACAGTGTTCCAAAATATTGTGCACCTAATCTTTGTCTCCTTGGAGACCTGCTCTGCAAAAACCTTGCATTTTATACAATGCCAGGAGAGAACCGAACCGGTGGATCCGCAGTAAATGCGACTCAGCAGAATCCCGATGAAATTACTGAACCGGGTGCGAAAATCCTCCCGGTCAACATAAGAAAACTATAATGTCAAAACTTATAGAAAATGGACTGACCACACAAGGTGGCACAGTCGTCTTCGTGATAGAGGCAGACGAATATCGGCAGACAGAGGTATTCTATTCATGGATACAATTTCCAGCGGCAAACGCTGCAACACACGAGTTCCACTACTACATAGTAGGGGACCCACCGGAAGAGTACGCTCCTTTCGAGGAGATTGAAATCCCATTAAAATACCAAGAGCATCTGCTCTGGTTTAAAGGCACCCTAAAACACAATGATCACATTACCAGGCTCGGTCCACTAGGTAGACCAGGAGCAACGTGGCCGGTTCTAGCCAGCTACACACCACATCCAGACATTGCAAAAATGTCAAAAGAGGAGCTGTTAATACAGCTAAAAACCTTAATTAAAATACATAGACAGTTAGTCCAATATGCAATGCGGACTGCAACAGTTCAAACAGCTGTTAATATTCCACAGCTGACCCCTCATCAGGGGAACACAAATAAAATTACACCACAGAACATACAATCATGTCTTGGTAAAACACCCATAAAACGGGAACAAATTCCTTTCTGGTTAGCGCAGAAAATTACTCAAATAGAAGCAGTATTTCCGAATACTACTCCTATTGAGAAACACAGAATCTTGAACATCTGCCTTCCAATGGGGGTCGCACCACACGTGGAGGACTGTGACACTTGGGGTACAGTCTTTGCTTCCATTTACACGAAAACACATGGTGTTCCGTCAATGGCGGTAATACCAGATGTGCTAAAACAGATTCAGAATGAATACGGTCCAGAACCTGCTTTAACTCTTGGTATGAAATTACTGAAAGACTTCAAGCAGGTCTCAGCTATATTACTAGCCAATATAAAAGGAGAAGCAGCATCTGTGGCGATCCGCCAGAAGTTGAAGGAAACAGATATAACAGATCAACCAATTGAGCTTGCCAGAATCATAGAGAAATGCTATGAAGAATTAGGTAGAGATAGCTTGGGTGGGAAACCAGTAAAACCCCAACTACTCAAAAATCCTGAAAAATTATTTATTAAAAATAATTCAAACACTCCTAAAAAGAGCTCGGATGGAAATAAACAATCCACTCCCAAGGAAAAAGTTTTCCAGTCCAGAGGAAGGTCTCCTCGACGGAGGGAAAGAACTCCGACTCGAGAACACCAGTCTCCCCAGAGGGAGCCCTCTGAGAAAAGATATAACCTTAGAAATAGGGATAACTTGAAGAAGCCTGATAGATATCAAAGTATTGATACACGTCCCTCTCGATCTTTTTCGCAGAAATCGGAAAGAAGAGGACGGTCAGACCCAGGAGAGCACACCAAGTCCAAAGACAAGGAACCTGCTCAAAGTAAAAAAATCACAATTTCCAAGAAAGAAGGTAGCCAGTATTAGAGTAATCGAACATGCCGAGAATACTGAGGACACAGTTGAAAAACGGGGAGTGGGCACAGACAATGCTAGACAGTGCAGCAGAAATCAGCATAGCTCGCAAGATCCTGATGAGTCATCTGGAGACAGTGGACACGAATGAATACATTCAAGTAGAAACTGCAGACACCAGAGTTAGCGAACCTCATAGGATATACGAGATAACACTGCGTATAGAGGGAGATAAGACTAGGAAAATAAGGGGTCTATTTTGGGATAACATCTCAAAAGGCTATGACATCCTGTTAGCTGAAAAAGATTGGCCCCCAGAGTTTGTCAGGGAGTGCCCTCGTGGCGAAGAAATGATTATGCCTGCCTTCTCGAATCACATTCCGATTCACACTAAGTATATATATGCAAGGAAATGGGCAGTAGCCCAGGCACCAGCATTATATAAAAATCATGTAGGATGGTATGAGGACTCTCCTCCTCACAAAATCCAGTTAAAAAGTCAACCTACTGCACAAAGGCAGTATCCCATTAAGCAAGAAGCTAAAAAACAAGTCAGGGAGATTTTAGATCAACTTGAATATCAGGGGGTGAGTGAAACATGCACCTCTCAAATGAACAATCCTTTGTTTCCTGTCTCCAAACCAGACAATTCATATCGTCTAGTCTTGGACTACAGACACTTAACTCATGTTGCAAAACATTTGCAGTACAGAATTCGCATAGGGCTGCACTAATGAATAACATAGTTAGGAAAAAATATAAAACGACATTAGACATATTAAATGGTTTCTTTTGTCAAAACATTGCACCAGAAAGCAGATACTTGACCGCTTTCTCAGTCATGGGGTCACAGAAAAATTTCTGTAGGCTCCCACAGGGATTCAAGAACAGCCCAGGACTATTCTCAGCTAGAGTAACAGAGTTACTGCAAATATATGATGATGAGGCATTATCTTATGTCGATGATATCTATCTCACAGACGATGACTTGGATACTCACTTGAAAAGAGTGAACACCATTATACTTGGGTTCGCAGCAGAGGGTTACAAATTCAACTTTAAAAAGTCTCGAATTGCCTATCTGACAGTATTATTTTTAGGATACGAATTATCAAGTGAAGAGAAAAGCCTAGCGGACAACTTCTTAGAGAAGTGCGCTGTACTCCAAGCACCTAAAATGCTGAAGAACTTACAATCGAATCTAGGCTTCCTGAATTTCGGAAGAACTTACATTCTAAATTATGCGGAGAGGGTTAAACCTCTCTACGAATTAATTAAACCTTATTTTAAACCAATCAACTGGACTCAAAAACACACAGATATTTTGAGATCACTGCAAACAGACATGTTAGCAAAAACAAAGTTAGAAACACGTGACAATACACGCAACCTTGTAATCCGAGTCATCCCTGGAGATCCGGATTCACGTACCTGACCTCTAATGAGGGAGAAACGGTACCAATAGTTTACAAATCACATTTGTATACAAAAGCTGAAATAAAATTCAGCTCAACTGAAAAAATTCTAACTGTGGTTCAGACTGCTGTAGCAAAAGAAAGGGCCCTTGCACAAGGTAAACGAATAATAATCGTTACACCAATACCTGCGTTAGAAGCGGTAACTAAAGCGAGCATCCCTAATGCTAAAGCTTTGCATCCGAGATGGATCCAATGGGTAAATTCTCTTGCTGCAACAGACGTAGTATACGAATTCGATCCTAACCTAAAGACACAGGAATTTTTACAATATGAATATGAATGTCCCCTGCCAATTGAAATCCTGCCTCTAGAAGAATACAGAAGTATCATATATACAGACGGATCAGCACAACCCGCAGTTGGGGGTAAACAGGCTTACAGTGCTGCGTGCGCGATTGTTAAAGGTCGTTGGCACAACGGTAAATTCAGACCACTGGTCACTAAAACGCAATCTCTCGGAGATTGTTCAGCACAGCGAGCTAAACAGGTAGCATTTAAGATGGCGCTAGAAAATACAGATCGCGAATTCCCCACACTTATAGTGTGCGATTCATATTATTGCGTACAATCTTATAATGAATACTTGCAGAATTGGGTGGAATATGGTTTCAAAGATGCAAAAGGTGGCACAATTAAGCATAAAATGCTTCGGGAACAAGTAGTTCTCTTACAGAAGGAACTACAAAAGACTCACGTGATCCATACACTGAGTCATCAACGTGATGGCGTTCACGTTGCAGGGAATTCATTGGCTGATGAAGCCGCGAAGGCAGCTGTGCAAACGGCTTCCGTAGCTGCGGTTACTCGGTCACAAACAAAAATAGACAGCGATTTTCTACAAGCTGTCAGTGCGTCAGTAAAAGATGATAAAATAACACTCCCAAAAGGCTATCCAGAAAAGTACTTATATTTAACAGATACAAATAATGTTCCTTTTGCTCGAATCCCTGGAGTGGGGGATTGTGGAAAATTAATACGGTTTGGTGAACATTATCTGCGCCATCTTCCCTTTGCCCCGATGCCACACTCTTTGTCGCACACCCCCTCCACTTTAGCTGCCTTGATCAGAACCACCCTCTGCACACCCCTGACCCCCAGCACGGCTCTTCACCCTCAAAAGCCCCCCTACAGGCACTGATCACCCCCCCGCTCTCACATGCCTTGCGCGTAAGCGGCAGCCATTTTGAGCACCATGGCCTCCCTGCCCTCGCTGATAGCCAGCGCGTCTCTCTCTCTCCTAACCTCGCAGGCATCCCTCGCACGCTGACAACCCCCTCCCGCTCCCATATGCCTCAGGTCATAAACCCCCCCTTCAGCGCAGCTCTACCTCGGAATCCCATCCTGTTCCCAGCGCGACACCTCCCTTCATCCCTATTTTGGTCCCAAGTCCTTTGATACAAACCCCTTTTCCTGTGTGTGCCCGTTTGTCTCCCTTGTTCCCAGGCTGCCACCTGGCCCTGCGGATACTGTTTATCACACCCCCGTACAGTAGGAAGTTTCCCCCTATCAAAGGACCCTTGAGTCGATCGAACACCCTTCACCCCATGAGATCCGATCAACTCCACACATTCCGTGAATCGGCGGAATGTCCAGCTGCGCAATGATCATCACCTGTTGTGACCAGGGTGGGGATTTCAACTGTAAACGTGTGGGAACGGGCTTGAAGCGGGGATTCCTAGGATGCCTTTCCGAACATCAAAGTATTGACAGATATGTGTTTCATGTAATAAAGCAATAAACCTGTGTATAAGAGGCCAGGCCTCAGAGATGCGGTTAGAGCACCTCGTGACGATACTTGCTGTCTGAATTGATGTGTTCTCCTCCGGAGAGAATAAACCCTCGTTTCCTGCCTTTCAGTCTCCAGCGCCTGCTTCTTCATTAATTAATATTTTGTGGGTAATAGAGGCGACACCGCCGGGCAACATAAAAGGGTCTTTGGTCACTGGTTGTCTATGTACCCTTTTACAATTGACGTCCCAAGCGTGGGGCCCATCAGCGACTCGTGGATCCAGTGGGAGAGGTCCTGACGACAGAGTGAACGACTGCAACGATCGGGAGGTACCCTGTCCGATAGACCCTCGTCTGACAGCCGATCATCCGAACTTCACTGGTTCCGAACAGACCTCTCTCGATTGATCTACGGTCCTGACTGGGAACCATCAGGAGTGCCGCGAGGATTACAAAGAAAAGAGGACGATCGGGCGCTGGATTCGGAAGACAAGAAACTGTCCATGCGGTCCGGGTAAGGTCGTGTAGACACGACAAATTAAGAAATTGTTTGATTGATTGAAAAAATACTAGTATTACTCTTTGTTAATTTATTTGGAGATTCGCTGTCGGCAAACGGAGAAACAACCGGCTCTCCCCTTGCAAACAGTGAAGGATAGGTAACGCACCCGTCGTGCCTATCTTTCTCCCCCACTGATCAATTGCCCCTCCCCATTGATTAACTGTTACGGATCGTTTTTCTGGAGATTCTCTGTCTGCAAACAGGAAAGAATAGGTTCCCTCTTTGCAGATAGTGAAAGGGTAGGTGACGCAGACCTTTTTGCGGGCCTACTTATTCTCCCCATTGACCATTTTTTGATTGATATTGGTTCTTGAGGTATTCACTGCCTGCAAACAACGTAGAATAGAAATATTCTGTCTAGTCTTTGCACACAGTGATAAGATAGGTAGTGCTGACTATTGTCCCCATTGTGACCCGTCATGCCTGTCTTCTCCCCACTGATTGATAGCTGGTTCGGCCCGGACCGTTTATTAGAGGTGGACCATCTAGCTCCGCTGGAAGGCACCCCTAATAAAGAAATGTTCACAAAGTATGGATTAATTGCCATAGCCTATAGAAAGCTATGGCATAAGTATACCAAAGCAAATCAAGAGAAACAGTGGCCACTGGTAGGATCCTTCGATCTTGATAAAATAGAAACGTTAGAAATAGCCCTTTGTAGTAGCAAGACCACGCCTATTATGCTCGACAGTCTCGGTATGTGGCGCAAAGAAGCAACGCAGCGAAAGGAAAGAGACGAAGTCAGAGTAGGTAAAGAAACACGACAGGTGACCTTCCAAGCGTCTGGTAGGCCAAAGGAAGGGGCAGCGACGACACAGTTCCGAGGATTAGACACAAAAAGGGAACAGTGTAAAGGGACGTACCGACAGGATAACCCCGAGACACAACGACCCGAAAGTAACCCCCCGACACTACGCGCAGGACGAACAGACTTAAGGCAAAACCAATGTGCTTTTTGGGAAAGCCCAATGCCCGACTCTACGGAACATAGGTAAGAGCGGAAGGCCGACAGAAATAACAGACCGGCAGAAAGGGAAAAGGCGCGAGACAAAGACGAATCAGACTAACACGGACAAGACAGATAGAACTACAATGTTTGATTATGCCCGATGGCACAGATTTCGTCAGACCAATTTCAACGACATGTTTGAGTTCTGGGACTGATTACTCTCTGCCCCCCTCCCCCCCCCCCCCACACTCTGAAAAACAAAAGCAATTACAGGCCTGCGTAGACAACGCCCCGTTAGAAAAAGGACTCAAGGAAGCCAAATCTCTGTTATATAATTTAAGATTTAATTACGGTAAAAATAACACACAACCAACGATAAATAGAAAAACTAGTAAAACATTCTTCCAAGTAAAACTGTACCAATAGGAGCAATACAAAACATATTACGCTCACTCCGGAAGTTCCCAAAATGTAACAGGTCAACGGTCCAGCCCATCCGGAAGGTGAAACACACAGCACGTGTGGGGCGGGGCCTGCCGACAGCCATAGACCAAATAGGTCGCCGGCGAGAGTATACAGGAGGCTCCATGGGCCCGGCGGGAAAATGGTCTCCCCATCCTCTCCTTCCTGGGGCGGCGTCCCCCGGGCCACGAGTAGGGAGGGGGCTGATGCAGATGACCCCCTCCCTCGTATCTCCTGGTCCGGCCATCGCAAATTCCTCCGCTGAACTGGTGCAGGGTGGGGCTGGGAGGAAGAGGCGACGCGGACGAGCCTCTTCCACCTCCACAGGTAGGAGGTTTCCCAGCCCCCGGCCCGGTGCCGAAATCCTCCAGCCGGGCAACGGATATACCTGCGCAGCACAGAACATACAAATGTCCAACGGATATACCTGCGCAGCACAGAACATCCAATGTCCGACGGACCTATTTCCGTAGCACAGAACATACAATGTCCGACGGGCATACTTGAGCAGCACCGGACATACAATGGTCCTCCAGAGTACTCGCCGAGTCAGGGGTGTAGGGTGGTCATCATGTACACCCCTGATTCGAAGGAACGGCGTGGGGTGCACTGGGAGAGGGAGGCGGCGCGAACGAGTCTCCCCCACCTCCTCAGGTAGAGGCGCCACAGCTGCATCCTAGCGCCCCGAGCCAATGTCCTGCTCCAACGGCACGGTGCTCCATTTTTTTCTCGCCCCAGAGAAGTCTCTACCACTCTTGAAGACACGACGAAGGGCGGCTGCTGCAGGGTCTCAAAATGGCGTCTGGGTCCCTGGAAGGCGGGTCTAGGCCGCTGGAGTAACTTTGTCCGATATTGCAACTCAGGCGCTTGCCTGCCTGGGCACGAGCCCCCACCTCCGACAACATCCCCACAGTTTTGAAGATTCTACCAGAGTCCTAGGAGCCTTCGGCCCCTACAGGCTTCCGGTGGGGAACAACTGCCTTGATCACTAATGAAATGACCACGACATAGCCACAAGATGGTGGTGCTCTCGTGTCAGCACCAGCTTCAGTCTGAATCATCCAAAAATATTGTGGGCTAACGGATTCGAGTAAGTTCCGGCTGAACCTCAACGTGACCCGGTAAGGAAGACTCTACCTCCCTCCCCCCCTTTTTTGATTGACGGTCCACATTACCAGCCCCTCTGTTAGCACAGGTTTTGGACTGCCGAAAGGGACTCTGGTGCAACCAACCCGGCATCGCCCAAAATGGCGCCGGTATCAATAGGAACTTACGAACACCGCATGGTGTTCTTTAGCTAACAAGACTTGATGTTCTGAGATATGTATGTGAACCTTTGTACACTTGACGAAAAAGGGAGGAGGGTTCACTTGGCGAACATTTGAAAGGATCCCGTTAAAATGTTGATTTCAATATACGATTTATTATGATATTTATTGTAACCGATACATAACGTAGCTTATGACGCACGCCCACGGTATACATCTAGGAAATGTGATTGCAATTAGTCTGACTGTGTTTCAATTTATGAAATAAATACCCTCTGATCCCTCAATTATTAATAGACATTTTTAGTTTCTTACAAATAACTAAGTAGACGTTTTTCAATGCTTTTAAAATACTGCAAAAATAGCCGCCCCCTACTGTATGTGCTTCAGCCATCATCGTGTCCGGCCAAATACGATTGCACTCACATATTTACTTACTGAACGATTATGCAAATAAAGGTTTTCCAAACTGTGAACAGGTATCGCATACTTTTGTAAATGTGGGAATTGGCGGGAGGGCTATTCTGTGCGCAACCGTTTTTTTTAAGGTTATTAGAAAATGGTTGTTTGGCCCCAGATTGATGATCGAATCTAAGGTATGATACGCTGCCTCCAAATATGCGACTAGGCTCAGGAACTAACGCATGAAGAAGGACCTCGACTTCTGAGTACGGGTAAAGTGAAGCGGTGTGATAAAGGTATGATGCTCAAAGGTACTAAGGGACAGGGTTGGCCGAAGAACTGATATGCCTTAGAACATCACAGCGTTGGGAATGATTTAAGGATCCCGATAGCTAGATACATCTACAAACCAGATACCTCGCGCTAGGCGCCTCTGATTTCTTTTTAGCGTTTCCCTACACACGATCTATAATGCCACCCTCGGACCCCCCATGAACAACCTATCACACTGCCCGCCCCCTTAACTTCAGAAACCAAGGCCCTAGGGATTATATCCCGAGGAGATAAGACGAGTATGTGGTAAGTAAAGAACTTTCGTGCCCGTACATCTGATATGCTCGAATGTTGTTCCCCCTCCCTTTCTTCCCTTTTCTCCCTCTACAGGTTACATTGGAATCACGACTTGGGTATAGTAAAGATCTGGATCCACGCCATGTCTGATACATGAAACGGACCTACACTGCAAGATGGCACCTAAAGACACCCATCTCAATGCATGTCCTTAATGTACCCGGCCTAACGCTCTTCCGTCCCAAACTGCATGCTTTCTACATTCTAACACAAACCCAAAATGTCTCATGTTGGGTAATGCACTGAATAGCCTAAATAGTACACAGCCACTCTCCATGTCACACGTGTACTATTTAGCCTATTGTTGATCTCTCTCTCTCTCTATCTGTCTCTCTCTCTCTCTCTCTCTCTCTCTCCTCCACACTTTCACTCTTCCTAGCGACTGGCACCTAAGTGGCGAACCACTACCCCTGGTGCACCACCTGATTGGCTCCGAAATACCACAAGTATTTGCACAAATTTGTCCTAAATAAAAATTACATCGATACCACGTTGCTACCTCTCCTTTTCTGCTAAATATTGATGAAACCTAGATTGGCCGAAAAGAAAGGGACAGGTAAGACGACTAAGGTTCCCTAATCTGACCCATATTGAGGGAACTACTTGTCAGTGGCATCCATGATAAAAATGTCTCTGGTAAACGCGACCTTCCCCGTCCCGAAACTATCTCAATACCCAAACAGTAAAAGTGATCGAGACATCCCCATTTTCCCAAAATGCCCCAGTTTCGTATCAGCTGCCCTGGACGAGAGTTTGAAAAATGTCCCTTGCCCCAGTTCGCTATATTCCTAGTTGTTTTCCATTAGACCCCGCTCACCCCAAGGATGAGTTGAATAGTCATCGCAAGCCCCAAATTTTTTTATAAAGCAGCCAGGTTGTAAGAAACTATGTAGAATTTAGATTAATGTTTGCGAAGTTAGGATTAAGTCAAAAATGAAAGAACTTGTTGCAAATAAACCCTGTTGAAAGTAAACTGTTTAGCCGAAAGATAGGATGCATCGATATAATGAAAAATCGTTTAGCCTATGTTCATTCCTCAGAAAGATACCTATCAGACCATGGTGAATAGCACGTTGCACTTTTTTGTAAAAATACAAAGCCCTGAAGAACGGCATGAGCTTCGTAGGACTCGTACTAGGAAAGTGGGTCTCTGCCAGAAGAATTGACGTGACTGTGATAAAATGCAATGAATAAGTATCAGACTTCGTTCAATGTAACGGATGCTTACCCAGTTGCTTAGTGTTGGGAGAGAAATAGATTTATGTGATTACCTTCCTCTGCAGAATCTCTAAAGACTGTCTTTCCAAACTCATTTAAGGGTACCACTGTCGGAGGAGAAAGAGACCGGATGTGGGAGCACGCGGCCTGACTGCAGATCGTGGAACATCAGCGACATTGGCCAAGGTGGGACCGCAGCAGTAAGGAGTCGCAGGACGAGGCACTGTTTCGGACAGAATGAAAGGAAAGGGCTGACCTGAGGCCCCTGCTTTATGATCGACATGTGCCGAAAAGTCCCCGCTCTCTGAACCTGGTTATGGACCCGCCTGTCTAAATTTTCCGTCCCCCTGGTCTGTTCCCGATCTGGCCCTGCTCCATCCCCTCCTCCTCCGACCTACCATAAGGACTACTCGCACACCCCCCTCCCTCCACCTGAACTTTCAACATCCTCTAAATCCTACCGTGCCATCCAGAGAAGGGTATTTCCTGCGTCAAAAGGGAGGGAACTCCGACTAAGTAGACCACGAACTGTGTTAAATCTCAGAACGGTGACCTAAAACACCACCAAGGGTCACCCCAAAGAGAAGCTAAACGAAGTATGTGGTTCTGCCCGCTACCGAGCACCTTGAAGATGATGGAAGCAACAGGAAATACCCACCGCAAAGACCCAAGAACAGACAGACTCCACAACTCAAAGACAATTGCACCCTTCACCACAAATCCTTTTCTGTCTCCTTCTAATGGCCACACTCTGGATTATGGAAGAAAATGCACCTGCTCCAAAAACCGTAACATATTTCTCCCACGAGGTCTGGCGAAACAAAACAAAGACACACTCCTGCCCGCAGACCTCCAACGGCTCAACCCACATGGACATTCCTACTAAAGAACGAATTGTAATGCAGGTGCTCAACAGTGCTAACAGAAGATGACAAAGAATGCTGAGAACTCACTAATAATGGTCCACGACCACAAGACACTGGAAACCCTGATTATTGTTTTTACTATGTCTCATTTCTCTCCCAACCGCCATTGAATTGACTATGCTCCAACCGAGTACAAAAAGAACTTACTTACGTGGTAACCTATCAGTTCCTATGACTATAAGCATCTATGATCTGTACCCAACGCTCTCACACTACATAATTTTTGTCTGATATTGCATTACTATGACTTTCCTGCAACGAGCTTAACGATGAGCCGGCCACTAAGATGAAAAGATTTTAAAATGCGATGTTTATGTACAGTTCCTTCGCCTGGGTTTTTCACTTCCTTACTTATGACCACCGCAGTAGACATAGATAGGAAATAGGCCAACAAGATGTCTTAGAAATGTTAAAGGGAGGACTGTGGAAAATTAATACGGTTTGGTGAACATTATCTGCGCCATCTTCCCTTTGCCCCGATGCCACACTCTTTGTCGCACACCCCCTCCACTTTAGCTACCTTGATCAGAACCACCCTCTGCACACCCCTGACCCCCAGCACGGCTCTTCACCCTCACAAGCACCCCCACGCACTGATCACCCCCGCTCTCACATGCCTTGCGCGTAAGCGGCAGCCATTTTGAGCACCATGGCCTCCCTGCCCTCGCTGATAGCCAGCGCGTCTCTCTCTCTCTCTCTCTCCTAACCTCGCAGGCATCCCTCGCACGCTGACAACCTCCTCCCGCTCCCATATGCCTCAGGTCATAAACCCCCCCTTCAGCGCAGCTCTACCTCGGAATCCCATCCTGTTCCCAGCGCAACACCTCCCTTCATCCCTTTCATGGTCCCAAGTCCTTTGATACAAACCCCTTTTCCTGTGTGTGCCCGTTTGTCTCCCTTGTTCCCAGGCCGCCACCTGGCCCTGCGGATACTGTTTATCACACCCCCGTACAGTAGGAAATTTCCCCCTATCAAAGGACCCTTGAGTCGATCGAACACCCTTCACCCCATGAGATCCGATCAACTCCACACATTCCGTGAATCGGCGGAATGTCCAGCTGCGCAATGATCATCACCTGTTGTGACCAGGGTGGGGATTTCAACTGTAAACGTGTGGGAACGGGTTTGAAGCGGGGATTCCTAGGATGCCTTTCCGAACATCAAAGTATTGACAGATATGTGTTTCATGTAATAAAGCAATAAACCTGTGTATAAGAGGCCAGGCCTCAGAGATGCGGTTAGAGCACCTCGTGACGATACTTGCTGTCTGAATTGATGTGTTCTCCTCCGGAGAGAATAAACCCTCGTTTCCTGCCTTTCAGTCTCCAGCGCCTGCTTCTTCATTAATTAATATTTTGTGGGTAATAGAGGCGACACCGCCGGGCAACATAAAAGGGTCTTTGGTCACTGGTTGTCTATGTACCCTTTTACAGGATAGGGTAATTCCAAACATGGAACACAGGTTAGGACTAATTAAAGTGGCACACGAAGGGCTTGCTTCTGCACACGCTGGCATTTCCGCAACAATATCACTATTAAAACAGAGATATTGGTGGCCTTGCATGAGAATACAAACTAAAAAATATGTATTAGAATGCAAAATATGCCAACAAATGAAAGTATCAACAGTAAAACGACCAGCGCAGACACCCCTTCTCATCTCAGATAAACCATTAGAATGTGTTTACCTGGACCACTGTGGTCCCCTACAAAGGGACGGTAACTATAAATATATCATGGTCGCAGTGGATTCCTGTACGAGATTCATATGGATGTGGCCCCAGCGCTCGGCTGACGCCAGAACGGTTATAAAAGATCTGCGAGTCTTTATCGGCACATACGCAATTGCCATGCTCCATTCTGACCAGGGTCCTGCTTTCAGCTCTCGAGCTTATAAGGAGGCCATGGCCAGCATGGGCGTTGGGTTGCGGTATTCTTGTCCGTCACACCCCGAAGGGAACAGTGTGGTAGAAAGAAAAAACCGGGACATAAAGCAATCTATAACAGCGAAGGTATTAGG
Source organism: Lissotriton vulgaris (assembly GCF_964263255.1). NCBI lineage: Eukaryota > Metazoa > Chordata > Amphibia > Caudata > Salamandridae > Lissotriton > Lissotriton vulgaris. Next base: position 1,583,164,946 of record NC_141693.1, read on the forward strand.
TTCGGGTGATGGGTGGGTCAAACATTTAATAAGTGTCCAGTTAAGTCTAAACAATTTGCCAAGAAATTCTCTAAAAGGTTTCAGCCCATACGAACTATTATTCGGAACTAGAATGCACGTTCAGGACTTAGATAGTCAGGTATCAGTGGTAAAAGATAAGAATAAAGACTTTGACATCAAAGATCGTTTGGCTGTCTTGCAGGACTTGAATGGAACAAGAAAATCCTTAAGCAACATAAAGTTAAAGCAACAGACAACTACCACTGAAGAGGCACCATCAGCCCCAGCAAGGCCTGTCTGTATTCCAAAGATTGGGGATCTAGTCAGAGAGAAAATAGCGGTGAAGAAGAAATTTGGGCCTTCTTACAGAAAAGCAGTACCTGTCTTAGCAATCAACGGAACAAGATCAGTAGTACTACCGTCCCTTGCTGGTAAAAAGGAGAACAGAGTTGTATCAATCGACCTGGTAAAACCACAATCATGTGGCCTATAATCAACAGTAGGCCAAGTGGACTCCCAAGAAATAATAGAATACCCAAATTTGCAACAATTCAAGAGGTTTAAACTGAAAGACTAATCACATTTGATAAACCTGCAATGCACAGAGAAAGACTATTCAATAATGCCATGGAACTCGTGCCCCTTGAAACACAGATTGAATCAGTTCGTCAAGAAACCCCAGTCTACAATGATGTGGCATCAGAATGTGCTACCGAAAGACAAATTGAGAAAACAATTCCAACAATTGACAGAACTGCCTCTGGCTACTTCATCAACTTCGATAACTTTTCTGAAGATCAAAACGACCCAGAAGTGACGCCAGAAACAAAGACTTTTAAAGAAAAAGCTACAGAACTCTTTCATCAACTCAAGGAAATTTATCTTGTTTCTCCATGGTTAGAGTTCTGGTTTGGACTAGGTATATTCTTCCTCCTGCTTTGGCTCATCATGGTACTTTGTTTGGGAAAATTCATTGAGGGAAAATACAGTTCAATGGACACAGCAAGTCAGAACATCAACTTAGTCCTGAAACCACATAAATCATCCCACGTGAAGAAAAGAGAACTATCAACAGTGAATGTGACAGCCAGTCCAATACCCGGCGGGGTAGTATGTGACAAAACTGACTATGAAGTGTATGGCCCGGTTGAAATCTTGAAATATCCTCATCAGTTCAAGGTTTCCTTAAGTGACTTTGTAAAACCAAGTACATTTTCTGATGATTGGGATTTTGAAAGTATAAATAATATGATGTCAGATTTAGTAATGTCAGCTAGATTCACAGAACATGATTATTTACAAGGTTCATCTAATTATGAGCAGATGTTTTGTTACACAGATTACGGTGACAACTACTTGCATAAATCTGCACAACCTAGAAATGTTTTAAAGTATAACCAATGGGAACATTGTGCTACTCCACGTAAAAGTAGTTCTAAAACATTCTATGAGAAATTCCAGTACTTCTCAGGGTTTAACACCAGTGATGCAGAAACGTTTTATTATAAACTATCAGATAAAACAGGGTTGAAAACAATGTTGACAAATACTAAATTGATATATATTCAGAAGCATTTTATGAAAAATTGATGACATTGGTTTTTGATTTTTGGAAAAATAACATTGAAACAAAAACCATCTGGGGTACAAAAGAGTGGCAGGTACAAGGCATAGAAGCATTATTCCGAGCCTGCATGATCCCAGAACAAATGATGTTTTTAAATGACACAATTCACCAAACATCCTGTCTTGGCCTAGCTAAGATTAAAGAACTTAACAAACCGTCTATTCCAAAGCCAATACCTGGTAATGCAACCACAGATATTGAAATAGACGTATCACAAATTTTACATCTAAACAGAACACATCCTGATTGAAAAAAGTGGTTAATCTGGCCTACTGACACAAATAACTGTCAAGATAGATTCCTGAACAAAACACAGGGGATAAAAATGACCAGACCAGACCCTAGATACTCCCAGAGACAACATCCAGGGATAGTAACAACATACAGTGTAGGGAAACTCTGCCTCGAATGGCTAGGATCATTCACACTGGCAGAAATTAAGCAACACTTATCTTTACTTAAAGATGGTGCTGATTTGCGCGATTTCATTCTGGGACCACGCAAACAGCGTCAAAAACGTTTCATAGCGACCAGTATATATGCGGCATACAACGAGGCATGGAAAATTATGCAAATTGAAACAGCAGAGAAAATACGAGAAATTGATCGTATTATTTTGGAAAAATTACTTTCTGTAGTGGACAATGGGTTAATGACTCTGTCCTGTAGAATATATTCACTGGACAGCATTGTATCATCTGCCATAGATTAAGCATGTTTGCAAAAACAACAGGTGATGGACCGAATGAGGATCAATGTCACACATTCAACCCAGTCAAAAGATCTGGGTCCTAATCCATCGTTTTTTTGCACTCCACACCACCCTGGGTTAGACAATGGCGATATGCAAATCAGCTCTGACCCTGTGCCCCATGGGAACAGTCCAGTCCGAACTACAAAAGCCATGTCCTTCCCAGAACGGAATCAAGCATCCGAGGACCGGACCGGTTTCGAGGTAACACCTCTCATCAGCCCGCTAGCTTGACTCCAGTGGTGTGGAGTGCCTGGGACCCACGTCTGGGCATCCCCAGTACACTTATAGCGAGTTTGCAAAAACAACAGGTGATGGACCGAATGAGGATCAATGTCACACATTCAACCCAGTCAAAAGATCTGGGTCCTAATCCATCGTTTTTTTGCACTCCACACCACCCTGGGTTAGACAATGGCGATATGCAAATCAGCTCTGACCCTGTGCCCCATGGGAACAGTCCAGTCCGAACTACAAAAGCCATGTCCTTCCCAGAACGGAATCAAGCATCCGAGGACCGGACCGGTTTCGAGGTAACACCTCTCATCAGCCCGGCTAGCTTGACTCCAGTGGTGTGGAGTGCCTGGGACCCACGTCTGGGCATCCCCAGTACACTTATAGCGAGTTTGCAAAAACAACAGGTGATGGACCGAATGAGGATCAATGTCACACATTCAACCCAGTCAAAAGATCTGGGTCCTAATCCATCATTTTTTTGCACTCCACACCACCCTGGGTTAGACAATGGCGATATGCAAATCAGCTCTGACCCTGTGCCCCATGGGAACAGTCCAGTCCGAACTACAAAAGCCATGTCCTTCCCAGAACGGAATCAAGCATCCGAGGACCGGACCGGTTTCGAGGTAACACCTCTCATCAGCCCGGCTAGCTTGACTCCAGTGGTGTGGAGTGCCTGGGACCCACGTCTGGGCATCCCCAGTACACTTATAGCGAGTTTGCAAAAACAACAGGTGATGGACCGAATGAGGATCAATGTCACACATTCAACCCAGTCAAAAGATCTGGGTCCTAATCCATCGTTTTTTTGCACTCCACACCACCCTGGGTTAGACAATGGCGATATGCAAATCAGCTCTGACCCTGTGCCCCATGGGAACAGTCCAGTCCGAACTACAACAGCCATGTCCTTCCCAGAACGGAATCAAGCATCCGAGGACCGGACCGGTTTCGAGGTAACACCTCTCATCAGCCCGGCTAGCTTGACTCCAGTGGTGTGGAGTGCCTGGGACCCACGTCTGGGCATCCCCAGTACACTTATAGCGAGTTTGCAAAAACAACAGGTGATGGACCGAATGAGGATCAATGTCACACATTCAACCCAGTCAAAAGATCTGGGTCCTAATCCATCGTTTTTTTGCACTCCACACCACCCTGGGTTAGACAATGGCGATATGCAAATCAGCTGGAGTCAAGCTAGCCGGGCTGATGAGAGGTGTTACCTCGAAACCGGTCCGGTCCTCGGATGCTTGATTCCGTTCTGGGAAGGACATGGCTTTTGTAGTTCGGACTGGACTGTTCCCATGGGGCACAGGGTCAGAGCTGATTTGCATATCGCCATTGTCTAACCCAGGGTGGTGTGGAGTGCAAAAAAACGATGGATTAGGACCCAGATCTTTTGACTGGGTTGAATGTGTGACATTGATCCTCATGCGGTCCATCACTTGTTGTTTTTGCATAGATTAAGCATGGGCGGAAAATCCGTTTCGCTCGCGGATTTTGCGGATTTTCGGTAAATTCGCAATCCGCGAGATTCGCGAATCTCCCGCAAAATCCGCAAATCCGCGAGCAGCGGATTTTATGGCTTGCTCGCACTGTTCGCGTGAGTTCGCGGCTTCCCAGTACAACTTCGCGCCCCGCGAATAAGCGCTAAATTGCAGAAATACGATCTTAGCAAAACTGAAACTACTTACCAGGTTCAAAAGTTCAGGCTCATCAATAGTAGCCATTTCCTGTAGTGCTTCCTGAGGGGCCCCTCCAGAATTCAGTTGCCAGTTGCAACTATTATGTGACCCTGCTCTGACCCTCAGAATAGTTACACATATGCCACAAAGGTCCTGAATTACAGCTAAGGGAGACAAGCAGGAGCCAGGCTGGAAGTTCAAATCCATTAATCAGCCCCTAATTCATTATTGTCAGTTGGGGCAGGGCAGGTGTTGTAACTAATTTTGCAATGATGAAAGCACTTAGCAAGTGCAAAAGATCACTAATCAGGAAGCACTAAGGAAGCAGGTGCCAGCTAAAAAAATATTCTGTGACACATTAATCAGCCCCAAATTAATTCAGGTCACTTGAGGCAGGGAAGGTGTGCTTTGCTTTGCCACAATAATGTACACTGACTGGACAACCAGAGGGTGCTGTGATGAAACAGAGGGTGGCATGGGTGGGCCAGAGGGTGGCATGAGTAGTCAGAGAGTGGCAGTGGTGACAGAGAGTGGCAAACACAAAAAAAAAAAAAAAAAATACGCAAATTCGCGAGAATTCGCGGATTTTGCGGATTGCGAGTTCGCAAATCCGCAAAATTCACGAACGCGAGATTTGCAAAATTCGCCCATGCTTACCATAGATATAATAGACAAAGACTTGCTAATGTTACAGCATGGCCAGTCGCAATTGCGTTCTATTGTACAGTTAGGCTGGACGCTGCAAAATCTTCATTCAGGCTATGTGCCTTGGCGTTTAATCAACACAACGTCATTGTTTTCCATCTTTAACCTTACTGATAAACAAATCAGCTTGGCACAGAAAGGAGCAGACTATACAATCCTGAGCATCGAAAAACTTGAGAGATTACCATTGACAATGTCAGAAAGTCCTGTCATTGAATGGATAATACACGGGATTATCACAATTCCGATAACAACTTTCCGATTTAAAAATTGCCTTGAATACATACTGACTGGCCAGTATGAACGTTTGGGTAAAGGTGTGGAAAAAGGTAGGGCCGATGACCTTTTTCAGAGTTGCCCGGCGTTAACCGCCTCTATACCCACTCAAGTTACCAAACAAAGAGGCAGGCGCTGGAGACTGGAAGGCAGGAAACAGAAGTTTTATTCCGACGGAGCAGAACACATCAAATCAGACAACAGGGTATCTTCTCGAGGTACTCTAACCGCATCTCTGAGGCCTGGCCTCTTATACACAAGTTTATGATTCTTTATTGCATGTCACACATTCTTGTAATGCTTTGAAGTATGAAAGGACATCCTCGGGATCCCCGCTTCAGGCCCGTTCCCACACGCATTTACAGTTGAAGTCCCCACCCCGGTCACAACAGGTGATGATTATCGCGCAGCTGGTCCTTCCGCCGATTCACTAAATGTATGGGGTTGATCGGATCTCATGGGGTGGGGGCTTTGATCAACTCGTAGATCCTTTGATGGGGGAAGCTTCCTACTGTATAGAGGGGCAATAAACAGTATCCGCAGGGCCAGGTGGTGGCCTGGGAACGAGTAAGACAAACGGGCACAGAGGAAAGGGGGTTTTATCAAAGGATCCGGGATCATGAAAGGAATGGAGGGAGGTGTCGCGCTGGGAACAGGATGGGGTTCCGAGGCAGAGTTGTGCTGAAGAGGGGGTTATGGCCCAAGGCATGTGAGAGCGGGGGCTGTCAGCGCGCGGGGGGGATGCTTGCGAGGTCAGGAGAGAGAGAGAAAGACGCGCTGGCGGTCGGCGATGGGCAGAGAGGCCATGGTACTTAAAATGGCTGCTGCTTACGCACACGAATGGGCTCGAAAAGGGGGCAAGATGGCGCCGATAATGTTGACACTGCAGTCTAGGTTTTAACAGTCCTCCCTTTTCAACATATCTAGCCAGCTTGCCTACTCAACGTCAATCTGCATTAAATTCCTAACCTCAGCATCATATAATGCTCCCATGCGTTCCTTTCCAAAGTCCACAGTCTTAGGGCAAATACAATTTGCACATAGCGAACACAGAGGCAGCAGGCATTGAATTCCTAAGCATAACCCACATATTATAACTATAGGAATCAGGATAATGGTAAACAGTCTCCAGCCCCAGTTCTTAACAGTACTCCAGAACCATCCACCAAGCGACCATTCTTCCTGCTCCTGGTGAACTTCTGAGGAGAGTCTGTGGAGGTGTTCGATGGCCTTGTACACTGAGGGTGAGTTGTCCGGTATATATGTACAGCAGCTGAACCCAATAATGCGGCATGCTCCACCACGGTCCGCTAGAACCACATCTAGCACAAGGCGGTTCTGGAGAGCCACCAGGCGGACAGCTTGAAGCTCGGCTGTGTTGTTTGCAAGGATACCAGCTGGGTTGTTCATTGTTGTTTCGACTGCCTGAGTCAGATGTCGGATGGCACGGCTGTTTGCCATCGGGCCCCAGAGTGGAACAAGTCCCTTCATAGCATTGAGGAACTGTGCTCCTGTTGAGTCGGCTTGTTCAATGTCCTTGGCTCGTTTCTGTCTATGGTGATTCGCTGGAGCCACATAGGTCGGTGGAAGGATGAAGGAGATAAAACAAGTGCCCCCCCCCAGCCTTTGGGGAGCCAGGTGTAAGCCTTTGTGCCGCAAACAAAGTACATGTTTGGAGAGGATACGAAGGAAGGTGGATCGGTAGAGTCCAAAGTTCTGGTGAAGCGGCACGCACTTCGGCCCACCAGCTGTGTCCCAAGCCCTTCTATGCACATATGGCCTGTGACGTTGATGACAGATAGAGCCACAGTCAGAGTGGCAGCTGTTCGCTTCCGTAGGTAGGAGAAGGTGGGTCTGGTTGGATTGTTGAACACCTGCATTTCAATTCGTTCTTTAGCAGGGATGTCCATGTGGATAGAGTCGTTGGAGGTCTGCGGGCAAAAGTGTGTCTTTGTTTTGTTTCGCCAGACCTCATGAAAGAAATGTGTCATGGTTTAGCTGGAGGTGGCATTGTCCTTATAGCTTTCTTGCAGGAGGATCAGCTAAGCAAGGCAGGAGCCGTGAATTGAGAAGGGTGAAGGGATGAAAGGTATCGAATGTCCAGTGGCGTGGGGTAGCAACCCACAGATCCAGCAGTTGGTGGCATTGGTGGCAAGATTGTGTTGATGCAGCAGCTGCACAAAGGAGTTGTTCCAAAACTCCTTTCGTCTTTCTCTGAGTTGAGGAGAGAGCGAGATCAGATAATGTTCCTTCATGGTGGTAGGCTGTGCAGTGGTCAGGAATGTTTCATGAGCAGGTGCATTTTCTTCCACAATCCAGAGCGTTGTCATGAGGAGAAAACAGGAAAGGATTGTGATGAAAAGTGCAATTGTCTTTGAACTGTGGATTCTGTCTGTCTTTGGGTTTCTATAGCGAATCTTCGGATGTCCGGTTGCTTCCATCACCTTCTTATCGGGCGCTTCCATCACCTTCTTATCGGGCGCTTCCATCACCTTCTTATCGGGCGCTTCCATCACCTTCGAGGGAGCTCGGTAGCGGGCAGAACCAAAGACCTCGTCTGGCTTTCTCTCCTGACAGCCCTTGTTGTGTTAGGCCACCGATCTGAGAATTATGACTTAGTCAATGGTCTGCTTAGCCGAAACTCTCTCCTTTCATCGCAGGTTATACCCTTCTTTGGATGGCACGGTGGGGTCAGGAATCTTTGCAAGTTCAAGTGTCTCTGTGTCTGGGTAGCAATCCAACGATGGTCGATCTTTGTTCAGGAGCTCTTCCTGGGTGGTCACGTCTTCGGTTGTCATCAGAGTCGGGGGAATCTTCTTACAATGGTGCGCATGCACCCAGGTCCGCTTTCCTTCCACTCTAAGAGCTGTTCGGGTGGCGAGTAGGACTTGCCAGGGGCCCGCCCACCGGGGTTCCAGACTCTTGGCGCGCTGGAAATTCTTTATGAGGATAAAATCCCCGGGTTGCAGGCTGTGTCCGGGACCCCTGGAAGCGTCAGGGATGGCATGCAGCACCTGTTGGTGAATGACAGACAGAGTTTCAGTCAACTTATACAAATAATCAGACATTAGGACGTCCGGGACGTCATGAATGGAAGTCGGTTTTGGTGCAGACCAGACGCTCATGGGTCGGCCGAAAACGACCTCGTAAGGTGTCAAGTGGTGTTTGGTGGGGGTGGAACGCATCGATAGCAATGCCAGTGGGAGAGCGTCTGGCCATTTCAGTCCTGTGGTAGCCACTATCTTGGCTAATTTTAGTTTTAGTGTGGCATTGTGTCGCTCAACAAGTCCCGCAGACTGGGGGTGGAAGACTGCATGGAACTTCTGCTTGATACCCAGCCCCTTTAAAATGAGCTGGATAACTTCGGCTACGAAATGGGGGCCATTGTCGCTCCATAAAATTCGACAAAGGCCGTAGCGAGGGAAAAATTCTTTTAGCAGTACTTTTGCAGTGGCCATAGCAGTGTTATCACGGGTTGGGTATGCTTCCAATCATTTGCTAAATGCACACACCACGACAAGTACGTATTTCAGGCCTTGGCATCTGTCTAGTTGGATGTAGTCCATCTGCAGGACTTCAAACGGGTGATTGGGAACCCCGAACCCTCCCCGGGGTACCACAGTTCCTTTCCCAGGGTTATGTTGCAGGCATATCAAGCATTGTTGGACCAGACGTTTGGCGGAGTCTGTGATTTTGTTGTTGTGCCAAACTCTGGAGACAAGTTCAATCATGGGGGCTGATCCTATGTGAGCAGGGGAGTGTGCCATAGTCAGTATGGGAATCAGGTATGAGTCAAGTAGCAACCATTTGTTTGTGTCTTTGGTCCGCCAGCAGCCTTCGTCGTCTTTCAATCCCACCCGTGCCCATTCAGTCAATTCGTGTTGTGTGCTAGCCATTTGAATGTCCCTAATAGTGTCCCTAGCGTCGGTCCATTTCTCTGCTTGTGACCTGGTCACGTACATGCGTGTCGTCGTCCTATTTTCAGCTGTGGTTCGAGCAGTGATGTCGGCTAGTGCATTTCCCTGTCCAATAACGTCTGTCACTTTCTTGTGCGCCTGGCATTTGATGACCGCAAGTCTTTTGGGGAGAAGGACAGCTTCGATCAGGGCGGAAACTAGATCTCCATGTAAGATGGGAGTGCCGTGTGAGGTCAAGAATCCCCTTTCCTTCCAAAGGAGCCCAAAATGGTGAACCACCCCGAAGGCATACTGGCTGTCGGCGTAAATGTTCGCTGTGGTTCCTGCTGCTAGGATGCATGCTCGTGTCAGGGCAATCAGTTCCGCTGCCTGTGCAGATCGTTGTGTAATACGGGCTGTCTCTACTACAGTTCGGGCCGTGGTGACTGCATAGGCAGCTGAAGTGGTGCCATTGGGGAGTTTGATGCAAGAGCCGTCCACCCACAGCTCTCCGTCAGGGTCAGGAAAAGCGGTGTCTCTGAGGTCAACTCTACTTCTAGTCTGTTCGTCCGTGAGGGTCACACAGTCATGTACAGGGGGCACGCTGGGATCGTTTTCCGGTAGGGGCAACAAAGTTGCTGGGTTCAGTGTGGTGCATCTTTTCAGGGTGATGTGGGGTGCAAGCAGAGTCAGTTCGTATCCAGTCAGTCGTGCACTCGTCAGGTGTTGCGTCTTGGTTTGGTTCAGGAGGGTGTCAACTGCATGGGGTACTAGTACCGTGAGGGAATTCGAGAGCACGATCCCCTCACTCTGTCGGATAGAGATAGCAGCAGCAGCTACAGCTCGAAGGCAGGCAGGCAAGGCTCTGGCTACGGGGTCAAGAGTGGCAGAGAAGTAAGCGCACGGTCTTTGCTTTGGGCCAATGGACTGGGTCAGGACAGATAAAGCACACCCCTCCCTTTCGTGAGCGTAGAGGGAGAAGGGCTTTGTGTAGTCGGGGGTGCCTAGGACAGGGGCCGAACAAAGGGCATCTTGTAGTTCTATGAAGGAGGATTGGCATTCAGGGGTCCAAGGGAGTGGGAAAGGGACATCTTTAGCTAGCAGAGAAAGCAGTGGTTTCACAATGAGGCTGAAGTTTGGTAACCACTGTCGGCAGAAGGAGGTGAGGCCTAGTAGGGAGCGGACCTGTTTCTGAGTCTTAGGGACAGGGGTTTCAAGAATAGTTTGGATCCGGTCGGGAGTAAGTTTCCTCCCGTCTTTGGACAAAAGGTGGCCTAAGTAAGTGACCTGGGGTTGGCAGAATTGCAACTTCTTCTTGGAGACCTTGTGGCCATTTTCCACAAGGAAGTGCAGGAGTTGAATGGTGGCTGTGACTGCTAGTGGAGTGGTGTCGGCCGCCAAAAGGATGTCATCGACGTATTGTATTAACACCACTCCATCGGGTAACTGGACCTGATCCAGTTGTCTCTTGAGGGCCTGACTGTAGATGCTGGGGCTTTCTGTGTAGCCTTGGGGTGCTCGGCAGAACCTATATGAGCGGGCTTTTAGGGTGAAGCCGAAGAGAAATCGGCTGTCTGGGTGGATGGGGATAGAGAAAAATGCGTTTTTGAGGTCGATGACAGTGAAGGTGGTGGCAGTAGAAGGAATCAAAGTCTGGATAGTGGTGATGTCTGAGACCACGGGGTACTGGGGTACAACCACTTTGTTGATCTCTCGAAGGTCAATGATGAAGCGGTATGCTTTCTCATCTCCCTCTCCTTGTTTCTTGATGATGGGCAAGATAGGGCTGTTGCAAACGTTGCTAACCACTTCCTCTACCACTCCTGCGTCTATCAGTGACTGAATAATCTTTACCAATGCCTTCTCGCCTTCAGGCGATATCCGATATTGTGGAAGTTTTGGGAGTATTGCGTCCGGTCGAACAGTAATGTGCACTGGGTCGATCATCATGCGTCCTACGTCCGAATCTGTCTTGGCCCACAGATACGGAGGCAGAGTGTCAAGCAGGGACGTGTCAGCGTCATTGATAGAAAACATGCGTCGGGAAGGGCAATGTCTGAGCAGAATGGGGTTGTCGTACAGGAAAACTCGAACTCCATCTTGGGAACATCTAATAGTCGCTCGGAAGTGCTTCAGTAAGTCAAGTCCCATAATGGCTTCAGGAGTATTGGCGGAAAGCAAAAACGTCGTGTCAGTGGTATTGTTTTCTAAGTCGAAGGGGATCGGAGTGGACAAAGGGTTAGTGGAGGGCGTTCCATCGAAACCTATCGATGTCACAAGTGAGCTAGACAAGGGTGCCCTTGGAATCAGTCGTTTAGATAACGCACTACGTGCTGCGCCAGTGTCTACCAGAAATGGAGACTTTGTACCCAGGACCTTAGCAGTGACATAAGGACCTTGCTGGTCAACATAGAGCTCGACTGGATCCCTCCCTTGCCCTTGGCAGTCCTATGCAAAGTCGCGGGCATCGTCGCAGTCAGACTGCTGGTACTGGTTCTGTCTGGGTCGGTCAAATGTATTTGGTCTGTGTGATTTATCGTTAGTTGTGTCATTTACGGGCCCTCAATGCTGTCCTCTATTTCTCGGTCCACCTGCTACGTCCTTGGGGTCCCTATTTCTGATCATCTCCAACAGGACCGGACACTGGGATTTCCAATGGCCGAATCCTTTACAGAAGGCACACTGGTCCTCGCTAATGTCTGTACGTCCAATGTGGGGTGTCGAGGTGCGGTCTTTAGGAGGTGCGTTCCTAGGGACATTTGTCTGGTAGTTTCCTTTGTATTGCTCTCGTCCTATTGTCACCCCTTGCAGTTGTGCAATCATCACCCTCTCTTTTAAGTCTTTCTTCTTTTTCTCTGTTGCTCTATCGTTTTCATTTTTCTGGTGTTCGTAATATTGGGCCATCTGAAGGATAGCCGCAGGTTTGGAGGCCGCCCAACTACTCTCGCTGGCCTGCAGTTTCTGGGAGACCTCCGGTGACAAACCCTTAACATAGTTCTGGACAAACAGATGGTGTCCAGTTGCAGTGGTCATGTCCTGGCCGCTGTAATCGGAGAACACCGTTTCAAACCGGGAGAAGTATTCCGATACATCTTCCTGGGGTTTCTGACGACAAGCCGTTACTATCGACCAGTCCACTTTCTTTTCTGGAATCAGGGTTTTCAATTTCTGTACAATTTTATCTGGGAGGTCTAAAATGGATTTCAAAGGCTTCTGTCCAGGCTCTCGTTGTTTATCTACGCCATTGAGTTGTGACCAGGTATGTCCGAACAGCTCAAGGTGGTCGACTTTCCGGATTTGCTTCCACACATCAGCTGGTAGACATAACCCGAAAAACAAGTCGATATCAGCCAGGGTCATAATCGTTGAACCTAGGGCTGTACCTAATTCAGTATAGAAGGCAGTGGGGTTTTTACGTAAATCAGGCAGAGATTTCCGAAACGTCAGAATCTCTTGCCGATCCCATGGCTGGTAGACCCAGTTGTACACTACCCTCCCTCTTGCATCTTGGTGGTTGACGCCATCGTGTGTTCCTTGACCTCGTGGAGGAACCCAGTAGGGGGCAGCCTCTCTTATTGGCATCATGGTGCTAGCTCGCTCAGTTTGTGGTTCGGTCGCTACGGGTGTCGTGGGTTTAGCTTCCGATTCCTGTTCAGTGAGGTGGCGGAAAACCTCAAGCGTACGCGTAAGGAGGTCCGTCACATCACACTCGCCCTCATCCCCGATATCGACCTTCCTGTACAGGCTCTCTGGACCTTTATCTCGATATCGGTCCTCGTACGCATTGAAGACATGATAACACAGTCGAACGGCAAAATGTCGTCTGTGACTCCCTGCATACAAGTTGAACATATCCGTGATGTACTCTTCACTTTCCTTTCTTTCTACCAATGTCCTCACTATCTTGTCAATCCCTGCTCGCTCATCCTTGCTTAATCTGTTTGTTCTTGCGGAATCAGCCTTTCGGGTCTCAGGGTCATCTAACACTGTTGCTTGTGCTGTATCTAATACAAGGGGTTCGGCCGGCACAGAGGCCATGGGGGCCGAAGCTCTGGTACTACTCTCGTCTGTGCTTGGGGGTAGCCGGTGCTGTGCTAAGGGTTGGGAAGGGGCATATGGAGGGGGCATGTAGATGATCGGAGGACCTAACAAAAGATCCTCGTTGGCTCGCTGTTTCAAGGGCAATTCAGGATAGAGCGTAGAGGGCGTTCTAACCGGACACTGGCTCGATGTTTCTACCTCTAGTTTCTGTTTGGCTTCCTCTCTTTCCTTAATCTCTTCTTCTAATTTCTTAGCAGCTAGGTGGGCTGCCTTTCGCAGCTCTTTTCCCAACCTACTCTCATTTCTCTTTTTACGCTGTTCGGTTTCTTTGCGCCACATGCCGAGACTATCAAGCATAGTGGGCGTTGTCTTGTGTTTCCCAAGGGCTGTTTCTAGCTCGCTTATTTTATCCTCGTCGAAGGATCCTATCAGTGGCCACTGACTTTCTCGATCCTTTTTCGTATATTTATGCCACAGTTTGCTATAAGCTATAGCGATCAATCCATGCTTCATGAGCATGACCTTATTAGGGGTGCCCTCCAGTGGAGCCAGATGGTTCATCTCTAATAAGCGGTCCGGGCTAAACAGGCTACCAATCAGTGGGGAGAAGATAGGCATGACGGATTACAACGGGGACAAAAGTCTGCACTACCTATCTTATCACTGCGTGCAAAGACTAGACAGAATATTTCTATTCTTCGTTGTTTGCAGGCGGTGAATACCTCAAAAGAACCAATATCGAACAGTCAATGTTCGGTCAATCAAACAATCAATGGGGAGAATAAGTAGGCACGTATGGTTACAATGGGGACAAAAGTCTGCGTTACCTACCCTTTCACTACCTGCAAAGAGAGAACCTGTTCTTCCCTGTTTGCAGACAGAGAATCTCCAGAAAACAATCCGCGAACAACAGTTCGGGCCAAACAATCAATCAGTGGGGGAGGAAGATAGGCACGACGGATTACAACGGGGACAAAAGTCTGCGTTACCTATCCTTCACTGCTTGCAAAGGGAGAGCCTGTTGTTTCTCCGTTTGCACACAGTGAATCTCCAAACAAATCAACAAAAGAGTAATACTAGTATTTTCCAAACAATCAAACAATCATTTCGCAATTTGTCGTGTTTACACGACCTTACCCGGACCGCATGGACAGTTTCTTGTCTTCCGAATCCAGCGCCCGATCGTCCTCTATTCTTCGTGATCTTCGCGGCACTCCTGATGGTTCCCAGTCAGGACCGTAGATCACTCGAGAGAGGTCTGTTCGGAACCAGTGAAGTTCGGATGATCAGCTGTCAGACGAGGGTCTATCGGACAGGAGCTCTCCCGATCGTTGCAGTCGTTCACTCTGTCGTCAAGACCTCTCCCACTGGATCCACGAGTCGGCGATGGGCCCCACGTTTGGGACGCCAATTGTGGAAAAAGGTAGGGCCGATGACCTTTTTCAGAGTTGCCCGGCGTTAACCGCCTCTATACCCACTCAAGTTACCAAACAAAGAGGCAGGCGCTGGAGACTGGAAGGCAGGAAACAGAAGTTTTATTCCGACGGAGCAGAACACATCAAATCAGACAACAGGGTATCTTCTCGAGGTGCTCTAACCGCATCTCTGAGGCCTGGCCTCTTATACACAAGTTTATGATTCTTTATTGCATGTCACACATTCTTGTAATGCTTTGAAGTATGAAAGGACATCCTTGGGATCCCCGCTTCAGGCCCGTTCCCACACGCATTTACAGTTGAAGTCCCCACTCCGGTCACAACAGGTGATGATTATCGCGCAGCTGGACATTCCGCCGATTCACGGAATGTATGGGGTTGATTAGATCTCATGGGGTGGGGGCTTTGATCAACTCATGGATCCTTTGATGGGGGAAGCTTCCTACTGTATAGAGGGGCAATAAACAGTATCCGCAGGGCCAGGTGGCGGCCTGGGAACGAGTAAGACAAACGGGCACAGAGGAAAGGGGGTTTTATCAAAGGACCCGGGATCATGAAAGGAATGGAGGGAGGTGTCGCGCTGGGAACAGGATGGGGTTCCGAGACAGAGTTGTGCTGAAGAGGGGTTTATGGCCCAAGGCATGTGAGAGCGGGGGCTGTCAGCGCGAGGGGGGGATGCTTGCGAGGTCAGGAGAGAGAGAGAAAGACGCGCTGGTGGTCGGCGATGGGCAGAGAGGCCATGGTACTTAAAATGGCTGCCGCTTATGCGCACGAATGGGCTCGAAAAGGGGGCAAGATGGCGCCGATAATGTTGACACTGCAGTCTAGGTTTTAACAAAGGATACATTAAGTCAGCATGGAAATTACCATATACACACACTTGCAGCAGTGACAGCAACAAAAATTTATTTCTTAGTGGTGAAAATTGCAAACATTCACTAAGTGGTATACTTTTGTGTCAGGGTATTAATTTACATGGAGCTTGTGTAGGAAATTCGAACAATCTTTCATGCCACCAACATGTCTCACCTGCAACGCAGATAGAGCCTTTCTTTAAGCCGCTCTCGAATGGGAGTTACATTCTAATAACGGATCACAGCTGTTGTGGCCTTTTGCCAGTAAAAGCCTATCTCGTAAGTGTAACATCCATGGTCAAATGCTTTATGCAAGCATTGTTTCCAAACGGCCCTGAAGACTCAGAGACTCCCATATGGCCTCGTTTGAATGTCTCTTCTATACGTATTGATACTTTAAGCAGAATGAAGTCTGTGCTTTTGCAGACAACAGTGCCCATCACGTCATCAAAAGAGACGTATGATCTCCAAGTTGCAAGGACGGCTTTGGAGATACATGACCTTTTATCAACAAATTGCCCTGTGCAGAAATGCTTAGCGAAATTCTAAACATGTCAGATGCCGTAGGTATCCCAGGCATATTTAAGACCATTTTTACGGGACTGTTAACACCATTCAAAGCAGTCTTGGGCTTAATTCCAAATTTTGTCCATTCTGTTTTTGGCGGCATCCCGCTAATTTTGGGACTTGTAGCAGGAATTTTATTTTTGACCCTCCTGCTCCGATATGACAAGCCAAAACACAGACATGACTCCGGCAGGAATGGAAGAAACGATCCTAGCACTACGCTACCGGGACCGAATAACTAGAGTCCTTGGATTGGCCAGGCTGAGAGATCTGAACATGACCTGGTTTCTTTCATTCAGACCTATATGGCAGACCTGCATCTTACCTGTGCTTCGATGTATGCTATGCGGAGAGGAATGCGTGTTAGACACCTGTCTTGCACTTCCATCTGCAGTACCAATGGATATCGATACTTTGCTAAGTCCTGTAACGGCTCACGCATTGTGTTGTCCCCAGCGGCTACCAATCCTGATGACGGCATTCGTTGAGACTCCTGTACTACGACTAGGTGGTGACAGTGGAGCGAGAAATAAAAGCAACATCACCCAGGTACGACCTTCTGTGAGCATTACGGATCCTGAGTTTGATGACAGCAATCATTCGCACACCTGCCAATTATCAGCATTATCGAACTTGGTTGAACTGTCACCTGATTTTGTAGACCAATTTTTTGAGAGTTTGTCTGATATGATGTTCTCCCCTGAACAGAAACAATAATTTTTTGGAAAGCATTCCGACACACAGCGTTCCCATGAACTCTGAATTCGGCCTTCAGTTTTGATCAACAAAAACTGCTGAAAAGCGTTGGAACTCTATTCCCCCGTTCACAAGAAAATATTTTTGGGATTGACTATTTCTCATAATATTTTCCCCCTTTTTCTGGCACATATTCTTTGCTTAAAGTAGACCTATTCATAGAGAACAGAACTTCTATTTTTAGTAAATCTAGAGACAAAATAACTTACATCAGCCTCTAGCAAATTTTACAGCAATGCATTTATATGTGATGAAATTATATCGCCCTTCTTTTCTGTATAAAGAGATATTTCATGTGTTATTTTTCGCAAAATCGTTCAACTGATTACATATGCTATAATTTTTGAATGATTCCTATGCTTAGAGACGTACAGTGCCTATTTTTTTATGTACTTCACTAACACCTGTTTCAAATGCGAATATGTATTTTGGGGTGGGCAATGTTACACATGCATCTTATTGCTTTAGTTTTTAGTAATTTGATGGACATAAAATCGTGGAGTGGGTGTCGCGTTCTAATCTAGGACCCCGATCAATACTGTGACCTTATACGGCTATAATCCATTCATACCTCTATAATGGCATAAAACGATCAGAGACATATTTCAGCCATGTTTCAGAAACATATTTTAGAAGCATATTTCAGAGACACATTTCAGAAACTCGCCTCTGCTGCTCATTAACGTACATGACACAGCAGAAGCCACTATCTTAGATTCCTAGATTACACTCCGAGTTCGTCAATAAGATAAAACTCAGCAACCTGGGAAAGCCCCGCTTGCTATGTTTTGATTAGTAATAGAACTCTAATGAGCACTGAAAGGACGATCACTTCCTAGTGACATCTTTATTGACGTCTTATGTCCAAAAACTTACGTCAAACAAGGCACCTTTCAGGTATAAATATTACCAGCGTTGCCTTAAGCAAAGCGCGAACGATGGTGTGCTGAACACAGGAGCAGAACAGCGGTCCCTTGCAGAGCCCAGCAGATGCAACCAGCCCATGGACGCTGCCCCTCCTCCTCCTCTTTGATGCGCTGAGAAAGATGCTGTCTTTTCTCCTGCCGAGAAAATCCAGCTCTGGCGTTTCCAGCCTACTCTTGCGGGTGACTGGGATATCGAGTCCTGAGAGGAGAAACAAGACCTCCAACATTCTATTCCAGAGGTATGGTGTTGACTAAACCCTTAGAGAGAATTCTCGAAGCAAACCTTGGCAAAACCAACTTAACTTAAACTGCTACTTACTCCCTTCCACGTGTTAGGCTTAGGTCAGGGACACTGGGGTAGGCGTAGTTAGAAGCACCAGTTGAGTACGTTAGCCTAATGTATATATGAATGTATATATTTTATTCATTTTAACCATTATATGGCTAAGAAACCATAGCAATGCTTTTACAGTATTATTTCGCAATACTCATTTTACTGTACGCACTTTATATAATAACTAGTATTGCAATTGTGGCAATCCACTTCTCTTGCATGAGAAGAAAGACTGTTCAATAAATAATACCTTTTATTGAAAACGCCCGTCTCTCTATTCTCTGCATCTTAGTGAAAGTAATCTGCACAACTGACTGAGTAAAATAACTCTAATGTTTCACACGACTCTAGAGATTGACTCTTATCTGAGGAGCAAAGTTGTCATGTTTATGCGATTGCTGGAAAACTGAATCCCTTCTTGGCTGTGCCAGGGAAGCTGACCACTTCCTATTCAGACAAGAAAGTTTCCAGTGACCTCTGAGCTAGTTGGTAACAAACCCAATTAAGTTTAGCATAGTCAGTAGAGACCTGAAAGACCGCACTTCTACGTCTATACTGCTGTTTATGTTATTCCAATGCGCAGGGCCTATAGGGAAAATAGGAACTACACTACACAGCCACAGCCATCCTCCCATGTCCTCTGTCATCCAAAAAACACCCCCCCATCATACCACGTCATACTCCCAGTCCATATACTCTCACCACATAAACACCTTCCTCACAGATTGTAGAATCACTGCATAATGCGTGGCGCGATCCCTCGTTGGAGGGGCAGGCCACCGCGGACCCCCCTGCTGCTTCAGGCCAGCTCCCCCGGGGCCGTCATGTGCCCCACTGGCAACTCCTTACTGCCGGTATCATTCGCCTGGTCCTGGTCCCCCCCAAGGTCGCTACAACCTGGAGGGTCCCCAGCACCACCGGGCCTCATGCCGTCCTGGCAGTCCCTCACACCTACCCTAGTAACTCCATGGCACCCAACAGACCCCCTTCACCTGATCGCCTGTCGACCGCCGCAACGCCCCACCACCCCCCAGCAGGAAAAGAGTTCCTAACCTGGCAAAAACCTCACAATGCCCCTTGTCTGCCGGCCCCCCACCCCAGAGAACCATGATGTCTGGGCCATCCACGCCTGAAGGCGGCGTGCCCCACATTGCGTCCAGCTGCAGGGACACGCTACGCTGCAGGGGCCCGCAGGCACCACCCCCTGCACACCGGCTCACGCGGGCCGCTAGCGAAGGCACCATCTCAGAGACACTACAATACAGGCGGTAACCCCGCCCCCGCGCGTCGTGGCTTCCGAGACACGCGAGGCCGGCTGCATGCTAGTAGGGCCCTGGGCAGCCTGGCAAAATCCCACCTCAGCCCTTGCCCGAACCACCATATCCCGCAAGTGAGCCGGCCATGCGGGAGGTGCCGGTCGCCTCCGACAACGGAATTGCTGCTTCCAAGGCCGTCCCTTGAACCGAGGTTCCCGGCGCAGAATTCGGCCGCGGCCTGACCTCTCTGCCCCGACCCGCAGGTGACACAATGCATGCCGGTCAAGGACCGGGAGGGGTATAGCTTCCCCTCGGAGCCTGGCACACAACCTGGGTGACTCAGGGCCCCCCTACCAACCGGCACAACCGTCTGACAACCACGTGCCAGGCATATACACAGATACGTAAGGAAGTGCCTCTGGAGTGAGGTGCGGCAGGGGGTTAAGATTTACAAGATACGAGTTGAATATTTAAGATCCTGGCCAACTGCCGGCCTCCGCCCTTCCCCCGTGGCACCAAAACACAACGCGAGATGCCCCCCCCCTATCTAAGCATGGATGCCGACGAAGCTCCAGCGCACCAAAAGGCCGGTATCAGACCCCCGGTCCCGAGGCCGTGGCCTCAGAGCCGGACCCTGCTGGATGCCCCCCCCCCCCCAAGTGTCCCAGGGAGCCCACAGAGAAATCCCCTCCACACTGACCCGAAGTGCGCCTAGCAAACCAGCCCCACTAACCTGAACAAACTTCTCTCTAAACCCCCCTGGTGGTGCTAAGGTGTCAGGAAGAGGTCGGGTCCTCCTCCTGACACCTTTAATACCTTCTTAAACTCCCGCCCCTTCCCCACTACTCTAAATCCCTCCCACACCTTGTCCTTCCGGCCTTGCGCGAATTTTCCCGGGTGAAGACTGGTCTGCGACCTTCACTTCCCCCGGGGGCCGTCAATCTGCGACATCAGAGCTTAAATGTATAAGCCCCGCGAGGCCCCGCAAATCAATAGTAGTAGCAATTTAGATAAGTGAAGTCCCATCCCATCGTGTTAGCAAGGCAATGATTAGACTCGACAGATACAGTTCTTTCGGGAGGCAGCGCCCTGGGGCACTGAGCGCATAGGCCTTGTCAAGGGCCAGCCAGGGAAAAGGAAAGGCCGCACCGGCCACAACAGCACCTGGGAACCAGGCCCCCCCCCTCGGGTAGTACTTCAGTCCGCAAGTCTTCTGGCCCGATAGCTGGGTCATCGGGGACTCCAGAGCTGTGGGCAGCAGATTAGGCTGGCCTCGCCCATCGCCGCAGGTGAAGGAAAATGCAGCGGGTGTCTAACATGGTGATCAGCCACGTAGGTTGCCAGACACTACGGGACTGGTTCAGATAGCCCGGGGATGTGGAGGACCAGAAGCCGGCTCTACTCAGCCGCAGCAGCAATCAATGCAGCTGACTCTTTGCAACCTAAAACCTCGAAATAGATTTCAATGAAGGATGGTGATTCCCAGGTTTCCCTGCGGCTGGGGTGTGGTGCCCCTTTCGCCTTTTCCTTCTAGTGGTCCTTCAAAGCCCCCTCTCATATCTATGCAAGTACTAGACATCTGCTCTATGAACAGATAATGGTGCACTAGTAACTTCGACAGAGTGAATCCAAGTTCTAAGTATCTATGCAAGTACTAGACATCTGCTCTATGAACAGATAATGGTGCACTAGTAACTTTGACAGAGTGAATCCAAGTTCTAAGATGTTTTGCCTATTATACTGCATTTGTTTCCTTCAGTCACACCCCTGGTCTACACCCACTTACATACATGAATATCCCTCCTAATCAGTCGCGGCCGGCATTACGGGCGGGTGGGGGGGTGGAAATTGGGTTGTCGCGCCGCGGAGAGGATGGGGGGAGGCGGGAGCGGTTTAAGGGGGAAAAATATGTAAAATAAAAGTAAAACATTACCGTCCCACTTTTGGTTAAGTCTCGAGACTCCCGACTCCCGCCGTCTTGTGTTTTGAATTCCTGCAATGCTCGTCATCAGGAAGGTTGCAGGCAGCCTCCCTTCCCTCCACCGCAGTGTTGTGATTGGTAAAACCGTGCCCCACCTGGGTCATTTTCTCTATTTATAGAGAACAGGAAGAGTGGGCGGTGTTGCTCGAGGGCAGGGGGGAGGGGCTGTGAATGTAATAAAATGCATTTTTATATATATATTAACAAATAATCAATATTTTTAGTTATATAATATTAAAAGCATAATTTAAAATATAATTGCATATACATAAAAAGAAACCTATAATATGAATATAAAAATAAATTATATATTATAAGTTAAAACATTAAAATAAATATTTAAAAAAAAAATATTTTACACTACATTAAATCTAACAATACTGAAAACGTTGCATAGTGTAGGAGATAAAATTACTATTCCCACTCCAGCGAGTGGTACAGTAGGGAAAGTGTTGGATAGTGGGTGGATAAAAATTACTATTCCCACTCCAGCAAGTACAACATTAGGGAAAGTGTTGGAATGCGGGTGGGTAAAAATTACTATTCACACTCCAGCGAGTGCAACAGTAGGGAAAGTGTTTGCTAGCGGTGGGGTAAAAATTACTATTTCCACTCTAGCTATTGCAACAGTAGGGAAAGTGTTGGAAAGCGGGAGGGTAAAAAATACTATTGATGAGAATGAAGCACTACATTGGTATAGGATAACTAATTCCAATTGGAAAACGTACAATCAAGTGAGTGTGAATTTGATAAAAGGTTTGCAATTAATATTTACATACTGGTTGTGAACGAAAATAGTATAACTATGCAATATATTATCAAATACAGCAATCTGCTCTGATAGCAAATTCCACATTAAGAATAATAATACTTGGAAGATAATCTAAAGATACCAATATACACAGGGAAACCATGAATGAAAAAGACTAAATTCATTTAAGGTATTTACAACAAGTAAAAGTTTCTAACTTTCATGTGCAATGTTTATAGGTTAATATTGGGGGAACCGCAATACTGGAAACATTTAGAAAAACAAAGGAGCAAAGAAGAAGCCAATCTATATAGTTTTGAATGCATTCAATATTATGATGTTTCAGTGACTGGCAAATAAGTTGACAATAATCTATGGTGTTCTACGGGATGAGATATAATGTCATGTACATGTTGTCGATGTCAAAGAAATAAAAGAAGAAACTTTATGCTTTGTAATCAAAACAATGTATATATAAAAAAAAGAATGTTGATATAAACTGACTACATTTAAAGTTAGTTTCCTGGGTTAAAATGCAGTGTTTTATTTGTGTATGTTGTTGCTTTTAGTTATTGAGTGAGGTGCTCAGCATTAAATAAGAGTGCACAATGAAATTGTAGATAAAGTTGTTGTTTTATGAAAAATACTGATGTATATTTTTTCTATGTTTGTAACAACCCTAAAGAAGCAAAATGAGTGTGTGAAACACGTAGACTGTTTAAGAATGTACTATTTGTAAGAATAAAAGAAGACAACACAACAGAGTCTGCTGCCAGGATACAGTTATTTTTTTATCATATATATATATATATATATATATATATATATATATATATATATATATATATATATATATACATACATATATATATATATTACCTCCAAAGCGGTTCCTTTGCTGGAGTTTACGCAGCGCTCTCGTATGTGCGGTATCCTGCGGCAGAACCAAGCCGCTATTATTGCCACAACTTCTACCAGCAGGGAAAACAACGGGTCGCACAGCCAACCATAGAAAACCTGATGTATATTTTTTCTATGTTTGTAACAACCCTAAAGAAGCAAAATGTGTGTGTGAAACACGTAGACTGTTTAAGAATGTACTATTTGTAAGAATAAAAGAAGACAACACAACAGAGTCTGCTGCCAGGATACAGTTATTTTTTTATCATATATATATATATATATATATATATATATATATATATATATATATATATATATATATATATATATATATATATATATATATATATATATATATATATATATATATATATATCCACAACTTTTCCCACGATCGTGAGCAAGGTGGCGACACACCGAAACGCGTAGATCAAATGCGCTATTTGCCCTGTGTAATTCAATAATAAAAGGAGATTGCTGTTAAAACTCCAACTGGTTGTGCGACCCGTTTTTTCCCTGGTGGGAAAAGTTGTGGAGATATTGAGCGGCGTTGGTTCAGCCGCAGGACAACGCACATGCATGAGCGCTGCATGAATCCCGAGTGTGGAACCATTGTGGAGGTGATATATATATATATATATATATATATATATATATATATATATATATATATATATATATATATATATATATATATATATATATATATATATATTACCTACTGGCGGTCGCCAGTAGGTATATATAGTTAGGATTTTTTCTCTATGGAACTTTTGAAAATTCTATGTCTAATAACTTTGGCGTTTGTGGACGGAATCGGCTGAAATTTTCAGGAAAATGGCACATTTTGTTTCTGATCAGCCCCTAAATATTTGGGGGGGTTTCCTCAAGGGGGGGCTGAGAAAAAAGGGGGGGTCCCAAAACGCGTTTTCCCCATGTTAATTTCCATAGGGCGTTTGGCCTCACTTTTAGCTCGAACGGCTGAATGGATTTGCACGAAACTTGGCAAAATTGTAGGGACTGTTAGCCCGATGTGCCTTTGCTGGGTCTCAATATATGTGCTCCAGTGGATTTCGAGAAATTAACGTTTAAAAAAACAGATATATCTGTGACAGCGTCCTAGATAGCGCTCTAGATCGCGTACTTTTCGCGTAACGGAGCTTTGCGAAGCGAAGCTGATTGGCTCTCCGGTGTCTGTCAACATTCTAAACAGTCCGTAGCGGCCGCCATTTTGTCTCTCGGTAAGATCGAGAGACAAGAGGAGGCCAAAACGAAGGGGGAAATGAAGGAAAGGGGGCAAGGTAGACCCCTTCTGACCCCCTAGGATTGAAGAGGGGGATATTAAAGTGCCCCGCGGGGCCAAAAAAAAAAAAATGTTTTTTTCGTGGGGTGCGCCCGGTTCGCGTACTGGAAAGCGGTCTGGGGAGCGTAGTATAAGGAAACAAGAATGATTGACTTTTAACTTATTGTATGTTTATTGATTGTTCGTTTTGTTGTTTTTTTTGTTTATTTTTATTTACGTAGCTACATGTAGGTATCAATGTAGAGTGTATAATTTAATAAACGCCGTCTCCTTTGTAGATATGTTGCTTGTTGTTAAAGAAGTTATTGTGGTATATGGAATTCATACCATAGTCTGTCTGGAAAGCCGAAACAACATGGAGGCATGGAGGCAGGAGATGATAAAGAGATGTTGTTGATGTTGTCACTTGTTGTTTTTGCAAATACACATTGGAGATAATATAGTGGGAGAAAGGAAGTAACTATGTACAAAGTTAGTATGTAACACCAAAAAGTTGCACAGTATATTTAAAGTCTGACTTCGTTCCGCGTTCCGTACCGCGCCTTAGATCGATTCCGGGGCTTTACGTTTCGCGCCTTTGTTCGCGTTCCAGAACGCTTCCGGGTGCGCTAACGCAGCACGTCATAAGGGGCATTACGTAGTAACGCGATATGTTGCGTTTATGGGATGCGTCACGATGTGCCTTTCTAACGCGGTATTTACACTAACGGAACGTTTACCGATTTGCGGACCGGCAACGAAAGAAGAAAAAATAATTTAAACTATAATATAAATTGAATTAAAAAAATATAATACAAATATATATAAAAAATATTTGTGAATTAGAATAAAAAAATATATGTTACAGCTATAGATATTTGCTATTAAAAAACCATTGAAATTCACAGAAAAAACCATAGGTTTTAGGCCATATATAGTTAGGGATTAGCATTTACAAAACCTTAATATACTCGCACAAAACCATAGAAATTCGCATATATAGTTAGATGCAATAACTATATATCGCGCACCCGCAACCCACTGCTGATGATGTCACATATTACATCATTCATGACATGGTCAGTGACATCACTGATGACATCACTGATGACATCTCAAATGACATCACTGATGACATCTCAAATGACAACATCCAGTGACTGTATGTTTCTGTAAAGTTAAAATATGTCTTACATATTGAAGAATGAGTGGATGTATAAATGTTTGGATGAAGGATTTAGTAGGTGCATGACTGACTGTATGAGAGAATGATTAAATGTGTCTCACTGAGTGCATGGGTTAGTGACTAAACTGTCTTAATTTGTGCATCATTATTACTGTAGTTCTGTAAACTGCTGCATTTGTTGATCAGTAGCTATATGAGTAACTATATGGGTTGTTGATTGGTTGCCCAAATATTTGTATGGGAGACTGAGTGTGTGTGTGTGGGGGTGGCTGAGAGGTGTGTGACTCTGTGCATAGATGTGTGAGCAGTTAATTCAGTAGATGTATGGGTTCAAAAGTGCATGTGAAAACAGCTGTATGGGCGGTTGACTGTGTGCATGAGTGTATTGGTGAGTGAATGGATATCTCAGTGCTACATGTCAAAGTAACTACATATGTAAAACACAGTACATGTAAGAGTTGACATATATAAATAACTGTGCATAAGAGCCAGTGAATGTGTGAGTGACTGTATGGATCATTGTGAACTTGTATCAGGGATTGGATTAGAGAGTAAATATGTGTTAGTATATGTTTGATTAAGTAAGGTGTGTATAACTGTATAGTTGAGGAAATGGAGGTGTGATTGATTCTTTGCATGACTGACTAGGTGTGTGAGTAACTCCATGGATGAGTGACAGTCTGTGAGAGTCTGTTTACACTGATTGTATCTAAGGTTATATTAGAGTCTGAAGAGGTTGATCGTATTATCACATGAATGATATCATCAGTGATGTGATCAGTAATGACAAATGAGATGTTATCAGTGATTTTACAAGTGATGTCATTTGAAATATTATCAGTGATGTCACCAGTGATGTCACTGACCATGTCATGAATGATGTCATTTGAGATGTCATCAGTGATGTCATCAGTGATGTCACTGACCATGTCATGAATGATGTAATATGTGACATCATCAGCAGTGGGTTGCGGGTGCGCGATATATAGTTATTGCATCTAACTATATATGCGAATTTCTATGGTTTTGTGCGAGTATATTAAGGTTTTGTAAATGCTAATCCCTAACTATATATGGCCTAAAACCTATGGTTTTTTCTGTGAATATATATATATATATATATAATAAATATATTTATATATATATATATATCAACTCAATATACTGTCGCTTGTAACTTGTAGCAGTAGTAAACACACAAACTTCCAGTTGCAAAAAGGCAGCCTTTATTCCATTTAAACGGCAAACACTACGCGTTTCGGGAATTCTCCTCCCTTGTTCACGAGTAATGGTGAACAGTATGTGATAGGCTTTTAAATAAACATGTGACTGATATAACGGAAACATAGAAAGCAGACTTAAGCTGCTGTGACATGAAACAAACGTAACATTACAGCGGTTTTCATAAATTGTTGCGTTTGGCATTCCTTCTATCTTTGGGCTTTTTTTATATATTCAGAAAAGAAAAGAAAATTATTTAACTGACAACAATCTTGTCGTTTCCCTAATATTTTCGTAGCACTCCTATCATCACCTCATTCTATTTTTGGCCATCTGTTACGTTTACTAAAATCTTTATCAACAGACTTTATTTTGACAAACGGCAAATTTTACAATTCTACCTCTGTGGCTAATAATCTTCTCATAAAAGCGCTCAAACCGGATGCTATATTGATGTATCATGCCCAAGTGGGCAAACAGTCTAGCCGCTAATTCAATTTTTGCAATTAAGCACTTGTGCTAACAAATAAATCATCGCCACTGTGGGCTACTTTTCAAAAATTGATTGAAAAGTAACGCACTGTTTGATAGAATGACCACTTGGTCAAATATGGAAGCCAACCAAAGTCTCCTACTGGAAAAAAGTATTATGGACATATTTTCCTTTATTAACAAATTGGGGTCTACGTTCTTGGGGGTAATCAAAAGGATCTTCACGGCAAAAGCTATTTCTATTGCCACATATGAGGCAAGGGAGTGGGGTTTGGCAAATGTAGATGCCCTTCAAAGCATTGAGGATACCTTCCTGAAAAAACTCACAGCCTTTCCTAGAAGCTGCTCAAACTTCAACTGTCATTATGAGTTGGATGTCCCATATATATCAGATTTGGTTTGCTTAGCCATGATTCTATTATGGCACTCATTGTGGAGAAGGTAAACTGTTAAATTGACTCAAAATATTATACGGGACTGTTTAACCCTTGACCACGCACATTAGGTTGCCTGGATCCAATATGTAAAAAATACTTTAACCTTTTTGGGTTTGCAGTCATTGTTTTTGAATCCAGCCAAATGCCTGACAACCTCTAAAACGCTAATCAAAAGATTGTTTTTAATCAAAATGGTTAGAGAGAGATACGAAAATAATCGCAACAAATTTATGGTGATAACATATCTGAAGGCACCCTCCATTTCCCAATATGTAAATTCCTACCTGTCGTTTGTGACAAATCCTCAACATCGATTTGTTTTTAGTAAGGTTTTGTTTTAACCTTATCCCATGCATGCTGAGTCAGCATATGGGAATGTTCTCTCCCCAAGCCAGGCCGGCATGCCCTTGTGATGGAATATCTCCCCAAACAAACCTGCCCATTATCTTTTTTTGTAAATTCTATGTGGTGCAATGTAAAAGATTAATTCTTCCCCTCATGCGGAAACATAAATTCATGCAGTGTCACCCAGCATTATATTTCTTACAAATGTTGTCTCACCATTTTGTATGCTACTGCTTAGAGTCTTATCTATGCCTTCTAATAGTGAGTAAGAGATCTCAACCGTAGAAAGGACTAATGGAATTTGTGTTTGCTGTGCCAATAGCAATTTTTTGTCTTTTTAGTAAGTTTGTACTTTTTTAACACTTTAATATATCATATAATAGATTATAGTGACTATTCATCTTAAAGTCTCATTAATGGAGTTTAGGTACATTATTCTTGAAATTCTTTGACTGAAAGAATTTAATTAAATAAAGAATGATAGTTTTATGGTTAAACTACATTTTGGTAATAGGAGCACTTGGCGTATCCATGATTGAGGTTTTTGCAATCCTGTTATTAATTTTGCTCTATGCACTGACACTTTTTGAAACAGGTGACTAATTTTGTATTGCACTTTTATAATCTATGTTCATCCCCGTGGTCTTTTGCAACCATATTATTAACCTTGTGTTATGCACTGACACTTTTGGAAACAGAAGACTAATATTGCACTGTACTTTTATGATCTATGTTTTATTTAGATTGAATAAAGTGATTGATTGGCTATGTCAATGCTTGTTTATAAAATGTAAAATAACCTCCTTGGCAAAGCCTCGCACATGGGCACCCCTGCGAGACTGCCAACTTGCCAACTCAGGGTCAGATATACAAGGAAGTGCTGTAGCGTGGCACTGCAAGCCCATTGGCTGCGCCACGCTGCGGCACTTCCAAAGCACAGGAATGCAACATATTTACAATAATATATTGTATTACTGTGCTCTCCCCTGCGCTGGCGCACAAACAGCTGCAATGAGCCGGCATAGGCACCCTGCACCATGGTGCAAGGATGCCTGCGTCGTGGGGCAATTGTTTTTGTGCAGTAAAAGTCACCTTGTGGCTTGTAATCTGCCCCTCAGCACTTTGAAGGCCACTGCTGTAGGACACAACCAGGGAAGGAGAAGCTCTGGTGAAAGGTTTTTCTACCCCAAGAAAAAAATATTTTGTTATTGGTGTTCTTCCATAGGAATACAGCTGTTTGGGTGGCCAATTACTGCATTTAGGCGCCCACTTGTGGTCATTTGCGGCAGTACCGTAAAGCAGGTACTTACAACGCCCCCGTCTTTTACTATTATTATGTCCCCTTATTTAGCTCACACTTACTTTCCCTGATTTTTCCATTCTCCTTTCCGTCTCTTTTCTCTTTTAGTGGCTTATTTACAAGCCCCTCAGTGTCCCTGGATTTTTGTTTTCTCCCTATCACACTCATACATACCTCTACTTTCTCATCACCCGCTTAGCATTTATCACCCCATTTCTTTCTCCCCCCCACCTCCCATGCTTTTTCTTTTCTGTTTCAACTGTTGTTGCCATTCTCTTCCTCTCCAGCTATCTCTTTCTCTTTGTTTCCTTGACTTCTTCGTGTTTTGCCCTTCTCAGGCCTTAAATTTACCCTATCTATACCCATCTCAGCCTGACTCCATTTAATTTTGTATTCGCCCCTCTCTCGTGCTTTGTTCCCCTCCAGTCAGACGCTCTCACTCTTTATTCTCTCTTTCCTCTCGTTCGGTATCTTTTCCATCTCTTCCGGTCTCTTGTCGCCTCCCATCTACGGCCTTTCACGCTGCCCCATTAAACCCGGATCCCCGGTGGCCTGCCCTCTTCTGTACACCCCTCGGCGCCCCTCCCCTGCCGCTTCCACATGTTCAGTGAACACATATGACGGGTTAATTTACTAAACACACAAGTCCCTGCTGCCTCCGGCCCTGGTGACAGTTTGAGCTCAAAGCGCCTTATCCCTGTCGGGGTTGGGCTCACAAACGTCCAGATAAGCTGCCTCGGCTCAGCCTGACTGCGTGTAATCACCCCGTATCCGCCCCACCTTCACCCGGGGTGTCTGCAGGTGTGATTTGCACCAGTGTCTCTCCCCACATACATACTACATACACCTATGATTCGTGAACACACGGGTGCTCATTTGGGATGAAGGGACAGGTTTTTAGTTTTTGTTGCTTATAAAACGCACACCAGGACACTTGGCTGCTTCCAGGCGCACAGGCGTGCAGGTGGAACGAAGAGGAACGCGGTGACGCAGACATGGAGGCGGTTCAGAGCGAGGGTGAAGTGTCCCATGCATCGGGGTCACAATGAATATTCGAGATTACATACTTACAAAGCTCAAATGTGTCCGGCTGAAATGTAAATAGGTTTCACAGTGGTTACAACATTTCGGGGATTGGGGTGGCCCGCCTGGGGGGTGGAGGGGACAGAGAGTCGAGCCCAGGAAGCATGCTTCAGCGCGCAGATCACAACTGGAGGGTTTTACATTTCAACATTAACCAGGAATGGAAGGGGCGGATCTGTCTGCACAGGTTGTTCCAGAGGTGAGGGGTTGCCGCCTCCTTTAACACAATCACATGGGTGAATCCCTTCAACGGTCTCAATGTATCTACAAATACCCTTGGGAACGCCTTTTGCCACTGCGTTGTTACCTCTTCATCTTTGAACGCCAGTACTTGCCCAGTATGATTGGGGTCCACTGTCACAAGAGCTCTCTCTCCTACGCCCACCCTAATAAATTCGACCCTTCTTTTGACCTTTGTTTCAATTGATTTACCCTTGAACTCCACAGTGGACTGGACGAATCCCACAACATCAATAAGCTTATTAAAATGTTCTACTAATTTAAGAAGGAAATAATGGAATGCCCAAAAACTTTTATAGAAGATTATTGTCAATTGTTGTGGAAGTTGTCCCCATATCTGCCACAAGGGAGACTTCCTTGGCTCCGATTTTTACTTTTCCAACACAAACTCGTCACCGTCGCCCACGTTGCCTTGAGTTAGTTCCGCAATGTAGTTATTGGCCTCATTGTTGTCAATTTCACACTTTGCCTCCCTCCCTTCGTTGCTGATCTTTTGTGTATAATGGCCCTTGGTGGGGTAAGGTTATCATTGTTTGCTCTTGTGACATGGAAGCCGATGTAGGGAGATGCAAAACCTGGAACAAGATTGACCAAGTCATGCAAGCGCTCCGGGCTTTGCATTACACTGCTTGGTGGAGGCATTACATGGGAGGAATGAGGGTGTTCCCACGCACCCACCCCTGCATTCTGATGCATTCTCAGATTTACGAACACTGGTATACCTAGGAAGGTGCCAGAATTGTGTACCTTCCTAATAGAGGCGCAACAAACGAGGAGAAATATCTTTATTACTCCTCGTTGTTTCCTCTTTCTATTGCCTGTAGGGTTTCTGTTTGTGCAGGAAGTTGTCCCCGCCTGCACAAAGTCAATAGTTCCTGCAGCGCAGGCACCCTTGCACCATGACAGAAGAGTGCCTGCATTGGTACTAGCCTGCACAGAAAGTGCAGGAGCAAGGAGAGGACAAGAATGCACCAAATAATGGTCCATATGGAACATTCCAGCCTTTTCTCTTTCACACAGCGCAGCATAGTGTCCTGCTGCGTTACATGAAACAATGATACATATGAGCCTAGTCTTTAGTTCTCCACTATCCCTAACGCAATAGGTGGTATTGATGAATTGAGAATTGCTCTAATTGGTTCAGTATGGCAGAAGGAAGTTTTCACTAAGGCCTCCTCCCTGAGCTTGTACAGGCTGAGGTCCATGGCCAGCCATATCCGATCACAGCCAGGGTTTATGCCGGGAACTTACTCATCAAAGAAGGTAGGTTGTGAGCACACCTGACTTTGCTTGTGAGGCGATGTGGATGGGCCCAGGCAGTGGCATAACGAAACCTGAAGGGGACCCCTGCAAAGTACATGGACACCCCCTGACCCAGGCAGAAGATCTCAGGCCTGGGGCTCCTGCCCCCTCCCCCACCCCCCTTCCCAGCTTGGGATACTGAGGCTATTGTTACCCGACTGGGCCCAGGAGCAGAATTTCTAGTTTGGACGCTTAGTTTGAGTCTTTTTATTCACCGTATTTGCTTCTGCTCTTGAATGGCCTGGGATGCCCTGTGACTCTAAGGTATATTTGCGTGTTGCCTTCATAGGAGTGGAAATATAGGCAGCCGGAACAACGAAGGTCTATTGGAGGCTTCATGGGAAACTGGTAGCGGGACAAGACATTGTAGAGGATACTAAAGGATGCACACCTCTTTTAACATAAATGAGGCATCAGAGCCTAAGGATCTCTCATTTATGACACTGGCTGCTTCCTTGGTGCAGTGATGAAGCACAGGGGCAGGGATGTGAACCTGACACTGCCTGGGTCCTTGTAGTCCGGTTGTTGATTCATTCCTCTCTATCTGGTAACCTGCTGAAGAGCCAAGGAGTGCAGCAACTAGGATTTCAAAGCATTTCTATCCCACACGCTGCCAAGTGTGGGGGATTGAGGAAATGTAACCATGGACCGCATTTTAACTCTAATATATGTGGTCACACAACCCTCTTCCCCAACTGGGCTTTACATCAGGTGCATTTTACATAAGGATACCAGGACTTCAGAGCGAGAGCCTGAGGAAAACACCATTGTACAGAGTCTAATGACTACACAAAACCCGAAAAAGGACACTTTAGTAGTATATGGAGAGTGCTCCATTCTGTGGACTGAGGTCCAAAACATTGTATTGTATTGTATTGTAATTGCATTTATATAGCGCTTACTACCCCTAACGAGGCGTCAAAGCGCTTTTTCGGCGAGTAGCACGCTACTCCGGGACCCATAGAGAATTAGTGTTGAATTAGTATAGTGAAAGATGCAAGTACATTTTAAGTGGTGGATAGGTTAGTCAGTTATTTGGATTTGGAATGATAGCAGAAGGATAAAGGAGGACAAAGGTTTGTATTTATATAGCGCTTGTTGACGCACGCTATTCAGCAAGCCCATGAAGGATTAGTGGTGAATTAATATGGTGAAATATGAAGTCATTTCAGTGGTGGATATTAGTCAGTTATTTGGAGTGAGAAGGATAGCGGAGGGATAAAAAGGAAAGATTTGCATTCATATAGCACTTGTTACCCCTGATGGGTGTTGAAGCGCTTTTCTGGCGGGTAGCACGTCACTCCGGAACCCATAAAGGATGAGTGTTGATAATTAGTATAGTAAAATATGAAGTACTTTGAGTAGTGGATATGTTATTCAGTTATTTGGGTAGAGAAGGGTAGGTGGCGGGATAGAAGAGGGAGAGAGGTTTGTATTTATAAAGGCAAGCGTAAAGTCCATAAGTGGCATGAGAGGTAGCTGAGTTGTGGACAGTTAATGCACTGTGATGTGGTGTTCTTTAAAGAGGCGCATATTCAACTCTTTCCTAAATTGAAGCAGAGTCGAGGCGATCTTGATGCATATGAGGATGTTGTTCCAATAATAGTGTAGTGCAAACTAAACACTGCTAGCTCTTCTCTCTCTAGCTCCCACACAAGTCGTAAGTTTGTTTCTGCACTTGGATGCAGGAGGACAACACTGGGAAAAGGACTGCAGTGGTACTTCTCTGTTGAATGTCTGCAGCGTTAAAGTGAAAGTACCCTTTCCAGCCCATAGAGTTTACAAGATCTAGATCCTCGAAACAGCAGGCAAGGAGCTAGGGTCTGTGGCAAGCGAGAAGCCCTTCACCCAAGGACACTGGCAGGCTACTGGCCCCTAGATGGGATCTGCCTACCGGAAGCCACAGCAATTAAGAAGCTTTGGAGAAAAGCAGGTCTAGTTCCTGGTAGTGCAAACAGCTACCAATCGCTCACAATCTACAAAAAGATCACTCCCTGCCGAGCCGCCAACAAAGAGCCTCCACTGTGGATCTTGTGGTAGCCCAAGGCTGTGCACTTGTGGAGAGGGAGTCTATCCTCTCCAAAGGAAAGAAGGCATGGAAGAAGATTAACACTGGCCAGGGGAGCAAGCAGAAGCTTCCTTGCTTTCGTGCTAAAGGATACAGTCGGGACCGGCTAGCAGGAAGGCAAAAGGAGGGCCATGCTTGTTTTCTTTCACCCCAAACCTCCCTCTTTACCTTGGACCTGCCCATGTAATTAGAGAGACTGCAGGAGTCAGGATCAACAAATACAGAACTCACCTTGGCTTTCCAGCCATGTCACCTAAAACTACAGAGCGAAAAGTGGATGAGACAAGCAGAAGATGTTCTGCCAAATGGTCTCTGTCTGACCCCAAACCAAAGGCAGCGCTGGACACAAAAGGCCGGGCTTCTCTATAAAAACAACCAAAAGGGTCATCATCACTCAGTGGTCCAGAGAAGCATGTCCCAGTCAGACATTTAAAAAGGAATGCCAGACCAGGAAAAGGGCAGGAAGTTACCTCTGGCATTTGGTCCAGCTTAGGATTTGCAGTCGGATCAATACACAAAATATTCCCTCCAAGCCCCAAGGACAGAGCCCCTGAGTCAAGACATGGGCCCTGGCAGAGATGGTGGAAGTGAAATGATAAGATCTGCATATTTCCTTCAAAAAACTCCAACACAATATTAATACACACTAGGAACAGCTGTCACCACCGCACAGACTGGTAAGTTTTCCCCATTGCTATGTAGGTGAACAGATGCGACAGCACCCATTTTTTTGCTCATATTTGTTGAGTGCCCTAAGACGGGGTTAAAACCGCTGCAAATAATCATGAAAATAATAAATAAAAAAAACAGGTAAAGGTGCATACACCGATGTTCCCAGGGACTAACCAAGCAGCTGGGCCCCTGCAGGTAAAAGCGGTGGGGCGGGATTTTGACAGACAACAAGGGAAAATGATTTATTTATTTAATTTTACCTCGTGGTCATCTGGCAAATCCCCCCTAACCCGGCCCTACCGCCCCACCGCTCTTACCTGCATGGGCAGCGGCTGTAACCAAGCCACCTAGGCAGGGTTTTTCTACAAATCCTTTCAAGAGGACCGCTCCCATACTGCTTTTGATGCTCTAACTCACAAAGGTGGCACCAGGTCTTCATAAGAGATACATGCCCACCGGCCTGAGAGAATAATTACTGACAGGCCTTCTCCTGCTCCTCCTAGGTTATAAATGTTTTTTCTGAGTCTGTTAAGACCTAAATCTCCTAAGTGAAGTCAGAGGTCCTTTAGACAGGAGCCCATTAAGGACACTCTTCACTATTAGGGGTCTTCTGGCAACCCTTAGGGGACTTCTAGCAGGGGCGTAACAAACGCCCCTGCAGCCCCCGCAGTGCGGGGGGGCCTCACTCCCTTCATTAAATTAAGGGGCCCCTGTCCCCCTCAGCTCTTCTGAGGGCTGTGAGAGAGGCTTGCGCTGAAGCAAGCCTCTCTCCGTCTCGTCTCAAGCAGGTCCAGCCTGCTCAGATCCCTTCGCCCCCTCCCTCTGACTGAAGAGAAACAAAGTATCAACATACATTGTTTCTCTTCAGTCAGAGCGGGAGGCCCGGAAAGAGGATGGGGTGAGGGCCTCAGAGAGCAGGAGGCAGCACCGAGCACTGCTTAGGGCCCTGACAAGGGTGGGAGTGGGGGCCCAGACAGAGCATTCCCCACAGATCAAGATTTCAGGGACACTGAGCGACTGTGGGGCAAGGCATAGCCAGCGACTGTGGATAAAAGCCATTTCCAAGAATTTGGGGTGAATACTCCCAGGATGTCTGTGGGTTTTAAGTCCCAAAAATGGTAAATTTCTGCAGGTATTTTACAAAAACTCTTCCAGCCAATTCGGACAAGCAGGCCAAAAAAAACCCTCGGATTTCTTATTCTTCCAGCGGGCAGATTGGGTTGAAATGCCCTGTTCAGGCAGGGCCAAGGCTGATTTCTGTACGACTAATCCTTGTGTGTTATGGCACAGATGGAACTAAAAACGCCGGAATAGAATTCAACGTGAGTTATTACCAGTGTTTTTAGTGAGTCAGAAGGCCATACATTAACTACATCTCTCATCAGCCAAACATATGCTACTCAAATACAAATACTTTTACATAAAAAGATAGATATTCAACATATGTGGAATGTACAGAATGTGCCAAAATTAAAACCCTGCACAGATAGAATGAATGAAAGGCTTATAGTGGCATCCCTTCAATAAACAGGATACACATTAAACAAATCTCACACATCACCTGCTATAAGGTAATTTACTCATGTTAAATGTAAACTATTTTCCACTTTATACTTTGTGTCACACAGTGCCTTAAATGAAGTCTCTTGTGTTCAGGCTTGGCCATAGCTTACTATTTCTCCATTAATATGTTTTTCAAAAAAACCTCAACTCTGAAAATGTTTATAGCCACAAACTTTCTAATGATAAAACAATTCCTCCATAATAACAAAAATTCTGAACTTCTCTACCGTTCCAAACGGTAAGAGATTTCCAACTCTTCCTTCTTGAAAAATAAGTCTGGTCATTAACAAGCCACAGACAGGGGCGTAACAAACGCCCCTGCGGTGGGGGGGTGGGGGGTGGGCGGGGCCCACTCTCTTTGGTAAATGAAGGGTGCAACACGGAGGGGAGAAGGGTGCAAGGCAGAGGGGAGAAGGGTGCAAGGCGGAGGGGAGAAGGGTGCAAGGCGGAGGGGAGAAGGGTGCAAGGCGAAGAGGAGAAGGGTGCAAGGCGGAGGGGAGAAGGGTAAAAGGCGGAGGGGAGAAGTGTGCAAGGTAGAGGAGAGAAGGGTGCAAGGCAGAGGGGAGAAGGGTGCAAGGCAGAGGGGAGAAGGGGAGAAGGGTGCAAGGCAGAGGGGAGAAGGGTGCAAGGCGGAGAGGAGAAGGGTGCAAGGGGGAGTGGAGAATGGGGCAAGGCAGAGGGGAGAATGG
Organism: Lissotriton vulgaris; assembly: GCF_964263255.1. NCBI lineage: Eukaryota > Metazoa > Chordata > Amphibia > Caudata > Salamandridae > Lissotriton > Lissotriton vulgaris. The sequence goes on from NC_141693.1 coordinate 1,583,201,808, forward strand.
TGCAAGGTAGAAAAGGGTGCAAGGCGGAGGTGGAGTAGGGTGGAAGGCAGAGGGGAGAAGGGTGCAAGGCAGAGGGGAGAAGGGTGCAAGGCAGAGGGTAGAAGGGTGCAAGGCAGAGGGTAGAAGGGTGCAAGGTAGAGAAGGGTGCAAGGCAGAGGAGGAGAAGGGTGCAAGGCGGAGGGGGAGAAGGGGGCAAGGCAGAGGGGAGAAGGGGGCAAGGCAGAGGGGAGAAGGGGCAAGGCAGAGAGGAGAAGGGTGAAAGCCAGAGTGGAGAAGGGTGAAAGGCAGAGTGGAGAAGGGTGAAAGGCAGAGGGGAGAATGGTGCAAGGTAGAAAAGGGTGCAAGGCGGAGGGGGAGAAGGGTGCAAGGGGGAGGGTAGAAGAGTGCCAGGGGGATGGTGATGAAGTTAAGAATGTGCCCCTCCCCCCCCACCCCCCCTGAAACATTTCTACGGACGCCCATGGCAAAGCACACTACTTTGTGAGAGAGAGTGGAGAGAGAGAGTGGAGTGAGAGAGAGAGTGGAGTGAGAGAGAGTGGAGTGAGAGAGAGTGGAGTGAGAGAGAGTAGAGTGACAGAGAGTAGAGTGACAGAGAGTGGAGAGAGAGAGAGTGGAGAGAGAGTGGAGGGCGAGAGAGAGAGAGAGAGAGAGAGTAGATAGAGAGTAGAGAGAGAGAGTAGAGAGAGAGAGTAGAAAGAGAGAGTGGAGAGAGAGACAGTAGAGAGCAAGAGTGGAGAGCGAGAGTGGAAAGCGAGAGTGGAGAGAGAGAGTGGAGAGAGGAGAGAGAGAGAGAGGAGAGAGAGTAAAGAGAGTAAAGAGAGTAGAGAGAGTAGAGAAAGAGAGTAGAGAGAGAGTGGATAGAGAGAGTGGAGAGAGACGAAAGAGAGACAGTGGAGAGAGACAGTGGAGAGAGACAGTGGAGAGAGAGAGTGGAGAGAGAGAAAGTGGAGCGAGAGAGTAGAGAGAGAGAGTGGAGAGAGAGTGGAGAGAGAATGTAGAGAGAGGGAGTGGAGAGAGTAGATAGAGCGAGAGACAGTGGAGAGAGAGACAGTGAAGAGAGAGAGTGGAGATAGAGGGATTGGAGAGAGAGGGAGTGGAGGGAGAGAGTGGAGAGAGAGTGGAGAGAGAGTGGAGAGAGGGAGTGGAGAGAGGGAGTGAAGAGAGGGAGAGTGGAGCGAGAGAGAGTAGAGAGAGTAGAGAGAGAGGGAGAGACAGTAGAGAGAGAGACAGTGGAGAGAGAGACAGTGGAGAGAGAGACAGTGGAGAGAGAGTGGAGAGAGAGAGAGTGGAGAGAGAGAGAGAGAGTGGAGAGAGAGTGGAGAGAGAGAGCAGAGCGAGAGAGAAGAGAGAGTGGAGAGAGTAGAGACAGTGGAGACAGTGGAGAGAGAGACAGTGGAGAGAGAGTGGAGAGTGAGTGGAGAGAGAGAGTGGAGAGAGAGAGTGGAGAGAGAGAGTGGAGAGAGTGGAGAGAGAGAGATAGTAGAGAGAGAGTGTGTAGAGGGAGTGAGAGACAGTAGAGAAACAGTGGGGAGAGAGAGAGACATTGGAGAGAGAGACAGTGGAGAGAGAGAGAGTGGAGAGAGAGCGTGGAGAGAGAGCGTGGAGAGAGAGTGAGAGTGGAGAGAGAGAGTGGAGAGAGCGGAGAGAGAGAGCGGAGAGAGAGAGTAGAGAGAGAGAGTAGAGAGAGAGAGAGTAGGGAGAGTGGAGAGAGAGTGGAGGGAGACAGTGGAGAGAGAGTGGAGAGAGTAGAGAGAGGGAGAGACAGTGGAGAGAGAGACAGTGGAGAGAGAGACAGTGGAGAGAGAGACAGTGGAGAGAGAGACAGTGGAGAGAGAGAGTGGAGAGAGAGAGTGGAGAGAGTGAGAGAGTGGAGAGACAGTGGAGGGAGAGACAGTGGAGGGAGAGACAGTGGAGATAGAGTGGACAGAGTTGAGAGAGAGAGATAGAGTGGAGAGAGAGTAGAGACTGATTGACTCAGAGACTGAATTCTGACTGACGGAGAGACTGACTGGCTGAGAAACTGACAGAGAGAGACTGACTGACTGAGAGAGACTGACTGACAGATTGAGAGAGATAGAGAGACTGACAGAGAGAGAGAGAGACTGACTGACTGACTGACAGACAGACTGACTGACTGACTGAGAGAGTCTGAATGACAGAGAGAGAGAGACTGACTGACTGAGAGAGACTGAATGACAGAGAGAGAGAGAGAGACTGACTGACAGAGAGAGACTGATTGACTGAGAGAGAGAGACTGACTGACAGAGAGAGAGAGACCGACTGACTGACTGACAGAGAGAGAGAGAGGCTGACTGACTGAGAGAGACTGACTGACTGAGAGAGACTGAATGACAGAGAGATAGACTGCCTGATTGAGAGAGAGAGAGACTGACTGACTGAGAGAGAGAGAGAGAGAGAGAGACTGTGATGGAATTGGGGTCAAATTGTGTATGAAGCTATGCAATGCCTCTTAAGATTGCTATTGTCTACTAATAAAAATGTATTATCAAAATGTGCTCTTTGTAGTTACATCTGCTTTTGAAATACTGCATTGTCGCATTGTCTAATGTTTTAAAACGGAAACGAGAAGGAGCACTGGATGCGCTTTTGTCAATATTGAACGATGAGTGGGCCCGATGTTGTATATCATGACAGGAGTCTGCCTCAGGAAACCCACCTAAAATTGGGCAAACTTCCCCGGTGTACTGATGGCAGGGACCCTGTAATGAATGGACAACCACCTATGATAGCCTGCTGGCAGACTAAGCCCACCCTTTAACTCCACCATCCAGTGTTACTTATAATGGCTGTATTGGTGACAGTGGCGTAACAATAGCCCCGCATCCCCTGCAGTATGGCGAGTCGCTGGCCTGAGAGCTCTAGACTGGCACGGAGGATGGGAGGGGGGCCCCCTCCATGTAGTTTGCAGGGGGGCCCCCTCAAGTTTCGTTACGCCACTGACTTCTAGCAATCCTCAAGGGGCTTCTAGCAATCCGCATACCAGGTTATATTTCCGGGCTACTGCGCCTAGATCACACAGTACCTTGTTACCTATTTGAGAAATCTACTCATTGAAAAAACAGCATCGTTTCTGTCCTCCTGCTTCATTTAACAACACTAACTCCTCTCTGGCACTCAGGCAGGATTCCAACCAGGATGGAGTTCAGCATCAGCATTAATCTCCGTCTTGGAATGACCACAATCACTTTGTAGCTACAAACTGAGTCAGAACCCTGAACCTAGTGCACCTATCATAAGCACTAGGCAAAGCCGACCACCAACTACTCTTACAAAGAGTCAAGATACAGGAAGTGAACGTACCTCTTCTGGCAAGCTAAGATCATAACTCGCTTTTAGAGCTCTAATTGTCCCATGTACAACCTTCTCACGGCACCTTTTATCTCAAATTAAGGTGGTACTCCAGGTTCAACATTGCTCCAGTCCTGTCTATTGTATTCCTGTCTCTTCATCCTGATTTTATGAATTACTTCAAGCTCTTCTACTACAACTAATTTAATGATACTTCCATCATCTTAAAACTCAAAATACAGTCAGACCTAAAGATATGCACCCACGCAATTGCCTGTTGGCAATAGATCAATGGAGGCTAATGAATCACATGTAGCTTAATTAAGTAACAAAAAATTACTGGCATTTCAAACAGCAAATAATCAGTGATGGAAGTGGCAGTGTCTGGTTGGCTGAAAGGATGCACCCAGCCAGGCACAGTTATTGCTCCCATCAAGGGCACACGATTACACTTGGTGTATAACCCGTGCTCACCATTGGGTAGCTTGGCACAGAGGCAATGTGTAAAGCAGAGGCATAACAGCCACTTTCGATACATGCACTGAGCATCACAAAAAAGACTTCACTTAGGATGTATGTTAAAATGTTTAGATTCAACACACATATTTAGTCATTATAACATGACCATCATATTCTTTTGGCCATAAAAAAATCAGAAATATTACTAGCAGTACTAGGCCCACTTGTATGGTTATGCTTTCACTAGTATGCACACTATGGACAATTCCTAATCTAACTCCCCCCCAATCTAGAGAGAGCACCCTTAAGTGGTGCACAATATCAAGGTAATGTACATACACATAACATGGAACACTTTTTAGCAGCACCGGGGGCCCCAGCCTCACAAGAGAAACCAATATCAATATCAAAAGGTATTGTACTTTTGACAACAATCAACGTATAAAGCGGCACCACCAGTCAGAGTGAGAATCACAGGTGGTCCGCACACAAACACTCACACACACTCTCTTCGCACCACTATGCGATGCAACAGGTATCAGCCAGTCTATATGGCGTGCTCTTACATACACATACACTAACACGGTGCCACTGGTACCCAGAAGGTATATGGTTCACTCTTTGTTGACTCTGTGGCTCAAGTCTCCCTCCACCCTCAAGTTCACCCCTATTTTCCTATGCCCCTAGATGCAAGATAACCAGCCCTTCCTCCCGAAAACTGGGCCGCACCCTGACAAAGTCACACTTAGGGCCTCATTAGGATGGCGGACGGACCTGCGTCCGTCCGCCACCCCGAGGTAGAGGGACCGTCCGCAGGTGCAGCGGCGGTCCCTCCGCTGCAATTAGGATGTGACCGCCACCCTGGCGGTCACATTCCGTATATTTAACTTTGTGGTGGGTGCTGCTCTATGCAGCACCCGCCGCAAAGTTAAAATGCATGATTTGCATTTACATGCACAAAGCGGCAGGCACCACACGGTGCCTGCCGCTTTGTGCATGTGAATGCAGGGGGGTACCACAGGTACACTGTGCACCCCCACCCCCTTCCCCCTCGGCCCCCCCCAGAAGCAAAGTTCCACATGCTTTTCCACGGCAGAAAAGCTGCAGCGGAAAAGCATGTTCCAACACACATCCTAATTTGGCTGACGGTATCTTGCAGCCACCGCCACCAAATAGCGCCCAACAACCCGTGGATCAGCGGCGGACGAACCTGCCATCCGCCGCTGTTCCCACGACCATCCCACTGCCATCCTAATCTGGCGGTGGGTGTTCCTGTGGCCGCTGCGGTGAATCCGCATCCTCCGGGCCGGCGGTAGCTTCCGCCGGCCATGAGGATGCGGATTCACCGCCATCCTAATGAGGCCCTAAGTCTGGATCTTCAGAAAGCAGGTGGGAATATTTAACAGCTTTAATTAGGAGGTAGAAGTAAACAAGGGAGCGGTTAGCAGCCCCTCGGGAAGGTCACCCACAGGTCTCAAAACACAAAGGAGTCACGCAGTCTCTTGTTCCACTTCTGAAATGTCTCAGAAGTGTTTCAATAATCCAGTCAATCTTTTTCGCTACTACCTAGTACCACAATGTCTTGATAGGGACCAGGCATGGAGAGGGCAGTTTATCAGCCGCAATGAGGGTAAACAAGGGAACAACTGATGAATGGGGAGTAACACAGGGGAGTCTCTCTATAGGATGAGGTTCCCTGCTCGATACACAATGGTCCGGGTCGTGCCCAGTCAATCCGGACACAGCATCTAGCGCGGAGTGATGAGTTGCACCAGGTACTTCAGATTTCAAACACAATGAGTTGGAAATTGGGCACCTCCCTGGAAGGAAGGCACAAAGACTGGTGCACATCGAGTTGGGTTGCACCAGGCAATTTGGGTTATGCACAGCGTAGAGGTGTAATTACGTACCTCCCTAAAAAGGAGGCACAACGTCCGGTGCACGATGATACTGGTTGCATCAGACCAGTCCGGTCACACACAAACAGGCGCAAATTCAGCAACGCCACAACAGGTAAAATGATGGACTACTCCATGTACATCTCCACCTGTGAGGGTCACACTGTGTAAATCATACACCGCACACAGTGAGCATGCAATCAGTGTATAGCACAAGAGAAATGTGGCACGATCAACGAAGCGGGCCATACTGGATCCTGCAACAGGTGAATCCGCTCACCACCGCTAGAAGCTTATGAGTGTCAAGCTCCCCGCAGTACGGGAACAACACCCCTTAGATGCGGGGAAGATTTCTGGGACTCCGCACTAGGCAATCCAGTCTCCAGATACAAGTCTTAGTTCCATGCTCACACCATGCTACCGGTTTGTATGAAGTAGCTGAGGTGGGCACGTGGGAGTGCATTGCCCTCCAGATGTCACAGGTAGCTGGTGTTGGTCCCTCAGGGGAGAACTTTGATGTCCCTGAGATCTTCAAGAGAACACGAGGCCCACAGTCGGCCCTTGAAGAGCACACTTCATGGTGCCACACGTCAGCAGGCCCTCTGCCCAGGCCAGGCTCTATTCGGACAGTTATCCTCCATGTGCACCATGTAGTCTGAGTTTTCCGATCCCACATTCCCACAAACGTACCTCACACTTTGCTGAAGGATGGCACCAGTAGTTCTACTGTTGTGTGTCTTTGACGTTGGGGTGGTTTAAGGCTTTTCCCTTTGAACCACAGATGTCTCTCCTAATTTGTAGGCCTGTCTGCCATGGGGCCTTGGAATGCAGATCTTAATCTTTAGTCCCTAAAGAATAAGTGCCACAACATCTATCTTATCCCATTCGGCCCTCATACGGCAGAGGTCTGCTGTTCTCATGGGATGCCCATGGTGTATATGGCTGTCAAATGAGGAATGCACAAATGTGCTTCCCCTGACCGCTTTAGTCCACTGGAGCCAGACACTACGGTCCCCAAGATTCTTCAAGTATAGAAATGTCCATATTCTATAAGTAGCATTTCTAAGGAAGTTATGCCAAAAATCCCTTTACCAATTGAAAGGGGTTCACATTGCAAAACCGTTGATATGAAACATCATGAGGTTGCAAAACTGCACTCCACTTTTACAGTAATGTCAACCACTTCTCCATGTTAACCTTTGGGAGTGAAAACACACAAAGGTATTCCTCACTACCTGGCCACACGTGTGCTATTGTACAGACCAACCTGCGATGGCAGGAGGGACATACAGTTCCCAGCACCAGTGGTGCCAGTGCACCTGCCCGAGTCTGCACAGCAGACTGGACACGGGTTTAACTTATACGTGTTTCTGTGCGCATGCACAAACCTGCGTCGGCAGGCGGCACACGCAATCATGGGCACCATTGGTGCTGGTGTACACTCATAGCGGCCTACACAGTCAAGATGCCCATGATTTTATTTACGATAGATGCCAGAGCGCACCCACCGGTCTGCAATAACAGATCGGCCGGTGTTTCAGAACATAAAATTAGCGGCACTTCCCAACACGGATAGGAAGGACGTACGCACTTCCATGTGTCAAGGACAGGCCGGGCATATGGCTTACCCAAGCGCTAGCACCAGTGGTCCCAATGCATGCACACCACCCTGCTCAGACCAGCTGGACATGTTTGGACCCCCTCACAGATGCAATTGCACACTCCGGCCTGCGATGTTGGACAGGGCACCTTGCAGCTAACACCATGGATGCAAGTGTGCAGACAAAGGCCTGCACTGGCAGGCTTGACCCAAGGTTTAGAACATTGACGATGCAGGTATGCGTTCCTCAGCCTGCGGTGGCAGGCTGGGCACTTATCCAACATGCCATGGGTGCCAGGGAGCATCCTCCAGCCTGCCACGGCAGGTGGGACACATATCTGAAACAGCATCAGGACTGGTGTGCACACCCCGGTCTGCGTTTGTAGACGAGCCCATGTTCCTGAACAGCGGGTCAGAGCCTCTTCCTAATCTATGTAGTAAGGAGCACACACTTCCACACGGCCTTAACAGTGAGGGCACGTGCAGGGCCCTGAGGCTACTCCAGAGAATTGGCAACATCCCAGGAATATCCATGGGGAGAGCTGATCTCTAAGGCAGGGTATGCCCCATTTAGGCGGGTTCCTCACTACCTGGGCAGGGTGTATCCCTATGTGCCTACCCGGCATTCAGTCTAAAGGGTGCTCATCAGGGCTGCCCTGGGGGGTGCCCTCATGATATAGGACCACGCACTCAGGGTTGGCAGAGGCATACGTTATGCCAGCCTAGGAAGGGGCACACCTGGAAATAATGAACACTAAGATGCTCAGAGACCAATGGATGCACAAAGACAATCAAAAACTCCATCCACCCAAAGACCAACAGTTACTCTGATTATGAACAGTTCTAGAGACCCTCGGAAACAGAAAAAATTAGCAGTCATGGAGAGACTGGCAGATGTTCATGGACATTGAAAACACCAGAGTTACAATGATAAAATAGCAACCACCAAAGATATTGAACGCATTTGGTTACCCTAGGATCTTCTGAACTAGGTTCTAGAGCTCTTGGCCTCGCCCTCGGCTGTCTAGGTGACTGACTCCATTGGGCCTCTATGCTCTTGCACAAAGGAAGGTGTGTGCTCTCAATCAGCACTCGTTAAGGACTGCTAGGAGCCCACAGGGTTCAGAACGCTACAAGTTTCACTTCAGTATTTTTGGTGAAATAGCAAGCAAGCATGTTTTACAGGGCCCAACAGTGATGTCTGACTGAAATGCCATGACTGAGTGAGGTGTTTGAGTGTCCTCTCACCCTCTGCTGCGGCTGGTTGTGCATAGTGCATGCAATCACACCGACACATGGGGCATGCGGTCAGAATGGAGAGGTGCCAACATACAGCTCCGACAAGCCCTTGTGACTATGCAATGAAGCCTCATGTCCCTTAGATGTGCAGATGTGCTGACTGGGGACCGCTGAGCAGCAAAACTCAGCCGATGAGAAGGGCACCGAAAGTGAAAAGAAGGCGTATAAAACATCCAGAGGAGATGACGTATGTCTAACAGGCACTTAGGTGTGGTGGAAGTGGCGGCAGCTCTATCAAGGCTGCTTCACGTGACTGCAAAGTCCAGTCTGTGCTTCACACAGGTGGCGCCAAATTCACTGGAGCCACGGTGTATTCTTTACCTAACAACTTCAAAGAAACATTTTCTCGCAATAGCGGTGACAGATCCAGCTGCCAAGTGGTCTCCTGTGCTTTTCTTTGCTTGTAAGACAGCCTACTGCAAAAATATCAGTTGATGGACAGAATGCAGAACAATGACATACATTCACCCCAGTCAGAGATCTGGGCCAAAATCGTCATTTTTTTGCTCACCATGCTATTCCCGTTTGGACCCAGCCATATGCAATTAAGTCTTGACGCTGCGCCCAATAGGAACAGTCCAAGCGGAACTGCCAGTCTAGCTCCTCCCTGGACTGGAAACAAGCATATAAGAACTGGTTATCGGGCTTTCAGCCCTCATCAGCCAGGACAGCTTGACTCCAGTAGCATGGAGCACATGGGACCCACGTCTGGGCATACCCGTCCCAGTTAGGGGGACAGATGCAAAAAGAACAGTTGATGGACAGAATGTAGAACAATGTCATACATTCACCCCAGTCAGAGATCTGGGCCAAAATCGTCATTTTTTTGCTCACCATGCTATTCCAGTTTGGACCCAGCCATATGCAATTAAGTCTTGACCCTGCGCCCAAAAGGAACAGTCCAAGCGGAACTGCCAGTCTAGCTCCTCCCTGGACTGGAAACAAGCATCTAAGAACTGGTTATCGGGCTTTCAGCCCTCATCAGCCAGGACAGCTTGACTCCAGTAGCATGGAGAACGCAGGACCCACGTCTGGGCATACCCGTCCCAGTTAGGGTGACAGATGCAAAAAGAACAATTGATGGACAGAATGCAGAACAATGTCATACATTCACCCCAGTACAGAGATCTGGGCCTAAATACGTTGTTTTTTGCTCACCATGCCATTCCAGTTTGGACCCAGCCATATGCAAATCAGTCTTGACCCTGCGCCCAATAGGAAGAGTCCAGCCCAAACTACCAGGCCAGGTCCTCCCTGGACTGGAAACAAGCACCCTAGGACCGGTTTTGGGCTATCAGCCCTCATCAGCTAAAATTACTTGACTCCAGTGGCATGGAGAGCAGCCCACAGCATCTGTCAGACACTAGTCGCTCTGTTTTGAAACTTCAGCAGCTGCTTGCTGGTGTTGTGAGCAGTTCATGCTCTGACCATCAAAGGAGAAACTTTGTGAATCCAATGAGGTGATTTGTTCTGAGTTAGCTTGCCAGCACATGTGTTCTGCATGGTGAACGATGGCTAAGCACAAGCCGTTCGGGATCTCATTGGTCAGTATTGTACACCTGGGCTGACGCCATGACCTGGCATCATCTAGGGATAAATCCAGCAGTGTCTCCATTTAAAAATGCAGAATGTTTATAAAGCTGATATAACTCGACGCACTCTCCTCACTCAAGATCACACCAAATGGCTGAGAAAAGGATGCTGGACAACGAGGAACAGGGCAGGAAAACTGTGCACCTGCACGTGATGTAGATCAAGAAATGCGCAGCGTCTGGTGACATTTTTCTAATTAAGCCATAAATGTAGAGTAACACACTCTATTGAGGTCAGCCTTGATTGATGGTGTTGTGTCTTTTACATGGCTTTATTAGTCAGTGTGAAGTACAAACAAATCTTTACCTCGCCAAACTCATCACCCTTCTTGATCAACATCGTTTGTAGATGCATAGTTTTCCAGTGCTGTGACACGTCACAATATATATAATAAGCTTTCATGCTCTGTAACTTGAGAAGTTAATAAGGTGATGTACCTAAAGTTCAGGAGTTAAGGAAGCCTTAAAAGGACACTGGTGAATCATAGCGGATCTCAATGACTGACGCGAGGGGTTGTGTTTTTTATATGGCTTCCTCTACACCTAAATTTCAGGTGCATCACTTTATTGTTATGTTATAAGCACTTGTTATAACACAGCGACTCACTCCCGAAGGAGTATCTCAGTGCTTGCCACTCAGGAACAGTACAGTGCAGTTAAAACCGCCACCTCTTTAGAAGTTTTTTGAATTTTGGAAGATCTGGACAAGTACGAATTAGCAGAGGGAGTTTGTTCCAGTGAAGAGGGGTAGGGTAGGAGTAGGATCTTCCCCCAAATCTGGAAGTGCATATGAGAGAAATCCTTAACTAAGCTTTATTTGCAGAACTAAGCAGTTTGGTGGGTTGGTAGTGGCAAAGTCTGGAGTGCAGGTAGGTAGGTAATGACTTATAAAGTGCCTTGTGGGTCAAGCAACAAAGCTGGAAAATAGCCCATTTAGTAATGGGCTACCAGTGCAGGGCTTTCAGAATGGGTGCGGAAGAAGAATGTGAGGGGAGGTTGCAGATCAGCCGACCAGCCGTATTCTGCACTACTTGTAGTTTGGCCAGCAGTATGTGGTTTGCTGCCACTAGCACTGCATTCACATGGTCCAGGCGACTCATGATTATTGCCTGGAATAGGGTCTTTCTTGAAGTGGAAGGAAGCCAGGGAAAGACATTTCTTAGGAGGAGCATTGTGGCAAAGCAGGTACCACAGGTCGCACTTACCTGCTCTTTCATGGATAAAGTTTGGTCAAGTTTATTGCCAAGATTTTTTACCAGTTGTTTTGGGCATGGTGCTAGACAAAATTCAGCAGGCCACCAGTCAGCCAACCAAATCTCCTGCCCCTTACCGAACAACACAATCTTTGTTTTCTGGCTATTCCATTGGAGTCAGTTTTTAGTCATCCAATCAGCAGTTTTTCTCATACAGCTTGCAAACCGAGATTTAACTTTTAAGGAAGTTGGGTGTTGTCAGAATATGATACGATCTCAAATACGCATGATCTTAAAATGTGTGCAAGGGGGGCTCTACAGATATTAAATAATGTTGGTCTCAGCGAAGAACCCTGTGGGACTCCTTTATTAACCAACAGTGTTTGAAACTTGAAGAAGTCGAGAGAGATGGTTGTGGTTCGATTATCAGGAAAGTCCACGAGCCACTGTAGAGCTCTGCAATGTATTCTGTCATCATGCAGTCTGTAGATTAAGATTGAATTAGAGACTATATCGAAGGCCTCGGATAGGTCCATTAATACCAGCATGACTGGTGTGCTTGTGTCTAGTGACAGTCTGATTGTATCTGTGACTATCACTTGTGCAGTCTCCTTGCCATGCATCACTCTGAAAACCCGATTGTGTGGGGTCCAGCATCCTGTGCTCTTCTAGAAAAGCTGTGAGTTGTTTATGTAGCATTCTAGAGCTTTTCCTAGCAAAGAAAGCACCAAGATTGGTTGGTAGTTGGAAAGAATATCTGGACTATGGAGGGCTTTTGTAGAAGAGGAGACACTTGGGCAGACTTCCCCTTGACCAGAAGTTTGGTTGAAACTTGAGAAAAGTTATAAAGAGCGATTACTGATGGCACAATGGAATTGGCCAGGCAAGAGGTGAGCCAGATTTAGCAAGGGTAAGCATCTCCTGCACCTGCTCCAGAGAGCATGGCTCAAATGTATCCAGGACAGCTGTGACATTCGGGGGAGGCCGACTGAAATATTTTTCCTCTTCTGACTGTACATGATCGACTGAAAAGTTCTCATTGATGGTATTAATCTTTTCTTAAAAAAAGTCAGCCAGAAATTTGCATAGTGTTTGCGGGCCAGGGTGGCACGGTTGTAAACTCGAGGCTTTATTACCTTCTCAAGTTAATTGAAGCTCCACAGATAGAGGGACAAAGTTGAGCCATTTTATCAGCAGCAGGAGGAGCCATCCAAAATGGCAGCGGGCTTCAAGGTATACTCGTGATCAGAAATTACATCTTAATATTTGCAAACCATGAGAAGAAACATCATGGGCACTTGTGTGCCCTAGTATGGCTGCTGAATGCTTGTGATCTAGGCGTGCACAGGCAAAAGAGGGAATTCTTGGAGACCAGTTCTAGTCTGAATCTTATGGATGCATCTTCATGTTTCAATGTAGTTCAACTAACCCAAGATGGCTGCTGCCTTAAAGTCTTTTTATAGGTAAGGAGCTTCCTGAGAAAGGTATGGGAGATGTATACCGAATCTTGGCACTCTCAAAGAACTTATCAAGCTTCCTTTGAGAATGTTATCAAAAGGGGGCTTGATCCCCAGACACTAAGAAACATTCCTTGCCAAAACAATGTGCTGCTCGTTAACACTATCATTGCATTGTTTAATCAGGACTAAATAATGGAGCAGGTTGGGAAGGCCATCCATTATGATCTTCTTCCCACAATTTACCTTAATCAAACCCCAACCCCAACACCCTCCTCCCTCCTCCCCTCCCCCGCCCAGGAGCAGTTATTCCCATGTTAAATTATAGCTGGCAAACAGCATAAGTGCTAAGCATTTTCATGTAAATGTATATATATATTCACACACCTGATTGGAGTGGTATTTGTTCACAAGCTACCTTGCTTTCCAATCAGCACTTAGACAGTATGCTTCACCCTTTAGCATTACCATGTTGAGTTTCATCCTGCCATCATCAATCCAGGAGACACCTGCCAGCACCAGCAGCATGCTACGATGCCTGTAGAGACAAAAAGCACATGGTGGTGGAGCGTGCAACTCCAATCGAAGGCTAAGGTACACCTGGTTAGCCATAAGGTAAAAAAGGAGGCAGCGTAAGCGGCAAAATGACCCATGTCGATATTATCAACAAGGAGAGAGAAGTCTGAGGCTGCTGGATATTAAGGTGATTGTTCATTTATGCTACCTGCCAGATGGACACTATCTGCTGATAAGAGTTGATGGATACCCCTAGTATCAGCAAGTGGTATTTGTGAAAACTACAGCAATGAAACTCAAAATAGAGAAAATGTTTGCGGACCATGGAATCCGTGTAGAACTCATGAGTGCCTCTCGCCCCTTTCAAGGATGAGGGGTCCATAGTTACCTAGGGATTCATCAGTGCAGCCCCTGTCCCCACCGTCTCCAAAATTCCCTACTACGGGCCTCAAACCAAATTATGAGCTGGAGAGTTTCAAGGGAAATGATAAATAAGCATTGGCAGACCCAATTGGTCGAGCAGTAGGCAGCTGGTGCGATTTTTCTTATAACAAGCATGTGCCACAAAAATAAAAAGAAGAAACGCATGCAGTGATGAAACGGGGTGGCCATAGTCTTGCAATCTAGCTTTGATACAACAGTGTAGGTGATGCCTAGTAGGCATACTTAGAACAGGCACATAAACCCTTTTTTTTTTACTTTTAATGCACACCGCAAGAAAATACGTGTCTGATTGACAGAAAGAAAAGTTACTATTGGCTTTGAATCACTGTAACCTACTAAACATATAGTTTAAAACACAAGGATGACAAAAAAATATTTTAAAAAAGAAGAGAAAACATGAGTGAAGTAAAATAGGAGCACTGGAGAGCACTTGTTTTTAAGGGTGTGCACCTGTTAGTTAGAGCCATTCCCTGTTGCATAATCGAACCTGTGCCGCTGGGTGTCCACACGGGAGCTGCCGGCGTCTGGTAGTGCTTCTGACCCTCAGCCAGGCACTGGAGTATCCGGAGTGTGGCCCGTGGCCGCAGCTAAAGTAATGGTGCTCTACCTGCCTGCCTTGTCTGCCAGAGAAGAGCGAGCTCGCCAACAGCAAAGCGGCAGCCAAAGAAACACCCGCCTTGCAAATCCACAGCCGGACTTCAAATAGCTCACCTGTGTGCTTCATTCATAAAAAAAAAGTGAGTCCTTCCTTCATCAGGGCCACTTTGATATTATTACACATAGATTATCATAAGTAGCTGCAGCGTTTCCCAGGTACATGTGTGACTAGTCAGGCCATTCATGTTTTTTCTTAGAATTCTGGGACTTGTGGTTGTAAAACCAGGACTAGAAGTCCAAGAATTCTAAGAAAAAATAGGGAGGGGCCTACTTAATCACATCACACATGGACTTGTGAAACTTGGCTGTGATGCAGATGTTTAAAAGGTCAAGGGCCTTCATCTTAAATAGTCATCTATCATGTGTGGTGAGCCATAAAATAAAAATACCGTTCTGATTAGGAAACTTAAAAAGTTCCATGTCAGAACTGGATTTTTATTTTACACGTTGAAAGCAATAGGCTATTGTGCTTGGAACCTATAATGATTGTTCAGCAGCAAAATACTATCATTCACAGTGAGGTGGAATGACCATTAGCCCATGCTGTATGTATGCACCGAGGGGCGTTTGCAAAATGTATAAGGCACTTCAACCGAACAATAGATGAGGACAGGTACCCGAAATGCCCTCTATATAAATAGCAGCGTTATGGTGCAACAAGGACTTTAAAAGTAACAAACATGCCATCTATGTTCCTTGATTGTGTTCCTATACCACTGAATGTTTCTGTTTGTGGCCCCTGCACACCATGCACTGGGACTGTCAGAAGAGGTTTTACTTTGGAGCTGTGATATGGACACAGACACTTTGGTAAAATCACCGCTGCAGATAACAGCTTCCTCATCCTGTCCTGGAGTGCATTTCCTGTTGACCTTTGCAAGAACTTTCTGCTGATGCATGAACAAACACCACTAATGCCTGGCTTAGGGTTTTTGATTTGGGAGGGTCTCAAAGAAGCATGGGTGGGCAATAACCATGCATGGGGAGTGGCAAAAATCAACACTGGCGGGCAGATTCACCAAGTTTTGAAGGACCGCAGTGCAGCTGCGTCAAAGGGCGAGAGAAAAACAGTGGCATATCTACCAACATATGGCGCTGTTTCCTACCCCCAGCACTGGCGCATTTTAGACTGCCAGGCACCATGCAGACGCCCTTGCATGAGGGCAAGAGTGTGTTTGTTCTTAAGCATAAGTTTTGCACTGGAACGGGGGACCCTCTGAGTAAAGAAACTATGCTTTAATACTTTTCCCACTTTGAATGTGTGCTATGCAGGGCAGCACACATGCAAAGTTGGAAAAATGTAGAGACTTTTAAAAATTGCTTCACTCTTCTGCCTGCCTCGAGGATATGTAATTTGTAGCACAAACCCATGCTTACCAATTAACACAAAAACTACTAGAACAATTGTGATATAGTTCTGCCACAATCTGTATATTTCCCACAATCAATAGGTGTTCACTCTGAGGGCCAATCGTCCAATAGAACCCAAAATGAACAGAATGTAAGACAAAAGAACCCCACTCATATATATCTCTAGTCTAGAGTATGGAAGTCTCATATGTGAAAATTATACCCATCAAAAAATCATAAATAATAAACAAACAGAGTTACAACAATATTGCAACACAGGAACTAGACATCACACAACATTAGACTTCTTCTGAGCATTCATCTGTGATTTGATTTATTTTATCAATATTTGGGAAGTAAGGTTATCTGACTGGTCATTCGGTATGTGGTAAATATAGACAGACCCATGTGTTGAGAGCGCTTGGAATTCATCTTTTTTGGTTTGCAGTAAAAATATTGTGGAGAAAAAGTACACTGAAAAAAGTCTGTCAAAAACGCAGTATACTGAAAAATTAAAATGAAATGCTGCTAGAATAAAAAACGAACACTACTGTGCCTTACAGGGCGAAGGTAAGCTTACTAGGAGCAGGGGACATCCTACTGCTAAAGTAAAGAGGGGCATTTAAAGTGAGGTTGGGAGGGGGCGAGAGACTAGAAGATGTGGCACAAGGTCAGAGCTACTGACTTTGGAGCTGGGGAACCTTAGAGTCTGAGCATTGGCTCAACATTCTGTAATTCTGGGCAGATCACTTAATCTCCACTGTATACCAAAAATGAATGCATCCTTATGTAATGCAGCTGGTGCTCATGTAAAGCGCTCCAATACCTTCGGGTCGAGTTATGATATATAAAACTGCAAAAACAACGGATTTATATTATTCAGGGATTGGTAGCCTTAAGGAGTAGTTAGTAGCTTTTGGTGTTTAGGTAAGGGTAGCTTTAAGGGGTAGTAAGGATTTGTTAAGTTCAATAGGCTGGGATCCACTGAGTTTTAGTAGAAAGTTTATGTGTAGCGCAGCACAGTGCCCACATTTGTATGCCAGGAAGGTCACAAGCAACCAGCATGCTTATATTCTAGATTCGGAAACCCTCATGAAAGTACGCATGGCATACCAGAAAATAAACACCATAACAGCGAATAAGTGAAAGGGAAAGTGATATAACTAACACATATCTGTCCACTTAAACAGACAATATAACAACCCCAGGGTAACGGAAACAGCGTTTACACCAAAGTCTAAACCACGCACTGTCTTTACAAAGTGGTCTTTACTTACAACGAGGCGTCTTTACCACTGCATTCCTTTACCACAAGAGTCTTTACAATGACTTGCAATAGGGGAAGCGGCATTGGACTTCGAAGTCCAATGCTTCCCCTACTGTTGTGCCAACTGGAGTTGGAATAGTAATTGATACCTCTCCAAAGTCTAGTGCTTTCCCCCAAGGAAAGTCCTTACTCGTTGTAAAGACTTGCATGGTAAAAGATTGCAGTGATAAACAAGCATTGGCATAGTCAATAGGTCTCGCCTTTGGGACCTTATAAGTGTTTAGTTATCCAACATAATATCCTTGGTGCAACAACATCAAGTGTTGCATGATTAAACACTTAGAAGGTCCCAGAGGCGAGACCTATTGGCTATGCCAATGCTTGTTGTGTGATGGGAGTTTGCTTTCTATGGATATTTTGGAGGACCTAAAGTAGGACTCCTGTTCTACAATGTTACGTACTCTTACACGCATTTGTGAGTTGGCCCCAGAACAGCTATAATGGAAATGAAGTGATTAGGCAGGGAGACAATGTTGGCCTTAGGGACGGGGGTGGGGGTGTGATACAAAATAAACTGTAGCTGTGTTCTGTTTCTAATGGCCCTGACAGCTAAGCCTGGCAGTACCCCAGCAACCTGCTATCCCTCTGTCACACTATCACCCTCTCTCAACCTCTTCTTCTCGGAGTTGAGACTCAGGTGGATTTCCTGTGCTCACGCTTATCTGTGGTTACAAAGGGCATTCAAGGCGAAAAATGAACCCACACCGGAAGTGGCAGAGCTTACATTGAGGTAGGAAGTTGCTGGCGCCCAGGAAGCAGTTACAATTTCTCACTTGATTGAACTTCTTTGGTTGACTGAAAGTAAAAAGGGAGTTGGCATTCAAATAAACAATTTAATTTTCTTATAGCCCATTTGTCCACATAATAAGGACAAGGAATCAATACCTAAAGTTAAGTGGGCTTATTACACACTAATAATCCATCCAATAGATGCAAAAATCAAGAACATATTACAAATGTAAAGAATCACGGCCAGCAAATTCAGCTGTCAAAGCAGATTCTGTCTTGATAGCTTAAAGCAAAGAATAATGACAGAATAGAGATGCAAAGAATATGGAACTGGAGTGTTTTCAAGTTACTCCACTCCTCCCTCCTAAAAATGGATAAAGTCTAAAGATATCTACTATAGCTCTAAATCTGAATAAGGCTATGTAGGAAGCCGTCTCTGTATATACTATACCAAAAGGAGGTATTAGTGTGCACAGAGTCCAGTGAGTTACCAAATGTATGGCAGAGGTTAAAGTAGTTAACACCTTACTCTCAAGTTAGAGGTTGCTGGGCTGAACAGTTGGGCTTATCTGAGGGTAGTATGAATACATTTGGCATACATACAAGGCAGGAACACTCGATGACTGACTCCAAGCCAATGTTTTGCAAAACTATTTCTTTAGTTACTTTAAGTTTTGGAACCAAGTTGAACTCAGTTACAGGTAAGTACACTTTTTCAGCAGGTAATACATTTTCACAAAGGTAGTGGAAATACTTTATGGTCTTGGAAAATGTTTTGGTATTGTCAATCTGAAACCGTGCAAACACAAGGAGATGTTGGACGGAGCGCTGAAACTTTTCAGACACTCACCCCCAGTCACAGATCTGGGCTGAATCCATCATCGTTCTTTAGCTCTGAAAAGTTTCAGTGCTCCGTTCATCATCTCCTTGTGTTTGCTTTGTTTGCCCTAAGTTGGCAGGGTATGCCCGGACATGGGTCCCTTGCTCACTTTGCCACTGGATTCAAGCTAGCCTTGCTGATGAAGTGTGTTACCCAGAAACCGGTCCCAGGATGCTTGTTTCCGGTTCAGGGAAGACCTGGCTTGGCTGTTTGGGCTGGACTGTTCCCATGAGGCACAGGGTCAAGACTGATTTGCATATAGCTGGGTCTGAACCCGTGGTACTCATAGTACGGCCTGTGGGCTGCCAGCGGCCAGGCAGGCCTTCACTCGCGGCCCCTGGACCTCGCCTTACAGTGTCTTCGTTTCTAGTGAGGCCAGCAGTAAACACAGAAGGTGACCGCAGGAGCATACATAGTGATTATGTATTAAATAGGTATTCACAAAGTATGCTCCTGCAGCCATCTTCTGTGTTTACTGCCGACCTCTGTGACCCCACGTCACTGTCAGAAAGCTTCCCATAAGGCCCTTTAAAAGTCAGCTGTAAGTGCTTTCACAGCTGACTTTTAAAGGGCCTTATGGGAAGCTTCCTGTTTGGACTGTGACAGATTAGGCAGAGACAGAGATGCAGATAGAGACAGAGACAGATAGAGACAGAAACATATAGAGATAGAGACAGGCACACAGAGTCAGACAGACAGAGACAGTCAAAGACAGATAGAGATAGATAGCGACAGATAGAGATAGATAGAGACAGAAATAGATGGATAGAGACAGAAATAGATGGATAGAGACAGAGACAGATAGAGACAGTGACAGACAGATACAGCCAGAGAAAGATAGAGACAGAGAGAGACAGAGACAGATAGAGACAAATACAGATAGAGACAGAGACAGATAGGGACAGCGACAGATAGGGACAGAGATAGATAGGGACAGAGACATATATGGACAGTGACAGATAGAGACAGAGAAATAGAGACAGAGACAGATAGAGACAGACGGATAGAAACAGAGACAGATAGAGACAGACAGACAGAGACAGATATAGAGACAGAGACAGATGGAGACAGAGACAGACAGAGACATATAGAGAGGGATAGAGAGAGAGAGCTAGAGAGAGATGGATAGATATAGAGATAGAGAGAGATAGAGAGAGCTGTAGAGAGAGAGAGATAGAGACAAATTTAGATAGAGACAGAGACAGATAGAGACAGAGAGAGACAGAGAGAGACAGAGAGAGAAAGATAGAGACAGAGACAGATAGAGAGATAGAGACAGAGACAGATAGAGACAGAGATATAGATGGATAGTGAGATAGAGACAGAGGCGGATAGAGACAGAGACAGATAGAGACAGAGAGAGACAGATAGAGATAGAGACAGAGAGACACATTGAGAGAGAGAGATGGAGACAGACAGAGACAGATAGGGAGGGATAGAGAGAGAGAGAGATATAGATAGATATAGATGGAGAGAGATAGATGGAGAGCGATAGTTAGAAAGAGAGGTAGAGAGATAGAGAGATAAAGAGAGAGAGACAGACAGAGAAAGATAGACACAGAAACAGATAGATAGAGACAGAGAGAGATAGAGACAGAGACAGATAGAGACAGAGACAAATGGAGACAGAGACAGATAGAAACAGAGACAGATAGAGACGGAGACAGATAGGGATAAATAGAGACAGACAGAGACAGACCTAGAGAGGTAGAAAGAGAAAGGTTGAGATACAAAGAGAGAGAGAGCAATAGAGATAGAGAGAGAGATAGACAGATAGAGACAGAGAGAGAGAGATACAGAGAGAGAGAGACAGAGAGAGAGAGAGACAGGAAGAGAGAGAGAGATTGAGAGATACATAGTTGTGTGTATGCTGGGTCTGGTGGCCCAGTGGACGAATGCGTCCGCTGCTGGGGCCTATGTTCAACCTTATGGTCACAGTGTTTTTTTTGCTCTAGCCCCACCCCCTCCAACCCCCACTGATCCCACCCACTGGTGCGGCCCTCGGCCACAAACAACACTGTAAATTTGGCCCAGAGAGAAAGTTTGTGAGTACCCATGGTCTGAACTGAGGTGGCAAAGAGAGCTAAAGATTGATAGATTCAACCCAGATCAGTAACTGGGGGTGAGTGTCTGAAAAGTTTCAGTGCTCTGTCCATCATCTCCATGTGTTTGCAATCTGAAATAGTAACACTAAAAACTTGAAAAAGATAGACAGTTGTATGCAGTCGATAAAATGCAGTGCAATCCTAAGAAAGGAAAATAGGGTTATGCATCAGCAGGTAAGTACACAATTTACTTTTCCAATCTTCTGGGTTTTAGACCAGCTCTGGGCAAGGGTCAGTTTAAGGCAGGCACTGCACTGCCAGTGGCACTGTGGCGGCCAGGTGCAGAGTTTGCCGAGCCCAAGGCTAGTCAATGGAGACTGGGAGCACCCGAGGAGGTACGGAGTTCAGAATCTCCGCTGAGGTGGTCAATACCGGCAATGATGTTTGCTCTCGTGGTCAGCAAAGAGCAATGGGAATGAATGGGAGTTAGTAGGCTGCCAATGCTGTACCGTCGCGGTAGTTGTCAGCGAGACACTGAGGTCAAAGGGAGGCATCGCCTGCCCATCAGTCGTGGGGATGGAGATGTGCAGGAGATGGAGGAGTTATGCCGATGTTGGGCCGTCTCGGAGAGGCCCCTGTACAACTACAGTGTTTTCTTTTGGCAGGGCAGTCTAGCGTTGACACACATGTCGGTTCTCTACAGCTGTTGTTTTGGGGTTCTTTTTGTAGTGGTGGAGTCACATCAACACAAGTGTCGGGCCTCAACCACTGCAGTTCTTGTACCGGCGGACACCAGGGACTAGAGCCTCTAGCCCCAAGGGAGGCTCTTGGAGATTGGGTGAAAGCTGGAAGGTCTCTGGGGTTTCTTGGAGGCCTAGCAGGGTTTCTGGAAGGACAGCAGGTGTAGTTGTCGTACCAGCTACAGGTGATGGGGTTCTTGCCGGGTTCTGTCTGCAATAGTTCAGTTCCTGGTCTGCCAGCGGTCTTCTTCCGTCTTTTTCTTTGGTCTAATGAATCTGAGGAACAAGGTTCAGGGAGTTTCTTAAATACTAAATTTAAGGGCGTTACTGAGGTCCTGGGGCAGTAGCCAATGGCTACTGTCCCCTAGGGAGACTACACTCTTTGGGTGCCCCATCCCCCTGGGGAGAGGGGCATATCCTGTTCCTATATGGCCTAATTTTCCAATTCTAGATGGAGAATTTCTAAGGGAGGGGTTTACCTCAGCTCCTGGCGACCCTAGGGGTGTGCCAGGCGGAGGTGGACACTCCTACTCTGCCTGCAAATTTTCCCATCTGCCGCCAAAAGTGGGCCCTGGACAGGAGGTGGGCATCTCCACTAGTTGGAGCTGCCCAAATCAGCACATCACAAGGTGAGAGCCTTTGAGGCTCACCGCCAAGTGCAGCTGTTCCTGCCAGGGGGATGTAAGAAGCACCTCCACCACAAGCATGCTTTGTTCCTGACCAAGATCACAAAGGCTCTCACCCCATGGGGTCAGAAACTTGTCTGGTGGTGGCTGGTGGGGACCAGTCAGTCAATACACTAGAAGTTGGTTGTTTTTCAGGGGCATCCCTAACATGCCCTAACATGCCCTCTGAGTGCATTATATAACAAATCAAACAATGGCATCAGTTGGTACCAAATTTCTCAGTTTCTAGTAAAGTAATCATGGAGCTGTGCAGTTTGTAATGACAACCTCCCAGGCCATGTTCTCAAAATGCCTTCACTGCACTTACAATGTCTGTGAGTGGCACAGACACTGTAGGGGCATATTGCTCATGCAGCGATGCCCTCACCTGTGGCATGGTGCACCCTGTCTTAGGGCTGTGAGGCCTGCTAGAGGGGTGACTTACCCATGCCACAGGCAGTGTTAGTGGACTTGGCACACAGGCATGTGTTGCATGTCAATTCTTCAGTTTTGGTCTGCACCAAAACATGCAGCCTGCAATGGCAGTGGGCAGGTGTTAAGGCGAGTGGTCTCAGAGGGTGGCATAATAAATGCTACAGCCCTCAGAGGTCCTCTCTGGTCACAAGGCCCTTGGTAGCAGGGGTACCTTTTAAAAGAGACTTACATGTGGCCCAGATGTGTGCCAATTGTGGAGACAAAGGTGCAGTTTTGGGAAAGAACACTGGTGCCGGGATGCATGACAAGCTGGGTCCCAGCACACACTCAGTCAAGTTGGCATCAGGTATCTGGCAAAAAGTTAGGCAGTAACCATGCACAAAGGGGCACTTTCCTACAGGATAGCTTGGAATAGAATGGTCTCCGGGGAGTTTAGAAATGCAGGAGTGTGTCAGCATAGTGAAAACTCCAGTAGAAGTTTTCTTAACAGGGAAACAAGTGTTAGCATAACGCCACACTCATAAAAGAATAAAAGGGAAGCAGAGAAGTCAGTACCTCTCAAAGTTCCAGTGATCTCTCCGAATGTCTAGTAATGTGAACACTAATTAAAACATTCAAATGCTTCATCATTCCCCCAAAGCCCACACCACCCCTCCAGGGACCAATGGTGTTGAACTTCACCTTATGCGATGGCAACATGTCTAGATTTTCTCATCGCATGAAACCCAGGCATATACAACGATCTTGAGTATCAGACCATTCCTGATATGTGATGATAGGAGGCTTTAACACTAGAGCGGGCCTTCAATGGCCGGTAGAGCCCACCACAGAGGGATGTAAGGCTATATTAATTCACCACATCTTGGCCAAGATTTTCTCTCTTATGCCTCCCTATCACTTATGCACAATGCTCCTTTCTCTAGCTACTGATGCTTTGAAATAGGACCTGCAGAGAAAAGAACATGCAAGGCAAGCAGGAAAATACATTTAGAAAGTCAGGCCCAGTCGAACTAGTTTTATTAAACTCTAAATGTGCACTTTAGTAACATGATTATATATGCATGTGTAACTTTAAATTAACTACAGCAATACAAATACAACTTTAGAAAATAAGTCATGCTTACCTATGCAATGCACTTTCAAATAAATGCAGCATAACTTGAAACATAAGTGCAAATGTGTGTGAGAACTACATTTCTTCATGGTTATGCTAAACAATATACATGTGTTTATAAATCTCTAGTGTTCTACAGTGAAAGCATCTCAATAGTACATTTGAGTACTTCACTTCACATTAATAAAGTTAAGGCACACAGAGTTTATAGTGCTAAGTGTAAGGGTGTAGCTAAAATTGCTCTGCTCCAAAGTCAAACCTGAGATTACACGGCGATCAGTGGCAGAGCCTGATCTACAGTCTTGGTCAGGCAGAGCTATTAACATTGCAATCTCAGACCTCTTCAAACCAGCTCTTTCCAGACAAGGAAATAAGATAAGTAATTGTATCCAATTAAGACCACACCTCCCTGGTTGAAGGGGTAAAGGCCACTCTTTCCAGGGAGAGGAGAGGCTATGAGTCATTTGGCAGTGAACGGGAAGGGTTTCTTTGGGGAAAAGAGGGGCCTTCTCAAGAGAGAGGAGGGGATGAATACCCATGGAGAAGTAGGGAGCCTAACACAGGGATTCGGTGGAGCATTTTTTCAGGGAAAGAATTGGAAAATGTTGAAATTTGATCCTTTGCCTCATTAGTGGAGCTGGGGCATGATGGGAGTGAAGTATGTTAGCAAAGAGCCTCAGAGGATGATTGGGGGGTTTGCAGAGGGGACCACTTCTTAATGTACTAATAAATGGGATCAATTGATGCACTGTGCAGCACTATATTTCAAATATATTTGCAAAAAAGCTACAGGTCTTACAATGTGATCTAAAAAGAATCTTGTGTAATGCTACCCAATACCAAGGCGCAGTATTTCACCTCAGCAGCACTTCATGTTTGTGCTAATCAGAAAAGCGTGCACCCAATAAAATCACTGACCGCTCGCACTCATTATTTCACCATCCCGGGCGATTTTCTTCTTTCTTCCCATGTATATGTAATGCTCCATGTAAAAATAATTTTCAATAAAAAATTACGGAAAAAAAAAAAAGTGTCATTGTGACTCCCCAGCAGTGTCTATCTAGCTGTCACGAGGCCCAGGACAGGTGTGGCCCGTCAGATGACCATGAGGGCCTCCTTTATGAGAAGTGTTGCACCTCTGCGACACTTCTCAGTGCACCCTCCTTGCGACACCAAGGATGCACTGTATTTACAGTATGGCGGATCATGTTGCAAGGAGTTCCAGATACGTGAGTATTACTGACGTATCTGTATGCGGAAAAGTGGCACAATGCTGGGGTCTGTCTGAAAACAGACGCAACTACAGCAATGTGTCCTTTCACATGAGGCAGACCCCATCTGAAAGGGCCTGCATCACCCCTTACATCTGTCATGAAGCAATGGCGTCCTAGAAGTGGAGCACTGAAATCTTATAGATTTCAATGCGCCATATCCACAAGGCTTTGTTGCAGAGGAACATCCACCCTGCATACATTCTACCTGATGCAGGTACAATGTAGAGCAGGGGTTTACGAAGTGACGCATCTGCATCACTTTGTAAATATGGCGCAACGTGATGCATTATTTAGGGCGCCACAGGGTTAGAAAAAGTGAAGCAATGGCGGTGTAAATGTGACGCAATGGCTCATGAATAAGGCCCTGAGTTTTTATTCAAACACATTTTGCATGCTGGAATTTGTGAATCCATTGTGTTAAAAGTGAAGCTGCATTGCACAGAATGCAAGTATCTTATTGCTTAAAAGCCAGGACTGACTGAAGGTGTCCTACAAGATTACTTGGAAGTCATGGGACAAGAACATTTAAGTGCTAACCAGGTGTACTTATTTCAGAGGCAACAATGAGCTTCTTTTTTGACCAATGACATTCACAGTTGTTCCAGTTCATGAATGGTAGTGTTCAGGCCTGGCCTAGAGACAGCTACATGTGTACAGCCAGAATCGTGTGAGAAAGAATCAAAGAATCCTACTAAATAAACATACAAATGTACAGCACATAGAGGGGTTCTCAGTCCACCCTCTTTATTAACTGGTTTCTCATTTACAATTTGCTTACGTTCTCAACACGTAAATCATGGGTTAATGGGTCAACCCACGTCAGTCAGTGGCTCTCTCCTCGTGAATATTTTTATATGAAATTTCTTTTTATGATTTTTATCAAAATCGAATAAAAGTACTTTGACTGACTGACTGACTGAATAATAGCCTTTTGCTCCTGCACTTGTGCATTGCCACCAACAAAATAGGTCAGTTTAGGGCCAGGACTGGTAGCCAATCACTTCTCTCATTTTTTTTAAATCATTTTTGCAGCGGGTACTTTCTTAACCCTTTTTGCAAACAAATGCATGCCACTATTCAGACTGTGGAACTCTTGCTTTTTTACTACTTTTAGATTTGTTAACTATGTATATAAAAAAGATAAAAACTGTTGCAGGTTTGCCAATGACAAACCTTTGGGCTTTGCCAAGGCGTTTATTATGGTTGTTTAGCTTGAAAGGCACTTGTTTTGGATTTCTTTTAATGCACTGCTTATACTCCAGGGACATCAGTTGTCCCTCCATGGATTCTACTCACGTGTGCATTGAACCGATTCCGGGAGGGGGATTTGTTCGGGCCTTAGACCCTGCTAATGAGACTGCCACTGCTCCCGGATGGCCTCTTCCTCCTCTCTGGAAGACTGCAGGGGTGTCGGGAAGAAGCTGTGCCTGGGGGCTGCAGCATGGACCCAGCTCCTCGAACTGAATCCTTCACACCATGATTAAGGTAAATAGTTGTGCTTCGGCCCATAGCGGCTTGAGACTTTCAATGGCCACATTAGATCTGCAGCTAAGCCTTCCCCAAAGCAATAAAGACACTATTGACAACTCAAGGACAGGCGCTTTCATCACTGCCATAACACACACTGGATCACTCGAAACACTGTGAAGCGTTACCTGTCGGTTTTCTGTAATTGTTACCATCTTCCCATATTGTAGGGGATGTATTTGTTGGCAACTGTGTTGTGAGCAGGATAAAGTACTTGTTCTTATTCAAGATAAGTAATGGCAGGACAATCGATGTATTAGGAGTTACTTTGTGAGTTGCTGAGTTCTGAATCTTTGACCCCACCTTCATGACTAAGCCTGGACGGTTTGCCTCGCTGCCCCAAGTCAATTGCTAATGAGGAGTTCTTGGTGCTCAGTTTTTGGATCTCATATTAGGTCAGTTAGTCATAATAGCAAACAGACCCAGTTGACACACATTGGGATCCAGTACTGCTTGCACAATCTGTGGCTCCAGAATGAATTCCAACAAATAGAAAACTCCAAGAATTAAAAAAATAATAATATTGATTACTAAAAAAAAACTTGCTTTTAAAACAAAAAATGTGCACCCCATGCTGAGTCATAGTTACAGAGCATAGGGGCATATGTATCAAATTCCGTTATTGCGATTCTCAAAAAGCGATTTTTAGAGAATCGCTATTGGAAAGAGGCGACCAATCGGTCCCCCCGAACGTATGGTGGAGTGCCCCGATCCCCCCGGGAAGCCATCTTGGGCGGGAGGCGCGTCTCGGCTGGTATGCCCGAAGCGGCGTAGCCGGGGCGCGCTTTTTCCCGCCCAAGAGTGGGTTGTCCTAGACACCGGGTGTTTGTTTGGTTACAGTTTCGCAAACCTACGAGGCGGGGCGGACTGTGCAGTCGGCCCGACACCTGGGAACCAGCGGTCAGAGATCACCGGCTGATGAAAAAGTGGTGTGGGTCGTGGGCCACTCATACGTGAGGCGTGCCGGGGACGTATTCAAAGCAGGTGACATGATTCACACAGCTGGGGAATACGGGTACAGGGTGACCTTCTACGGAAGGGGCGGGCTCTGTATTGACCGGTTTCAATCTTTTCTTGAGGGTTTGTTAGGGCGGACAAGGTCACCGCCAGCTATAATCATAGTACATCTTGGGGGCAATGATTTGGTGACCACTGGTAGACGACTGCTTCTCGAGGCGATACTATCCACAGTAAGTTGGTTGGCGAGGAGAGTTCCAGGGTGCACAATTGCATGGTCCCATATGATTCCACGAAAGGTGTGGCGGGGGGCTAATTCAGTGTCTGCTATAAATCATTCTGTGAAAAAGATTAACAACAAGCTTGGTAGACTGTTCCGTACCAGTACTTTGCATTCGATTCCTCATGGTTGTATCAGGGGGGACAATATGTATCTAGAGGATGGGGTCCATTTGTCCCGGGTGGGGAATTCTTTACTAATAGGAGACCTCGTAGCCTGGTTAAGGAGTTTGCAACATGACCTTTAGGTAGGAGTTTTGTGGGGGGTCCGGATAGCCGGTCAACTATCCGGCCTGTGGCGGTAAGGTCATGATCGGTGAGCAGTCATTGGAAGATCCCTAGGGGGGGGCGTCACCCATTACGGATGGGAGCGCCCGGGGGGAGGTGGCCATTGGCCCCTCAACGGGGAGGCGGTCCCTTCTAAGGACGGGACGCCTAAAGGAAAGGGAAGGCGGTCAAGGCCCCTCCCTGGATAGGAGGGGCTACGGGCCCCTCCTGGGAATTTCCCGGGGCCAGGACATCTGCGACGGCAGATGTGGTAAGTTGTGTAGGGTGGGGAGGGGGGTCTACGCTACCTTCTAGACACCTCACACGAGTCCTCGGACGACCACGTACATGGCGTCGAGTTAACAGGGGCCCCCGTCAAGACAAGGGAAATTGGTATGGCACACGAGGTGAAGTCCTCTGTGCGACCGCCCCTCACAAGTGAGGGGGGAGTTCTGGTTTAGGGATCTGACACCGGTTACGACCTTGCCGTTGGCCCTTAACGTTAGGATGTACAATTTCAATTAGAAATGCAATTTTGGTAAGGATGTTAGTATCGGCTAGGAGAACCTTTTACGACCGGTTACGACCTTGCCGTTAGATATATGTTAAGGTTAGCCAAACATCGTAATGTGGATATGAAATTGTACTTGATATGAAACTGTTATTTTAATGTTTTGATTTTGTTTCATATTTTAATAAATACGGCCGGGAAGGGTAACTCCCTTCCCGCCTTCCAAAAGTTCAAGAACTGTTTCCGGTTTCCCAATTCTTGGGGATTGTGTTGAGAGGGGGTGGCGGGTATCTCAGCCATATGGAAAGGGGCGACCAATCGGTCCCCCCGAACGTATGGTGGAGTGCCCCGATCCCCCCGGAAAGCCATCTTGGGCGGGAGGCGCGTCTCGGCTGGTATGCCCGAAGCGGCGTAGCCGGGGCGCGCTTTTTCCCGCCCAAGAGTGGGTTGTCCTAGACACCGAAGCCGTCCGCCACGCCCAGGGAGGCGGAGGGGGGCGGGTTCACGCCCGCCCCGAGAAGAATAAAAGGAGCCTCAAGCCAAGAAAGCATCCTCTTGTTCCTGTGCTCTGAAGCTGCACCTCCTCGCTGCACGTGAGCTCGAGACGGAACGAAGAGCCATTTTTGAACCCACCCACCATCCCCTGAGGACAGCAAGTTGTCGTGGTATAAAGTTCGTTTTTTCGTATTAGGTTTTTCTTGCAGGTTGTTTATGAATAAAGTTATGATTCGGTTGCAATAAAGTGGATAATTATGCGCGTATACTTTATTAAAGACTTTCATCAGAGTGATTAGTATGTTGAGATGTTTTAGGTAGAGACGTGATTCGTTTTAATTAGGTATGTCTCTTGTATTTTAGTCAGTGATCTTGTCGTATTTATTGTTTGGTCGGGCGGTAAGGTCATGATCGGTGAGCAGTCATTGGAAGATCCCTAGGGGGGGGCGTCACCCATTACGGATGGGAGCGCCCGGGGGGAGGTGGCCATTGGCCCCTCAACGGGGAGGCGGTCCCTTCTAAGGATGGGACGCCTAAAGGAAAGGGAAGGCGGTCAAGGCCCCTCCCTGGATAGGAGGGGCTACGGGCCCCTCCTGGGAATTTCCCGGGGCCAGGACATCTGCGACGGCAGATGTGGTAAGTTGTGTAGGGTGGGGAGGGGGGTCTACGCTACCTTCTAGACACCTCACACGAGTCCTCGGACGACCACGTACATGGCGTCGAGTTAACAGGGGCCCCCGTCAAGACAAGGGAAATTGGTATGGCACACGAGGTGAAGTCCTCTGTGCGACCGCCCCTCACAAGTGAGGGGGGAGTTCTGGTTTAGGGATCTGACACCGGTTACGACCTTGCCGTTGGCCCTTAACGTTAGGATGTACAATTTCAATTAGAAATGCAATTTTGGTAAGGATGTTAGTATCGGCTAGGAGAACCTTTGTATTAGATATATGTTAAGGTTAGCCAAACATCGTAATGTGGATATGAAATTGTACTTGATATGAAACTGTTATTTTAATGTTTTGATTTTGTTTCATATTTTAATAAATACGGCCGGGAAGGGTAACTCCCTTCCCGCCTTCCAAAAGTTCAAGAACTGTTTCCGGTTTCCCAATTCTTGGGGATTGTGTTGAGAGGGGGTGGCGGGTATCTCAGCCATATTGAGAATCGCAAAACAGGATGTAATAAAAAATGTGCAAATATTTTGCGATTCCTTGGCATTCCTTAATTGCGATTAGCAAATTGCAAATCGCAATTAAGGAATACTTTCCCATTCATTCTTATGGGCTAGGTGGCCCATAGGAATGAATGGGAAGACATTCTCAATTTGTGATTCGCAATTTGAGAATCGCAAATTGAAAATGCAATTTCAATTATGCCAAGGTGTGAAAAGGACACCCTGTTGCACCCCTGAAATATGTATGTTTACACATGTGGCGCACATACATGCCCTGAGGGCATGTGCGCCACATGGCACTTTGAAAAATGCAAAAAAGTGCATTTTTCAAAGAAATCGCAAATTACCACCAACTTAAAGTTGATGGTAATTTGCAATTTCTTAAGACCAAATCACACTTTTTCTGTGCTTCGTACATTGCATTTAAGGAATCGCAATTTGTGATGCCTTAAATGCAATCTCAAAATAGAGAATCACAAATTTTGCGTTTCTCTAATTTGCAATGCCTTTTGGGATGATACATCCCAAAAGACCTTTTCCCATTCGCAAACGGGCCGATTCTGAGACTCGGCCCGTTTGCGAACGGGAAAAGGGCTTGATACATATGCCCCATAGTGTTTATCGCAAAGCAGAAAAAAGAGGTACTGTGACAAAGGTAGATGAAAGTAGGGTAGAGAAAAGGTTAAGTAGAAGAAAGAGAGTGTGAGAGGGGACAGCTTAAGAACAAGCATTTATAATGCAATGGTTTCGCCTTTGGAAAAGTTAGAGCTATTGGCATTGTAAATGACAACATTTGCATTTATGTGTTGGTTTTGAAAACAGATAAATAAATGGCATTGTCATTTACATTGCCATTAGCTTAATCTCTCGCAAATGTGAGACCGATTGTACCCTACGGACGAGCTCAGCAGACAGCAATTACTACCACACACACACACCCAGAGCCACACACACACACACACACACCCAGAGCCACACACACACACACACCCACCCAGAGCCACACACACACACACACACACACCCAGAGCCACACACACACACCCAGAGCCACATACACACACACACACCCAGAGCCACACACACACACACACACCCAGAGCCACACACACACACACACACACACACCCACACACCCAGAGCCACACACACACCCAGTGCCACACACACACACCCAGAGCCACACACACACAACCAGAGCCAAAAGCACACCCAGAGCCACACACACACCCAGTGCCAGACATACACCCAGAGCCACCCACACACACCCAGAGCCACACACACACCCAGAGCCCCCCACACACACACACCCACCCAGAGCCACACACACCCACCCAGAGCCACACACACTGACCCAGAGCCACACACACCCACCCAGAGCCACACACACACTCAGGAGAGCAAGCACAGCGAGGGGGCAGGGAAGGAGGCAAAGCGAGGGGGCAGGGAAGCAAGCACAGCGAGGGGGCAGGGAAGCAAGCACAGCCAGGGGGCAGGGAAGCAAGCACAGCCAGGGGGCAGGGAAGCAAGCACAGCCAGGGGGCAGGGAAGCAAGCACAGCCAGGGGGCAGGAAAGCAAGCACAGCCAGGTTGCAGGGGAGCAAGCACAGCCAGGGTATTGTAAGTCCTTCGACGTTCTGAATAAGAAGTTGCCCTTTGGCCTCATTCAAATATATTGTAACAAAACTGTTGCAATATCCTTAAAATGTGCGTTAAGGGGTTCTCTTATTGCCTACATAAATGCATCTTCAATATTCCAGCCCTGAGGGATGTAGAAGGTGCTTTGCAGACTGAAGGGAGGAGCTACAATAATGTCAGCTAAAATCATTGTTTTTAATAATTCCTTCTGGCCCCAAGCTTGAAAAATCGACAAAGAAAATATTGTCTGTAACAAGAAGATTGCGGTCTTGTTTTTTGCCGTGCAACTCGGTTATCTTTCCTTGCAATACTCCCGATTCGTCCTCCCTTTTCTAACATTAGCATTGGCACGTTCTGCGTCCGTAGCTTCCATTTTTTAGGAAATTTAACAGTGAAGATAATTTAAAAAAAAGTATTTAGCGTTTTATTACTGGATATTATGGTTTCAATTGGTGGCATTTTACCGTGTCCGAGGTGCCTACAAGTGTTTCTTTACACATGATTTTTTGCCCAAGGTCCGCCACGGACTTCAATGGGGCGGCACGGCTTGGAGAAGGGGTGCGGCAATGTAGGTACGCTGCAGGCTGGTGAGAGGCGTACTGCCGAAGAAGCCCGGCGGTACGTCTCGAAAGGGTAGTCAAAAAGGCAGGTGCAGCTGGGTACACCTTAGGCGTACGAGACGTACTTCGCGGGACACTGCCGGCTGGTGCAAAGGCGTACGCTTCAGGCGTACGTGGCGTACAGGGAGCACACGCAGACTGCTACGCTTCTGGCGTACCTTCGGGCTTCAAAGCGACGATGAGGCAGGCGTAGGCGGGGCTCCTGGGGCAATCTGGCAGCTCTCCTCCCGGTGGGGGCTCGTCCGGCTCGTGCAGGCATCTCCAGCTGAGACGTACGGGTGGGGCGCCCCGGGGACGGGAGCGGGCAAAAGTTGGGCAGAATCCTCAGTC
This sequence comes from Lissotriton vulgaris, assembly GCF_964263255.1. Classification (NCBI taxonomy): domain Eukaryota; kingdom Metazoa; phylum Chordata; class Amphibia; order Caudata; family Salamandridae; genus Lissotriton; species Lissotriton vulgaris. Next base: position 1,583,234,589 of record NC_141693.1, read on the forward strand.
TGCAGGACGTTTCTTCGGGGCGTACCTCTCCAGGCGGGGGAAGGCTCTTACGATACACAGCACACAGCTCACAGGGGCTGCAGATCTCAGGGGCACAACGCACAGGGCCGGCCGGTACACTTGTACGGGCGGGCGCAGTGCAAGCTCTCAGCCAGCGGGATGCGGCGAGCGGTGCGGTCTTGAAAGAGGGAGGTGAAGCGGGTGGAAGCGGCCCAGGGACACAGTGCAGACACGGCTCGAGGTCGGAGCGGGTCACACGGGCGGGCGGCAGCAGTCACGGCTTCACATGGCTCAGAAAGGCGGGGCACTCGGCTGGAGGCTCCTGCAGCTGGGGCAGAGTTGTTCAGCTTCCTGAACGGGCACACGGACAGCGGGAGGGGGGCACGGGAACGGGCACACGGACAGCGGGAGGGGGGGAGCACTCACCTGGACTTCTTCCGGCGGCGGTCGGCCTGGAGGAATGACCCAAAAACAAATTACAAAAAAATAAAAATAAACCACCGCCCACCGCCGCAATGAAGTTCACAGAGGGGCGGAGAGCGAAAAAATCGCCGGAACGCCCACGAATCTGCTCCGGCAATGATGGACAGATCTATCTTCCAATGGCTAGCCTCCATTTATGGAGCTAGCCAATGGAAGAGCAGGCGGGACAAAGCCCCCGTTCTGTTGTAACATAAGATTTCGCCTGCACGAACGCTGCTGCGCAGCGGACGCCAGGCAAAACCTAAAAAGGGGGAAAAAGGAGGGGCCTGGGTCGAAGGAATAAATAAAATAACATTTCAAAATGCATGACAATATGGATGTTGCCCGCTCTTAAAAAAAGTTAGAGTGTAAGGAGAAAAAGAGTATGAGAACAAGGAACAAAGAGTGTGTGAAAGAAAATAAGTCCTGGAAAAAGGGAAAAAGACTCAGATGAGGTCAAACCCAGTATCAACAATTGAATAACATAATATAATGTCATTCAGAGGCAGCATGTGGGAGGTAAAGGGGTGATTGAAAAAACCATCTATGATAAGTAAATTCCAAAACCTGGAAGTTGGGATTATCACAAAGTGAAATTAAATATCAGCATTTGGAAAACATACATTTATTACTTATTTGGTACAAACCCCAATAATAAAATGATAACTGTTCAAAGCGTATTGTTTTTTTCCAAAAAGAAAGTTCAGAACTTAAATAGTGAAGCCTTACCACCAAATGGAAATAGTAGCTCATCATGCCGCAGGGGTAGCGTGGCCCTAGCTAGGTTATCACATAGCAATTCCAGTGCACTGGTAATTATCAAAGGTCGGTAATAGCGCTAAATGTCAGGTGCTGTGATCTGCATTTTAAATGTAGGCATCTCAATTCTCTTCAAGCAATGTTTGGTATTTTATACCCTCTCAAAAAATGATCTGCCTTAGCTTGCATTGAATTAGTTTCTGACACTGGTAGTCTGTATGTATCACTTGATATTAAAACAAAAGTGTGGATAAACCTAACATGTTGAACAAAGCATGGGGTTTATTTAGTGTTTGACAGGTGAGATATGCTCTCAAAATGTGGTGGATATCTTGTCTCCTGTATTACAAGTTTCATAGACCAGTGGTTCTTAACCTTTTGTTTGGGGACCACTGGGGTCCGCTAAGCCTACTCAGGGGGTCCGCCAACTCCTCAGAAGATGAAATAATAATAATAACAGATTAATAAAGTGTGTATAAATAAAGAAGCAAGACTGAAAATTGACATTTTTTGAATGTGAAGGAATTTGGATTGGAGGCTAAAAACTAAGTTGTTACAGAATGATTAGTGGGAGAGTCAATGTGCACCAAACAGAGTATAGAATGGACGGCAGATTGCCTTAATTGAATTCAGAAAACCGCCAACTTTCCCATTAAAATTATATGCTTTTTTATATTTTTTTGCAAATTAAATAAAATATGTAATCATTTTGTACTGTTTTGTGGTTCAAATTATCCAAATTGTTTAGACCTGCATCCCCAGTTTTCAGTAATGACTAACTGGGAATCCTTGGATTCCAATAATTAATCAGTGGGGGGTCTCTGAATTCCAGTACTGATTGGGAGTTCACAGAAGTCAAAAGGTTAAGAACTGCTGCCATAGATTATAATGCACTTGTAATACAGCAGACCAGATAGCCTATCTATGTTATGCACTCTTTTAGAATCAATCATCTTTTATTGCATGGTGTAAGATCAGAGTACACAGCTCAACTGCCTACATCCATTGGCCGGCAGAGCATAACGTTATGGTCAGTACACGGCGTACAGGTCTACAACCTGGAGGGCGACCCCGCGAAGAGACGCTTCAGCTCATAGCATACATACAAGGCAACTGCTCAGATACCACTTTTATCAAAGAAAAGGAACAAGAAAATAGACAAACACTCAACCCCTCCACCCCTTAAATTCCCCCCACACCTGCCCCCTCAGCATCAGTCTCTGGCTCCCAAACCTAGCCTCCCATGGCCATCTGTCACAGCTCAGGATAGTTCAGACTACCTTTGTGGCCCCCACTGGTTCCAAAGGAATGAGCTGTAGAATTTGTAAGTATTTTGGGAACGTTACTTCCCTCATTTCCTTGGAGAGGAGCTGCAGGAATGGACCCCAGAGCTTAGCGTACTCTGACCCTTTCCCATCAATGCTGAGCGAGAGGCACATTATGTACTCTTTTAAGGACTATATACCTTTTTAACATTTTGTATTTTGGAAAGACATACATCTTTGTTTGCTATTTGATTGAACATAAAATTAAGGGGTATATTCACAAGAACATGTGATAACTGCAGCAAGAGTAGCGTAACGCAACTTTCAGCATCGCAGCCCATGGCGGGAAAATAACCCAGTGACAACATGGAATTCACAACACGGCGGAAGCATGAGATAGTCTGCCAACACCACGGACAATGTCAGCAAAACAACCACAGCAATGGAGATAAAAACACATTCCCCAACACAACAAAACCTGCGATGGACACAAGCGCAAGGATAAAACAGTGATAACCAGCAATACTCATGCGCAATGTGGGAAAATGGTACAAGACCAGCACACTGAAAATGCGACTGAACAAAAATCATCAACAACGGAGTAAGACGAATGCACCCTGGCCAAATGCAGAGGACAACATGTACACCACAACATCCAAGCACCGTAGAAGAACAAAACAAACAGGCACACCGCACGAAAGAGACCAGTGGCAGACAGAGCAGAGCCACAGGAGTGACACACCGTGCAGCATACGCACACAATCAGAAGTGAAATCCGGCAGTGACAACATCCCGGGTAAAACAGCACCCCCACCACATTTCAACACAGGACACAACTGGTTCAGGAAATGTGCAAAACCTGCCAAATCACATCTGGAACACAGGGAAACGTAACAACAAAATGTACAAGTACAAGCTGAGACCTGGAAAAATGTTTATTCACACATGCAGTGCATTTGGACATTCTCTACAGTCGCATGATTGCCATGACGGTCACAATGCTGCTGCAGTGGGATGTGGCCAACCTGCCTCATCACCACCATCATCAGCCGGTACCTCCAGAATTGGGATCCATGGGGCCCTGGTGTGAACACAGATGTTGTGCAACACACAACATGCAATGATCAGCTTGCACACAATATCCGGGCTGTACAGGAGCTTCCCACCTGTGTCGTCCAAGCAACTGAAACGTGACTTCAGCACGCAAAATGTGCGTTCAACGATGCCCCTAGAACGTATGTGGGCCGCATTGTACAGCCTCTGGGCGGGTGTGTTCGGATCTCGGAGGGATGTCATCATCTAAGGGCAGAGTGCATATCTTTGATCACCTGTGACAGTGCAGGGAGAAAAGAGTCAATACTTGGTTCGGCAGAATGTGATGGCAGGTCCACCATTCCACTGGTGCCTGTGCTGGCTGTGTGTGGGGTGAATGTTCGCCAGCCCACAGGGATGAGCTGATGCTGGCAACTACACCAGCAGTCTGTACAGGGTGCAGGGGTAGGCCAGGATGGCCGTGGAGTGTTGTGGTCGTGTCTGGTATGTGGATGTTTAGTTTGACATGTAGAATATGATTTGGTCATGGTGGCATCCACACAGTTGTGCATTGTGCTGTTGAGGCCTTGTGATGTGTGGTGTGTTTATTTGGTACTTTCCAACGAGCAGTCCCGTTCCATATGTGCCATCCAGAAAGCGCTGGTTGATGATGGACTGTCGGAAGATGAAGGAATCATAAACAATGCTGGGGTAGTTGGTGCCAATGCAAGTGAAGAGTGCCCGGTGGTCCACTATTGCCTGCACATTGATGGAATGCGTGTGCTTTCTGTTGCAGTAGTGGTGTGCAGTATCTGCAGGGGGCACAAGTGGGACATGTGTGCAGTTGATTGCCCCCAACACAGCCGGGAATCCGGCTATGGTGTAGAAGCCTTGCTTGGTCTCCAGCTGTTCCTGCACACTGTTGGGGAAGTGAAGTCCTGGAGTATGAAGCTGAGGATGGCATCCAGGACAGGTGTGATAAACTTTGATAGGGCTGGCTTTGAGACCCCTCTGACTCTGGCAGTTGTTGGTTGGAAGGTACCAGAGGCCAACAGGTGCAGCACAGCCAGCAGCTTTGTCTGCGGAGGGATGTTGGTTCTCCGCTGTGTTAGGACTGTCAGCCTGTGGGTCATGATGCGGTGAAGGGTTGTCCTTTTGCGCCTGTAGTGGGCAATGACTTCCTTGGGCGTTAGGTCTGTGAGTGTGGTGTGCTTTCGGTAGGTCCGACAGTCTTACTCTGTGCTGCCTCTGTGATGGTCCCGGGGGCCGGGTCCGGGTCCAGGGGGTGGCGGCAGTCCCTGGGGTGGTGGCGGTGGGTGTTGTGGCCCTGTTGGGGCTCTGAGCTGCATGATGAGTAGCTCCATGGCGTTGTTCGTTCTTCAGATGTGACTATGTGCGGGGCTACGTTGCCTACTGCAGGTAGTCATCTGTATTTACACATGCTTGAGGCAAGTGTTAAATACCTGCGGCTAACGCGGCTTATCGCGTGTTTAAGGTTCGCTTTGCGGATCTGTCAGTTCTTTGTGAAAGTGGTGTTGCTGTTTTTTTGTTTGTTTCTTCACAGGAGCGCCTACTCTGCATCTCATTAGCGTTAGTTGGTGGTGTCCGCCGTGGTGTTAGGTTTTGGGGATGTTATTGTGGGAATTCTGTTGATATCTGCAGTTTGCACCTGCTTGTGAATGGGGTGTTTATTCTATCACCACTTTTGATATGGGGATAATTCGGAGATAAATCCTTGTGAATATGCCCCTAAGTTGAAAAAAATGCTGAGCGTTGTTACCAGCTCTGAAATCCAGCACAAGCCCTCAGGACCTTGCGAAAGGTCCAAGGGGGATATTCACAAGGACACATCTCCGAATTATTCCTGCCATAAGGCAACAAAAGCGGAGATAGATTTAAAACTCCATTCACAAGCTGGTGCAAACTGCAGACATCGCTAGTAATCCCGCAATAACTGCCCCAAAATGTATCCCCACAGTGGACACCACCAACTAACCCTAATGAGATGCAGAGTGGGTGTTCCGGTGCAAAAACACACCAAAAAAAAAACACACCACATTCACAACGAACCGCCAGATCTGGGAAGCGAAACAAAAACAGGCGATAAGCTACAGTAGCAGCAGGGAATTAACACCTGCCTACTGCTGGTGTTAGGAGTTATGGAACAATGGGGCAACCCAAATGGCCATTGGACCTGGGTAAATAGTGGTGCAGTAATATAATGTCCCGGAGGAGAGCAATTAAAACAGATAAACACGTGCAAGAGTTAACCCTTCCATGCTCATGACCCCCCCACCCCCACCCCCCCGGCCGTCTTGAGTAACGGTGGGGGTGTGCGCAGGATGGCCGAGGGCCGTCCGAACCACACCCAAGAATGGAATGTCCAGCACCGCGGCGGAATTTGTGCTGCAGCCAAAGTGTTAATCTATTGTATCTAATCAAAGTCAGACACCACCATACAGTTTTTCCACCAATGGATGTGATTTAATTGCATCACCACATTGAAATGAATCACATTATAAAGTATAAAACAATTCCTAAATGGATATTTTTAGAACAACAGATGCACAAAAGGGTGAGGTGATAAGTGCATGGGAGGGATTGTGAGAAAGGACAGTAGTGCGCATATATATACACATCAGTAAATTAATAACAAACTATCCCGACAGTTTACTGCCAAATACATTAAATGTCAAATCATAACATAATTACAGATATATATATATATTCTCTGTCATATATGTCTGACAATAAAGGAAAGAAGTGTCAACGTTTCGACCCCTAAACGGAACCGTATATTTTTTGCATTGTGGGTGGGGTTTTCATCAGGACCGAGGTGAAGGTAGGGGAGTGGGCACCTATAGGATGAAGTTATTTGGGTGGTGTGTCAAGGTAGAGAAATTTATCAAAAACTCATGTCAATAAAATAAGAATTAATAGTAAAAACAGCTATATTGCTTCTGGCTGTGGATAAGAAAGCTGGGCTGTGTAGGCTCCTGTGGGGAAGAGAGGAGACAAAGGCACTAGGATCTTTGGGGCATATTACCAACGAGTAGTGATATTTATCACTAACTAGGCTTAGCAACGATTTTTTTATCGCTAAGCATCGTCGAAAATTATCGCTGAGATAACGTGCTATTAGCAACGTTTATCTCCAAAGCAATCATTTTTCCGGCGATAGCGTGAATATCTCTGAGAATACAGCGATATACACGCATTAGCGACAAACTGGCAGATGCATCAAAGTAATGTTTTGCGAGTCCTTAATAGCGAATTTTAAGGAATCGCTATTAAAGACTCGCAAAACGGGATGCATGTAGGAATCGCAATGTTATTAGCGATTCCTACATATTCCTTATTACCGATTCGGTAATAGCTAATCGCTAATAAGGAATGGCTTTCCCATTCCTTTAGGCCCATAGGAATGAATGGGAAAGCCATTCCTTATTAGCGATTAGCTATTACCGAATCGGTAATGTTCCGCTATTTCAAGGGTGCCAGGGTGTCCAAAGGACACCCTGTTGCACCCCTGAAATGGACCTGTGCACAAATGTTACACACACACATGCCCTAAGGGCATGTGTGTGCGCAACATGTAACTTTGAAAAATGCACAAAAGTGCATTTTTCAAAGTTTTAGCAAATTACCACGAAGTTCAACTTCATGGTAATTTGCTCCCCCTATTAGCAAAATCGCTATTTTTTTGGGTTTCATGCATTGCATTTAAGGAATCTCATTTTGGGATTCCTTAAATGCAAGAGCAATTTAAGGAATCGCTATTTAGAGATTCCTTAAATTGCGATTTCAGCATTTGGGATGATGCATCCCAAATGCTGAAATACCGGGAGCAAACGGCCAGATTCTGAGAATCTGCCCGTTTGCTCCCGGTATTTTCTTTGATGCATATGCCTAAAAATGCTCTTAGCCATGTTATCCACCTCCCATTGGATAACATGGCTAAGAACTGGTCTGAGCAGGCGTTGTGACGTAGATGGACCGATGTAGGTGGCCATGCCTGTATTTGGTTAGCATGGATAATGCCTAAATAAGGATAGGATTTCTATGCCTAATTATGGGCAATGTGAATTGTGCCTGTATAAGGTCATAAATCGGGAAATCTATATACGATATCTAAATCGACACACAACACTTCCATCCACACATTCATGCAGGAATGATGAAAGACATGGCACAGCAGTGCGTTACTGGATGTTTATTTCACATCCAGTGGAGTGTTACAGCTGGAGCAGTACAGGGCCATGCCAAGCACACCACACAATATGGGCCTGTGGAGGGCCAGCCAGAGTCCATCCGGGGATGACAGCTACTGCGGAAGAGGAAGGTAACAGTCCGCAGTCTGGTCGCTGGTCATCAAACAGGACATGGCAGTCCATGTTGCGGTCCAAGGTGAGTGCAGCGGAGTGTATCGGGGGTCAGTGGGAGGTCATGATGCCATGTGCGACAGCAAGCAGAAACAGGCCATGTGGCTGAGATGAATGCTACTGCCTCCTTCTGACAACAATCCCATCCACGCCCTCGTCCCCGTACGTGTGCTCTGCCCCACCTGTGGGTGTTGCAGTACCGGATGCAGCACTGTGTGCCACTGACACATCAGGGGCCAGAGGTGGCCAGAGGTGGGTTGTCGGCCGCACTGTGTGGCAGTGGCACATCAGGTGCCGGAGTGGATACGCCTGCCGCACTGTGAGGCACAGACACACCAGGGGGCGGAGATGTGGATGGTGTGGGGGCAGCACCATTCATGAGCACCACGCCTTGTGGCAGCAATGCCATGAATGAGGATCCGTAACCAAAACTAGGTCCGGACTCACGGGCAATAACGACAAGCCTCACTAATGACCAAAAAACCAAAACGAGCACCAATATTGTCACCTAATTTCTACAAGGGTCTAAAATGACCACTCAACCTACTGAACGAAACAGTAAATCTCAGGACACATTTTTCAGTCCAGTGAAAATCAATTAATTTTAATCTCAAATTTTAGCAGAACATATTTAGAAAAAATTCACATAATTGAAAACATTGCCTACTTCACTCCGCATTTACTCACAACAACAATTCTTACATTCAAAACTATCACTCACTCAACCATACAATCTATACAATACATAAATAAACTTTACATCAGTTGATACAAAAATGATTTACAACTCTAATTACACAAAAACCAGCATAGGAAATACTTTTCGATTTTTCAGCAATTTTTTGTTTATGCACAACACTCCTAATGCTGTATGAAAAAGGTAAACGCGTTTTGATAACCCTTTGTTTAAGGGAAATCTCGTCAGGACCACGTAGCTGTGAATGGAAAAACAGGCATAAGTCAATCTGATAGAAGACCGACCCTGTATCACTTCTAAGTAAAGGAAGGGAAGCCTAACCCTAACTCAAAGGTGCTCGATTTATTTGAGTTTGGGCTCTGAAACAAACACAAAGACAGACTCCACTTAGTGTCAATAATCAAAGAAAAACTCTCTTCTATTTACAAATCTATCTCCAAAACAAATTCTCTGAATAAAACCAAAGTCGAATATACTCACATACGTCGCTTTCAAACAGCCTATAGCTCATGGGGAGTGAATTCTGTGTGATAAAAGATTATATGTCAATAGAAGCGCTAAATCGCTATTGTGTTAATAGTCCATTCAAAGAAAGGGGAGGGGGGGGGGTGGCCTCTTACTTGTGATATGGTGTGTTCCATAATCCAACGTTTGGATGAGGGAAGGCGGGCGAAGTTTAGTGCCTGTTGAAACCAAGGGCACTAATGTTAGCTCTCAGTTCGCAATTGGCATTTCGTACAAAGCTATAAATCGCCTCGTTCATAGGTGTTATTACCTGCTTTGCTCAATCAATGTAGCACTTCGTTTGTTCACGCCATCTGCCTCTGTGACTCTTTTCAGAAGACTAGCGCCGTCGTATCCATGATGCTGTTTCTTACATCTATACATCCTGTTCCTTCCTGGTTGAGGAGGTTCTGGGAGTTGTAGTTTAACGGCGGCTGAATCGCTGACAATATAATCAAAACAAAACTCCGTGAGTGGAATTGTTGAGGAGGTTCTGGGAAATGTAATTTAATGGCAGCTGCCATCGCTGACAATATATTCAAACCGAATAGTTAGATGTGAAGAAGCGTTTTGCGTACGTGTTCAGTATCTTATTTGGATTGCATAAAGACTATTGGTTTTGGGATATAGCTGATATACTCTGGGTGTCGCTAGCACGGGGGCTCCGGCATAGACCGAAGCCTCGGCCTAAGGGGTGGGACTTGAGCTAACATTGATCGTATTGCTGTTCAACAGTTTGCAGATCAAAGATACATCAGTGGGTGTATTTATAACCGATATATTTCTGAAATTTCGTTTAAGCCGTCAATGGCTGTAATAAATTTAACGATTAGCATTGCTTCATTCCGTGATAGTTTTTCTTTGATGTCACCGCCTCGGGGGTCCTTCTCAATTTTTGCAATTACAGACCATTTGAAATCATTCAAAGTATGATTGTTAGTCCGCCAATGATTTACCAACGGTGCAGTAATCACATTGTTTTGTAATTCGCGATTTATGCTGAATGATTCGGCATCTAACCTCTTGGTTAGTCTTCCCAATATACCATTTTTTGCATGGGCATAGATGACGTATCGTGATCTGCAATTGGAAAACTTCTCATGTTTCCAAAACACCTGTTTGTGTTGGAAGAGTGCACCTTATTCTGTACTCGAGCAGCAAATGCATGAACCACACATATGGTGCCCTTGTATAGGTGGCAAACCCAAAAGTGAGCACACTGTTGGATGTTTTTTCTTTATTGCTGCTCGTACTAAATGGTTTGACACACTTTGATCGTTTTTGAAGGCGAACAATGGTTTTTCTTTGAGGGATTCGTCAACGTTTTCAACTAGATGCCAGTTCTGTAGTATAGTTTTCTTCAACTGATTTGAATTAGAGCAAAATGTTGAGACACATACCACTCTTTTGAGTGATGGTTTTTCTCTTTTTTCTAAGAGCGTGTCTCTGAGAACCCACCAGGCTCTCTTCATTGTTCTTTTGAGGAGTTTTTTCGGATAACCTCTGGCTAGTAAATTCTCAGTGAGGTTGTTCACATGAAACACGTACTCGTCTTTGGAGTGGCAGTTTCTTTTGATCCGGAGATATTGCCCAAACGGCAAGTTTTCTCTTAGGTTACGCGGATGATTACTTTGAAAGTGAAGTGCTTTATTCCGGTCAGTTTTCTTCTTATATAGGGTAGTCACTAGACCCTCTTCCGTTGGATATACTTCTACGTCCAAGAATGCCATTTTTATTTTAGAGTAGTTCAGGCTAAATTTTATGTCTTGTGTTCTTGAATTAAGCCATTCGTGGAATTTTTTGAGATCTTCCTCATTCCCTTTCCATGTCATAAAAATGTTGTCAATATATCGACTCCAACTTGAGATTTGCTCTACAAATGGATTATTCTGATAGACAAATCTCTCCTCATAGAGTGCCATAAAAAGAACCGCCAATTCTGGTGCGAACGGACACCCCATGGCTACTCCACTCGTTTGGAAGAAAAATTCTCAGTTAAAATTGAAATAAGTTTTCTTTAATGCGAATGATGCTAGCTGCATTATAAATTCTGTTGGAACTGTGGTTGGTCTTTCTCTTTCTTCAAGGAAGTATTGAATGGCAACTAGTCCATCATTTTGGGGAATCTGGGTATACAACTACGTCACGTCCAAGGTGACTAATAGATCTTGATTTTCCTCAAAGGGAATGGTCGGAAGTTTGTTAATAAAATCCGACGTGTCTCTTAAAAATGATCTCACTTTAGGAAGAAATGGTTTCAAAAAGAAATCCACAAATTTCGATACCGGTTCCAGTAATGACTCACACCCGGAGACAATTGGTCTCCCGGGTGGTGTATTTGTGTCCTTATGAATTTTCGGCAGGACATAAAAGAGTGGCGTCCGTGGATTTTTACATTTGAGATATTCATGTTCTTTTTTTCCAATGACTCCATCTTCCAATCATTTGCCAAGGATCGGGTTCAATTGGTGTTGTAAATCCATAATGGGATCTTTTGGAATTTTTCTGTAGCATCTGGTGTTATTCAGTTGGTTCATCACTTCTAGAATGTATTTTTCTGCGTCCCAAATAACAGTCGATCCACCTTTGTCAGCCTGTTTTATTGTGACTGATGTATCTTTTTAGAGGTTTTCCAGTGCACTCCTTTCTGACTGTGAGATGGTAAATTTAGTCCATTTTCTTTTTTGTTCCATCTGGGTGATGGCTGAAAGAATTGTTTTTTCAAATGTAAGAATTTCTTTAGCTACTTTATTTGCCGGTGGACAAAATGATGACTTCTTCTTTAGACCGGTCACTTCAATCGGCGGGTTGTAAGTGGTTTGTGAGAATTTGTTTTGGAGATAGATTTGTAAATAGAAGAGAGTTTTTCTTTGATTATTGACACTAAGTGGAGTCTGTCTTTGTGTTTCAGAGCCCAAACTCAAATAAATCGAGCACCTTTGAGGTAGGATTAGGCTTCCCTTCCTTTACTTAGAAGTGATACAGGGTCGGGCTTCTATCAGATTGACTTATGCCTGTTTTTCCATTCACAGCTACGTGGTCCTGACGAGATTTCCCTTAAACAAAGGGTTATCGAAACGCGTAGACCTTTTTCATACAGCATTAGGATTGGTGTGCATAAACAAAAAATTGCTGAAAAAACAAAAAGTATTTCCTATGCTGGTTTTTGTGTAATTAGAGTTGTAAATCATTTTTGTATCAACTGATGTAAAGTTTATTTATGTATTGTATAGATTGTATGGTTGAGTGAGTGATAGTTTTGAATGTAAGAATTGTTGTTGTGAGTAAATGCGGAGTGAAGTAAGCAATGTTTTCAATTATGTGAATTTTTTCTAAATATGTTCTGATAAAATTTGAGATTAAAATCAATTGATTTATTCTGGACTGAAAAATGTGTCCTGAGATTTACTGTTTAGTTCAGTAGCTTGAGTGGTCATTTCAGACCCTTGTAGAAATTTGGTGGCAATACTGGTGCTCGTTTTGTTTTTTTGGTCATGAATGAGGATCTGCAGGGCATGGTAGATCCCAGCTACATTTCGCTGATGTGCAGTGGTGGCTGCCATCCTTTCCACCTCCATCCGCACCATGTCCTCCAAGAGCCTCTGCATGTGTGCCAGCTCACGGCTAGAATCCCTAGAGCCAGTCGAAGCGGACAGGTGTTTTTCTCTCCGTGTCATGACTTCAGCGATGTAGACCATGGAGCGGGCCGTGTATGTCCGTTAGGGACTGGATCTAGTCCCTGAAGGGATCTAGACATCCATGGATGGCATCCATTTGTCAGCCAGGAGGTCAAACCCCGCCCGCACCTGCTCAACCATCTCCCTCTGGCCCTCCAGCACACGGCGTTGGAAGGCAATGGTTTGTTCCTGGGGGTCTTGGGAGAGTGCCGGGGCTGTGGGTGCATCCTGCTGGGTGCATTTTGTAGTGGGTGGGGTCTCCTTGATGTAGCTGGGCTGCCCTGATCCTGGAGGTGAGTTGCGGATGATGTCCATGATGTTTTGGAGGGTTTGGGTGTCGATGCTGGTGTTGTCCTCCTCATCATCAGTGAAGAGTGGCTGGGACAACTCTGCAGGGGGTGTTGACGGTGCCCCTGCAATGTGAAGGTGAGATGGTGTATTATAATAGTCATTGAAGGTGTGCACTGTGCTCTGCTTAATTGCGCATGTGTGCCATTGTGGCCCTCTCCACCTGTCCCCCCACTACCTGGTGGTCACTCACCTTGTGGTTGTGTTGTGTCCTGTCAGCAGTGTCCGTTGCCCCGACTCCGGCCATAGTCTCCACATTGATGACTGTCGACACCAGCTCCTCCATGTCATCCAGCACGGGCTATGGCGCTGAGCCCCCACCTCCAGTCTGCATTGCTGCTTTCTGGTTGGCTGCAAGTTTCTCCTTGGTCTTTCGCTTGATGTCAATCCATCGCCTCTTGGCCTCGTCCAATGACCACGATGTTCCGCCATATCCCATTTTTGGTTCCCAATGACATGTTGGAGGTGACGAACAGTTGTTGATGGTATTCCACCACCTCCATAATCAGGATCCGGTTTTCCTGCAGCCTGAACTTTGTCTTCCTTTTCTTCTTGTCCTTGCCCTTCCCTATCCCCGAAGTCCCAAGCTGGTCGTCCGTGGGTGCTTGTGGGGTTGCGCTCATCTTCTGCGCCTGTTCCGGCTGCCTCCATGGTGCTTGGGTGTTGGTCAGTTTGTGTTTGGGTGTTTTTCTTACTTTTATAGTGATTTTTCCCGCCTGCCATGTGTGTATTGCAGGCCTGGCACTGCTTATCGCTGATTTCCTCATTCTGCTTTTGCCCATCGCATTTTTTGTTCGCGTTGAAGTATGTGTTTTTATCTCCGTCGAGGTGGTTGTATTGAGGACATTTGCCACGGTTTCAGGCGACTATCGCATGCTATCGCCTTGTTGTGAATTCCACGTTAACACAGGGTTATTTTACCGCGATCGGCTGCAAAGTGTACAGATGCGTTAGCTTTTTTTGGTGATGTTTAGCACACGTTCTTGTGAATATAACCCTAAATCTAACCACAAAAAGGCAAATACTAGCCCAACACGCACAGTAAAAACAAGGCTTGAAGCGTGAAATAGTGAGGAGAAAATATATCCATGTACATATAGGCAATAAAACAGAAAATATAACATGCATTAAAAACACAAATACTGATTTGTCTATGCTACTGTAACTTGACTAAGGCCATGCTCCCCCATGGCTTAGCATGCTACCTGCATCCTAATGCGCTTCAGCGCCTCATCCAGGGTATAAAGTGCTATATAAATGCACCTACAACACAATACCCATTTCATTGATCCCTTTATTATAATGTTAAGCGATCCTGTTTCTGTACGGCGCCACTCTGCCTTTGCCTGGAGTCACTTTATGCTTTGGTGACTTTGTATATGTTGATGGCTCTGTGTGACAATAGCAGTGCATTTACAGTGAGAGGAGGCCCTCACATAGGCTACGCCCTTGACTGACTAAGCTTGCAAAAAAACTACTTTTTAATGGTTTGCTGACAGCAAGAGCAGGCTTCTCTTCACGAGGCAGAACCTTATAGCTTCCAGCAGTAATCCCTGGACTCCAGGTGATGGTTCCTCACCTGGCAGGAAGCTGGCTGTTAGAGCCACCCGGCCTGGATCACAGAAGTTTCTCCAACATCCTGCATAGGGGGTTTCCTGAGCAGGGGTCAGTTAGAAATCCTGGGGACGCCTTCTTGCGGATTCAGACCCACTTTTGTTCAATGGTTCCAGACGGTGTTTGTAGATTTCATCACAAGACCAGAGGCAAGCGTTATAAATTAATTCCTTTAATGCCACTCCTGCAGCACAGGTATTATTGTTATATCATAAAACAAACAAATTACAGATTTAGAATTCATACAGCCACTTTATAATCCCTTTGCATAGAATCCTCATTCTCTTTCAGATGCTGCTCCTGCAAGTACACCTTTATTTTAATGTAGATCTTGTGAGTTTGATTAATGGTAGGGAAAAATTAAAATTTTTAGAAGTTGCAGATGTGAGATGTATGGATTGGTGGGATCTTAGTTGTTGCATGTTAAAGCACTATGATGTACAGGGGAATTATTGGTTTGTCTATATTTCATTTGGTTTGTGGTTGCAGCACCACTTACCTTCGGTTTTGGCTCTTAAATTGCGCTTGCAGCATTAGCAGGTGTTGTTTCACCTGCAAGGTGGTATCCTATTATTGTGCAAGCTGAGTGATGCAAAGTATAACTAAGCACGCGGACGATTCGAACCACATATGGCCGCATTTGAAATTGGTGAAGATGCAAGATGGAGAGTGTCAGCACATATAAACACAAGATTTAGTCAGCCATTTTTCTTCGGACATAAAACTCATTGAAAGTAATGTAAACACGTTAGCATGCCTCGGCCACTAGTTGACCGATTTGAGAACGTTCAGAATGAAGTTCCCGTTGGACGCTTGGCAAGTGAAGGCTGCAGTTGTAAACAAATTTATTTCTAGGGAGGATTTATATTTGAGAAAAAAATACGCTTGAATACTTGCTGCTTATTTTAGGCATTTATTTAGGTATTTATGGGCATATTACCAACGTTTAGCGATATTTATCGCTAACGATGCTTAGAAACAATTTTTTTAACGCTAAGCATCGCCTGAAATTATCGCAGAGATAACTTGCTATTAGCAAGGTTTATCTCAGAAGTGATAAAAATCCTCGCGCTAACTGCCAATTGAGAGATTATCGCTGGAAAACCAACGATAATCTCGCGAAGTTTGGCGTTAGCTTGATGATAGTGGCTCACAAACTTAGCCATGATATCCACCTTCCATAGGATATCATGGTTAAGTCAGGAAAATACCAGGTGTAAAAAAAGCAGTGCTAACCGCGGTTAGCGCTGCTTTTTTATCACTAACAGGCTTAGCGAAATCCTTGATAATAGGAGAAATGTCGCTTAACAACATTTCTCCTATTATTTTTCTCTGGAACGCCCCCTTTGCATCCCATTAGAGATGCAAGGGGAAGCGTAGAGAAAAAGGGTGCTAACATGCGAATTTGCGCGTTAGCACCCTGCTGCTGATAGGGAGATAATTTTATCTCCGCTTTCTTGGCTTTTAAAGCCAAAAAAGCGGAGATAAATCCCTTGATGATATGCCCCTTAGTTCATTTCTACTCATTATGTCAGAGGTGTTTGAGGACTATTTTGTGGGGATTACTGATGGGGTAATCAGCCTGGAGATTTTAAGAAGCATGGTTTAGATAGTTAAAAGCTTCAATGAAGTAAGCAATACACTGTGTCCTGGGTAAGAGAAGAAAGGATGAAAATTCCGATGAGGAATACTGGACATTGTCAGAAGATGAGGAATTTAGAAAAAAAAAGCATTTACGTAAAGTATAGCACATGAAGATGAAGCCATAGGGCAAGAAGGTCTTTAACCAAGCACAAAGGGCGGTGTCCTAAGCGGCACACATGAGAAAGGTTCCCCTCGTGACACACAGGGAAATTGAGAGAATGCAAATGAACAGTATGAGTTTTGCTGGTGTCAGGGGAAAGGAGGTCAAAATATTCAGGATGGGTACATTTTAGATCTCAGTCAGAATGTGAATCAGATACAATCCCTGGATGATGGTATTGCTAGACCATCCTCATCCAAGTCCTTGATAAGGAGTCTATTGGTAGAAGAAATTGCTTTCCCCACATAGTCTGAGAAACTCTGTGATTGATGATGAGTTGCCGTTGGACCATGTTGCAAAGTTTATAAAGGAATGCATTAACAAACATTTAAGAAAGAAGCAGGGCGTGTAATGAAAGCAGAGTGCTCGCGACCCATGATGGAGGAAAAAGTTTGTAAGGCTCCAAATTTGTACCTGGAGTTGATCTCATTTTGTTTAATTTAGAGAGCCCTGTAAAGTTCTAGAAAGATCTTTGAAGCAATAGCAATAATGCTTGTAAATATTCTAGAACCTACTAACTCGTATTTTCGACATGGCTTAAAAGACATGCTTGAAGGGTCTACAAGTGGAGATATAACTATTGAGAGGTTGGAGCCAGAGGATTATATTTTTTCCTCCTTACATTGTGGTGAGGAGGAAAGCAATCTTAATGAAAATAAATCGCAAAATGGGAGATGTAGCTAGAAAAGGGGCTAATGAGGGTGCTAAGTGCCTGCTTTTTTGGGAGGGTCGTGTGTAGAGACTTGGAGGTTATGGTTCAGCATTCACAGCACTAGATAAAGCTCAAACAACATGCGAAGAGTTTTTGAATGAGATGTTTTTGGTAGAGACAGCAGAAGGGGACTGTCTGCCAGCAGAAAATGGCAAAGGCCTCAATCTATGCATCACTCAAGAAGCATCAGAAAAGGCTTACATGCCTCGATAGGTTTCTGTCCCCAAGGGGGCAGAACAGGGAGAAGCAGATTGGTTTGACGAAGAGGTCAAATCACTGGTGGAATCTAAATTCTTTTGGTGGAATTTGTTTTCTTCCGTTTTTTCCGATATAAATACACTTATGAACTTGAGGATGGGGGTCACACCTCATGTTCAACAAAAGGGCAATCCATGGGCAAACACTATCTCTGCACTTCGGAACGGAATCGCTTTCCCCTGCCCACATATTGGTTCTGGCTCATCACAAGGCCTTCTGAAATGCAATGAAAGAGTCTTGCAATATGCATTTCTTGCCTGGCAGGATACGTTCTGCAAGGACCGGAGCACACACAAAGGTTCTGCTGATGGGAACATCACAGAAGGTCTCTAGTGCACAAGGAAATTTCCGCTTTCCCATGATATTTACCCTAACAATACACTCCAGCAGTCACATACGTCTTTATCAGCACTCATTGCACAGGCAAAAGGGAAGCCAGTGATGCTGGACATAGTGGCACTGTCATAGGATGAGACCGCTGCTAATCTCAACAGGGATGACATTGATCCCCTGCTGTAAACAGGAAGTACATTGACGCAGTTTGGTGTTTAAGCCTCACAAGATGAATACAGCACGTATTTGAGGGCGGACGCGAAAGAGTAGTTTGCTTTCCAGCTTATCACTGTTGTATGAGAATCATGTCTGCACACAAGTGCACGTTTCTTGGTTTATCTTGTGTAAAAACAGATTTCACTGACCTCTATTGAAAACTGAATCCGGGACCTTAGTGCTGATCTGCTTATCATGGTGCTGAGGCTGTTCCCCTTATTTTTAACTTCCATGGACGACACACTTTATTTGTTTTGTAGCATAAACTGCAGGAAGGGGTGTTTATTTGTATATTTCTTTGAAGGAAAACGTTGTTCAACTGACATTATCTGTTGTTATGAAACAATATATCATTTATATTTATGTATTAACTGAAAAAACTAAAGGTCATGGGCCTGTTACAGGTAGGTGTTAAAATAACATAAAAAACTAAGGTTTAAAAACAAAAAACGACTAACATTTACCAGTTATAGTTTACTGAGCTAACTGTAGCTTGCACCCTCGCCTTGCACTTCTTATGACCTCACATATGACCTCAGATACAACATCACTGATGACATATTAAATTTAATCATTTCTGACATAACTGATGACATCTCAAATAATGTCATTGATGACATACTGATAACATCATGCAATCATTGTGACACTGTCCAATAGGGCTTGTGAACTTAAATGAATGTAATACGCTACACCTTAGGGCAATTTTCTATTCACCTTAATAGGATCAACTTAAAGACTACGGGCCAGATGTATGACAGATTTTTGCATGCGCAAATGGGTTTTAGACCCAAAACCCATTTGCGCATGCACAAATTCTGTAGGTCATGTCCTAACCCTATTTTGCAACTCACAAAATAGTGTTTAGCAATTCGCTATTAGGAAGGGGCATTGCCTTCCTAATCGCGACCTCAAAGGTAATGTAAGAATGTTTTGCGACTGCAATTGAGGTTGCAAAACACTCACAGTTTACCCCCCTTCTCAGAAGGGTGGTAAAGCACTTGCAAAGGGGAAGGGGTTCCCAGGGGACCCCTTACCCTTTGGGAATTTTGCACAACATTATTTAAGGGCCGGCAGTGGTCCCAGGGACCACCGCCTGCCCTTAAAAAATGAAAATTATGAGTTAACTTTTTATTTTTTAAATGCATCCTGTTTTCTTTTAAGGAAAACGGGCTGCATTTAAAGAAGAAAAACTGCTTTATTTAAAAGCAATTCAAAAAGGGGGTGGTGATGAACAGAGTGTCTGAATTAAGCAGTCCACTCTTACCCAGTCAAGAGATCAGGGCTTGATCCATCACCGTTATTTAGCTCACTGCATCACCCCAGTTCGGAACCTGGCTATATGCAAATTAGTCTGACCCAGTGCCTCATGGGAACAGGGCAGACCAAACTACCAAGCCAATTCTTCACCGGAAAGGAGACAAGCTTCCGGGGATCGGTTTCTGGCATTTCAGCCGTCGTCGGCCCGGCTTGCTTGAATCCTGGTGGTGCAGTGAGCAAGGGACTCATGTCTGAGTATACCCTGCCACACTTGTGGTGGCCAAAAACGATAATATCATTTATATTTATGTATTAACTGAAAAAACTAAAGGTCATGGGCCTGTTACAGGCAGGTGTTAAAATAACATAAAAAACATTTACCAGTTATAGTTTACTGAGCTAACTGTAGCTTGCACCCTCGCCTTGCACTTCTTATGACCTCACATATGACCTCAGATACAACATCACTGATGACATATTAAATTTAATCATTCCTGACATAACTGATGACATCTCAAATAATGTCATTGATGACATACTGATAACATCATGCAATCATTGTGACACTGTCCAATAGGGCTTGTGAACTTAAATGAATGTAATACGCTACACCTTAGGGCAATTTTCTATTCACCTTAATAGGATCAACTTAAAGACTACGGGCCAGATGTATGACAGATTTTTGCATGCACAAATGGGTTTTAGACCCAAAACCCATTTGCGCATGCACAAATTCTGTGGGTCATGTCCTAACCCTATTTTGCAACTCACAAAATAGTGTTTAGCAATTCGCTATTAGGAAGGGGCATTGCCTTCCTAATCGTGACCTCAAAGGTAATGTAAGAATGTTTTGCGACTGCAATTGAGGTTGCAAAACACTCACAGTTTACCCCCCTTCTCAGAAGGGTGGTAAAGCACTTGCAAAGGGGAAGGGGTCCCCAGGGGACCCCTTACCCTTTGGGAATTTTGCACAACATTATTTAAGGGCCGGCAGTGGTCCCAGGGACCACCGCCTGCCCTTAAAAAATGAAAATTATAAGTTAACTTTTTATTTTTTAAATGCATCCTGTTTTCTTTTAAGGAAAACGGACTGCATTTAAAGAAGAAAAACAGCTTTATTTAAAAGCAGTCCCAGACATGGAGGTCTGCGGACCCCAGCAGGCCACCATCCCTGGGAGTGCCATACATTCCCAATGCGGTCGAAAATTGCGACAGACTCATTAATATTCATGAGGCATGCAATTTGCGATAACGACTGTAACCCTGTTATGCCTTCACCTGTCTGTATATATCATACTTCTTCTAATAAAATCATTTGAAATAAAAAAAAAAGAAAGGACACCTCCAGCCATACTTATGGACAACCCTCCGTAGTTTCGAAAAATGCTCTACACACATTCTTGAGATTGGTAAAATGGCATAAAACCTTAGGGCCACCTTACAACACCAGCTTGAGATAAATCCTCTCTAAGTGGGACACACCTACAGTCTACATTTTCAGGCATCTGTAATGCATCAAAACCTTCACCGAGGTTCTGGAAATAAACATCCACATCTTATACATGTCCTTGCTACATACATTTTGTCTATAACACTGTATTACAACTATTTAACATGGGTATATGCACACATTTTCACTGGTGTATAATCTTTTGCCAACAGATGCTTTGACATTTCTCACTGATTTTATAGAACCCGCTTTGGCACCTACTTTAAAATATACCTCTGCAACCCATATCAGGTGCACTCAGCCATTACCTTCTGTATCATTGAGTAATACTTGCAATCCAAGCTTTATTGATTTGTAAATGGTGCCCCTTGTAACTTTTAAAATGCTCAATGACACTTACCTACAAGGGTAACTCTATTTCTATGCTCTAGACCCACATTTGTACACTCAGTAACCCTAAGCTGTATGTGACTGTGGTGGTATCAGAGATTTCATCAACGATGTAATCAATGCTGTCAATTAACATATCATAAGTGATTCTTGGAAATTAGCATCCTTTGCATGATGTTCCCCCAGAATTTTGCCCTATCTGCTTTGCTGGCTTTAGAACTCTGTGCACTTTACCCAGGTTAACATGGAGTAGACTGCCTGGGATCCCCCTCTAAACATTGTTAAATTGGCCTCTTCCTGATCCACTTTTAACTTGCCTGCGAGTCCCTAATGAATGGTGTAGACCCAGGCGAATGGAAGTTAAATGTCACATGTGGACTACAGCACCTATTATGCCATTCACTACAGTGGCAGCGCAAACATAGCAGCAAGCCTACCCTATGCAGCCTGACTGCTACACTACAAAACCTGAAGTGCAACCTGTCACAACATCTCTTCTTGACAGTTAAAGACCTCCCATTTAAATATAAATAAGCCTACTCGATGTAGACCTTGTAAACGACAAGCAAGTATGCATGGTATTTAAACAACAGGCATGTCCAAAAGTAATATTACCAAGTTCCTTCAGTAACATGGCTCAAAAAACAATTTTTACTGTAGCACGCCTAACTGTCCTATGTTGTATCTTGGGAATGGACCAGCTAAAAAATAATGAAACCAACATTTTACATTTTTTTTGAAAATCCAATTCAATGGCGCAGTTTTATTTTTAATAAATATTACGGGAATGTAACTTTTAGGAAATTACCTCCATTCTGCCTGAAGCTCCTGGAGGTTAATTTGCAGCAACTCTCAGCAACTATCAGCATGTACTTGGCCTGAACGAGGTGTGAAATTCCTCACAGAACCAACACAATAAGTCGACCTGAAAAGGCAGGGATGACTCCTCTGAGTTCAGTTGAACCTTCAGGGTAAGGGATGTGGGTGCCCTGTAGGCACAAGGGGTTACATCATTCTTGATAGGTCTGTCTGAAGCATATAGAAAATATCGGTGCCCTGAAAGTGATCAAACAGGACAAGAGAACAATTATTGTGTGTCTTCAGTCTGTGCAATTAGACACCCGGCTTTGTTTCACTAGACACCTGCCTCCTGGTTTGTTGAGGGTCCAGGGACTGCTTCAAACTCGATTTTAATATAGATCTGGTAGGAAACTGGTGATGTTCCCATAAAACTCCCAAACACACACCAAGCCCTCATAATCCAAGTTTAGTGTGGCCAAAGGCTTTCCAATTCTTTAAAATGACTTGGGATGCCACATTTATGGTTGGACTCTGTTTTTGAGCATTTGAGCTTGTTTGCAATAAGACCAACAGGAACTACTGAAAAAGTGAGAAGGGTTAATCCTTGAATCTTTATCCCATTGATTAGGGAGTGCCTAAATGTCAACCCCACCTACAAGTTGATGCCAACCATAAATGTAGCATTCCAAGGCACCGACATCAGAACTTTCTTTCTGGACCTTCAGAAGATCAAAAAAGAATGGACCTTCTGTCTGTGAGTGCTGAAGAACTGTAGGAAGCGGACTCCAAGTGTCACTTGGCTGACCTCGTGTGTGGCTACAGGGACACAACAAGCTTCATGAGGCCTGTTTCCTAAAGTGCCCAGCTGACCAGTGCCAATTGGACTTCGACTGGTCGTTGCAGAGGCTGTGCTTTACTGAGTCTCTAGGGCCCTCCCCTTAGAAATGCATTCCTGTGGTTGTTTGGACCCCAGAAGGAAATTTGGAAACTTTGAAAAACTTTTGCTCCACAGCATCAGCTGACCCACTGAGAAGAGTATCCGACTGGAAGTTCCATGGCTTCAGATTGAATTTCAGATTAGTACCACATGGAAATCTCTGCATCTGGGGCTCAGAGGATTTTTTAACTAGAGCTAGAAAAGCCCCAGAGCTTCAGTGGGACTATTTGGTTCAAGTATCTGATCTGCGTGTGTGGACCTGCAACTACAGCTTCAGCTTTAATTAGCATAGAGGGGATTTTCAACAAAAAAAGTGGCAAATTGAATTCTGAAACTTTTTCAAACTTTACAAACTCCAGGTATGAGCAAGACCAATCTGCTTGTAGTATTAGACAAGGCAACAATCACAATCAGCCTCAAATCATGCCAAGGTCCCAGTGCACCATTGGCTATTTGCGCTTTTTGCATATTTATTCAAAATTATATAAATGTATATCTCTGGTTTCTTCTATTTGGAGTTTTTTTCATTTTTGTTAATTTGTTTTTACTCTATTTTTCTTTTTTGCTTTAGGATTTTTATTCTTGGTGTTTTTACCTTATAACTGTTTTGGTACTGCATAAATAATGTACACATTGCCGGTCTTCTCTGTGCCATAACTACCAGGGGGTTGACCTTAAGTTAATTTAGTCACTTTGAGGGATTACCCTGGCAAGAGTTGTGAATATTCCTTGAAGTGGGAAGGCACCCACCCCAAAATAATAATCCTATTTCATACAGTGATATTCTATGTATAGTCATGAGTTATGCATGGCGGAAGACCAATTTATAGGTAGCTCAGTAAACTTTTTTAATTTTTTTTATTTCTCATCTTGCAGAGGAAAACAGACATTAACAGGGACTCAATCATGGTACAGCAAGGAGGAAAAGGAAATAATAGGTGAACGTCACTAAAGCAGTGCAGAGAATAAATGCATCAATCAGCCATTTTATCCAGTACGACAGGCATGTCTCAAGAACCATCCTACAAGGGTCCAGTTCTGTTGTGGACACATATTGTCATAGGTATAACATAGTCATAATTACTGAGCAGGAGGAGGGGTGTTGGTAGTATTCAACCACTGATTTTGTATCTGGGCCACACAGACCCTTAAGGGGGCCCATATGTCTTAAGGCCTTGAGTGGGGTGGGTACATAACATAAGTATTTGTAAAGCATACATTCACAAATAAGGTTATGGTAACACTGGACAACAGATGTTTATTGTTACCCAACTCAATGGTACTCATTCAACCTCAAAAGGATGAAAGGCTGAGTGGATCCGCTGGGATTTGAACCTGTGACCATGAGGTCAAAAACAGGTCCATCCAGAGGATGCATTAGTCCACTAAGGCACAAATCCCGGTTTGCATATTTATAAACAGTTCAGATGTAGCATTACAGGTAGTGACACTTCTGAGCCAGCTATCTCATGTAGGAAAGGCCCCCTTCATCCATCTTAAGGGTATCTCCTTCTTAGCAACCAACAGTAAGAGCACCTTTAGACATTGTGTTGATTTCAGTAGCTTTTCTACATTTCACCTGACCACAATATCTGGTGTTCTTGGAATCTTGTGGTCAGCAATGTGCGATATCGTGGTGAGGAACTCTCTCTAAAAAGGATGCTATATAGTGGCAGCCCCATGACAAGTGTAAGAAATCTGCCTGCGGTTGATGATAGTGAATATACTTTTGTTGCCTAGTGCTGTCGAGTTTGTGGAGCTTAGTAGGCGAAGAGTACAGTCTATGTCGAAATTGACAGTGTATTAGCTTATGTTTGTAATCATAGAGATTACTAACAGTTGTGCGCAGCAGTATTCACATTTATGAATGGTCCATAGATCACTCAAATCTCTGTACCACAGCTGCACAGTCAGAATGTTCTCTGTCGGGTGCTTCGGCAATGTTAGGTTAAATATGTGTGAGACCCACCCACTGTCATATACCATTGTGAGCAGCTTGGTTAGGGATGTACCTTCCATTGGTTCCTGTGGTTGTTGTACCTTTGTCCCAGAATTACTGTGGTAATCTAAGCTGTTTTTCCTGATGTAAATGTCCCATCTCAGTCATGCCATGCTTAGCCAGAAAGGATTTCTTCATTGACTCCACTGTTATTGGCAATGCTGGGTTATTGCCTAGGGGGCTACTAGTAGAGCATAGGATCTAATAGTCTGCCATGTTACATAGTTTATGCCAGGCATGGTTTGTAGTAACCTCCATATGTACAGTGCCCAAAGGGCTTGTGAGTTTCGTAAACAGACAGGCATTCTGCGCCTCTGGAGCGGTTGTCTCCATTTCAACTATCTTATGGGGTAGCAACGATTGTGGGTGGTATTAGTATAGTGCATAAAATGCTGGAGCATTGTATTGGTAATCAGGATTCTAGCCTTAGGGATGTGTATAATGGGGGGCATCGTGCATAATATAGTTTTGCCTACTCCCATCCGATATAGAACTGTGAGTAAATAGGACCACTCCATTCAGTCAAAGCCTTTTCAGCAGTTAAAAGCACTCCTGAAACAGGAACCTCGCGTAATGCAGCAGGATGGTCCAACCTCACCTGATGCACCACAGCAAAAACTAAATGGCGATTATGTGCAGTGAATCTAGCTGGTTCAAACCCTGTCTGGTCTGGCAGGACCAAGCCCTTGATTACCCTAGTTGTTTAGCAAAGATTTTACCAAATATTTAACTGGTAATGATTAAGGAGGGAGAGAGGGTGATAAGACTTTCTAGATAGTTGGTCTCTATCTGGCTTTAAAGGAGTAATAAAAATGGCTATCCTCATCGAAGGCGGAATGCAAATATTTGTTATCACGTCGTTGTATACCTCGAGTAGGTGCGAATAGAGGGTCTCATTGAAGCATTGTATAATTCAGCCATCAGATCCAGGGGTTTTGTGCTTGTCTAATCCTTTGATGTCCTCAGGCACTTTTTCCATTGTCGCAGCAATTCTGCGGATAGAGCAGAACTGTGGCTTGGGATTGCAGGATGTCAGAGTGTAGGGACTGAGTCTCTCTACAACATCAGATTTATGTTGGCCCAAATCCAGCTAGTTCTCGGTACTTAACTTCTAACATTCCCAGAGTAGCAAGTTATTTTGGCAACCTAAAACATGACCCTCTAGTCCCCAAGGGAACCGTGGAAACAGATCCTCACCTTTCATCAGTCGCTCTTGCATGCCCTTAGTAAACATGAGAAAGACACAAAGAATGTTTACAATACATTTGTTGCAACTATCATAGTCTATTATTAAGCAAATGTGCTGCGATCACTAGGCAGATAAAACTAAACAAAGTAATTATCATTACTATCCGACTGTATAAAATAAACTTCCCTACCATGGAAACTTATTTATCTGTCTAGGCCTACCCTTACTGTGAGGAAACAGGGTTATACAGGTGAATTCTTTGATTGGCAACAGACCCCATACCTGGAGTATATAGTTAGGTGGTGCGCATTAGTGAGTATGAACTCAGTTTACGCAAGGCTGCATGTCAGGCTCTGCATACATTTGTTCCAGGACAGGTCCCTCTGCCAGAATTCTCCTCTCTGCCCCCAAGGAGACTTGACACAATTTGCATGGTACAAAACTACTTTGTTGGAAAGCTGCAGCTGTGCTACCATGTTATGTCTAAAACGTTAGGAGCTGTTGCTGAATCTAACAAAGAAAACAGCACACCATGTTGTTGAACTCCACACAATTTGGATTGAGAAATGGTCACAGCACTGAACCGGCACAGATTGTCACCTCAGAAGAACTGAGAGCTACTCTTGACAAGGGAGGTAATGCCGCTCTCATCTTCTTGGATCGCTCAGCGGCATTCAAAACAGTCAATCATGGCCTATTCATTGACCGTCTTTTCAAATTAAGCATTAGGGGATGTGCTCCTACTCCTCTGAAATATTTCCTTTCTGAGAGGGAACAATGTGTTGATATTAACAAATTTGTTTCTGACACATGTCACCTGCTATGTGGGGTGCCCAGGGTCCCTCTCTGAGTTCCACTCTTTTTAATCTATATGTCACCCAACTGGCCAGGCTCATCAAATCATTTGAGTTCTGCTGACGATATACAAATTGTGGTCTCAGTATCCAGTAATCTAGACAACACTGCGGTCAGATTCAACCGCTGCATGAGGCAAATAGACATCTGGATACAAATAAACTGTCTCAAATTAAACTCTGGGAAAACTGAGGTTCTCCTCCTGTGCAATGATACCTCTTTCTGGATACCAACCTGGTGTCAAAAAAACAAAGAAGGGAGTGAAGAGATATATCAGCCATGGACTCAATCTCCTCTGTAAATTATGAAAAAACAAAAAGAGTCCACTCAGAATTTAGAAAATAAAGTGCTAACCTTCCAAAAAGTGACTAAACCCAAGTGAACCATTTGGTTTCCAAGCATGGGAAAGCAATAACGTTTTTTTTAAATAACCCTTATGCACCTAAAGGTCCCTTGGTGGCATACTTCATCATCGGGTTCTTACAGGCCACTGGGGGATGGGTCGTGCTACGACTAACGAATACGTGGGAGCACTTTGGAGTGAGTAAACTATGTGTATTGGTGTAAGAGTGGAAGGGTCAGGAATGAGTGAGTTTAAAAAATACCTATCTTTATGGAAAAACGAAACTGTAATGCTCCCTATAGCTGGTATTGATAAAAAACGGGGCAAGAAAGAGGGAAAAAAGCTTTAATGAGAAGCTCCCTCGCTGGTCGACATGTTTTGAAGCCTACCCCAAAGCTTCTTCTTCAGGACCAAATACAATGATCCCTGTTACAACTCTGACTAATGCCTAGTGCTGTTAGCCTATTGGTTGTTTCGGATTGATATACTTCTGTGCAAGACATTCGTTCGATACCTACTTGGTAAAGTAGCGATATCCTGGAAGGGAATATAGGGAAGTACGCACGAGCCTTAAAGGGAAGTATGACCTTTTGGAGTACCCTTCCACTCTCAGTGATTGGGAGGATCGCATTATTGAAGATGGTGGCACTGTCGCGGTTACTATATTTTTTCAGAACATTGCCCATTTGGGTGCCTTGCTCAGTGTTCGCAAGCCTGAAGTCTATGATAGTGGGATTTATTTGGGGGACAGGAAGGTGCAGAGTGGCCCTCAAGACATTGATGAGGCCAAAAGCGGAAGGTGGACTGGCGGTTCCTGATTTGGAACTGCATTATATAGCGGCGCAACTACAGGTTCTTACACAGGCGGTGGCTATGGAGTTCAGGGGCCCTGACGCAGCAAGGGGTATGGGGATCCCGAGGCACGTTCTATCTTTGATGGTGATGCAGCATCGTTTAGACCTTAGCGATCTTTCATTGGAAGAGAAGACACTGAGGCATTGCTGGAACAGGAGCCAGAGGAGGGCAGGCGTGCAGCATCCTTATGCACCAGGTTTACCTCTGGGGATGCTTACGGCGTTACCTCATGGAGGTGACCGGACCTCGTTATGGGACTGGGAGCAGGCGGTGATCCAAGTAGTATGAGATTTATACGAGGATGGGGCCCTGTTGCCTTACCAAGTGCTGCAGGAAAGGTTTGATCTCCCCAGAGGAGGCTTCCTGGTACATACGACCCGAGTGCGGGCACTTCAGAAGCATTGGAAGAGGCGTTTGATAGAACCTAAAACAACAATGACATGTCAATACGTGGTAATGGCTGGTGGCACGTTTAAGGCAGTTACATGTTTATATTCGAGAATGCTGAACGAAGGGTTAGCTCCACTGGACACGCTGCGCCTGAAATTGGAGGGAAGTATAGGGAAGACCATACCGGAAACCACATGGGGGCACATCCTGCGTAGGGCCTGGAAGGGATCTAGAAATGCACGATTCTAGCTGGTGCACTTCTTTATTGTACATAGAGAATATCTGACACCTTGTAA
This sequence comes from Lissotriton vulgaris, assembly GCF_964263255.1. Classification (NCBI taxonomy): domain Eukaryota; kingdom Metazoa; phylum Chordata; class Amphibia; order Caudata; family Salamandridae; genus Lissotriton; species Lissotriton vulgaris. Next base: position 1,583,263,417 of record NC_141693.1, read on the forward strand.
GATCTTGGAATTTTATAGTGCTAGTAATGCGATGTGTCCTAGATGTACAACAGTGGGAGCAAACTTAGAGCATATGTTGTGGGGATGCCCGAGCCTGGGAAGGTATTGGACAGAGGTGGGAGACCTATTGAATTTAGTTACAGAGCGCCACTTAGATTTCGATATGTCAGCATGTGTGCTGCACTGGTTTCTTCACACCTCCAAGACAAAGATAACTAGCAAGTTCATAGATTTGGGTTTAGTACTAGCGAAAAGGCAAATTACGATGCGCTGGAAAGCAAAAGAATGCCCTAGTGCTAAGAGATGGAAGGCTGAATTGCATAAGTGGGCTGGTAGTGAGGGGGCAGTTCGCCTTCAGCAGGCGCGAAGGCAGAATAACGAAAAAACGCTAGATGCAGCGAGAGCATGGGAGGAGCTGGTTCAGACACTAACACACCAACTGGGCGAAGGGTAAGAGGAAGAAGCTGAACAGGTACACAGGGATGATAATAACCCAGTACGAACACCCTAGCTTGTTATCTACACACCATTATACATGGTAGAGTTATGCAGCAGAACACACCGGTGGGGAGGACGGAGGGAGGGGGGCAAGGGGGGAGTTTTTAGTTGATTAGTTTACTCCAATAATATGTAAGCATTGGTGATGTACAATAATGAGTGGGAATTAGAGACGCATAGTATCACACTATTTTAATGCAATACGAAAATGGATAAGAATGTGAACCAGTGCGATATGACTGTGTATTTGTATTAAAGGATTGTCGTGGTAGAGGGGGAGGATGGATTGATACATGGAAGGATGACTAAGTGTTTACTGTGAAGAAACCAATAAAAATATGTTTACAAAAAAAAAGATACCTACTTGGTAATATTCTTTAATGGAGCGAATATACAATTTCTTAATTTTGACAAGCTGGAAGGTTAGAAAAAAAAAGAATAGGAGTCTAGGTGCTCTTTGATATTATCAATACATATCTTCACCCTAATTGTGTGAGGAAAAATTGAGACATATTTTTTCTCTGTGATGTATTTTTCACTTCATGCATGATATCGCATAAATCATGTGATTTGTGCTGCCCTCTGTTTAAAAAACCTACATACAAGACATAATAATACATATAGCATTAAGCAAACACACACTCTCACATTTTTATAAGTTGTGCAGAGACCTTGGCCTTTTTTAAAATACCCTACAGCCTAAAAATGTTAAGGTAGTGAAGGTGATTTTTCACTCATCAATATTGATGAAAGAACATGGTAGAGAAAGCTACATTATAGGTTTCCTAATTGGACCCCATGAGCATCATCACAGGAGGGGAGGAGCGCATGTAGTTAAACACTGTTGGTTTAAATGAAAAAGATTTGATTTAGAAACTAGGTACAGCGTAATGATTATCTGTCCTAGTGTTGAGGTCAGTAGAAGCCAATCGTATGGTGGCCTAAACTATCGGCTGTGCCGTACTTACTTCGTCAAAGCATCTCTCTCACTCATAGAACAATGCCTGCCCGTGGCTCTGTTGAACAGTGAATGCTCGCAGAGAACCGGTATTTGTATCCGGAGGAAGCTGCAATCAGTGACAGTCAACTCTGTACAGCTGTGTGAGAGCCATGCTTCAGGGTGCTGTTATCTACTAGAACGTAAACCTCCCCAAGATGGCCGCCTTCAAATGGACCCATTTCCTGGTTGGAATATATTGTGGAAAGAATGTTAGCGGCTGCTGTCGGAACATTATTGTGCCTTCCTTTTATATTTCATAAAATAAATGTAGCTGTGTATTTCTACATGAAATAAAAACGATGTATTATTGTGATTAACCTGTCATGATTTGTGTTCAAAAACGTTTTGTCGTTCATAGGGAAATCAGGTTGTTACCCAATATGTCTTGCTCCCTGTCATCCCCTGCTCATTCTTTTTAGTAGACAGTTATTATTGCTAACAGAGAAAGGACAGGGTTTTGCTGATTAAGGCAAAACCCTAACCTTGTGCATTACTTATTTACCCGTAATTTTTCGCCAGAGTATTGTGTATGGAATAAGTTGTCCCTGAATACTAGTAGATAGTATTGTTGCTACATCTGTGCTCCCGAAAATGTTAAATATTTAAAAAGGGGAAAAAAAGGGGAAACGTATGCCAAGGGTGATAGGGTAGCATGGTGAAACAATGGGGTATATATATCAGTTCGTGAGTGCAACCTTTGATAATAAATGGTGCTTCATTCATCTAAACCGAGACATAGTTGCACATTATCAATATTAAAGCAGGCTGGTGCTATGAGATGTAGTAGCCAAACGTGTGCCTAAAGGCGCCATCTGCTTACTATATGTGACTTTAGTGGTGGACCTAGTATACATTACTTGGTACAGGTTATAAGAGAATCATCTCATTTGTCCCCAAGGTATCTCATCATTGAGGCCCCCAATGTGGGTGCCCAAGCAAAAAACCCATCAATGTTTCTTCTCAAACAGAGGTCCTTCTGTATCCAATTGTTTGATTACTGTCCTGTTCAGATCCAATATGGTGTGATTGGATTCAATGTAATGCGTGAACATCTTGGTTGTAGCTTTTCTGCATTTAACAGTGCTCCTGTGTTTGCAGATGTGTACTTTTACAGGGCGTTTGGTCATCCCAATGTAATGGAGACCGCATGGGTAAGTGATCATGTAGATCACATTTTTGCTGTTGCATGTCGTGAACCTCCGTTGCTCCCAAATGGTGTTGTTGTTAAAGGTAATGTTTTTGCTTGTTCTGGGAAAAGCGCACGGGACTTAGTGGTTCACACAAGACCACGCAAACAAATAGCACACACAGTATCTACAACGCTCCTACGCCCACTCAAAGGACATCACCCCTGTGAAACAGTGCAGCGTGTGCCACCTAACAAGAACAAGATGTCCTTTGAGTGGGTGTAAGAACATCGTAGATATTGTGTGTGATATTTGTTTGCATGGTCTTGTTTGAACCACTAAGTCCTGTACACAGTACAAACAAACTGTTCAGAAAAGACACAGCAGGCAACAGTCTTCTTCATGCTCTCAGTGGCCACCCAGATACCCTTAAGTGGACTATCCCGTATAGGTAGTTACTGAGAGCGAGAAGAAACTGCAGCAACAATGAGGTGTACTTTGTGGAGGACAAGATTATGCTTTCCAGGTTCAGGGACCGTGGATATCCAGAGTGGGTTCTAAACAGGGCAGTATCAAAAATTAAAAACATCATCAGAGAGAAAACCCTAGAACCCAAAGAGAATGTAAACTCTAATGATTTCCCTGAAACCAGAGTGAGTCTTACTTTCAATAGAAATTCACACAAGGTACAGAAAATTTTGAATAACTGGAATATCCCGAAGAGTGACACCATAATAGGCCCCACTATTGGGGACAGACCAAAAATCACGTACCGTAAAGGTAGTAGAATCAGAGACATACTAGTGCATGGGGACATTACAGAGCTAGCAGATCGTGGTCAACATAATCTCAAAGGATTTTATCCCTGTGGCCACTGCAAAGCATGCAAGAATAGCAAGATGGTAAAGGAATTTTGCACACCGAATAACACCAGAAACAGAATCATAACTCAATTTCTCACGTGCAGTTCTACATATGTCATCTATGTTTTAGAGTGCCTGTGTAAAAAAAGGTATGTGGGGAATACAACTCTAAGAGGGTTTAGGAACCCTAAAGAGGGTTCTTGAACATCTCAGAGCAATTACCAACAAAGATAGTAGCACAGCACTTTGCCGACTACCATCTGTCCAACAGATCATTATTGTGCTACTTTGCCATAGAACAAGTACAGATGGGTCAGAGAGGAGAAAATAGAGAATTGAACCTCAGAAAACGAGAATTGCAGTGGATTCTCGATCTCGAGACAAAGTACCCGAAGGGACACAATCAGGACAAAGTATTAGCAACACATATAATTGAAGAGTAATTAGATGCAAATAATTTTGTCCTGCTGCTTGTGTTTTTCTCCATGATGTTGTAAGATCCATTTATTTTATTTAATCCGCCTGATGAATTCCATCCACTCAGGCTCCCCCACAGACCCATGTCCTCATCACATCTTCAACAAAGCAGACTCCGTCATAGCACCGCACCTACGAGACGTCATCAACTGCTCCTTCAACTCCGCCACCTTCCCGGAAAGCTGGAAACACGCTGAACTCACCGCCCTTCTGAAGAAACCCACAGCGGACCCCACCGAACTCAAAAACTACCGCCCCATTTCGCTCCTTCCATTCCCGGCCAAAGTCATCGAGAAAGCCGTCAACAACCAGCTCACCGCTTTCCTCGAAGCCAACAAATCCCTCGACTCCTCACAATCTGGCTTCCGAGCAAAACACAGCACTGAGACCGCCCTCATCGCAGCAACAGACGACATTCGAACTCTATTGGACAATGGAGACACAGTCGCCCTCATCCTCCTCGACCTCTCGGCAGCATTCGACACAGTTTGTCACAGCACCCTGTTACAACGCCTCAATAACATCGGAATACAAGGAAAAGCACTTGAATGGATCACCTCGTTCCTCACCGGAAGAACCCAGAGAGTCCGCCTCCCACCATTCAAGTCCGAGGCCACTGAAGTCATCTGCGGCGTACCTCAAGGATCCTCACTCAGCCCCACCCTCTTCAACATCTACATGAGCCCCCTCGCGGCCATCGCCCGCCAACACAACCTCAACATCATCTCTTACGCGGATGACACTCAACTAATCCTTTCTCTCACCAATGACCCCAGCACCGCCAAAACTAACCTACACGAAGGAATGAAAGAAGTTGCCGAATGGATGAAACAAAGCCGTCTGAAACTGAACTCAGACAAAACAGAAGTCCTCATCTTAGGTACATCCCCCTCTGCATGGGATGACTCTTGGTGGCCGGAAGCCCTTGGAAAAGCACCCATCCCGACAGACCACGCACGGAACCTAGGCATCATCCTGGATTCTTCACTCTCAATGAACAGACAAGTCAGCGCCGTTACCTCATCCTGCTTCAACATTCTTCGCATGCTCAGAAAAACATTTCGCTGGATCCCCAACGAAACAAGGAAAACAGTCACCCATGCTCTAGTCACGAGCCGTCTGGACTACGGAAACACCCTCTACGCCGGTACTACCGCTAAACTCCAGAAGAAACTCCAACGAATCCAAAACGCCTCAGCCAGGATCATATTAGACATCCCGCGCAACGAACACATCTCTGGTCACCTGAAAGACCTCCACTGGCTACCCGTCAATAAGAGAATCACCTTCCGACTGCTAACCCACGCACACAAATCACTCTACGATATCGGACCAGAATGCCTCAACTCACGACTATCCTTCTACACCCCCTCCCGCCAACTTCGCTCTTCCAGCCAAGCCCTCGCCACTGTACCTCGCATCAACAAGACCACCATGGGAGGCAGATCATTCTCCTACCTGGCTGCTAAAACATGGAACTCACTCCCCGCTTACCTTCGCCTCACCCAGAACCACCTAGCATTCAGAAAGCAACTTAAAACATGGATATTTGACAAGTAATCCTCCTCCCATTTCTAAGCGCCTTGAGACCCTCTGGGTAGGTAGTGCGCTATATAAATTCTCTGACTTGACTTGACTTGACTACATTTGTAATTTTATACAGGGTATATTCATACTCTATTTTAATTTATACATTTCTTGGTTTTTTTACAGGAGGAAAGGAAGGGACCCAGTGTATCATCACAGGCATTTCATGGGCCACCGACCATTTTCTTTCCCTCTTCAGGGAGTGCACCATTGGATGGATAAATAAGAACATTTCACTTATATTCACTCTTCGCACTTTGTTATTCACTGTTACATGCAGTACTTGTGTAGTATAGAAGGAATTGATTCTATGCCACATGACGCCAGTGTTTGGTTACTGCACTTAATACAATGTAGGCCAGTAGCAAGTGAGTAATGACCCAGAATTTGATAGTTATATATAAAGTTTTGCCACAATGCAGATGTTCAGTACGCACCTCTGAACCTCTACATAGACTGGAGTATCAGCCTTCCTGTTAGCAGGGATACACCCTCAAGGGAGGCAAATCCCAGTTCCCTATGTAGCAAGTAGCCACTTGGCACTAGTATTGTGATTATTAGTCTTAAGCGGACCGGAAACAAAGTCGGAGGGTGACGCAAACCTCACACACAGCCTCCCCACATAGCAGACTCTGGATGTATGGCATCTAACTACAGTGCTATCCATCCTGTCCTCTATTCCTTCTCTCTTTCTCCACTTGCGTCCCCCCCCCTTCGAGGGCAATATACAAGACCATCAATGGCAGAATACGCCAAGCTCGTGATTGTCTCGCTAATGTTCATGTGACTAATCATGCCATTGAGACGCCTACTGTAACCTCACAGGCGTACACTGACACCAGTATTGCCTTCACTATATCTGTAGTGTATTTACAAAATTCTTCTCATAAAATCGTTTGAAATAAAAAAAAGAAAGTGTTACTCAACTACTTTCATAATACCAGTTTCTGTCATAGTTCATACAGATTCATGTCAAGTCGATGTCGTGGAAGATGCTGTAACCATGGTATCAGATGGCACCACTGTATTTGTGAGTGGCGAGTGGTGTAACCCGAAGGAACCTGTATTTAGCTTTCCTTTTCTGTTTTTGTTTCTTTTCCTTTATGGCTTTCCTATGGAAATGCAAATATATTTGTTCATGTAAAAACAAGACTTGAAACACGCTCCTTTTTCAAGCAGATACATGTGACATTAACATTGCCGAAAATGTAAATATGTATAAATGTATATGTAAAATGTTCCAATATGGCCGCCAAAGTTGGATTGCAGCCCAGGGTGACTTTCACTCCAAGTCCCATTTCTATGCCAAGTACCTTTAGCATGTATGTATAGCACCTCGTAACAACGCTCAGTGTGTGATCAAGGAAGTGTAACTTTCGAAACCTGTAACATTTTGAGGTAATTAGTCAACACTGCTTTCCAAACTTTATCTGAGAGCGCACTATTATTTGCTGATCTGTGGAATATATATATATATATATATATATATATATATATATATATATATATATATATATATATATATATATTCACTGAAAAAAACCATAGGTTTGACACCAGTTATAGTTAGCTGGAAATTTTACTGACATAAAACCATTGAAATTCCACGTTATAGTTAGTTGGACTCACTATAACTTGCGCATGTAATGCACTGCTGATGACGTCACATATTACATCACTCATGACATGGTCTGTGACATCACTCATACCATCACTGATGACACCATCCAGTGAATGTGTGCCTTTCTGAAAAATAAATATGTTTTATATATGTATATGTAAAAGTCGATGGAAGAATAAATGTTTAAATAAGTGTCTTAATGGATGTTTTAAAAAAAATAAATTGATTGGTTAACTGGCTTATTAAGTGTATCTTAGGGAATCCATATATTACCGAGTATTGTTTAAATATTTAAATGTTTGTATCAGTGTTTCACTTTGTGTATAAGTGGCTGCATGGGTTGGTGAGTAGCTACATGTTTGTGTATATGGGTTATTAGATTTTTTTAGTATCAGTATGAGTGTCTGTATGGTTTGGTGGGGGGTGTTACTTAGCACATAGATGCATCAATGACTGACTCACTGTTTGTATGTGTTTTGAAGACAGCATATATTCAAGACTGTATGGGTGGATGAGTGTGTATATGTGTGTGTTAGTGAGTGAATGACTGTCTCACTAGTGTCTTTATCAGTAACTACATATGTTTTAATCTAGTATATGTGAGTATTGATGTATATAAGTGAGTATATGTGAGAGTGAGAGATTGAAAGAGTTCTTGTTTAAATTAGTATGTGTTTCTATAAGTGATTGTTTAAGAGAGTAAGTATGTGTAAGTTTCCTTAGAAGTGAGGTGGTAGTGTGTGTATAGCTGTATATGCAAATACATGGATGATCAATAGTTTATTTGCATGGGTGATTATGTGTGTGAGTAACTTTTGGATGACTGTCGGTGTGTTACAGGATGTATAGGTGTATCACTACATATGATGAGTGAGTATATGTATGAGTGACTATATAGAACTGTTGGTGAATTAGTGGATGTGTATATAAATGGTGGAATTACTGAATTGGTTGTTGTAACTGGTATGGGTATCTCCACTTTTTTGAAAATTTTAGTTTCTATTTTTGAATATGTGTTTCAAGGGTTACAGTGAAAGGAGGTCTGTCACTCTGTCACAAGGATGGTGTCATCAGTGATGTCATGAGTGATGTCACTGACCATGTCATGAGTGATGTAATATGTGACGTCATCAGCAGTGTATTACACGCACAAGTTATAGTGAGTCCAACTAACTATAACGTGGAATTTCAATGGTTTTATGTCAGTAAAATTTCCAGCTAACTATAACTGGTGTCAAACCTATGGTTTTTTCAGTGAATTTAATAGGTTTTTTAAATGCTAATTCCTAACTATAACTGGTGTGAAACCTATGGTTTTTTCAGTGAATTTCAAAGGTTTTTTAAATGCTAATCCCTCACTATAACTAGTGCGAAACCTATGTTTTTTCAGTGAATATATATGTATATTAATATAATACCTTTTTTTTAAAGTATATTCATTTTTTTTATGTTTCATCCTGGAGCGCTCCCGGTGCGCAGCCCGGTGCGCGTACCGGGGCGCGTCCCGGGAGCGTACCAAAAAAAAAAGAAAAAAAAAAGTAATGAAGGAGTGAGCATGAGCAAAGGGGACAGAGATAGTGGTGTAAAGAGAAAGAGAGCTAGAAGGAAGAACACAGAGGGACTGTGTAATAGATAGTAAAACAGAGAAAAGGTATAAGTGGAAGTAACTGAGAAAAGGAAAATGAATAAGGGAGCAAAAAAAAGAGAAGAAAGAAGAAGAAGACTAAAGCAGAGGTTCTGGGAGAATGTGAATGGGTGATGAAAGTAAAAGGAAGGAAAGTAAAGGATGGGGAATGACGGCTAGTGACGGAACCAGAGAAAAGGAACAGCGGTAATGGAGGGAAAGAAAAGAGCAGTGAGTGTAAGTAAAGAGAAGTGAAAGAGAGTGGATAAAAGTGAATAAGGGTAAGATATGGGGAATGACAGAGAGAAAGAACAGAGAGAGTAAAGGAAGGGCGGATAGAAAGGGACTGAGTGAACCAAAAAAGAAAGGAAAGTTAGGGAGATTGGGTGAGCAGGAAGACTGAAAGAAGTTGAATGTGTTAGGAAAGTAAGGAAAAGGGAAATAAACATGGAGGATAAGAATAAGTGAGGGAAGCAGATTAAGGAAACAGAGGTGAGGTAGGGTATGAGAAAAGTAGTGAGGTTAAAGCAAAGGGTGAAGACAAACTACATTTTGTACTCACACTTACCATATATTTAATGAAAACTTACTTGCATGTTTAACCTACACTTTATATCTGTTAAAGACAAAAGAAAAAAACATTATAATTAGTAAAATATATATTTTAAAATAGAAGAAACAGGTCAAGAGGTAAAAAATCAAAAACATTGTACTAAGAAATAAAGCAAGAGTGAAGGATACAGAAACGTAAATAAAGTAATGTTGAAAGACAAAAAAGAGGGAAAAAGAAATAGAAGGAGAACAAATTACTGAAGGTAAGTAAGATACTAAAAGAATGTGACATACCAAAACGAAATCAGGAAAGAGAAGTAAGCAAAAGGAAAATGAGTGAAAGGGAAAGGAGTCTAAATGAGGATCTATTTACAAGAAAGAGGAATTGAAGATGACTGAGAGTGAGTGAAGGGGAGTCACAGAGTGAAGGGATGAAAGGAATGAGGGTGATATAGAACGATAGAGGAAAAATGAGTGAGGAAGTAAGTACACAGAAAGACAAAGAGAAGGACTGAGTAAAGTGCAGTACAATGAGTGAAGAAAGGAAAAAGAGTAAAGGAGCAAAAGAAGGAAAGAGAGGGGAAGAGAACTAAAGCAGTGGTACTGAGAGAATGTGAGAAAGCTGAAAAGTGGTGCAAGGGAGAGAGGAAATGCAGACAGTTGAAATTGGATTGAGGAGTTGTGAAAAAGTGGAGTAAAGGAACAGCGATCAAACAAAGTGAAAGAAAGACAGTGTAAGTGAGTAAAGAGAGCTGAATAAGGGTGGAAAAGGAAAATGAGTGTGAGACAATGGTAATACAATATAAATTACACAATGCAAACTATAGAATGACATACAATATGTTACATTGTTTATTTTTGCTGTTCTCAGAATATATTGAATTTCACTTAAAACAGTGAGTTCAAACTCTTCATCATATAACAGCTGGAAAAAAAACACAATCTAAAAGATTGTGTTTAAAAAAACCATATAAACTTACAAATCATATATGTACACTAATCTTTGACTCACTTACTTTTCCTTGAGGCCAAATAGTAGATAGTGAAGGTCCTTTTCGTAGGAAAATACTCTGCTGTTCTCTAAAACTTCCATTTCATCGACTTTCTATGAAAAAAGATCTAAGAACATCTGAAATAATTCTCAACGTTTTCATTTTCCTCCTTGTGTTAAGTTATGACTTATTACTCATACCTTGAACTTTCCTTACGGCCAAATAGTGTCAGATATATGAGTATATTTTGAATTTTCTCTAATTAAACTCTGAAATTACCGTTTACCCGAAGTTTTCAAAGAAAAGCTCATATGACATTTTCACAATGTTTAAAAATTCATATTCTCTTTTTTGATCACTCATGTTCAACATTTCCTATAAAACTGATATCACTTACTATGAGATCCACTTACAGTACCTATATGAGATAAATCATTTTAAACATTAGACTAATTAACTAATTACCTTTTATTAACTGCTCCCGTCTTCAAAGGCCAATTACCTTTACTAAAACTTTGGTTCTAAAAACACTAGGTAAGAATTTTTTAAGTCACAAGGCAAACGTTCTTTATAAGTCAAATAAGAATCATTGCAGTAACTCCAACCTTTTTGACATTTTAAGTAGCATGTATAATGTCCTGATGTTGTCGAAGGACCGTCATGATAAATAATAGCTACAGTTCTAAATGTTCTTCCTGAAATTGATAACTGAGAAGCCCCAACATTTTTGATACAAGTTGTCAATTTAGTTCCATCAGGTCTACATCGTTGGAAAACTAAAATGACATACTGACCTTAAGTTTGTATAAACAATGTGGACAGCATTGGACACTTACATTGGGTACACACCATATTATGATCAGCTGCTTTAACTAGACTATTAAATGACACTGATTTGCAGTCTGGTAAAGTCAAATATATAAATCTTTTAGTGTCTATTCTTGTAGTACTTGATAAACTACAATTGGGGCAATCATGCTGCCATTGATAAGAAAGGCTAAAAAGATTTTCTACATCTACTCCTTCATCTTCCAAAACACCAAACATATACATTAAAAATTCCTGACAATCCTGCTGAATGTTCTGTGAAAATATATCTTGACCAGAACACATGTCTAAAATATTTAGAATTTCTGTTACAGTTTCTATTTTTGCTCTATCACTACTACATTTCTGAAACACAGAATTCAATAACCCGCAGAATCTTTGATCCCGATTTTCAACAATCTGTTCTTGTAAAGTTTTAAGAAAAAAAACAACATTAACCACTACATTAGCATAGCAGTTGACACCAGAACTGTTTTCAAATTGGAATCCAACAACATCTTGAACAGAATGCTTTTTCTTTCTGCTTACAATTACAGTTTCATCTACTTTTTGTCTTTTTGCTACTACCTCACTGCAATTATTTTCATTTCTTCTTTTTCGGCCTACCACACGTTTTTCAAACAGAGGATATTGAGGCAAATGTGGAGCATACTCTCTTCTTAACCTATTGTATTCTTTAACACAATCTAGATCTGCACAAATCTTTGTCTCATCACACTCAATCAAGTACAATCCTGATAAAGTTCTGACTCGTGATAATGCCACATATGCCATACCCTCTTTAAACACAGAACTTCCAATGTTCACCAAAGCACTATCTACACTTAAACCTTGAGATTTATGAATTGTCACCGCATACGCCAAACAAACAGGAAACTGTTTTCGGCGAACATATACGTCTTTTACAAGCAAAAATCTAGCAGAACAACGACTGATTTGTTGTACTTGCTCAATGCCATCAAATTTTGTTTATAAAAATTCAATTCCATTTCTACTTCTATAATTCACAAAATCAACAACATGACCCATTGCTCCATTTAGCAGACCTCTTTCAACATTTAAATTCCTTCTCAAAATGATACGACAATTTAAAAACACATTGAGAGTCTTTTCAAAACCAGCTGTTTTAGATATAATCTTCTCTAATGAATCCAATTTTGTTTTCAAATTTTCTGACAAAACAATTGTTGCACCCATATGCTCTATTTTATCTATTGCTTCCAGTTTCACAATCTCTTCATTTTCTAACTTTAACATTTTGTTGTTGAAGATGGAACATTCTTGCAGAGTTGGCATCAAACATATTCCAGATTTCTTCTCAGTAATTTTTTTAAAAATATTCTCTGGAAGAATTTTTTCATTTGGATACAAATTTGAAATTAATCGAGCATGTAAAGCTTCTTTCCCAAGCTCACTTACTTTTCCGATTCTTACATCTTGTAGAATATTTTTATAATCTTCATCCTTTGCCTGTCGCATATTTTGAAGCAGTTCTGCATATTTAAAATTTAACCATATATTAACGTTTCCAATGCTTCCAAACAGCTTCCTGGTATCTTCATGCGTGAGTATTTTAAACACTGGTTGTCCTTTTACTGGAGTCAACTGCAGTAGATCTCCAAAAAAACCAATAATGTGTTTTCCTCCAAATAACACATCATACTCTGTTCTAAGAATTTCTTGCATTCTCAAATGCACAAAAGCAAGCATTAGATTTGAGACCATGCTTACTTCATCAATGATAAGAAGTTTCATTTTCTTCAGGACTCTGGAAACTTCAGAACACGCATCTCCAGATAGCTTGTTGTAATGCAATTTATTATCATGCTCAACTGGCAGCATCAGTAAACGATGTAGAGTAAACCCTTTAATATTATGTGCTGCCAGTCCAGTTGGAGCGGTTACAACACAAGACAGCGGTGATTCAGTCCTTTTCTGCAAATAAGTTGCAATGGCTTTAATCAGAAAACTTTTTCCTGTTCCCACTTCTCCACTTACAAACAGTCGGACAGGCTTAAATGATGTACATGAGCACTCTTTTTTCTCATGTCTGAATCCATGTTCTATCTGTTCTGTGACTTCGTCATATATCATTTGCTGCTCAACGTTTAGTTGCTTTACCAAATCTTCTAAGTTAACTACATCCTCTTGAGCTTGTTCCATAGCTCTTTCCACCTCATCCATGGCAGTTGCAGTTTCATTTTGAATAATTGGTCCTCCTAGTGGATCCTGACTCAATGAAGTAGAACTCTGATTGTCTTGAGAACTGTCTCTAGCAATCTCTTCAGCAATTGTGGTTTCTTGCTCTATTTCTTCGTTCAACATTTGCAGATAATTTGGAGAAACAGGACATTCTAT